>NC_044384.1:80653525-81379737 GCF_006542625.1 Nomascus leucogenys | reverse complement strand
ACAGAGCAAGAGTCCATCTCAAAAAAAAAGGAAAGAAAGAAAGCTTAGAGGCTTGAGGAATCAAATGACACATTTGTGTTTGTTGTCAAAAGGAACAAAATTCCTGGGAAGAATCAAATTGAAAGATCTCTGGCACAAAGAAACTGAGGAGCAAGGCATGAAACAAGTAAGCGTGATGTTTGGAGGATACCAACCCAGAGATGTTTATTGAACAAATAGATGGAGGAAAGCAAGACGGGCCGACAACAAGGAGGCAGTGAGGTGGGCAGTCCTGGTTCTCCCTGGACTTGGGATGAGATGTAATGAAAGCATTTTTTGTTCGTGCTATTCCTCTGCTATGATTCTCTTCCATTCTTTTTTTTTTTTTTTTTTTTGAGACAGAGTTTCGCTCTTGTCGCCCAGGCTGGAGTGCAGTGGTGCAATCTCAGCTCACTGCAACCTCCACCTCCCAGGTTCTCCTGCCTCAGCCTTCCGAGTAGCTGGGATTATAGGCGCCTGCCACCATGCTCAGCTAATTTTTATATTTTTAGTAGAGATGGGGTTTCACCATGTTGGCCAGGCTGGTCTCAAACTCCTGAACCCAGGTGATCCGCCCACCTCGGCCTCCCAAAGTGCTGGGATTACAGGCATGAGCCACCACACCCAGCCTCTCTTCCATTCTTCTTTGCCAGGTGAAGCTGGGCTTGTCCTTCAAGAGCCCCTCCTTCCGGGCACCGGGAAGCCCATCTTGCCCGGGAACAATGGCCAGTTCCATGTTCCCAGAATGTGGTGCAGATGTTGCCTACCCTAAGCCAGCTGTAGTGCTGTGCCTGGGAGGTGAACCAAGAGACAAAGCCCTTGTCCTCACGGAGCTGCAAGGGAGGGTCTGGCCTCATCACACCAAACCAAACTGAGCTGGGGCCAGGAAAGCTAAGTGTCCACGCAGCCGGAGAAGTTGGCCAGGCAGAGTGAGGGGTGCTTTCCTGACAGAGGGAAGAGCCTAGGGGAGGCCCTGGGAGAGGAAGGGGGAGTGTGGAATGTTCCAGAAGCCAGAGGAAAGCTCCTCGGTATAACTGTGACCAGCAGTGCTGGGTGGAGCCGTATCAGAGCCTGAGGCAAAAAAAAAAAAAAAGTGCACTCCTGGCTTTAATGGAAGAAAACTCATCAATAACGTTTTCAAAGGCTACTTTTTGCCTTATTTCATTTTCTTTCTTTTCTCTCTCTTTTTTTTGAGATGGAGTCTTCCTCTGTCACCCAGGCTGGAGGGCAGTGATGCAGTCTCGGCTCACTGCAACCTCTACCTCCCGGGTTCAAGTGATTCTCCTGTCTCAGCCTCCCAAGCAGCTGGGACTACAGGCATGTGCCACCACGCCCGGCTAATTTTTTGTATTTTTAGTAGAGACGGGGTTTCACCGTGTTAGCCAGGATGGTCTCGATCTTCTGACCTTGGGATCTGCCTGCCTCGGCCTCCCAAAGTGCTAGGATTACAGGCGTGAGCCATAGCACCCAGCCTCATTTCATTTTCAATGGAAAGAATTGCTGAGTTTGATGGCTTCTGTCAACCAAACGATTAGCTTGAATAATTTTTATTTTTATTTTTAATTTTTGAGATGGAGCCTCACTCTGTCACCCAGGCTGGAGTGCGGTGGCACGATCTCGGCTCACTGCAACCTCCATCTCCCTGGTTCAAGTGATTTTCCTGTCTTAGCCTCCCGAGCACCCTCGCCTGGCTTATTTTTGTTTTTTTAGTAGAGACAGGGTTTCACCATGTTGGCCAGGCTGGTCTTGAACTCTTGACCTTAAGTGATCTACCTGCCTCAGCCTCCCAAAGTGCTGGGATTACAGGCATGAGCCACCACACCCAGCCAAGCCACCTCGCCCGGCTAAGCCACCTCGCCCAGCCTTAACTAATTTTTAATTACATTCAACTGAAGCAAAAGCATAATAAGTGCTGTTTTGGTATAAATAAAGCATTTACACTTAGAATGTTATGACTTTTAATACATCAACTTCTTCACTGTTAAATACTTTTTCAACTACTTTAATGCTCTGGAAAAAAAATCAACCATTAAAAAATGACACACGAAAATGTTTAGAGGGTTCATGTTTTTCCATTTGCCTCAGTTCATCCTGATCTTTATTTAAAATTTTGATGTTTTGTTCATTGTGGATTCTTTTGCATTAATTTTGGTTTTTTAAAAAACATATTGCAGGCCGGGCGCGGTGGCTCATGCCTGTAATCTCAGCACTTTGGGAGGCCAAGGCAGGTGGATCACCTTAGGTCAGGAGTTCAAGACCAGCCTGGACAACATGGAGAAACCCCGTCTCTACTAAAAATACAAAAAAATTAGCTGGGCATAGTGGTGCACACCTGTAATCCCAGCTACTCGGGAGGCTGAGGCAGGAGAATCACTTGAACCCGGGAGACAGAGGTTTCAGTGAGCTGAGATCACGCCATTGTACTCCAGCCTGGGCGACAAGAGTGAAACTCCATCTCAAAAAACAAAACAAAACCACATTGCATTAAAACATCATTTATCTTGATAACGGAATTTGTCTGGTGTCCCCTTAGATTTTATACCCTAAGCGAGTGCCTTGCTTGCTTCACCCTAATCCTGGCCCTGGTTGCCTAAGATGAGGCTGCAGAAAGTCTGGTGATGTCCATTTCCAGATGCAGCGCCCAGATGTTACTGGGCCTTTCAGCTTGCATTTATTTATTTAGAGACAGTGTCTCACTCTGTCACCCACGCTGGAGTGTAGTGGCACCATCACAGCTCACTGCAGCCTTCAAATCCCAGGCTCAAGCTATCCTCCCGCCTCAGCCTCCCCAGTAGCTGGGACTACAAGCATGCACCACCACCCCCGGCTAATTTTTTTATTTTTAGTAGAGACAGGGTCTTGCTATGTAGCCCAGGCTATTCTCAAACTCCTGGCTTCAAGCAATCCTCCTGCCTTGACCTCCCAAAGCGCTGAGGTTATAGGCATGAGCCACTGTGCCTGGCCAAAGTTTGCATTTTATCCTAGGTACAGTGCTGAACTACGAAAGAGATCACGCTTTGGAAGAAATGTCCACTGGGCATGACACGGGCTGAAGGCAAACAGAAGGTCAGGATGTGGAGAACTCCCATTAAATCCCATTAGCAGTGCAGCCAACAGGAAGAAGGGGGTCCCAGCCTCTCACAGCCCCTGGTAACCTACTCACAGGTCTCTCCAGCTTGTGCTAAGACATCTGAGTTGGCAAGGCCCTTGAGGACCTCCCTGTAGCCAGTCCCCTTTTTCCCAGTGATGGGAAGAGACAGAGACCTACAAGATTTGTCTCCATGGCTGTGCACCTGACGAGTGCTAGAGCCAATTTCAGGCAAGCTTGACCTCCTTGCTCTGGGGCACCCCTGAGTGAGCCGCATGTCCATGTCCTTGGCCTGGCTCTGTGACACAGCACCAAAGACACAGCCAGTGGGGGTTGGTGGGCCATGAGTGGAGCCCACATCCCCAAGCCCAAAGACCCTGTTTGCTGTCATTCACATTCTACGTGGAGACCAGTCCTCTGTCCTGGCCCCATCTCCCGCCTGACGCAAGAGCCGTGCTCTGGGGCCCCTCAAAGACTGAGGGCAATTGGACAGGAACAGTACCCCCTGCCAGGCCCCTGCCCAGAATCTGGAAGCAGGACACAGCCCATCTTTGTTAAGTGTGTGGGGGCTAACATGGGTCAGGAGTTAAATGTTACTTTGCCATACTGAGGGGGGTTTGATCCAACAGAGAAGAGTATAAAATGAAACAAAGCACTCCACTATGTGCACCCTCTCCCTTTGCCCCTGAGATTCTGGACAGAGACCAGGTTCTCAGGCCACTTCAGGCTCAGGGCCAGGCAAGCTGCTCACTGCGAAACTGGTGACCAGCTCGGGGTGGTTGGCCACCAATGGTATCTGCAGCCGGCAAGCCAAGGGCCCCGTTGCGGTCTGGGTGGAAGAGGGGATAAGCTACACCCAACATGTAGCTATTCCCTCACCAGGGTGTGGAGGGATGGAGTCTTTAGGACCCAGCTTTTCTCAGGAAGCAGGTACTGTTGGGTCGGGCTGGGATGGGGATAGTCTATTTCAGAGAGCAAGTTGGCAAAGACTCATTTTCAAAACTGAGGAGATAACGCCTGTTAGATCGGAACAAGGCAGTTGGCAATTCCAGCTTGTCTTTCTACAAACGTGCTGAGACCCTGTGGTCTGCTTCCTTATCTAGGGGGAGGTGAGAGTGGAACTTCCTTAACTCCTGCGCTTCTAACGACTTTTGTCCTTTGGGCCAGCTGATCATTCCATAGTTTGGTGTCCCCTATCTGAGGCCTTATAGGATGACTTTTACTTTTGTACCCCGCTTATTTCCAAAGAATATTTGAAGTGGCTTAAGATAAAAGACTCATATATAACAGAAGGCTAAAATAAGGATAGAAGCATAAATGCCAGATGAGGAAGGAGAGAATGGGGGCACCAAAAACACAGACTAAAGATAGTTGCTGTTTCAAATGCTGCTTTGTACCTCTTGGCTTCTGAGGGGAAGAGAGGAACATAATGTGTTTCTTTTTTTTTTTTTAAGAGATGGGGGGGTGGTCTCACTATGTTGCCCAGGCTGGTCTCGAACTCCCGGGCTCAAGCCATTCTCCTGCCTCAGCCTCCCGGGTGGCTAGGATTACAGGTGCATGCCACCACACCCAGCACAATGTATTAAAGAGCTCACATCCCCAGTGAAAGGAAGCATACCAACTCATCAAAAAAGACTGCTACAGGCCGGGCGTGGTGGCTCACGCCTGTAATCCCAGCACTTTGGGAGGCCAAGGCAGGTGGATCACAAGGTCAGAAGTTTGAGACTAGCCTGGCCAACATAGCAAAACCCCATCTCTACTAACAATACAAAAATTAGTCAGGCATGGTGGCGGGTGCCTGTAATTCCAGCTACTCGGGAGGCTGAGGCAGGAGAATTGCTTAAACCTGGAGGTGGAGGTTGCAGTGAGCCAAGATCACACCATTGCACTCCAGCTTGGGTGACAAGAGCAGGACTCTGTCTCAAAAAAAAAAAAAAATACTGCTACTTTACTGTCCCCAAACAAAAACAGATTGTTAGATGAGTCCTTAGCTAAGGAACATCAAACAGTACAATCTGCTGAGCCAACAGACAAGAAACGTGTGTGCCTGTCTTCATAATGAGTAGTACACTGTGTCTTTGTGGTTTGGACCTGATCCAGAGACGGGGCTCAGGAAGGCAGCAGAATGGAGAGTCACCATGGCCCTCAGCATAGGCACACCTGCCTTGTCACCCTGTAGCCTCAGAACACTGAGCAGAGAGGAATCCTGGTCCCTCTGTCTCAACTGCTGTCCAACAGGACAGATGCCCAGGGCTGCTGACACTTACCTTTAAGTGGCCAATGACGAACTTGTGGACAAGGTGGTTCCACTTGGGTTTTCTGTAGACAGACAGGTGGCCATAATCGTGTTGCAGCCATCCAGCTTGGGCCTGGGGAGAGAGGGTCACACATGCTGTCACAGCCTCAGCAAACAGGCACCAGGCCTCTGTCGGCTGGTGGAGGTGAGGGTGTCACGCCTCACCTGAGAGGTAGCAAGAACAAAGGCCGTAATGAGGGTAGGAATCCAGCCATTGCCAAAGTAAAAGACAGTGAACCACGCAATGCTCTCCAAGGCGATGATGTGGGCCAGGAGGAGGAGGAAGAACACGTGGTTGGTCTTGAACAGGTTCATGTCCTCAGCCGTCTTCCTCAGGGCCCGGAAGTCCTCAGTGATCTTTGACTGTTGACCAAGAGCACAGGGAAAGGAGTCAGCCACCAGCCACTCTGGAGGGAACATAGGTCTCGGGCTGCCGTTTCAACAGCCAATGCACAACCCAGAGAAGCTGTGGCAAGAGGGGGCCAAGCCACAAGCCTCGACCCTCCAGGAGTCCCTACAATAGCTGCTGTTACCACATGCCCTGCACAGCCCTGGGGCCTGTATATTTGTCCCAGCTAGGTAAGAGTGACAGAGAAAGGCTTTGACTCAAAAGCTTGCATTTTATACACCCTGTGTTCATAGCAGCTCTATTCACATCAGGAAAAAGGTAGAAACAACCCAAAGATCTCGTGATGTATGAATGGATCAACAACACATGGTCTATCCATGCAATGGAATATTACTCAGCCTTGAAAAGGGAGGAAATCCTGACACACGCTACAACATGAGTGAACTTTGAAGACATCATGCTAAAGGAAACAGGCCAGTCACCAAAGGACAAATATTGTATGATTCCATATACAGGAGGTCCTTGGAGAGGTCAAATTCAGAGACAGAAAGTAGAATGGTGCCTGCCAGGGGCTGAGAGGTGGGAGAATGAGGAGTGAGTGCTTAATGGATGTGGAATTTCAATTTGGGGAAGATGAGAACTGGGTGGTGGTGATGGTTACATAACAGTGTAAATGTGCTCATTTAATGCCACTGAACTGTACACGTCAGTACACTAAAATGGTTAACCACACCTTTTTAAAAAAGAAAACTTTAATCCCAGCACTTTGGGTGGCCGAGGCAGGCAGATCACCTGAGGTCAGGAGTTCAAGACCAGCCTGGCCAACATGGTGAAACCCCATCTCTACTAAAAATACAAAAATAGTCAGGCATGATCATGGGCGCCTGTAACCCCAGCTACTTGGGAGGCTGAGGCAGGAGAATTGCTTGAACCCGGAGGCGGAGGTTGCAGTGAGCCGAGACCGTGTCACTGCACTCCAGCCTGGGTAACAGGAGCGAAACTCCGTCCAAAAAAAAAAAAAGAAAGAAAGAAAAGAAAAAGAAAATTTGCATTTTCCACCACCCAACAGAGTACCACTTGCTCTGTGCACACTGTTGGGTCTTGAGGGGTTGAGTTGGGGGCAACACAAACTAGTGCAGGAGGGCGAGCTGAGGCAGGCTGGAGGGGGCTGTGAGCCTCGGGCGCGTGGAGCCAGGGAGGCAAAGCAGAGTCAAGGAGGCCCCTGGGAACACAATGGCATTGTGAGGAAGAAGGAACTTGGGACAAGAGGCAGGGGCAGGGCCGGACGGTGAGGTGAGTGGATACAAGGAGAGGAGCGGTACCCACAGGGCATGACCAGGGTGCTGTGAAGGGTGGTTCTGGTGGTGCCTGGTGGGAGCTTGGATGCTAAGTGGTGCAGGATCTGCAGCAGAAAGGGAGAGCAGTGGACAGAGCCGAGGAGCAAGGCCATGGAGGAGGGAGCTACAGGGCAGGACAAGCAAAGCTGGAGAAGCTGCAGGCCAGGAGGTGCTGGGGGTGAGAGTGGGAGATGGACCCACTTGCGAAGGAGGCAGGAGGGGACAAGCATGGGCTGGCATGGGTACGGGGCAGGTGATCTCATGTGCCATGGAGGGAAAGGTGAGAGGAGGGGCATTGGCCTCTGGAGGACCTGCAGGGTAGCCTGCAGCTCATCAGGAAAGCCAGAGGCAATGGGGGCGGTGGGGGACTGGCCAAGAGGCCAGGCCAGGAGAGACCCTGGTCCTGGCCTGGCTCTGCTAAGCAGAGGAGTCCAGCCCAGACTGGCAAAAAGAGGAGGAAGAGCTTGCTGAGGCCAGGGTGGGACTTCCATGACCACCCTGGTCACGGCCTGTGGGTACCACTCCTCTCCTTGTAACAACTCTCCTCCCCGTCCTGCCCTGCCCCTGCCTCCTGTCCCAAGTTCCTTCTACACCGCTCCACCATTTACATGGGGACTTCATTGTTGGACAAAACAGCCCATGAGACCTCAGGGGTTGCTATTTTCACACACTGCTGTCCTGGAAGCCCAGCACTCAGGGGGGCGTCTGACCCGTAGACAACGAACAGATGACCAGGGAATGGTCATTCTTTCTCAAAGAGGAGCCCCGGACCACACATCCCAAAGCCACTCTTGTCTTCAAATGACATTTTTCAGTGTTTCTGTCCTGTCTTTCTCCTAGATTGTCACCCGGCACCTTTCTGGAAAGGGATGGAGGAGAAGGAAAATGAAACTGGCCAGGAGGGAGGAGACGCCACTAGCTGTTGTCAAACCCCGGCTCCCAGGGAGGCTCTGAGGCCCTCCCTGACCACAGGTGATCCACAGTGTCTCCTCCAGGACAAAAGCACCCCTGCCTCAGCCCCAGTTACTGGTCCTGGGGTGAGGGGAGCCTCTCTCAGACTCCCAGCCACCCCCAGCCTCGTCCCCACCCCCACCCAGGTTGCAAGCCCGACTCACGTTCTTGCCATGGTCCTGGCTGGGCTCCTCCGGGGCCAGTTCACCAATCAGCAGGGGTTTCAAGAACTTGCCCACGAATTCCAGGTCAGGGTGGAAGGCGCGGAAGGCATCCTGGAGAGCAGAGGGCAGTGGCGAGGCTGAGACCCGACCTCTGTCTGCTCTCGGGCCCCAAGGAGGACAGTGCTCACCAGCAACAGCTCCATGTGTGCACCCAGACACCAAATGGGGTCTCCTGTGATCTGGCCCCAAATGCCGTCTCCAGCATTTTTCCAGGACAGAGCCCTCAGTGCCCAGCGCCAATGGCAATAGCCACCTGGGCTTCTGTGCTGGTGCAGGCATGCTAAACTCCCCAGGGGTTTGTGAAAAGATGCATAGGCTGCCTTTGGGCAGGTCGGGAAATGGTGACCCTCCAGGAAGGCGCACCAGGCAGACACGGGGCTCAGGGAGAACTTGAGCCTCGACTGCTCGGGGGCTGAGTGCCTTGCATGGTGCACAAACCGCACCACCCACCATCTCTTATCAGTTCCTCACCTACATGTCCAGGGTTATCAATGAAAAGGACAAGACGGAATATGACCATGGCACTGGAAATGTGCTGTGATAAAGTAAACAAAAAAATAAACACAGAATTATGTAAAAAGCATTCCTGAAAAAAAGCCTAGGAGGATCTAGGCTATCATGACACCTTAAGGTAGTTGGATTATGCCTTGCTTTATTTTCATTACTTTCCAAACTCTAACACTGCTATAATGACACACATTTTACTCTTTTTTTCCCAATTATAAAGTAAAAATGTGCTGAGTTTTGGCCAAGTTAGAAAAGGCACAGCAGAATAAAGAGGAAAATAAATATCACCCAGAAAGTGATCATTATTGCTAATATTTTAGCATTTTTCCTTCCAGCTTTTTTCTATACATATTATGCATATTACATGAATTATCTCATAAAAAATCTAGTATTTCTGTTAGAGATGAGCCAGCACCAGGCACCCCTGAGGAGATGCAATAGAATGTCCCAGTGGTGAACACTGTTTAATCTGCATCAAATCAAACTTCCAAACATTGGTAGGACTGGCAAACCAGTCAAACTCCACCATGAGAAGCAATCAGAAAAGTCAATATAGCTGGGGAAAAAATACAAGTTTGTGGAAAAAAAAAAGTATGGAAGCATAGTCTAGATTAAAAGAGACTAAAATGATATAAAAACTGCAACTCTTGACCGGTCGCAGGGGCTCGTGCCTGTAATCCCAGCACTTTGGGAGGCAGAGGCAGGAGGATCACTTGAGGCCAGGAGTTCAAGACCAGCCTGAGTAACATAGCAAGACCCCTGTCTCTACTAAAAATAAATAAAATTAGCCAGGCGTGGTGGCCTGCACCAATAACTCCTGTTACTTGGGAGGCTGAGGCAGGAAGATATAATAAGCAATGATGGTGCCACTGCACTCCAGCCTGGGCAAAAGAGTGAGACCCTGTCTCAAAAAGCAAACAGGACGGGCACAGTGGCTCATGCCTATAATCCCAGCACTTTGGGAGGCCGAGGCAGGGGGATCACCTGAAGTTAGGAGTTTGAGATCGGCCTGGGCAACATGGTGAAATCCCACCTCTGCTGAAAATACAAAAATTAGCCAGGTGTAGTGGCGCACGCCTGTAATCCCAGCTAGTCAGGAGGCTGAAGCATGAGAATCCTTTGAAACCAGGAGGTGGAGTTTGCAGTGAGCCAAGATTGCACCACTGCACTCCAGCCTGGGCGACAGGGTGAGACTTTGTCTCAAAAAACAAACATTAAATCCTGCAATTCTTTAATGTGAAAGGCTCTCACTTGAAGGAAAAAAATAAGTTATACCAGATTTTTCAGTGGTTGAATGAGAAAAAATGAATATGGACTAGATATTCGATCATTTCAAGGAATTACTATTAATTTTCTTAGATGTGACAAAGATACTGTGATGATGTTAGAGCATCTCTTCCTTTTTCTTCGGAAATGATGAAGATCTTAGGGATGTGATCACGTAATGACGCAGCTTATTTTCAAAAGGCAACTGCACATGTGTAAAGAGGAAAAACGCAAATGTGGCAAAATGTTAAGACTAGTGAATCTTGGTTGAGGATACACAGGTGTTTGCTTGTTCTTTCAACATTTCTGGATGTTGGGAAAATTTCAAAATTAAAAAGAAGAGGGGGCTGGGTGCGGTAATCCCAGCACTTTGGGAGGCCGAGGCCAGAAGTTTGAGACCAGCCTGGTCAACATGGTGAAATCCCGTCTCTACCAAAAATACAAAAAAAAAAAAAAAATTAGCCGGGTATGGTGGCACACACCTGTAATCCCAGCTACTTGGTAGGTTGAGGCAGGGGAATTGCTTTAGCCAGGGAGGTGGGAGATTGCAGTGAGCTGAGATCGTGCCACTGCAGTCCAGCCTGGCGACAGAGCAAGACTCCATCACACACACAAAAAAAAAGTGTTGGGGGGAGGTGGAGAAAGTGCTAACCACTCCTGGAAATCTTTTCACCCCCACACGTAAGGATCTCCCAAGGGTAACTGCCAGTCTCCCATCATCACCTTACTGCATCCCTGGCATCAAGTCCTTTGCTTGGTCTTTGTTCTATTTGTGTCTAGAACAGACTGACAAAGCAACACTTGGTGCAGGAGAAAACTGGGCCCACGGTTTTTTAAAAAAATGCCTGTTACCTACTAGCCAAGCAGAAAAGGGATGGTAGCAGAGGATCAGGTCAAGTGTATTTTCAGGGAAAAGAGATGTGCTGTTCCAGGGCCCTGGGGAGGCAGGGAGGAGGCCCTGGGGAAGCAAGTAGAAGGCCCTGGGGGCAGGCAGGGAGGAGGGCCGGAGGGCAGGCAGGGAGGAGGCCCAGGGTGCGGGCAGGGAGGAGGCCCAGGTTGCAGTGGTGACCAGCTTTGCCAGCTCTGGGTGGGGTGATCAGTCCCCACGAGAGCCTCAGCCGCCTATGCAAAATGAGCAAGGCCCTGGGAGAGGCCTGGAGGAGCTGCCAAAGTCAGGGCCCAGGGCTGGGCCTGAAAAAGCCCCTTCATTGGTCCTCCTCACATCACACCACGGCCTTTGAGAAATGAACAGGAAGTCCCTGGTAAGGCAGTTTCCTGAGAAGCAGCTGCAGTGGCTGATAACTAATGGATTCCTCTTGTCTCACTGAAAGGCAAGACTCAGTGGCTTGCAAATAGACTCATCTCTGCTCCTGCTGCCTCCCCACACCCGAACCCTGCAGTCTAGGTTCCAGCTCCAAGGGAGCAGACAGATGACAGAGTCCTGCCTTGACCTTGGTTGCTCCTCGGCCATTTCAAGAGGGCTCTCGGGCAGCCTCACCTCCCTGAGCCCAGGAGTAATGGGCATGCGCCAGGCAGGGAACCAGGAGTGTTGTTCATGTTACTCCCTTAGGCTTCAAGCCCCAACTTTTGAGATGAAGATGCAGGAGCACAAGGAAGCAAAGTCCTGGGCTCCAGGTGGCAGAGCCAGGATCAAATCCAGGTCCATCTGCCTCTAAGGACTCCCTTCTCACGTGCCACACACTTCCTGCTGTTTCAGAAGACCGAGCGGTCTGTTGGATCAGCTCCTTGCCCATGGTCAATGTGGCAACTTTCCGAGCAGGCCTGGTGTGGACCACCTTTGAACATACCACACTCCTTTCCACACCAGGGCTGCCTCCATTCGGGACTCAGCCTCAACATCACCCTCCAAGAGGCTTTTCCCAACATCACATCCAAAAGAGCTCTTCCAGCCCTGGGCCTTCCCTGGGTCATTGCCCTGTTAGATCTTCATAGCAGTCATCAAGGTTCGTCATCAGACCGCATGACGTACTCACTTGTTTATGGCCTGTGTCTCCCGCTGGAGCATAAGCCCCGGTTGGGAAGGCCTGCACCTGTCTTGTTCGCTGCAATAAACCCAGTGCCTGTAATGGGGCCTAATAAGATGGCTCACGAGGGAATGAATGGACCCAGGACCCCACAGCTGCACACACTCTGATCTCATACTTTCCCACTGTGCAGTCATGATCAGGCACTTGTCCTCTTCCGCGTTTCACACAACTTGGCTTCTGCCTCTGAAACACCAAAAGCCTTCTCCAGCATCCCCACGCTGGTTGTTGCTACAGCTGCCACCTGCTGAGGTGACACAGGCGAGCCACGGAGCCATGGGAGTGGCTTGCATACATCGGCCAGGAATCTTTACCAAACTTCGTGAGGCAGGTCCTTTTTTAGAGATAAGAAATGAAGCGTAGGTTGGCAGAGCCACCTGCCCACTGTCACACTCGGGAATGAGCTGAGCAGTTTGAGTCACATGTGGCTACCTTGAGCATTGCCTGCTATTCATACAAAGGCTTCCCTCAACATGAGCGTCCTCCTCCCTGAGAGTTGATTATATTTTGTCTCTCCCTTCACATTGCCATAAATGTGTCTCACACACAGGCAGAAAGTTCCCAGCACCTGCCGGGTTACAGAAATATCTGGCAGGTATAAGGCAGACCAGGATTCAAGGCAAGGGAGGGCCAACCCAAACATTGTCTTTGGACCAAGAATTGGAACCAGGCTCTATCGTCATGTAACAGGAGAGAAGCCAGAGACTTTTCAGGAAGAGGACCCGGGGCATGGGGAAGAGAAAGGATTGGTAAACAGGTGGAGAAAGCAGAGATGCACCCGCCTCGGCAGGGCAGGTGTGTGAGGTGGGGAGGTCAGAACACCCAGATTCTGAAAAGCATGTCACACTTCGCTCTTTGCCATTTCCTGCTTGTGCCATCGCCCAGTTCTGATGCCAGTGAACTTCCCCACAGGGACATTTTCCCTGCCCCTGCCCCACTCCGGGTACAACTCACAGTTGCTCGCCATCCACTGAGCACCTGGTGCCAGGATTTGTTTATTGCTGTGCCCATGTCCCCTGGGAAGCAAGGCTAATCTCTGATCGAATGCTGCACAACTGGGCACTTTGCCTAGGACTTGGGAAGTGCAGCACAGGCAAGCGCAGGGCATACAGTGCAGTAGGTGGCAGCCCTGTGGACCAGAACTTTATGGAACAAGTGATCTGAGAGTGTGGAGATGCACAGGAGGGACCCTCGCGTTCTCCAGTGGAAATGAAGAGCAAGACAGGGACGCTGACTTCCTTTCTGCAGCAGAGAGATGCAGGCAGGGCAGGAAGCCCCTATGCCAATGTCCCCTCCAAGGAAAGAAGCAATGGAGGCTGGTGGGGCAGTGCTCTGTGGCCAAACAGCCCCGCAGTGAGAGTCTTCCCCATAACACAGGGTCCACGCACTACCCTGAGGGCAGAAGGGCAGGGCTGCACAGCAGACAGGCCCCTACAAAGGCAACCTGGGCATGAAGAAATTGATGCCATTCACCACTTTCATCTCAGAACTGCTTCCTGGGGATGCTGAGGCTTCAGCCCCAGGAATTGGACAGCTCCCACCCAGATCTCAGCTGGGGAGATGGAGCTGGCCTCCAGGCCTGGGAATTCATAAAGCTGGGGCTGGAACCCAGGTCCCCTGCCTCTAAATACTACAACCCTCCTGCCCCGTGCAAAGGAGGCCAGAGTTCCAGTTTAGGTCTGTTGCGTTTTCACAAGAACAACATAGGAGCAGGTTGAAAGGTGGAACAAACCTCTGGTCTCTTCTCACCTTCCCTTGATTCTAAGAGGTCACCAATGCAGACGGGGCAGGAACAGTTGCTGAGACAAGGGCTAGGGGTAGGGGGCTGATGTCTAGACACAGAGGGTCCAGATCCAAGCCCCAGCTTGAGAGAGAGAGCAGGGGGAGCACATCCCACAGCTTCAGGTCTCTGTGAATAATTCATCTTTGTGTCTGGGCCCAGCTCAGAGCCATGGAGACACTCAATTAATGTTTGATGAATTGTTGCTGAAGATGAACATTTCTGCAGTGGTAGGACTGCTGTGAAAAGAGCAGACACGCTCTTAGGGCGTGGGTGAGGGTCCCTTTTGCCCACAGGAAGGAAAAGGCGAGAGAAGCACCGCAGTACCAAAGGGAAGAGATCAGAGGTAGAAACAGGAAAGGAAGGAAGGTGAGCTGGGAGGACTTGAGGTCACATCCTGAGTTTAAGTCTGAGCACTGTCACTTGAGCCAGGTTTGATATCTCAGAGCAATGAGAGATGCCTACGGGGCTAATCTGAGTACAAAATGAGGTGATACATGTGAATGTGTTTTGTAAGCTGCAAAAATCAAGCAACTTGTATTATTATAGGCGAGGCCAGGGTTTAGCTTCTGTGGCAGGACCACGTAACAGTTGCCCCATCCTTCTAGGGAGATGGATCCTGACTACCTGGATCTTTTCCTCTTCAGAAAAAAGAAAATGCCCCATTGAGGCCGCTGATTGTCCCGAGAATGGCTTCCTTGACTTCCAACCTGTTTCCAGCCTTGTATTAGGAATGACTGCACTGTGACGGGCTCAGAACATTGCCTGGGAATGTTCCAGGGAATCCAACCTGGCTTCTGATCAGTCCCTCCCCAAACTGTGCCTGGTCCATAAATTGTCACTCCTCATGCTCTGGGGGACAAACCGTCACCCCAAGGGGCAAAGCCACTTGCTCAACAGACTAGGCAAGGGTCTCTGGATTTCAGTAGGCTGTTCCTGCCTCTCTCTTTAGGTCCCCTTTCCACATGCCCCACCCACCCCATGCTGCTCAAGGCCTTTTTCCAACCTGGTCCTGGACAGTTTAAAAAAACAAAACAAAACAAAGAGAACCCAGCTGCTCACTCCACCATCACCATCATTCAACTTCGTATCCCCAGTTCATGTATTTCATGCCCCAAAAGTCTTATTTTAGAAGACAGGAAGCTCTGGGGACAGGGATTGCTTTTACGTGTTGCTACACCAAATAAAGCTAGCATAGATTTAAATTTTTTCTTCCAAATTCCTCTTTGCATACTTTCCATTCTAGCTGTTTCATAATCCTTGTTCTTATTCCCGTTTGCCTGATAACACCCCATTGCATTCATCTAGTGGTTACAGTTGCTGGGTGCTTTGCCACAAATCAATCGCGTTGAAACAGGTACAGGTGTACCTTATAGATGAGGAGATGGGGCTCAGTCAAGTGACAACACTTAGTGGATGAGCCCAGTAATGACATCTTTCTTCAGTTCTAGATCTGTTTGCAGCCCAGGTTGGCTCCCACTCTAGCTTATGAGAGTAACAAAGCAACTAACATCCAAGATACCAGATTTATAGTCCATGAAAGTTATACAGAAAGCACTGGAGCAGGACCAGAAATGAAGAGACTATTACATTTTTATGAGACAGAGAAAAGGTCAGGGAAGAGTAGGGCATTCTAGTCCTCTGCTAGGAGAAATGTGAGCACTGATTTTTGGAGGGAACTCAGTGTTAAGGTCAGGTAAGCACTGAGAACATCCAGAACAAGGAAGAAATAAATCAATCTGATATGGTAATTAAACCAGAAAGGTCAAGGCAATTGCCAGACTAAGCGCTCACATAAGAAAATATGTTTAACAATGTGGAATAATCATACCAAATTCATCTTATTTGACTTTTCCTTTTGGAAACTTTTTGGTGACGGCCTGGACAGGACAGGAAACTTCTACAATTTACCTATGAAATCAGAAACAGACCAGCCCAAGTCCAGCAACATACAGTGGAAGGATCCCAGCCAGGATCCCGAAGGTCCTTTACTTAGGAATTACCTTTACCCAACCTCCTCACTGGGCTGTGGAAAGGTCCAGGTGAGATCGCGCTGAAGGTACGTGAAACATACCCACCTAGGTTCTAAATAGCATCACAAACCCACTAGGCTTAAGCAATGTCCACAGGCAAGTAAAACAGGATGGGGCTGAAAGCTGTAGGGAATTTCAATATCGCTGACCTTCCCAATCTTAGATAAGCCCTGGCCCTGCTGGCCCATACCACCTGTCCATCGTCCAGCTTGGGTTATGGCAGCCTGGTCTGGCCTTCCCCTAGGCCTTTCTCCATGAGATGTAAGAGGTGGGGAAGTTAAGCATCGGGCCTACACAGCTTAGAGAGCAAAAGCCCACCAACAGTTCGGGGCATCCTAGACCTCCAGGTGGAATGATCTACGTCAAGTTCATCCCTCCTTTCTGCCTCTCTCCTATTCACTTTCCCCAATTTCTGTATCCCATCAGACCTTTTTTCTCTGCATCCAATTCACTACTTCCAAGAGCCGCCCTTTCTTCCCTCCTTTCCTCTGTTCTTTTCCCTCTGGCCCATTCGAATCCATGGGATACCAGCTGCACCTTTAAATAAATGCCGGGATTTCAGACTGGGGTCCCCGGTGCGGGTAGCTGGTGCGGGGTAATCACTGAGCCACGCATTTGGTGCGGGTAATGTGGGCAGCCATGGCTCTAGAGAGGCCCTCTACCTTTAGGAGTGCAAGATGAGGGAAGGGCGTTCTTGGCAGGATTTAAAAACAGAGAGCCATTGAGTTGAACGCCCGAGAGTAACCTCGAGTGCAGATGGACCTGTTGCCAAGCCAGTCTAGTGCTGCTAAATCCACCGGCTCAAGGCCTCACTCGACCTGGGCTTTGCAAACCCCAGGCCGTTCTCCTTCCACCAATCCCCGACGCCGGTCCCCAAGAAGGCCGGCTCGAGCTTGGGGTGAGTCTAGATAATCCCTGGAGCGTGGGAACCCGAGCTACTGGGCGGTTTTTCCCAGGCGGCCATTGAGGAACTTCTTAGACAAGAGTCCCAGCAGGAGCGATCCCCGGCCGGGGACGAGCTTTCCTTCTCGCCACCTAGTCTGGATGGAGAGTGCGGGACAAGCTCCGAGTTCCACACCTGGCTGCCTGAGCTCCCGCTCCTTTCAGCGGCGCGCAGAGGCGGCCATCTTCCCCGCTGGGGGCGCCAAAGCCGTCTGGCCCGAGCGCCCCCTTTGGGGACTCCCTGCCTCCGGACAAACCCCGAGGAAGGGGAGGACGCGTGGGTCCCGGCGCGTGCGGTAGATGCTGCCCTGTTCTCCACCGCTGGGACCTTCACCGCAGCGCCGCCTCCCCCGGTCCCAGATCCGGTCTCCACCCCAGTCGGCCCAGAGGAGGAGGAGGATTGGGGAGGGGGCACGAGTGCAATAGATGCACTTTCCTTCCCTACAGGACGTCCCAAGCTCCATTCAGCGCCAGAGGTCTGTTTGGCGCCCGGGGAGCCAGGGATCCTGACTCCGCCTGCAGCAGAGAAGGGTGGCTGGGGCGCCCCCAGACCCTTACCGTTGCATCTTCTCCAGCGTAGTGCCCGATGACCCGCTGGCCCCCCGGGTGCTGGATGGACCATTTGGTGATGTTGTAAACCTTGCGGTCAATGACTAGCCACCTGTCGGTGCGCAGGTTATGCTTCTGAATCTCCTCCCAGCTGAAGGTGGGCACCGACACCTCGCGCTCGGCGGCCCCCTCGCCCTGGTTCCCTCCCTTCCCCATGCTGCCTGCCGATTGTGATGCCCCGTGCACTGCGGCCTCCCGGCGCCGGCTGCTCGCTGCACAGACGGCTGCCTCCCAGCCGGTGTGTGCAGCCCGGGCCCTCTTCGCTTTCGGCTTTTGTCTTCTCCTACTCCTCCCACCGCGCCCCCTCCCCCAGCCTCCTCGCCTGCTCTCGGGAGTGTCCCTGCCTTCCTGGCGGAGGATCCCTGGCTTCCCAGTGCCCCCAAGCGGTCCCCTTCCTCCGCCCCTCCCTCAGCCCGCCCGCTATGGACTTTTGCCTCCAGTAAAAACTCCCCGGGAGCTCAGGGCCTCGACACCTCCTCTGCCCGCCCCTCCGGCTCCCCCCGCCTCGGGTTCCACATCCTCCCGCGTTCCCCGCCGCCCGGGTTTCCACAGCGATCAGCAGAGCGCCTGCACCAATCGGGTCGCGTCGCCCCGCCTGCCATTGGCCCAGGAGGATCTTTCGAAGGCCAGCGGGCTGGAGCGGCGGGTCCCCGGCTCCCCCGCCCTCCCGCGTGGAGTCGAGCCCTGCTGCGAGGCAGGCTACGTGTCCGACCTCCTCCCTCCCCCACTCTCCGGCCCCGGGCGCCGGAGGAGATCCTAGAGGAGATCGGGTGGGGGCGACGAATGGGCTCCGCGCGCTCCGGGGCGCGTGCGCGCACGGCCGGCGCTCTGGGGGTTTGCACCTGATGCAGGCACAAAGCCGGCGCGGCCACCAGGGTGCCAGCAAGCGTCCTGGCGGGTGGACGGGCGGGCTGCGGGGCACTCAACTCCAGGGCCGGCTTGGCTAGGTGACGCCCTTCCTTGGCGCGCGGCAGTCGAGACTCCAGTATCCCAGGTTGTCCGCGCCGTCCACATTCTGGCGCCTTTCTGCAACCTCCCTAGAGACACAAGCCGGCCTTGGATTAGAGGGCTTTGAACCCTCTAATCAGACAATCTTAGAAAAGAATTGAGGAACCTCTGCTCTGCTTTCTTGGGCTGGGCGCCATGGCTGCGGTGAGGGGGAAGAGAGGGGAAGGCAGAGGAAGGGGGCGACGAGGAACTTGCGCGGTCCTTGCCCTGGTCTCAGTAAGCTCAGTCTCTTTGGGAATCATAGAAGCAGACACATCATTGGGCAGTGATGTTGTACAGACTCCAGGAAATAAAGACTGCCGTATCAAAGGGATAGGGAGAGGGTTAAGTCTTTTAGGAGTGGGGCGAGAGGCAGGCCCCTCAGACCCCAGCTGGATGGGGCGGCTTAGTGCCTGGCGTCCTGGGGAAATGGGCCTGACTGCATCCGGAGGGCTAACGGGACACGTGGGAAGTAAGGATGAACAGAGCGGGTGGGGTGCACGAGGCTTGGGAATCACTAGAGGAGTTATAGGGCCCTCAGATTTCAGTGGGATTTACAGGTGCCTGTGTGCTAGCACACCCTAATCATTAGATTCTCATCACAGGCTGAGAGGTAAACAGAACCCATATTATTACATCTCACTTGAAAATGGAGAGCCTGAGATTGAGAGAGATGGTCAAACGGGCCCTGCCCTATCTAAACTTCACAGGGATGCAGAGGTGGTGGGGGGATCACTCTGCCCAACTGGTGGGGTTGTACTTGAGGGGGCAGACGGGCTCCCTTTCCTCACATTCACACAGTCCCCAACCTCTCCCATCGCATTTCATGCTGGTGTCAGCCCTGAGCATCCCTCATTCACTCCACAAACTGCAGACATAAAGACAGCAAGGCCTCTCTGTCTTTGAGTGGGAGCAGACATCCCAAACAAAGGCCTTCGGTACAAGATAAGAGGATGAAGCAAGACCTCCAGAGAGTACGGTGGCCTTGATGCCTGTCAAACGTTGACGGAAATGGAACCAAGAAAATTATTTTTTCAGAAATGGATTAACACACCATATAGATAACTTTAATGAACATTTGTAAAGGGTGTGGAGCTCAGAGCAAGGAGTGATATCTGAAAGGCAGAACCAGGGAGTATCTCAGAGAGGAGGCTTTGAAGGTTCAGGCCCTAAAAGGAAGCACATATGGGTGGCCTGTGTAGGGTGGCTGAGAAGCGTGGACCGACCAGGGCCTGGGGTCCCCAGAGGCTCCCACCACAGCACTAGCCAGGGTAGGTCCTGAAAAAACATAAAAACATGTGTTGAAGACACAAATGAATGAATGAAGTTCAAAGAACGGCTCTAATGAAGCCAGCGGTAGATGGGGCTCAAATTGGGAAAAGCCCCAGCTGCCTGAGTAAGGGGTAAGAAGGGAGGACTTGACTATGGAGGAGGCTTGGACATCCGTAAAGCAGGTGTACTGTGATCAGATCCATGGTGTAGAAAGATAACTCCAGAGGCTGGGGCTGGACTGGGATGTAGGGGAGAAACTGCGGAACAGCGATGCGTTCAAAGATGAGGGCAGTGCTCGAGGAGAGGGGAGGGGAGGCCTGAATTAAGAGAGAACTTTAGGGGGCTGACCCCACACCAGAGACTGCCATGTGCCTCCCTGTCCTCATCTCTTTTTTTTTTTGAGACAGAGTCTCGCTCTGTCGCCCAGGCTGGAGTGCAATGGCGCGATCTCAGCTCACTGCAAGCTCTGCCTCCTGGGTTCACACCATTCTCCTGCCTCAGCCTCCTGAGTAGCTGGGACTACAGGCGCCTGCCACCACGCCCGGCTAATTTTTTTGTATTTTTAGTAGAGATGGGGTTTCACCGTGTTAGCCAGGATGATCTCAATCTCCTGACCTCGTGATCCGCCCGTCTCGGCCTCCCAAAGTGCTGGGATTACAGGCATGAGCCACCACACTCGGCCCCTGCCCTCTAATTTTTTTATTTTTTGTACAGACAGTGTCTCATTATGTTGCCCAAGCTGGTCTTGACTCCTGCTCCTGTCTTATTTCTTGCTCTCTCTACTTGGAGAGACTGATGAGACTGTCCAGAGACAGTCTGCCCAGAGAAAACCCCGTAGTATCCATCCGACCCCAAAGGCGCTTGGGAAAAGGGGTGATCTCAGAGGGGAATGAGGTTCCCATGGCTTTCTCCTGCCCCACAGAATCCTCCCACCCTCCATCCCCAAGCAGCGCCAAGGACTGCAGCTTCCTGGGGATCTTGCCAGGACCTTGTTGTGATCATCGTACTCTATTTGATCAGGGACAAAAGAGATTGGCCTGGGTGGCTTGGAGCCCAGACTCTTTCAGGCAGCCAAGTGGGTGAAAGGCTGGACTGGGTGGGGGGCGTGCTTTGGGAGACAGGGCCTGGTGGGCTGGAGTCCATGCCACCAATCCCCACTGAATGGGTGAAGGAGGCTTTCCATCTTGTCCTCACAAGGAGTCTGAGGTCTGCTGGGAGACTCGCAGGGTCATGGGAGAAGAGAGACTGGCTGGTTAGAGGAAGAGTGAAAGTGAAAGGCATCCTTCAGCCACCCAGCAGCCAGCAGGGGCACGAGAGGGACTATGACACTGATACGGAGAACCTGGTGGGCAAAGGACCAGCAGAATACCTTTCCTGGCCTCTTCTATCTCTTCCTTTCCTTGGTTGATAAATAATCCTTATCAACCATTGTTTAAAAAATCTGAGTTGTGTCTTTCTCAAGCCATCACCCCTATCTATCGCAGTCCATTCATTGTCAAATTTTGTGAATGAATAGCTCTCTCTGGGTCTTTTTTTTTTTTTTTTTCCTTCCTTCCTTCCTTCCTTCCTTCCAGTCAGGGTCTTGCTCTGTCACTCAGGGTGACTGCAGTGGCACAATCACAGCTCACTGCAGCCTCGACCTCCAGGCTCAAGCGATCTCCCACCTCAGCTTCCCTGGTAGCTGAGACTACAGGCACGCACCATCATGCCTGGTTAATTTTTTAAGTTTTTGTAGACACAGGGTCTCACTATGTTGCCCAGGCTGGTCTTGAACTTCTGGACTCAAACAATCCTCCCACCTTGGCCTCCCAAAGTGTTGGGATTACAGGCGTGAGCCACTGTGCCTGGCCTCTGGGTCTACTTTCTGTCCCATCCATTTCTCAGATCATTGCAATCTTCTCTGATTCTAATAGTAAAGATAACAATCCTTCTGATTGGCTTATCAATTTAGGTGTGCAAAGGACTTTCAAACAATGGACAAAAGCATTTGCATGCTGTCTGGGGCTGAGGAAGCATTCAGTAGGTGGTGATTCTCATCCTTCTTCCTCCTAGCCTCATCCTCATGACAAGGCTTAGGGTGGGTATTGTTACTCTGTCTTTTCAGATGAAGACACTGGCGCTTATGGAGATAAGTCTGGCCCCTCCATCTTTCCATGATAGATTGAGTCTTGGAACACAAACCCCAGACCCTGAAAGCAGCCCTCTTGGCCTGCTCCCATCAAGCCTTCTGGAACCCTCTCTGAAAGGTCAGCAAGTCCAGCCGTGCCTTCTCAGACCTCTTCGAGGCATCCAGCCGGCTGATGTCCTGAAATGCCTTGCTTTCGGATTCTCTGACAATGCACAGTTCCCAGTTTGCTGCTGGACCAACCCCCTTCCTGCCTCCTCCATTTGTTTCCCCTTCTCCTCCTCTGCCTCCTCCTCCTCCCCCATCCCCCCTCCTCCTCCCTTCCCCCTCCTCCTCCCTTCCCCCTCCTCCTCCTCCCCGTTCCCCTCCTCCCCCTCCCCTCCCCCTCCCTCCCCCTCCTCCTCCTCCTTCCCCCTCCTCGTCTTCCCCTCCAAATGCTCTGGGCCCTTGGCTTACTCCGTATTTTCTCCTTTAGGGAGATGACTGCATCTCAAATGGACATCCACAGACCTTTCCCAGGGCCAGAGCAGATTTCTAGTCAGCTCTTGCACATGCAAAACTGAGCTTCCTGCTAGCAGCTCAAAGACAATACAGCCTTCTCAGGGCAAGGGAGAGGTCGCACCAGATGTGCTCTGGGAGAGGTCGCACCAGATGTGCTCTGGGACCTATCCAGGTCTAACCCTCACTGTTTCTGGCCCCAAACTGACATCATCATCGTCCCTTCCAAAAACTGCCCCTTCCTTTTAAGTCCTTCATTTCTATTCACGGTACCACTGTTCCTCCTATGACTTGGTCTTGGAATTCCAGAATGTCTTTTGCTGCTTCTCATCTCCCACTACCCACCCTTGAAAAAAAATTGTTGTGTTCAGCAGATTGTACCCCCAATGGTGTTTTCTTCTGCCTCCGCTGCTGCCTGCGCTGGCCAAGGCTCTCTGGCAGCCAGCTGTTGCACACACTGCTGCAGGGTCATCTTGCTGGGGCCAGATCTCGCTGCACCCAAATTTTCAGTGGTTCCTTGTGGCCTAGAGAACTCAGTAGGGGTGGGGGAGGAAGGAAAATGCACAGAAGTGCCACAGAAGCAGGGGCACTGCTTCTGCCCAGTCCTGATGGCTCCTGAAGGCCCCTTGGGGAAAGAGCCCTGGAACAGAAACTCAAAGACATAAACTCTAGTCCTGGCTCTGCAGCCACCCAGCTTTGAGATCAGTTTCATGTCCAGTCAAATCAGATGATTAGATCAGATGCTAAGTTGTGGCCAGCTCCAACATCATAAATATGCGTAGATGTCATATCTATAGATAGGTGTGGGAATCATTTAACTTGCATCATACCAATTTTAAAAGTGCTTTTTCTATCAGTTATTTCAAATGATTGTCACAATAGCCCTTTGAGGCAAGCAGGACGTGTATGTTTCTCTTTTTTACAAATGGGGAAACAGCATTGAACAGGTTAAATGAGTAGCCGCAAGTAAGCCTAGTTAGAGAACGGAGTATACTTTGGAATCAGACCAAGTCAAACTCCAATGACTTAACTTTGCAGAGCTTCAGTTTCCCTGATGTAAAATGGGGATCATAAAGTAGTGCCCACTTCTCCATATGTTGCCTCCTTTGGGTTACACCACGTTTGGGCACCAGCAGTGAGAGTCAGCCATGCCGTAAACCAAAGGCTGGGAGGTAGGTGCTGGACGCTAGCTTGGTAAGACCCTAAGAGGGTATCTCAACCTGAGACCCTCAACCCAAGAGGTTCTCTCAACCCTATCCCAGGCAAATTGTGGCCTCCTAATGCTGTGTCTCTCAGCAAACACTAAGGTGAGAGGAGGGGGCCCAGATAGAGCAAAAGGGGACCACAGGGGGATCCTCCAGGATCCAGACTCTGAGACCCTTTGGAGCTCTTTGACCCAGTAAGCATCACCCTCAAATGCTTGCATTTGTTTGTGGTGTTGGATCAGGTCTTATCATGCATATTTGTCTTGGCTGTTATCACTAAGGCACTGACCTCAGCTCTGAGAGAGGACAGATGTCTTCTGAGTCAAGTTGGTGTATGGCCAATTTTGAGAGGCTGGGGAGGGGCAGAAGAGGTGCCACCAAGGAAAGAGAGCCCATGGCAGCTATGAAGGCAGTACTGAAGCAGAGGGGGAATGTGGTCAAGGTGCCAGCAGGGCAGGAGCCCTCGGAAATACGCAGCTGGAGGCACAGGCCAAGAGACCACGGGGTAGGAGTGGTGTACCTTGGGGCAGAGAGCAGCCTGGCAACTCTCTTGCTTTACCTTAAGACAGGGAAACTCAGGCCCAGAGATTGGCTTATGCAAAGTTACACAGTAGGAAATCTGAGAGGTTTCCTATTTCTAAGACTAGGATAGTCTAGACATCTGGATCCACCCTCTCACCAAAAACACATACAAGACCTCAATAAAATACATAAAGCATCACTGAAATGCAGCAGTCACCAATTGCTTCATCTGTGCAAAGGCTTTTCGATTTGGCTGACCTGTCTCTGATGAGCTAATGTGGTAATGAGCAACATCCTCCACCTTTGGGTCTTGCCCCCAGGGGAGATGACACCCTACCCTAGCACCACCACTTAATGTCGTTGGCCATCTCCATCTGAAGGCCAAGTCGAGCAGGGGGAAAGCAGATGACAGCACACTGTGGTAAGAAGGATGCCACATGGGAACAGGATAGGCTCAAGTTCATTGCCCTGGTTCTGTCTGCTTGGCTTTTCTCTTTCTGGTAAATGGCTTCCAGTAGACAGCCTCTAAATTCCTCTCTCATCTGTGATTCTGCTTTCTCCAAGGGTGGTAGGTTGCTTCAAGCCCAAGGCACCACCTCCTTTGTTCCAAGGTGGCCGACTTTGGGTGGTCAGTGTGCGCAGGAGTCAGCCCGCTCCAGTGCTGGCTACCAGAAGGAACCTCCTGCAGTCTGGAGGTCTCTGAGTCATCTGAGAATCCTGTCTGGACTGGCACCGGCAGACTGGCAAACACTAGAGACCTTCCTGCCTGTAGGAGTCTGTCCCGGAGTCCAGAGTAAAAGAGGTTGCTAGTCTCACCTCTCCTCACTGCCTGTTCCAGGCCCTGACATTGGGTGTGGCGCAGGGAGGGGCTTCTTCATCCATCTCTGCCATTGCTCTAAGCCCTCAATGTCAAACCTACACCTCTCACGCCCTCAAAGAGATCTTCTGGGTCTGCCAAGTCAACTCCTCCCCCTAATTGTCTCAAAAGTGTATTTCCTCTCACCAGCCCTAGGCACTGCCGATGTCCAGCCATCTGCATGTTCCTGCCAGAGTTCTGCACCCAACATTTAAGAGCCTTGGTAGTTTGGCACCTACCTCACTTTCCTGGCTCTATTCTTTCTTCCAGTCATCCTTCCCTCCGGCCATGCAGGGTGGCTCCCCATTCCCACGCATGACCATGGCCTGCCAGTCCTCCTGGCCCTTGGTCCGTGCTCATCTCCTGGCCAGAGTGCCCTTCCCCACCTTGGCTGCCTGCAATCTATTCCACCTTAAGATCCAGCTGGTGATGGGCCTCCACTGTGGCAAAGTCAGGAGTCCTCTCTTTTGGGCTCCCAAAGCACTTCTTATATACATAGCATCAAATTATGTGTGCATCTACCTCCACCAGCCAGCCTAGAAGTTCCCTGTGAGAAGAGGCGGAGTCTGATCAGCGTGGAGTCCTCGGTGTGGGCCATGTGCTGGATGCTTATTAAACATGTGTGGAATTCAACTCTAAAGAGAGCTCTGGAGAAAGTCTGAGCCACAGGCCTCACACCTGAGCAGTGGGTGTGTCCTGTGTTGTGACTCTGTGGCTGGGCTGAGCTTCCAGGTCCTGTCCAGAAGTAAACATGGTACAGCGGAGCCCCCTCCACCCACCCCACATTACATTCCAGCTTTGCCTCTCAACTGCTTACTGCACGCCCCGGGACAAGTCGCTTCATTCATTCATTCATTCATTCACGTGTTTGTTCAGCATTTAATGGGCATCGGGGTGGCTTTGCAGTGCGTCAACTTAGCTAAGCTGAACTACATTGCCCAGAATTCCCTTGCCCAGAGGGTCGTGGGTTGGGGTGAGTGGGCCAGGAGAAAAACCTGCACAAGATTTGGAAAGCGGAAGGGTAGCACAGCTGTTTTTGCTGTGCTCTGAGGCTGTGCAGGGCAGGCGCGTGGCGGCACCTCCCCCAAGCTGTTGCTGAACGCTGGCTTACCTTATTGGCCTGGGGCAACTGCGAGGCCGGCAGGTCATCCAGCTCCTGGACCAGGTGTGTGGCTCTAGAGTGAAAATCCCCAGTTTGTCCCTCAGGGGCCTTGCATCATGGAACTTGCAGGTGGTGAGAGCTAGATACCGTCCCAGTTTGTTCTTTGTCTTTCCCCCTTCACATCCAGCCTGTCTCCCTGAGCCGCCCCAGCTGACCTCAGGCCCAGCAGAGACACAGAGATAACCCCTTACATAGACTAACCAACCAGCTCCTACCACTGAGGAGTTCTGACACCTGGAGAAAGTCCTTATTCTCTATGGCTCACTGGAGTTCGGCTTCTGATGGAACCCCAGTGGATCCTCTGTGACAGGCACTCTCCTTGTCCATGGAGATAGGAAAATAAGCAATACATCACCCCCTTGGGCCTCAGGTTCCTTACTTTTACAATAAGGGTGGAGGGGCAATTGGATGATCTATCCTGAAGGTTCCCAGCTGCTCTGTCGAGGGTGTGATTGAACAAGCCCCCAAGTGAAAGGCACATAGAGCCACCGTTTGCACACCCATGGCTTAGGAAGCCGCTGCTCCTGGGAGAGAACACTGAGAGTCCAGAAGCCACCCAGAGTCCGAGCACAGTGGCTCACACCTGTAATCCCAGCACTTTGGGAGGCCGAGGCAGGCAGATCACCTGAGGTCAGGAATTCCAGACCTACCTGGCCAACACGGTGAAACCCTATCTCTACTAAAAATACAAAAATTAGCTAGGTGTGGTGGCGGGCACCTATAATCCCAGCTACTCGGGAGGCTGAAGCAGGAGAATCACCTGAACCTGGGAGGTGGAGGTGGCCACTGCACTCCACCCTGGGCAGCAAAGTGAGACTCCAAAAATAAAGAAGCCACCCAGGAGCCAGGCTTTGATGACCTTGAGGCTGGGTCTGCCCCAGACTAAAGAGAGACCTTTGGGCTCTGATCACCTGTTAGTTTGGCCAAACAACCACTTGTTATTTTTCTTTCTGTTAATCCTGAGGTCAAAGACCTTCCATGCTCTGTGCAGGAAGTGGGAGGTTTGCAACCTCTACACTGTGCTTTTTAAACTATCAGTAGTGAAGGAATAGCTTATTAAAAAGAAAAATCCAATCTGTCACAGACTGACATTCATAAAATATAACAAAAAGGAATCATTAGAAAAATAAAATGAAAAAAATAAATACCTGAACCCAGATTTTTTTTTTTTTTTTGACAGAGTTTTGCTCTTGTCGCCCAGGCTGGAGTGCAATGGTGCGATCTCAGCTCATTGCAACCTCCACTTCCAGGGTTCAAGTGATTCTCCTGCCTCAGCCTCGCGAGTAGCTGAGATTACCGGTGTGCGCCACCACACCTGGCTAATTTTGTATTTTTAGTAGAGGCAGGGTTTCTCCATGTTGGCCAGGCTGATCTCAAACTCCTGACTTCAGGTGATCCACCAGCCTTGGCCTCCCAAAGTGCTGGGATTACAGGCATGGCCCACCACGCCCAGACCCAGATTTTTTTAAAATTAGAGCTAATAGGCGTAAAATTACACCATCAAATTGCTAGAAACATTTCTAACTGCTTACTCCCAATTCTTGCACTTACCTCATCATGAACTGACCACCAACAATCTGTGGAAAGTGCTGATGTGTGGACCACACCCCAAGTAAGACGTACCATGAGGCAACCCTGGCTTCCTAAAGTGTAGGCACTGTTGGTGAGGTTTCTTGCATTCTGGTGCAGAACAAAGAACATAGGCCTTAGCCTCTCACCGTGTGACCTTGCTCCGAGACCAAACCTCTCTGGGTCTCCCGTTTGACATCTGTAAAGTGGGGCATTGGTGGACCGCGGGTGATGTAAGTGACAGCACATTGTACATGCTTTCCATCATGTAGTGAAGACCGGCTGAGTCTATGCTGGGAACTGGCCGTGGCTGCTGATTGGTGGTTGGTAAAAGGGCTCTGCGAGGAGCACATTTTGGGGATCCCGGGAGCAGGGACGGAGAAGGATCATTGTCATATCTCTCTGAGACTAAAGAAGGCCACCCATGCTTTCTCTAGGCCTGGAGACACAGAAGAGGACAGAGCAGAGAAGGGAATGTGCCTCCTTTCTGGGAGACGCACAGCACAGTTTGGGGCAGTAAGGTCTGCAGGAACCTTCTGCCTTTAGCTCGCCAAGGCTTTTGCTACTTTGGGAGTGTGGACAGGCTGGGAAGTATGGGGTCCTCTGCAGTGCTTGCTAGTGAGGGCAGTGGTGAGGCACGTTCTTAAAGGAGACCACAGTGGGCATGTTGGTGAGCCCAGATGAGATGCTCTCTGTGGGCCCCCATTATAACTGGGGGAGCCTTAAACTACAGTATGCCGGGTGGGCGCAGTGGCTCATGCCTGTAATCCCAGCACTTTGGGAGGCCAAGACGGGCGGATCACGAGGTCAGGAAATCGAGACCATCCTGGCTAACACAGTGAAACCCTGTCTCTACTAAAAATACAAAAAAATTAGCTGGGCATCGTGGCAGATGCCTGCAGTCCCAGCTACTCGGGAGGCTGAGACAGAAGAATGGCGTGAACCTGGGAGGCAGAGGTTGCAGTGAGCCGAGATCGCACCACTGCACTCCAGCCTGGGCAACACAGCGAGATTCCGTCTCAAAAAAAAAAATCTACAGTATGCCTTCTCAATGGGGCAGTATCACCCCTAGAGGGGCGAAAAAGTATTGTTCTTTTAATGCATACAATATGTAAACATATGTAGCATAACTACGGCTTTAACATTTCAAAGGGGGTGGTTGCAATTAAGGAGGAAAATGTCTAAAATGGCTCCTTAGGGGTGCAATAATGGAAAAAGCATTTAGACACACTAACCTAGAAGGTCTGAAGTCCTGCTCTTATGTGAATGGATGCAACAAGCCAGTGAAATTCGTTCACAGGTGCCATTGTGAGCTCACTGGCTCCCCCCGGGCTGCTAAGACCCAGGGATATCCAAATTGTGTTATTTGTAACAAAAAAACCCAAACTCCTGACTCCCTGCAAACAAGGACACCACAGGAGTCTGCAGTCTCTCCCCTGCCCACTGTGCTTCTGTACCAGGCTGGCCACTTCCAAAGCCCTGATCTGTCCACAGGTTACTCCTTGGCTTACTGTTCTCTCTGAGCCATCTTAAGAAGCTACCAGTTCACTCCAGGTGCTGAATGAGAGGATCCAGGAGATTTAGTACAGATTGTGCTTAGCCCTAATGAGTAAATCCTGTTCTGATTGTGTCAGCTTCCGGAACAGTACTCCAAGCCTGTGGCTATTCTGGACACATTCACTGAATGGGGATCTCTTCCCTTCCTGGCCCCTGTCTCAATGATCCCCATAGAGAGCCTGGAGGCCGTAGCACCAGCAACCTTCTTTTCTCTCTCCACCCCTCTCTTGTAGCCTCCTGATGATCCTCCGGCTTCCACTTTCAGCCTGATCCCTTCAGTTTGAGTGACCTTAAAATATAGGTTGGGTCCTGTCATTTCCCGGCTAAAAGTTTCCCATTGTACTTAGAATGGTCCTAATGCCTCACGTCAAGGCTGCTTGATGGTTTTGAAAAGTCAAGTTCTTTCCTGTTTCATGGCCCTTGCCTAAACTGTTGCCTCTGCCCAAAATGTCCCTCCTCTCCTCCAACTCATATCTAGCTCAAAACTCATATCTCAGGTGAGTTTTCCCTGACCGCTCTGACCATTTTTTTTTGCCACCCTGTTTGTTCTCTTCATACATATGTTTGTTTGCTGATTGATTTATTGTCTTTCTTCCCACCGGAAAGGCTGGAACTTCCTAAAGGCAGAACCCAGTCTATCTTGTTCACTGCTGTATACTCAGCCCTTTGCAGAGAGCCCAGGACATAGCAGGCATTCAATAATTAGTTGTTGGGCAAGTAAATGCATGCATGAGCAAACATTGTGCTGCAGGAAGGGGCAGGCTGGTGTGAACATGCATGGGAATGGTCAAGGAACTGGAAGACTGTCCCTCACTGGGCCTGCCACCCACACCCAAACCCCAGCACTGCTATTAAGGATCCACATCAGCCGGTGACAAGAGGAGGCTGAGGTCAGAGAGGGTGCAGCCCAATATCTTCCAAGGTATAGGCCAAGGGACCCTGGGGGACTTCATATTTTTTTTCTAATCCACAAGGCCTATTGGAAATTAACTCTGAGGTTAACTTTCAAATTTCTACCGCCTCCTTGGTAGACCTGCTCTATGAGCAGGTAGGAAGGGTGGTTCCTCCTCTGCCTGCCCTAGTGAATATGTCCCAAAGGCTGGACGGGAGGGAAGAGAAGGCTTAGTCACCACTCTTACAGTGCCAGCAATGAGAGCAACACCGAGACTTTTCTAGGGTGCTTTTTATTTTCAAGGAAGTGTAACGACTTCTATACAATTTCCATGAAAAATGTCTCCTCCACCTGACTCAGCCACGCTAATTCATTGTGCTATTTGTAACACCAGTGGGTTTATGTTTTCAAGGAATTGTCATGTTTCTAATCTCCCTGATTGAGTTAGCTTAATCATCTACGCCATGCTCTGGGGAAGAAAATAGAAGGAAAGAGTGTCAAATAACTAGTGTATAGTAGAACTGTGCTTTACGGATTTTATCTCATTGATCAGTCACTACCTGAGAAGTAGGTTGTATTATTTCCATTGTACAGAAGAGGAAACATAGATTTGGGGACCATGAGTAATTTGTCAAAACCACAAAGGTATTAACCGAAAAGCCATTAAGAGTTTTTCAAAAGAACAGGTTGTATTTTTCTGTCTTAAGGATATGTGATAAAAGATTTGGATTAAATGCATATATCCACTGCACAATCTACGATCAAGAGAGATTTCCTTAGAAAAGATTCAACGTTAACAAAGTCAAATGACATCTGTTTATCAGCCACCAAATGAGTATTGGGAGATCTTGGCTACAGGGAAGTGAGATTAGAGATCTTTCTGTGACATAGAATGAAAACCTCACTGGACCAGGAGGCCTGAGTTCAGGTCCAGTCTCATTTTTCACACATGATGTGCCTTTCACCATCCCCTTCACCTCTCTGAGCCTCAGTTTTTTCAACAATAAAACAAAGAGGTTGAACTATATATCACTTACAAAGTTCCTTCTTGCTTGAATGTTCTGTGAGTGAATCATTCATCTTCTCTAAGACTCACTTCAACCTTCCTGGACACAGCAGTATATTTCCTGAATTCTTTTCTGCCCAGCAGTACCAGGTTTCCTGGGGGCAAGTTGTGAAAATTCTGGGTCCCCATTCCCCTCCCCAGCAAATGAGTATTACCTCCACAGCCAGTATTCTTTCTTTCATGTTATTTGGATTTCACTGCTTCTCACTCACGCTGCCTCCCCTTTCCTGCCACCACCATGCTGGTCCAGGTTGTAGTTGCTTTCCAACTGGTCTCTTCCGCAGCGTCAGCTCTGGTCCAGACTGTGGATGCCACCAGACTGAGCTTATTAAAAGACCACAAAACTGTTCTCTCTGTTCTAAACTCTCAGTGATATCTCTGAAGCCAGGGCCCTTCCCTCCAACCCCTCCCAGGTCTAGTCCCAACCCATCCTCGGTGCCTCTTAACTAGTCCCTTGGAAACATGACTTTTCCTGGCCTCTTTCCTTGCCCCTAAAAAAACGGAGAGTAGATAAAGTCCTGCTCAAAGTCCTCTTTGATTGAGAATTCCCTAACTCTACCATAGCCAGGCTCTCATTTGTCAGCTGCCCCTAGCATTTCCAGCACCCTGCCTGCCTACTCACTATTCTGTCTGCAATGTCTTGGGAGCAACTGACAGTGTGACTAGTAGAGACAGCGGAGGGTCTAGGCCCATGACCTGGGCTAGTTCTAGGATTCTGGGTATAGTATTTAACTCCCTGAGCCTGTCTCTTCAACTGTGAAAAAGGGAAAGCCGTCCTTTTCCTGTCTCCCTTACAGATTTGTTGAGAAGATCAAATGAAGGAATGATTATAAAAGTAACACTTCCTTCTTTCCTTCCAAAAGTATCAATGCTGGGCACCAGGCCCTTTGCTGGCCATTAGGTATGTTGTGGTACACTGGGCAGATTTGGTCTCTGCGCTCAGGAAAAGTTCGCAGTGTAGACCAGAGCTATCCAATAATACTTTCTGGGAGGTAGAAATATAGTAGCCACTCATCACATGTGGCTACCGAGCCCTTGAAACATAGCAAGTATGACAGGGTCTGAATCTTTAACTTAACATAATTTTTTTTTCTTTTTTCTTTTCCTTTTTGAGATGGAGTCTTGCTCCGTCACCCAGGCTGGAGTGCAGTGGCACGATCTTGGCTCACTGCAACCTCTGCCTCCTACGTTCAAGTGATTCTCCTGTCTCAGCCTCCTGAGTAGCTGGGATTACAGGCGTGTGTCACCACACCCGGCTAATTTTTGTATTTTTAGTAGAGAAGGGGTTTTGCCATGTTGGCCAGGCTGGTCTCGAACTCCTGACCTCAGGTGATCCGCCCACCTCGGCCTCCCAAAGTGCTGGGATTATAAGCGTGAGCCACCGCGCCTGGCCAACTTTGTTTAATTTTTAACTAATTTCATTTTAAATAAGGACACAGGGGTAGTGGCTACTATATTGCATGGTGCAGGCCTGGACATTTAGTGAGTAAAAGAGGTATTAAAAACAAGTTAATGGAAAGTCCTAACCAGATCAATCAGGCAAGAGAAAGAAAGAAAGGGCATCCAAACTGGAAAAAAAGAAGCCAAACTATCTCTGTTTGCTGATGATATGATCTTGGATATAGAAAACCCTAAAGACTGCTCCAAAAGATTCCTAGATTTGATAAGTGAATTCAGTAAAGTCTCAGGTTACAAAATCAATGTACACAAACCAGCAGCACTACTACATACCACAACAGTCAGGCTGAGAATCAAATCAGGAACTCAATCCCTTTAACAGTAGCTACCAAAAATGTACCTAGGGATATACTTAACCAAGGAGGTGAAAGAGCTCTGCAAGGAGAACTACAAAACACTGCTGAGAGAAACCACAGATGACACAAACAAACGGAGAAACATTTCATGTTCATGGATTGGAAGGATCAACACCGTGTAAATGACCATACTGCCTCAAAGCAATCTACAGATTCAACACAATTCCTATCAAAATACCAATTTCATTTTCCACAGAATTAGAAAAAAAAACCCTGAAATTCATATAGAACCAAAATAAAAAGCCTGAACAGCCAAAGCAATCCTAAGCAAAAAGAACAAATTTGGAGATATCACATTACTTGACTTCAAATTATACTACAAAGCTATAGTTACCAAGACAGAATGATACTGGTATAAAAGTAGACGCATAGACCAATGGAATAGAATAGAGGATCCAGAAATACTTACAACCAACTTATCTTCAACAAAGCACAAAAAAAAACATAGACTGGGAAAGGACATCTTATTCAATCAATGATGCTGGGAAAACTGGATAGTCACATGTAAAAAAATGAAACTGGATCCCTGTCTCTCACCACATACAAAAATTAACTCAAGACGGACTACAAACTGAAATCTAAGGCCTGAAACCACAAAAATTCTAGAAGAAACCCCAAGAAAAACTCTTCTGGACATTGGCCTAGGCAAAGAATTTGTGACTAAGACCCCAAAAGCAAATGCAACAAAAACAAAAATAAATAAATGGACTGAATTAAACTAAAAAGCTTCTGCACAGCAAAAGAAATGATTAACAGAGTAAACAGACAACTCAAAGAGTAGGAGAAAGTATTTGCAAACTATGCATTTGACAAAGGACTAATATACAGAATCTACAAAAAACTCAAATCAGCAAGTAAAAAACAATCCTATTTAAAAAGTGGACAAACGACATGAATAGACATTTCTCAAAAGAAGATATACAAATGTCAAACATATGAAAAGTGCTCAACCTCACTAATCATCAGGGAAATGCAAATTAAAACCACAATGAGATATCACCTTACCCCAGCCAGAATGGCCATTATTTAAAACTCAAAAAAAAAAAAAAAAAAAGCCAGGCACAGTGGCTCATGCCTGTAATCCCAGCACTTTGGGAGGCCAAGGCGGGTGGATCACAGGAGGTCAGGAGTTCAAGACAAGCCTGACTAATGTAGTGAAACCCCGTCTCTACTGAAAATACAAAATTAGCCGGGCATGATGGGGCATGCCTGTAATCCCAGCTACTTGGGAGGCTGAGACAGGAGAATCTCTTGAACGCAGGAGACGGAGGTTTCAGTGAGCTGAGATCTTGTCACTGCACTTCAGCCTGGGCAACAAGAACGAAACTGCTTCTCAAACAAACAAACAAACAAAATGTTGGCAAGGATGTGGTGGAAAGGGAATGCTTATACACTGCTGGTGGGAATGTAAATTATTACAACCCCTGTGGAAAACAGCATGGAGATTTCTCAAGGAACTAAAAGGAGATCCACCATTCAATACAGCAATCCCACTATTGGGTATCTACCCAAAGGAAAAGAAGTCATTATATCAAAAAGACACCTGCATATGTATGTTTATTGCAGCACAATTCACAATTACAAAGATATGGAATCAACCTAAGTGCTCATCAACCAATGAGTGGATAAAGAAAATGTGACATATATATAATTACTGTGCAGCCATAAAAAGAACAAAATAATGTATTTTGCACAACTTGGAAATGGAGGCCATTATCCTAAGTGAAGTAACTCAGAAATGAAAAACTAAATACCACGTTCTCATTTATAAGTTGGCGCTAAACTATGGGTATGCAAAGGCATACAGGGTGGTACAATGGACACTGGAGATGCATAAGAGGGGTGGGGAAGTGGGGGAGGAATGAAAAACAATGTACGCTATTCATGTGACGGGCCTAAAATCCCAGACCTCACCGCTATACAATTTGATATGGTTAGGCTTTGTGTCCCCACCCAAATCTCATCTCGAATTGTAATCCCCATAATCCCCATATCCCCATGTGTCAAGGGTGAGACCAAGTGGAGGTAATTGAATCATGGGGGCAGTTCCCCATGCTGTTCTGGTGATAGTGAGTGAGTTCTCACGAGATCTGATGGTTTTGTAAGCGGCTCTTCTCCCCTTCACAAGGCACTTCTCCTTTCTGCCAACTTGTAAAGAAGGTTCCTTGCAGGCCGGGCACAGTGGCTCATGCCTGTAATCCCAACATTTTGGGAGGTCAAGGCGGGTGGATCACTTGAGGTCAGGAGCTCGAGACCAGCACAGCCAACGTGGTGAAACCCCATCTCTTCTTGTAAAAATACAAAAATTAGCCGGGTGTCATGGCACACACCTGTAGTGTCAGCTACACAGAAGGCTGAGGAAGGAGAATTGCTTGAACCCGGGAGGTGGAGGTTACAGTGAGCCGAAATCGCACCACTGCACTCCAGCCTGAGTGACAGAGCAAGACTCCCTCTCAAAAAAAAAAGAAAAAAGAAAAAAAACAAAAAACAAAGGAAGATGCCTTGCTTCCTCTTCACCTTCTGCCATCACGATTGTAAGTTTCCTGAGGCCTCCCCAGTTATGCTGGACTGTGAGTCAATTAAATGTCTTTCCTTTATAAATTACTTAAGCTCAGGCAGTTCTTTATGGCAGTATGAAAATGAACTAATATACACTTCATCTATGTAACCAAAAACTACTTATACCCTTAAAGCTACTGAAATAGAAAAAAAGTTTAATAAATTCATGAATGATTTCTGAAAAAGTTAAGCATAGAAGTACCTTGTGACTCAGCAATTCACTCCTGGGTATATACCCCCCAATTTGAAAACAAGTACAGGCATTCCTTGTTTTCCTAAGCTTCACTTTATTACACCCTGCAGCTACTAAGTTTTTACAAACTGAAGGTTTGTGGCAACCCCATGTAGAGCAAGTCTATCAACACCATTTTTCCAACAGCATGTGCTCACCTCCTATCTCTGTCACATTTTGGCAATTCTTGCCTCTGTTATAGTGATCTGTGATCAGTGATCTTTAATGTTATCATTGAAATTGTTTTGGGGTTTCATGAACTGTACCCATATAAGGCAGCAAATTTAATTGATAAAAGTCGTGTGCTCACTTGAGCCCTGGAGTTTGAGATCAGCCTGGGAAACAGTGAGACTTCATCTCTACAAAAAAAATCAAAAAAATTAGCCAGATATGGTGGTGCATGCCTGCAGTCCCAGCTACTCAGGAGGCTGAGGCAGGAGGACTGCTTGAGCCCAAGATGTCAAGGTTGCAGTGAGCTGTGAGCACCACTGCACTCCAGTCTGGGCAACAGAGCAAGACCCTGTCCCCCAAAAAAAGAGTTGTGTGTGTCCTGACTGCTCCACTGACCTGCTGTTCCCCCATCTGTCTCCCTCTCCTCAGGCCTCCCTATTCCCTGAGACACAACAATATTAAAATTAAGCCAACCAATAACCCTCTAACTGTTCAAGTGAAAGAAAGAGTCACATGTCTGTCACCTTACATCAAAAGCTAGAAAGGATTAAGTTTAGTGAGGAACACACGTCTCTACTAAAAATACAGGTGGCGGGTGCCTGTAATTCCAGCTACCTGGGAGGCTAAGGCAGGAGAACCACTTGAACCTGGGAGACGGAGGTTGCAGTGAGCCAAGATTGCGCCACTGCACTCCAGCCTGGGCTGTAACAGAGCGAGACTCTTAAAAAAAAAAAAAGTTATGCTAAGTTGAAGGGGTGGCCTGCCCCTCCACGCCTGTCGGTATTTCTAGTTGGGTGGGACAAGAGACTGAGAAAAGAAATAAGACACAAAGACAAAGTATAGAGAAACAACAGTGGGCCCAGGGGACCGGCACTCAGCATACAGAGGACCTGCACCGGCACCGGCCTCTGAGTTCCCTCAGTTTTTATTGATTATTATTTTCATTATTTCAGCAAAAAGGAATGTAGTAGGAGAGCAGGGTGATAATAAGGAGAAGGTCAACAAAAAACATGTGAGCAAAAGAATCTATGTCATAATTAGGTTCAAGGGAAAGTACTATGCCTAGACGTGCACGTAAGCCAGATTTATGTTTCTCTCCACCCAAACATCTCAGTGGAGTAAATAATAACAAGGCAGCATTGCTGCAAATATGTCTCGCCTCCCACCATAGGGTGGTTTTTCTCCTATCTCAGAATTGAACAAATGTACAATCGGGTTTTATACTGAGACATTCAGTTCCCAGGGGCAGGCGGGAGGCAGTGGCCTTCCTCTATCTCAACTGCAAGAGGCTTTCCTCTTTTACTAATCCACCTCAGCACAGACCCTTTACGGGTGTCGGGCTGGGGGACAGTCAGGTCTTTCTCATCCCACGAGGCCATATTTCAGACTATCACATGGGGAGAAACCTTGGACAATACCCCACTTTCAAGGGCAGAGGTCCCTGCAGCTTTCCACAGTGCATTGTGCCCCTGGTTTATTGAGACTAGAGAATGGCGATGACTTTTACCAAGTATACTGCTTGTAAACATGTTAACAAGGCATGTCGTGCACAGCCCTAGATCCCTTAAACCTTGATTTCATACAACACATGTTTTTGTGAGTTCCAAGTTGGGTCAAAGTGGCTGGGGCAAAGTGGCTGGGGCAAAGCTACAAATAACAACATCTCAGCAAAGCAATTGTTCAAAGTACAGGTCTTTTTCAAAATGGAGTCTCTTATGTCTTTCCTTTCTACATAGACCCAGTGACAGTCTGATCTCTCTTTTTTCCCCCACACTAAGTGAAGGAAGCCAGACGCAAAAGATCACATATTTTTCTATTCCATTTACATAAAATGGCCAGCAAGGTAAATCTTTACAGATCATCTGTTGGTTGCCTTGGGCTGAGGGGAAGTGGGCACTGGGGAGTGATTGCTTAAGGGTTTGGAGTTTCCCTATGAGATGATGAAATGTTTTGGAACTAGATAGAAGTGATAGTTGCACAACATTATAAATGTACTGAGTGGCCCTGAATTATATACTTAAAATGATTAATTGCATGTTATGTAAATTTCACCTCAACAAAAGTAAATAGATGTCAATTAATACTTACTGTGATATTTTAAAGGAAAAACTGGGATACTTTGGTAGAGAATAATGGGGGGCCGGGAGGGAAACTTGTATCCAAGGTTGATAAGGAAGGGCTATCCAGCTGATACCTGCAGTTGAGTAAGGACCTTGCTGTGGGAGAGTGGGGCTTCCAGCTCTCTAGGGAGGAGCTCTATGGCTGGAGGGGAGCGAGCTGGGCAGTTCTGGGAGTTGGAAGGAAGCCAGGCTGGGAGCCACAGCACACGCTGGATGAGTTGGAGAGATGGTAGGGACCAGACTGTGTGGAGCCGGGGGGCCATGTTAAGGGGATCACATATGGCAGTGCCTTTCTTTTCAGACCCACAATTTATGTAGGACAACCCTCCACAGCCCCCAGGAAGGGAACAACAGCATCACTGATTTTCCTATGTTTTCAGTTGAGTTGCCTTTTGTTGGAAGTGTAGCTAGGACTAGAGATGTGCACCACCACGCCCAGCTAATTTTATAATTTTTATTTATTTATTTATTTTGTAGAGATGGGATCTCGGTGTGTTGCCCAGGCTGGTCTCAAGCTCCTGGGCTCAAGGGATCCTCTTGCTTCGGCCTCCCAAAGTGCTGGGATTACAGGCATGAGCCACTGTGCCGGGTCGGTGCTTTACACTTTGTAAAACACTTCCACTGACTTCTCATTTGATTTTCACAACCACCTGCAGATCAGCCAGGCCAGCTGCCTTCCCCCTCATTTTACGGGATGAGTCCCAAGGGTCTACTTGCTTCAAGGTCATCCAGCAAGGGTTAGAACTCAAGTCCCTGAACTCCCAGGCTCAGAGGTCTTTCTTCTGTTGCCGGTTCTCAGATGCCTCCTGGAGACCTTCTAAAGGGAAACATGCTTCTCTCCAAAGAGCATTTTACATTAATGCTAGAGTGATGGAGAGGCAGAAGGAAGGCCTGTCCTGGGAGTTTCCTAAATGAACAAGGCTGGCCCTGGCCTTAGAGAGACAGGTGCCAAAGTCCCTGGGCACAGGTGCTTCCTGAAGGGCTCTTTCCAAGCCAGCATCCAGGGGCTCCCGGGTTGGCCAGGCCTGCCTCTGACCCCCAGCTGATGTGATTCTGCCGCCGAGGTACCCACCAAGGGTCTCAACAAGGCCAGGGGGGCTTCACTCGGGGGAGAGGCCCTGGAGCTGCCGCACAGATCTGCACTGTCTCCTGTGGTGCCTGCTGCCCAGCTAAAGCTAGAGGAAGCACATGGATTCTCCCAAGGTCGTTGGAGTTCAGGAGGACAAGGCAGAGTCAGGAGGCAGAAAAATGACGTGAATGAAACAGACATGATCATTGGCCTGAGACAGCCCAGGCTTCACTTGGATCTGCTGGGTAGATCCTGGCCTTTACCTGGCACAGAAAGTGCCAGGCTGGAAGAAGCAGGGTCTGCCCCACTGTTTGTCTACACATTCTCTGAATTTGTTTGCTTTGTTAGCACTAAAGGGTCAGAGATAAGAGGTTGTGGGGTCACTGGTGAACAGCTACAGATCCCTCCAGATAGAGCCCCCATCTGTGCTCTGCTGGGAGGCCCATGGCCTCCAGGGAAAGAATGCCTGCCCTCTCCCCAGCCTGAACTTGTGCTGTCCCCCTGCCAGACTTGAGTTCAGTGAGGGGAAGGTTTCCAGTAACCATAGATCCTGATATTAATTTGTCATGTGATCTTTAGCAAGCCCCTTTCTTCTGTGTGCCTTTATGTCTTTATCTGAGTAATGAGATACCCAAGGCCCTTGTTACCTCTGGAATTCTCTAGGCTAGAGTGTCAGGGCAGTCAGCACTGAGCCATCTGCCTGTGTTGACATCCTACACCTGCAGGAAGGTCATGCCCAGGGCCTGGGCATTCATGCCCCACCTCTTTTCTGGGCAGGACCACCAAGGTAGAGAATCAGACAGGCTACCAGTGATCGAGGGGACCCAAATCAGGTGGGCTTTGCCGGTGTCCTCTGAAAGGGTGCTGCTTCTGGGCCTGGGCCACCACTCCACTCCCACACCACCTCACTCCCCAATCACAAACATACACATCTCTCCTCCTGAGGCTTAATGATTAGCATAGGTGGAGGGGTCAATAGTCCCTGGGCCCACAGGCCAGAGGCAGAGGGCCAGACTTGGTCACAAAGCACCTCCACCTACATTATGTCCACATCAAAGCTTTATGGGAGGCGTTATCTCTATCTGGATCAGATGAAAAAATATAGATGAAGAGAACTATGAAATAAACAGCCCCAGATCACACTGCAAATACTTGGTAGACCTGTGTCTGCAGCTTAGCTCTTGTATCTTCTTTAGCAGTGCTCCTTGTGTACATCTGTGGATGCCAACATTTGTCCTTGCAGCCATGCCAGGCTGGCTACACTGGGAATCGAGGACCTTGCTTCTAGAGATGCTGATTCAAGAACACAGGAAGTCCGTGGTCTAAACCAACAAAAGGCTTCACTTCTCTACTACTCCCACATTTTGATATGGATTCTAGCTCCCTATATTCTCCTCAGCCCCGACTTTGGCCATCACCAATGGGGACATCCATGTCTATGCAAAGTTCCATCTCATATGGTAGACTGGTCTCACAGCTTCCACTGCCATGCCCCAACCACACACCACGGTCTCTGTGTGAAGGCGCCATCTTGAATTGCCAAGGTCAGGGGTCTTCCTCCCTAACATCCTCCTCGATCATTGCTCCTTGCCTTACCATGCAAAGCACACACAGAACTCACCTGGACCTCAGGTAGAGGGATAAGCTGCTTGTTCATTCCCTAGCCTTGGAATTGTTCTTGTTTGTTTGTTTTTAAGGCATGACTATCCATCTCTATTTCGTTGATGGCTCTACAGAACGGGCAATGGGAATGAATTACAAATAAGAAAATACACCATCTCAGCCGCCTGTAGGCCCAGCTTATCAGGAAGCCGAAGCTGGAGGATCGCTTGAGCCCAGGAGTTCAATTCCAACCTGGACAACATATTGAGAACCCTCTTAAAAAAAAATAGGAAGAAGTTTAATAAACAAAACAAAATGAAGGCCTCCAGGTGGCTCTGATGCCCAGCCAGGTGGGGGAATGACACCAGGCTCCCATTGCCATCATCCCCCAGCCTCCCTCCCAGTGCCATCCCAGCTTCTACTTCCCGCAGCCTCTGCTGTGTGCCCCACTGCCCAGCCCTCTGTCCCCCAAATGCTGAAGCCCAGGCCCCCTCGGGGGCAGGCTGCCTCATGGTCTGTTTTCTGATATGTCTACTTGGACAGCATGGTCATTGAGTCTGCAGTCCTGGCCTCCCCTCGCTGAGAGAAGGCGGAAGCCATGCTGGGCCACAAAGGCTCTCCAGGGTGTCAGTCATCCTCCACATCCACATCTGCCTGGGCTCAGTCTGCAGAGCTGCAGGGGCTGGCCAGCCCTTACTCAGCCCCAGGCCTGGTTAGCCACCACCACCAAGGACCAAGGGCCAAGGACCAGCAGGAGCAGTGGAAGGCAGCTCCCACACTCATCTGGAAACCCCAGGGCTATGGCTGAGATGGGGCTCCCAGAAGGCAATGGCCTCTGCTAGGAGAACAAAATGCCACCTCTCAGCTGTGGTTAGGAGGACAAGGAGAGAAGGCATGAAGAGGTTGGGGTTAATGTCACCCCACTGCCAAGGGCACAGGACCGGGGCTCTGTGATGCTAGATCCTCAGACCCCCGAACAGCCAAAATGGCTGCAAAGCATTCTGAATGTCCCAGGGGCACATACTGCCCTAGGCTCGGTGCCACGTATGCCTCCTCTCCTCCTGTCTGCAAGTAGATGCAAACACACTGCAGGGACAACCCTAAGGCAGAGATACCTGTGCCCTCGGGTGTTCACAGTCCTCAAAGAAGATAAGATCCTGGTAAAAACAAGGAGCAAGAGCCATCAGGCTACAGGAGCTTGGGGCAGGCACTGCAGAGGAGGGCGGGAGTCCTGAGATGACAATCAGATCAGCTCTTTGAGGATGAGAACAAGACTGCTAGCTAAAAGGGTGGGGAGAGAAGGCGACGTTCTAGACAGAGGGCATGTCATGGGCAAGTCACAGAAATCATTGTGGGACCCCAAAGTCCCCCATGGACAGTAGCCTGTTGGAGAGAACACACTGAAATTCCTTCACTTGTCCATGAATCCTACCCTAAGCCCTCACCACATGGAAAGCTCTATACTGAGTGATAAGGGGTGGGGATCCAAGAATAAACTCATCTCTGCCCTAAAGGACATCCGGTCTGCAGGAGAAACAAAAGGGAAACAGTAGCTGAGGATTATGGAGTCTTATCTATGAATGGAAATTTCCAGATGACTTGGCCTAAATTAAAAAAAAAAAAAACATAGAGAAAGAAGAGGTGGAGCGATATGTCCAAGACAAAAACCCTGCTGGTAGGAGGGCCTGGATGAGACTCGAGTCTTCAGATTTCCAATTCTTTTCCTTTTTTCTTTTTTTTTTTTTTTTTTGAGACAGAGTCACACTCTTGTCATCCAGGCTGGAGTGCAGTGGCATGACCCTGGCTCACTGCCACCTCTGCCTCCCACGTTCAAGCGATTCTCCTCCCTCAGCATCCCAAGTAGCTGGGATTATAGGCACGTGCCGCCAGGCCTAATTTTTGTATTTTTAGTAGAGACGTGGTTTCACTATGTTTGCCAGGCTGGTCTCGAACCCCTGACCTCAGATGATCTGCCCGCCTCGGCTTCCCAAAGTGCTGGGATTACAGGCGTCAGCCACTGTTCCCGGCCCAGATTTCCATTTCACGCTCCTTTCCTCGTACCAGGCATGGTGGACACCACAACAGAAAAGTTTAGCTGGCCATGGGAACTGGGAGGAGAGTGGGAAGACTTCTGGTTGGGTGGTGTCTGGGCGAGGCACCCCCGAGCTGGACCTTGAAGGCAGGAAGGCCAAACTGTATGTGCTCAGGAAATGTGTCCCATGGCCATGAGACAAAGGGGACAGAAGGGGCCCACTGGAGCCAGGCATGGGAGGACCTTCCAGGGAGCTGATACTTTATTTCTGAGCAATGAAGAAGTGAAGAGGCATTGGAGGGTGCTGTGGGATCTGAGCTGTGTTTTTGAGATCATGCGGGGACAGATGGGGAGTGGGGTGTTGGAAAAAACGAGACCTGAAGGAGGCGACCAAACAATTGTGGCTGCAAGGCTCAGGAAGAGATGACGAACACAAGGATGCTGGTGACTTTGAGGTGGTAGAAACAAGACTGAAGGACTGAGGAGTGGGAAGGAACAGCTGGGACCAGCTAATCATTGTCCAGGAAGAGCACACAGATGTAACACAGGACTCTGACTGCCACCTGCCTGCCATCACTAGTCCTCCCACAGCACCCTCCAATGCCTCTTCACTTCCTCATTGCTCAGAAATAAAGTATCAACTCCCTGGAAGGTCCTCCTAGGCCTGGCTCTAGTGGGCCCCTTCTGTCCCCTCTGTCTGGTGTCCGCCACGCCTGGTACAGGGAAAGGGGCGTGAAATGGAAATCTGGGCAGGGTGCAGTGGCTCATGCCTGTAATCCCAGCACTTTGAGAAGCCAAGGCAGACAGATCACCTGAGGTCAGGAGTTTGAGATCAGCCTGGCAAACATAGTGAAACCACGTCTCTACTAAAAATACAAAAATTAGCCAGGCATGGTAGTGTATGCCTGTAATCCCAGCTACTCGGGAGGCTGAGGCAGGAGAATCACTTGAACGCGGGAGGCAGAGGTTGCAGTGAGCTGAGATCTGGCCACTGCACTCCAGCCTGGGCAACAAAGGTGCACTCCACGTTTCTAGGCTTATGTCCCAGTGTTCTTGTGTGTATATACTGCTCCAACCAGACTTGACTCTGGTTTGAGAGCCACTTAATGCTATCGAGCCTCTGTTGCAGCTACACAACTACTCAACTCTGCCAGTGTAGCATGCAAGCAGCCATAGACAATAAATACCCAAATGAGCATGGCTGGGTTTTAATAAAGCTTTATTAACAGAAACAAATAAAGGGCCAGATTTGGGCTGTGGGCTATGGTTTGCGAACTTGATCTAGGGGTCTGCACCTCTATGTGACTTTCTGTTGACTACTGATTAAAGGCTTCTGGGTCTGTGAAACTCCATGGTTTTTTTTTTTTTTTTTTGAGACGGAGTCTCGCTCTGTCGCCCAGGCTGGAGTGCAGTGGTGCGATCTCGGCTCACTGCAAGCTCCACCTCCTGGGTTCACGACATTCTCCTGTCTCAGCCTCCCGAGTAGCTGGGACTACAGGCGCCTGCCACCACGCCTGGCTAATTTTTTGTATTTTTAGTAGAGATGGGGTTTCACCGTGTTAGCCAGGATGGTCTCGTCTCCTGACCTCGTGATCCACCTGCCTCGGCCTCCCAAAGTGCTGGGATTACAGGCGTGAGCCACCGTGCCCTGCCAACTCCATGTTAACTTGTAGATTTTTGTCAGGCAGAGTGAAAATAATTTCTCTTAGGTAGAAAAGATCATTCCGAAGGATTTTTGTCCTAGAGGACAACACCGGTTTTGTATCTGACCTATCAATTTTATTCTAACATTCATTTTTTTAAATCTCTATACTTTCTTCCTCAAATTCTCCCTAGAGAATTTATACCTGCTGAATCCCTCATTAATGAGTTAAATAAACCTCTAATCCATGTTCTTTCTTTAAAAAACAAAAACCTGGCCAGGCACAGTGGCTCACACTTGTAATCCCAACATTTTGGGAGGCCAAGGCAGGAGGATCGCTTGAGCCCAGGAGTTCAAGACAAGTCTGGGCAACAAAGTGAGACCCCATCTCTACCAAAAAAAAAATTAGTTGGGCATGGTACCTGCCTATAGTCCTAGCTACTCAGGAGGCTGAGGCAGGAGGACTGCTCCACAGTGGGGCTAACACCCCCATCAGGCAGTGCCAGCCCCACTGTGCCGAAGAGCACGCTGTGATTTGGAGGGAAAGTGATTCACCCAGCACTCGACATGTGGCAGGCTTGAGCTCTGTGGCCCAGGTTTTTATGACTCTGTGGCCCGGGGCCTTCCACTTCCGTCCACTCCTTTTATATGAGCACCAGGGGCTCTGCCAGAGGCCCAGAGGCTGTGCTGGGTGCTACCGGGCTGATGACGCAAACGGAACAGTCTCTTAAACTGTTTACAGTCTGCTTCCAATGATGTTACGGTGTTTCTGGTTGTAGGAAGGGCTTGCTATGAGTCATATGCAGCTGCTGGTCTCCGGCATTCCAGGCTGCGCCCAGAGTGTGCACACTGAGTGCTGGGCATTTAAGGCTATCTCAATCTGTTTGCTTGGGGATTGCTGCCCCTCTGCCTTAGGACATTGATCTGCTGGCCCTGGTGGCACCACAGGCTGAGCTCCGCAGAGGCACTGTCCTGCTGTGACAGGGGTATGTTGGTTTGTTACTCGGCTTCTCACTAATCAGGGCTGATTCTAAAAAACTTAAAATCCTCCTCTAGACAGGCATGAACCCTGGGACCCTGGCCTGAGCCAGTGAGCCCCTCTGCAGCCACAAGGATGTGAGCTTATTCCCCCAGTCACTCATTGAGCTGGGGGGCCCAATTAAGAAGCACAGGTAAACAGCCGGGGAGGTTCCTGAAATGCCTGCCTTGAAACAAGCTGCCCAGCCGTGCTCTGGGTTATGGGGATTAAGCAAGGTAACCTTTCTGCAGTCTTGAGGCTTTCAGATCAGCCTCCGGCTGCTGCCTCTTCCAGAGAGGGACGATGTTGTCAGGCGCATGTGCTTCTCACCATCCCACAGTCTAGAGCTCCTTCTGTCGTGTCATTCATGGCCAGGACAAATCCCTGCAGATCCTTCTGTTTCCTTAACAAACAAATCATGAGCCAGCAGCTCCACTGCTAGATATAACCACAAGAGAAATCAGTACATCTGCCCACCAAAAACACATGCAAGACCCATCAGGGGAGCTTCACTCATAATAGCCCTAAACTGGAAGCATGCCAAATGTCCATTAGTAGTAAGAAAGGATAAGCATATTCAAACAATGAAATACTACTCAGCAGCAAAAAAGAGCAAGCTACATGCAACAGCTTGGAGGAATCTCACAGACTCCATGATGCGCAAAAGATGGTAGACATAAAATGCCCCCTGTGTATGATTCCATTTAGATGAAGTTCAAGAACAGCAAAACTAATCGATGGTGCTACAAGTCAGAAGAGTAGTTACCTTGGGGCAGGGGCAGGGAGGTACTGTCTGGAAAGGGGAATACGGAATTTTCAGGGTGTTGGAAACATTCTTGGTCTGGGTGGTGGTTGCATAAGGGGTGAGTGTGTGCATGCAGGTGTGTAAAAATTCTTCAAGTTGTACACTTGAGATTTGTGCACTATACTATATGCATGTTATGCTCAATAAAAAACTGGCCAAACGCATTCAAAATTTGTCCTTTAAAATATACATTCCTGGCCAAGTGCAGTGGCTCATGCCTGTAACCCCAACACTTTGGGAGGCCAAGGCAGGAGGGTTGCTTGAGCCCAGGAGTTCAAGACCAACCTGGGCAATATAGAGAGACCTCATCTCTACAAAAAATACAAAAGTTAGCAGGGCGGGCGGGGCATGGTGGCTCACATCTGTAATCCCAGCACTTTGGGAGGCTGAGGCGGGTGGATCACCTGAGGTCAGGAGTTTGAGACCAGCCTGGCCAACATGGTGAAACCCCGTCTCTACTAAAAATACAAAAATTAGCTGGGTGTGGTGGCACGTGCCTGTAGTCCCAGCTATTTGGGAGGCTGAGGCAGGAGAATCACTTGAACCTGGGAGGCAGAGGTTGCAGTGAACTAAGATTGCATGACTGCACTCCAGCCTGGGCGACAGAGTGAGACTCCATCTCAAAAAAAAAAAAAAAAGTTAGCCAAGCGTGGTGGCACATGCTTGTGGTCCCAGCTACTCAGGAGACTGAGGTGGGAGGACCACTTGAGCCCAGAAGGCCAAGGCTACAGTGAGGTATGATTGCACTACTGCACTCTGGCCTGGGCAACAGAATGAGACCCTGTCTTTTGAAGAAAAAAAAAAAAGATACACATTCCTACTCTCTTTTCCAACCAGCTGAAGTATCCCAGGAATACTTGCTGTCTCCATCAGCTGGCTACTGGATTAGCTGCTTCCATAAGCAGCTCTTCAGAGGTTTCAGCTCTGAAGTGTGGAACACTGTGGCCTGCTGCCCCCAGGACCTGCCCACATAAGCAGCTTCTTCTCTTTGCCATTCGTCCCCTAACCCTTTATGTTCCTGTATTAGTTCGTTCTCACGATGTTGATAAAGACATACCCAAGACTGGGTAATTTATAAAGAAAAGAGGTTTAATTGACTCACAGTTCCACATGGCTGAGGAAGCCCCAGGAAACTTACAATCATGGCAGAAGACACCTCCTCACAAGATGTCAGGAGAGAGAATGAGAGCCAAGCAAAGGGGGAAGTCCCTTATAAAACCATCAGATCTCATGAGAACTTACTCACTACTACGAGAATAGCATGGGGAAAACCACCCCCGTGATTCCGATACCTCCCACCAGGTCCCTCCAGTGACATGTGTGGATTATGGGAACTACAATTCAAGATGAGATTTGGATAGGGACACAGCCACACCATATCAGTTCCTATATAAAGTGTCCCCAGGGGCAAAAACAGAAGAAAAAGAGGGATCCTGAGCAAGCATCTGGGATGTGGGAAGGCTTTAGGAAGGAGTGAAAATTTGAGCAGGGCTATGGTGGAAAAAGGCCTGGAAGGGGCACACTAGATTGGTAACTGTGGTTGTCTCTGCAGAGAAAATGGTGAGGTGGGGTGTTCACAATTTACATATTCTGCAATAGCTGAAGGTGTTAAATGAATATGAATTTATGACTTACTTCTGCATTTAAAAATAATAGCATATATTCACAACCTCATATAGTCCAACCTCCTCAGTTTGCCAGTGGCGAGGCTGAGGGCAGAGATGAGAGGAGTGCTTTGCCTGAGATGATGTGACTGTCCCACCGTGGGCCAGGGCTGGTCTCATGTCTCTGCCGACCACGATCTTGTTCTTTGGAGCTTGTTTTATACAGGACCCAGCCTGGAATTACAGCTGAATGCTTTTGGTTGCACCCCTTGGTGACAAGCCGATTACATTGGCCTTGTTCAACCTTGAAAAGGTCAGCAATTCATCTTGACTGTAATTGATACACATATCAGTCTTTCCTGCCCACAGAACCTCAGCGAGCACTGAGGGCTTGCAGTGCTCAATATGACAACATGAGACCCCACACTGTCTAGCATGGGACTAAGGCACACACTCAAGAGCAAAGGAGGTGTGGCAGTGGGTATGTGACCATGAAATCCACTGGCCCTATCTCATAGGGCTCCACCTAAACGCTGACAGCCGGGCGGAGTGATGGAATAACCTTTTGAAGGCACCAACAGGGAGACCATAGCTTTCAAGGAATAAGGTGGCATCCTCCAGGATGCAGCATTCACCCTAAGACAATGACTTTTATAAGGTACCATGTCCCCAGTAGGTAGAATCCATGCCTGTGTCCAAGAACCAAAGGGCAGAAGTATGTATGAGAGGCCCTGCTCACCATTACTCCCAGTGGCAGGGCTAATTGTCCTCTGATCATCACGAACAGGTAGGATTTCTGTTATACAATAAGGGCAGGGAAGAATATGTCTGGCATCTAAGTAATCCATGGAGGGCATCTTTTGATAGCCAATTGTCTGTGTCAGCTTTATTGAGATAAAACTGACATACAATAAACTTACCTATTAATAAGTGACAAATTTAATGAGTTTCGACAAATATACAGAAGTAATATAACCACTCCCACAATCATATTACGGAATATTTCTATCTCTCTCTCATTCTATCATTTCTTTCTCTCTCTCTCAAAAACAAAACAAAACAAACAAAACAACAACAACAACAACAACAAAACCTAACCCAGGAGCCACACTGCATTTAGTCATCATGTCTCCTTAGGCTCCTTCTGTCTGTGACAGTTTCTCAAACTTTCCTTGTATTTTTAAATAATTTTTTTATTTTTATGTGGGTACATAGTAGGTGTATATATTTTGGGGTACATGAGATGTTTTGACCATATTACTGAACATTTCTGTAATATGATTGTGGGAGTGGTTACGTTACTTCCCAGAAAGTCTCTTGTGCCCCTTCACAGTAAAATCTCTCTTCCTACCTGGTAGTCCCTGACAATCACTGAGGTGCTTTTCCTGTCATCATAGTTTTGCCTTTCCTAGAGTGTCATAGAAGTAGACTCACACAGCATGTAGTTTTAGGTGTCTGGCCTTTTTCATTTAGCTTAATGCTTTTGAGATTCATCCATGTTGTTGCATGTAGCAGTAGCTTTTTCCTTTTTACAGCTGCATAGCATTCCATTTTATGGATATACCACAATTTGTTTCTCCATTCACCAGTTGATGGACATTTGAGTTTTTTCCAGTTTCCAGCTATTGTGAATAAAACTGCTATGCACATCGTGTACGAGTCTTTGACCAAATATTTCTTTCTGTCTTGGGTAAGTGCCTAGGAGCAGAATTGCTGGCTCACATAGTAAGTGTATGCCTAACTTTAAAAGAAACTCCAAACTATATTCCAACGTGGCTGGATCATTTTGGGTTCCCACCAACAATGCATAAGAGTTCTCAATTGCTCAATAGCCTTGCCAATACTTGGTGTTTTCAGTGTTTTAAATTTTAGTTGGGTGCAGTGGTACCTCGCTGTGATCTCATTGTGGTTTTGATTTGAATTTCCCTAATGACAAATGATGTTGTGATATATATCTATAGAGATAGATATACATAAAATCTTTAGTGAAGTGCCTTATTTGCCATCCATATATATGAAGGAAGTGACTATTGAAATATTTTGCCACCTTTTATTGGGTTTTTGCTTTGCTATAAGTGGGTTGTCGGAGGTCTTTACATATTCTGTGTACAAGCCCTTTGATGTATTTTTGTTTCACAAATATTTTTTCTCAGTCTGTGACCTGACTTATTTTATTAACAGTGTTATTTGAGGAAGAAAACATTTTTAATTTTAATGAATGCAATTTATTAATTTTTTCTTTTAGAGTTTTTGCTACTTTTGTGTATTCAAGAAATCTTTTCCTAACTCAAGTTCACTATGATTTTTTTTCTTATGTTTTGTTCTAGGATTATATCATTTTAGCTTCTAAATTTCTTACATGTAGGTTTATGATTCTTTCAGAGTTATTTTTATATGGGAATTATTTCTTCATCTTCTAATTTGGGAAGCTTTTATGTAGAACTGATGCTATTTTTTCCTTAAACGTTTGGTAGAATTCACCAGAGAAGCCATTTGGACCCAGAGTTTTCTTTGTGGGATTTTTTGTTTGTTTGTTTTTTAAGTTTATACTTTGTTGAGCTTTCCCTAGTTTCAACCTAATGTCCATTTTCTGCCCTAGAATCTAACCCAGGAGCCACATTGCATTTAGTCACTATGTCTCCTTAGGTTCCTCTTGTCTGTGGCAGTTTCTCAAACTTTCCTTATATTTTTAAATAATTTTTTATTTTTATGTGGGTACACAGTAGGTGTATATATTTTGGGATACATGAGATGTTTTGATACAGGCATCCAATGCATAATAATCACATCCTGGGGAATGGGGTATCCATCCCCTCAAGCATTTATCCTTTGTGTTACAGATAATCCAATTATACTCTCTTAGTTATTTTAAAGTGTTCAAGTAAGTCATTATTAACTATAGTCACCCCATTGTGCTACCAAATACTAGGTCTTATTCATTCATTCTTACTATTGTTTTGTACCCATTAACCATCCCTAACTCCCCTCCACCCCCACCCCCAACTACCCTTCCTTGCCTCTGCTAACCATCCTTCTACTCTCTATCTCCACAGGTTCAATTGTTTTGATTTTTAGATCCAACAAATAAGAGAACATGCAATGGTTGTCTTTCTGTGTCTGGCTTATTTCACTTAATATAATGACCTCCAGTTCCATCCAGGTTGTTGCAAATGACAGGATCTCATTCTTTTTTGAAGGCACCAGCATGGCGACCATGGCTTTCAAGGATGAGGTGCCCTCTTCCAGGGTGCAGTATTCACCCTAAGAAAATGACTTTTATAAGAGATTAATGTGGCTGAATAGTACTCTATTGTGTGTATGTATTTATCCATTCATCTGTTGATGGACACTTAGGTTGCTCCCAAATCTTGGCTACTGTGAACAGAGCTGCAACAAATATGGGAGTGCAGATATCTCTTTAATATACTGATTTCCTTTCTTTTTTTTTTTTTTTTTTTTTTTTTTTTTGCTTGTTACTTCTGGGAAAATTCTTTTTTTAAAATTTTATTATTATTATACTTTAAGTTTTAGGGTACATATGCACAACGTGCAGGTTTGTTATGTATACACGTGCCATGTTAGTGTGCTGCACCCATTAACTCGTCATTTAACATTAGGTATATCTCCTAATGCTATCCCTCCCCACTCCCCCTACCCCACAACAGTCCCCGGAGTGTCATGTTCCCCTTCCTGTGTCCCTGTGTTCTTATTGTTCAATTCCCACCTATGAGTGAGAACATGCAGTGTTTGGTTTTTTGTCCTTGTGATAGTTTGCTGAGAATGATGGTTTCCAGCTTCATCCATGTCCCTACAAAGGACATGAACTCATCATTTTTTATGGCTGCATAGTATTCCATGGTGTATATGTGCCACATTTTCTTAATCCAGTCTATCCTGGTTGGACATTTGGGTTGGTTGATTTCCTTTCTTTTGGGTATATACCCAGCAGTGGGATTGCTGGATCATACGGTAGTTCTATTTTTAGTTTTTTGAGGAACCTCCAAACTGTTCTCCACAGTGGTTGTAAACTTTCCTTGTTTTTGACGACCTTGGCAGTTTTGAGAACTACTGGTTTGATAATTGTCAGGTATCCCTCAATTGGGATTTATGTGATGTTTTTCTCATGATTAGACCAGGGCTATGACTTTTGGAGAGGAAGACCACATATAGATTAGTTATGGCAATAATTAGCAATGGCTTAAGTTCCTCCAATAAAATGTCAAAGACTCAGACTGGAGTAAAGATGAGAGTTAAATTATAGGTTGTTTACAGGAGACTCACTAAAAACAAAATGACTGCCGGCACGGTGGCTCACGCCTGTAATCCCAGCACTTTGGTAGGCCAAGGCGGGCGGATCACAAGGTCAGGAGATTGAGACCATCCTGGCTAACACGGTGAAACCCCGTCTCTACTAAAAATACAAAAAATTAGCTGGGCATTGTGGCAGGCGCCTGTAGTCCCAGCAACTTGGGAGGCTGAGGCAGGAGAATGGTGTGAACCCGGGAGCCGGAGCTTGCAGTGAGCCGAGATCGTGCCACTGCACTCCAGCCTGGGTGACAGAGCAAGACCCCGTCTCAAAAAAAAAAAAAAAAAGACCCCAAGCAGTTAAAAGTTAAGGCTATGGCAAATGCATACACAAAAGAAGCAAAAATTAATATCAGATAAAGTAGAAATCTCTATTAAATGTCAAAGACACTGTTCTTTTTTTTCAACTTTTATTTTATGTTTAAGGTTCATGTGCAGGTTTGTTATATAGGTAAGTGCATGTCATGGGGGTTTATTATTTCATGTCCCAGGTACTAAATCTAGTACCCAATAGTTATTTTTTTCTGCTCTACTCCCTCCTCCCACCCTCTACCCTCTCCTCTCACCCTCTACCCTCAATTAGGCCCTAGTATCTGTTGTTCTCTTCTTTGTGTCCATGGGTTCTTATGATTTAGTTTCCACTTACAAATGAAAACATGTGGTATGTGGTTTTCTGTTCCTGGGTTAGTTTGCTAAGGATAATGGCTTCCAGTGCCACCCACATTCCCATGAAAGACATTATCTTATTCTTCCTTATGGCTGCATAATAGTCCATGGTGTGTATGTACTACATTTTCTTCATCCAGTCTCTCATTGATGCAGATTTAGGTTGATTCCATGTCTTTACAATTGTGAATAGTGCTGCAATAAACATTCGTGTGCATGTGTCTTTATGGTAGAATGATACATATTCCTCTGAGTATATACCCAGTAACTGGATTGCTGAGTCAAATGGTAGTCTGTTTTTGGTTCTTTAAGGAATCACCACACTGCCTTCCACAATGGTTGAACTAATTTACACTCCTACCAACAGTGTATAAGTGTTCCCTTTACTCCATAACCTCGCCAGCATCTGTTATTTTTTGACTTTTTAATAATAGCCATTCTGACTGGCGTGAGATTGTATCTCATTGTGGTTTTCATTTGCATTTCTCTAAAGATCAGTGATATCGAACTTTTTTTCATATGCTTATTGGCCACATGTATGTCTTCTTTTGATAAGTGTCTGTTTATTTCCTTTGCCCACTTTTTAATGGGGTTGTTTGGTTTCCCTTTTTTTTTTTTTGGAAATTTATTTAAGTTCCTTATAGATGCTGGATATTAGACCTCTGTCAGATGCATAGTTTGAAAATTTTTTCTCTAATTCTGTAGGTTGTCTGTTTATGTTGTTGACAATTTCTTTTACTGTGCCAAAGCAGTTAACTTTAATTAGATTCCATATCAATTTCTGCTTTTGTTGCAATTGATTTTGGTGTGTTCATTATGAAATCTTTGTTCATTCCTGTGTCCAGAATGGTATTGCCTAGGTTGTCTTCCAGAGTTTTTATGGTTTTAGATTTTACATTTAAGTCTTTAATCCATCTTGAGTTGATTTTTGTATATGGTGTAAGGAAGGTGTATTCATTCATTTTCACACTGCTATAAAGAACTACCTGAAATTGGGTAATTTATTTAAAAAAAGAGGTTTAATTAACTCACACTTCCATAGGCTGTATAGAAGGCATGTCTGGGGAGGCCTCAGGAAACTTACAATCATGGCAGAATGCAAACGGGAAGCAGGCACAGTCTTCACATGTCCAGAGCAGGAGAGAGAGAGCGAAGAAGCAAGTGCTACACACTTTCAAACAACCAGATCTCATGAGAACTCTATCAGGAGAACAGTGGGGGGATGGTGCTAAACCATTAGAAACCACCCCCATTATCCAATCACCTCCCACCAGGCCCCATCTCCAACACTGGGAATTACAATTCAACATGAGACTTGGGTGGTGACACAGAGCCATACCATATCAGAAGGGGTCCAGTCTCAATCTTCTGCATATGGCTAGTCAGTTATCACAGCATCATTTATTGAATAGGAAGTCCTTTCCCCACTGTTTGTTTTTGTCAGCATTGTTAAAGATTAGATGGTTGTAGGTGTGCAGCCTTATTTCTGGGCTCTCTATTCTGTTCCATTGGTCTATCTGTCTGTTTTTGTGCCAGTACCATGCTGTTTTGCTTACTGTAGCCCTGTAGTATAGTTTGAAGTCAGGTAACATGATGCATCTCTCCAGCTTTGTTCTTTTTGCTTAAGATTGCCTTGGCTATTCGGGCTCTTTTTCGTTCCATATGAATTTTAAAATAGTTTTTCTCAGTTCTGTGAAAAATGCCATTGGTAGTTTGATAGGAAGAGCATTGAATCTGTAAATTGCTTTGGGCAGTGTGGCCATTTTAATGATATTGATTCTTCCTATCCATGAGCATGGAATATTTTCCCATTTGTTCATGTCATCTCTGATTTCTTTGAGCAGTGCTTTGTAATTCTCATAGTAGAAACATTTCACCTCCCTGGTTAGCTGTATTCCTAGGTATTTTATTCTTGTTGTGGCAATTGTAAAAGGGATTCCATTCCTGATTTGACTCTCAGCTTGGCTGTTGTTGGTGTATAGGAATGCTAGTGATTTTTGTACATTGATTCTGTGCCCTGAAATTTTGCTGAAGTTGTTTATCAGCTGAAGGAGCTTTGGGGCTGTGACTATGGGGTTTTCTGGATACAGAATCATGTCATCTGCAAACAGGGATAGTTTGATTTCTTCTCTTCCTATTTGGATGCCCTTTATTTCTTTCTCTTGCCTGATTGCTCTTGCCAAGACTTCCAATACTATAATGAATAGGAGTAGTGAGAGACGGCGCCCTTCTCTTGTGCCAGTTTTCAAGGGGGAATGCTTTTAGCTTTTCCCCACTTAGTATGATGTTGGCTGTGGGTTTGTCATAGCTGTCTCTTATTATTTTGAGGTATGTTCCTTCAATACCTAGTTTATTGAGAGTGTTTAACATGAAGGGATGTTGAATTTTATTGAAAGCTTTTCTGTGTCTATTGAGATAATCACGTGGTTTTTGTCTTTAGTTCTGTTTATGTGATGAATCACATTTATTGATTTGCATATGTTGAACCAACCTTGCATCCCAGGCAAGAAGCCAGCTTGATGGTGGTGGATAAGCTTTTTCATGTGCTGCTGGATTTGGTTTGCAAGTATTTTCTTGAGGATTTTTATATCAGTGTTCATCAAGGATATTGGCCTGAAGTTTTCTTTTTTTGTTGTGTCTCTGCCAGGTTTCGGTATCAGGATGATGCTGGCCTCATAGAATGAATTGGGAAGGAGTCCTTCCTCCTCGATTTTTTAGAATAGTGTCAGTAGGAATGGTACCAGCTCTTCTTTGTACATCTGGTAGAATATGACTGTGAATCCATCTGGTCCTGGGCTTTTTGTTGTTGTTCTTGGTAGGCTATTTATTACTGATTCCATTTTAAGCTCATTATTGGTCTGTTCAGGGAATCAGGTTCTTCCTGTTTCAGTTGTGGGAGGGTGTCTATGTCCAGGAATTTATCCATTTCTTCTAGGCTTTCTAGTTTGTGTGCATAGAGGTGTATGTACTAGTTTCTGGTGATTATTTTTATTAAAGATGCTGTTCTTTAGGAGACGTTTAAAACACACCTCTTCAGCCCTTCTGAAGCTGGAACTTTTGGAAGAGGAAGTCTGCTAGAAAGGCTCGAGGTGGGCTTGCCAGGGACCCAGGTCACAAAAGTGGTTAAGGCAGGCTGAGCTTCTTCACACTGTTGGGACGTAAATGATTAGGCTGACATCTTTCCAACGTTTGGGAAAGCAGACACGGAAGAGATCCCCTGCCCTTCTTCTCTGGTGACTTCAAATCACCTCCCTCACCCCAGAGAGAACCAATTAGAAATAAGTGGCAGGAGAGACCACATGGGAGGCCTTAGCAGCCCTGGGGCACCACGTTACTTTGGCAAAGTCACTTCTCCCCTCTGGACCTCAGTTTTCTTAATTGCAAAAAGAGCTTGGACCTGGACCTGCGGATCTCCAAGTTCCACTTTAACACTAACATATGAAGGCTCTTCCTGCTATTTTATTTCCTCTCTTTAAAAAAAAAAAATCTATTCAACCAGTGTTATTGATCATGTGCCAAATACACCAGATGTGGGAGGCAGTTAATGAGAGCTCAAAGCCAAAGTCCCTGCTGGAGGGACACCATCAACCCATGCTTGACTTCAGAGTTAGCTAAGGGCTCAGCAGAAGATGACCCAATGGGCTGCCCCTCCCCCTCTCCCTCTTCCCAAAGGTGAGGATGCATTCATGGGGGTGAGTGTTAGGGGGGCCTCCTTTCATGCTCTCCCCTTTGCAGTCTTCCAACCTCGCAGGAGACCCCCTTCTGCCTCTGACTGCCTACTTCATGAAAAATAACCCTTACCTTCCCTACCTTCATTGTAAGATAAATAAAATAGTAGATAAATGTACTTTGAGAGCTGACACATAAAGCTATTTTTAAAATGATAATTTAGGAAAGATATCCCCTCTATAATAGGACTGTCATAAGCAGTGCAAGGTCAGAGATAAGCAGGTCTACGCACATTTGTGTCTTTTTTATAATGTCAGGCTTTTATTGGTGCTATTTCAATCACAAAAGCCACAAGCTACGTGGAGTTCCCAATTTTATGATCTCTGGGATTTGCTTCGAAACGCTGTGGGTAAGAAGCAGGTGGGGTATTGATGGCATATATCTGGCCTTGGGCTGAAAACTGTTGAAGCTGGAGATGAATACATGAGGGTTCATTATACTATTTTCTCTACTTTTGTCTACACTTGAAAATTTTTATAATAAACAATACAATGAAAACTATCCTTTCCCTCTTCTCCTGCACACAAATCTCCCACATCTAAGGCAGGTTCTCCTTAGTACTGCCCGCTCACTCGGGAGTCAGAACCACAGGGAGGTTCTCCTTAGTACTGTCCCATTCACTCGGGAGTCAGAACCACAGGGAGGTTCTTCTTAGTACTGCCCCATTCACTAGGGAGTCAGAGCCACAGGCAGGTTCTCCTTAGTACTGTCCCATTCACTCGGGAGTCAGAACCACAGGGAGGTTCTCCTTAGTACTGTCCCATTCACTCAGGAGTCAGAACCACAAGGAGGTTCTCCTTAGTACTGCCCCATTCACTCAGGAGTCAGAGCCACAGGCAGGTTCTCCTTAGTACTGCCTGCTCACCCGGGAGTCAGAGCCGTGGCACACAGGCTCAAGCCATCCACAAGTCAGTCAGTATTGCGAATCATACACAGTACTTAACATGTAAGTTTCAGATTAAACATTTCACAACAAACAAAGTAATATTTAACATCAAGAGGAAAAAGAAATGGGAGAAAGCGTTAACAAAACAGTTGAAGGGAGTGAAGAATACAAAAGTAGTCCTAGTCTGGGTGGGGTGGTCCATCGGCCTTGCAAAGAAGAGGCTTTGAGGTAGCTGAGTCTTCGGCAGCACATGCTGAGTTTTTAATCACGCATTACTGTGAGACAGTGTCAGTTAGGACGACCCTTTGGAGCTGCTGAAGGCCTAACCTGTTAAAGCCACAGAGTCCTCTGGTGAGGACTAACAGTGGAAGTGTGTGCTTGTTTGTGACCTTATCTGGTTGGATACAGTCTTTTTAAAAATTTGTTTATTAAAGAAAACATCTTATCCCTGTTGGCAACGTGTCCTACAAAATATAAAATGGAGTCTTTTTCTAAGATGGAGTTAGTTATGTTAAGGGTGCTCTTGGCCAGGTGCGGTGGCTCACGCCTGTAATCCCAGCACTTTGGGAGGCCGAGACGGGCGGATCACGAGGTCAGGAGATCGAGACCATCTTGGCTAACACGGTGAAACCCCGTTTCTACTAAAAATACAAAAAAAAAAAATTAGCCAGGCGTGTTGGCGGGCGCCTGTAGTCCCAGCTACTCGGGAGGCTGAGGCAGGAGAATGGCGTGAACCCAGGAGGCGGAGCTTGCAGTGAGCTAAGATCATGCCACTGCACTCCAACCTGGGGGACACAGTGAGACTCTTGTCTCAAAAAAAAAAAAAAAAAAGGGTGCTCTATGCAATGACCAGTGCTACCCATTTGAGGGAAATACTCCTATTTCTACGTATAAGCAACCACTAAGGTTTGGAAATGTTAACCGTCTTGCTTGAGGTCTTGCACAGCAAATCAGAATTGAAAGACAGACCTTCCTACTCTGTATCTCATGTTCAATCCACATAGCAGCCATCTTCCCTCACTGTTAAATTTTTCTTAGGGGTGATAATAATGGTCTTGGGGTACTGTATTTACATAAATATAATATATGTATACATTTTTTTTGAGACGGAGTCTTGCTCTGTCACCCAGGCTGGAGTGCAGTGGTGCAATCTTGGCTCACTGCAACCTCCACCTCGTGGGTTCAAGCAATTCTCCTGCCTCAGCCTCCCAAGTAGCTGGGATTACAGGCGCCCGCAACCACACCTGGCTTTTTTTTTTTTTTTTTGTACTTTTAGTAGAGGTGGGATTTCACCATGTTGGCCAGGCTGGTCTCAAACTCCTGACCTCAGGCGATCCACCCACCTCGACCTCCTAAAGTGCTGAGATTACAGGCATGAGCCACCACACCCAGCCATATTTATGTTTTTAAGAGTCTTAATCTTTATGACATACATAATGAACTATTTACAGATGAAATTTTATGATCTCCAGGATTTGCTTTGAAACACTGTGGGTGAGAAGCAGGTGGGGTATTGATGGCACGTATCTGGCCTTGGGCTGAAAACTGTTGAAGCTGGAGATGAATACATGAGGGTTCATTATACTATTTTCTCTACTTTTGTCTATGCTTGAAAATTTTTATAATAAACAGTACAATGAAAACTATCCTTTCCCTCTTCTCCTGCACACGAATCTCCCACATCTTTTTTCCCAGCAATAGGATTACACTTTTCTGACAACATCTAACCTCTTCTGTCATCCAAGCACCCGGGTCATAGAAGAACCAGGGGAAGGACAGCAAGAGAGGCCAGACATCAGCAGATACAAAGTGGCAAGGAGGGCACCTGGCAGGTGATGCCTGCCACCTCCTGAGTCCTCCAAGAATAAACCCAACATTAAAATTATTTTGAGGCTGAGAGCAGTGGCTCACACCTATAATCCCAGCACTTTGGGAGGCTGAGGCAGGCAGATTACCTGAGGTCAGGAGTTTGAGAACAGCCTGGCCAACATGGTGAAACCTTGTCTCTACTGAAAATACAAATATTAGCTGGGCGTGGTGGCGCATGCCTGTAATCCCAGCTACTTGGCAGGCTGAGGAAGGAGAATTGCTTCAACCTAGGAGGCAGAGATTGCAGTGAGCTGAGATCACGCCACTGCACTCCAGCCTGGGTGGCACAGTGAGACTGTCTCTCAAAATGAAATAAAAAATAAAAATAAAATAAAATAAAACAAAATAATTTGATACTTTTATTGCTTGAGACCCTTTAGGAGATAATAGGACAGTAAAAACAGCTGAGGCAGGATCCAAGAAAAGGGTAGAAGGTAGGGTTTAGGGAAGGCCAGGGCCTCCCCAGAGATACTTGAGCAACTTTTCTTCAGGGATTAGCAAGAGTTCACTACTGGGACCTCGCCCTGATGGCTGAATGTCATGGGTTTTTGCCAGCCTACCTGGTAGAAGTTGATCTAGCCTGGGCCCAGGGAAAGCAAGCTCAGAGCCTGCCTGTTCACGCTAGAAAAGTGTTCAGACACCAAATGCGGGCCAGGCGCAGTGGCTCATGCCTATAATCTCGATGGCATGGGAGGCCAAGGCAGGCAGATCGCTTGCACCCAGGACTTTGTGACCAGCAACGTGATGAAACCCTGCGTCTACAAAAAAATTTTTAAAAATTAGCCAGGAGTGGTGGCACATGCCTGTTGTCCCAGCTACTCAGGAGGCTGAGGTGGGAGGATCACCTGAGCCTGGGAGGTTGTGGGAGCAGTGGGACGAGGTCGCACCACTGCACTCCAGCTTGAATGACAGAGTGAGGCCCTGTCTCACAAAAACAAAAAAGCCACAATGGCTTTTTTTAAAGAAAAAAATCCACGAAAACTGTGGACCCCAATTAGGCTTAGAAAATAACAGAAGTGGGCCAGGCGCAGTGGCTCATGCCTGTAATCTCAGCACTTTGGGAGGCCAAGGCGGGCGGATCACCTGAGGTCAGGAGTTTAAGACCAGCCTGGCCAACATGGTGAAACCCTGTCTCTACTAAAAATAAAAAAATCAACTGGGCATGGTGGCAAGCACCTGTAATCCCAGTTACTCTGGAGGCTGAGGCAAGAGAATCGCTTGAACCCAGGAGGTGGAGGTTGCAGTGAACCGAGATCACGCCACTGCACTCCAGCCTGAGAAACAGAGCGAGACTCTGTCTAAAAAGAAGAAGAAAAGAAAAAAAAAGAAAATAAGAGAAGTGTAGGTCAAGAGAAGAGTAGCAAAAAATGAAAGATGGTGAAACTCTTTGCGGTCAGAGGGTGATGTCTGAGTAGGTAATGATTGCCTCACTTATTCATTCATTCTTCAGCATCTATAAGACAAGGACAGTGTTAAGTTTTGGGGAGTAGAAGCTGATGTCGCAAATATGCTTGAATATAGTTCCCATGGTTTCCCTGATGCTAAAGGCTAATGCAAGGACATCAGGACCAAGTTTAAGATTCCCAGAACCCCAAGGATAAGCAGCCGCCATATCTGAGTTTCAATCATTCTTAAACATTTTTTGTAGAGATGGGATCTCGCTATGCTGTCCAGGCTGGTCTCAAACTCTTGGCCTCATGCGATCTTCCCACCTTGTCCTTCCAAAGTGCTGGGATTACAAGTGTGAGCCACCATGCCCAGCCCAATTTTTGAAAAAGACACCCCTTCAGATATTTTTAAACTGAATGTGAAGTGGACATTATCCCAACTTGAGGCTTGGAGAGATTGAGAAACTACTCCAGGGTCACACAGATAAGTTTCAAAGCTGGCTTTAGATCCTGGCCCTGTCTGCCTCTAAAGCCTATGCATGCTCTTTGCCCCATGCCTCAAAGCCCTTGAGAGAAGATATTCTTAGTGCCAACCCTGGCACTTAGAAATCTTATGTGGAAAAAAAAGGGAGGGGGGCTTCTCCCAGGGGCTGGGGAAGATGGGGAGCAACTGCTTATGGGTACAGGATTTCCTTTCAGGGTGGTAAAAATGTTTTGGAACTAGATAGAGGCATTGTTGCACAACATCGTGAATGTCCTAAATACCATGAATTGTGCACTTTTAAAATGGTTAATTTTCTGTTACAGGAATTTTTATCTCAATTTAAAGAAGAAATTGTAAATAAAAAGGCTTCTCTTTAACAGGCTGGGCATTGTGGCTCCCACCTCTGCTAAGACAGTCAGGGATTTGGCTTTTGAGTACAGACAGCATTCCTGTTAATTTTCCTCAATAATCTGTCTCTAGACATTTCTGACACATCGATCTGAACCACTTTTCAATACCCTTGTCTGCTAATTCCATTATTTGTCAACACAGCGTCTGTTTCTATTCATCATATTTTCCCTAAGTCTTAGTGTTCCAGAACATCCAGCATGAAGTTCACATATTCTCACATGACTGAATTCCACAGATTTTATTCAGGGCAAGTGAGAAAAGCAGATTCCATTGTTCTTACAGGCACCAAGGATCAGAAGTCAAAAGTTGGCTTATGGGTTCAGGCTCAGGGAATAATTCCAGGACAAAACTGCAGAGGTCGCTCGTTAGACCAGGATTACATAGGCCTTTTGTTGTTGTTGTTGTTGTTTCACCTTAGCAATATTACTCTATTTTTTAAAAAGATTTCATGAACCACAGTATCTCATTCCTAGAAACCTTACCTTCTTGCTGAAATGAGGGCATGAGCAGAGCACCGGGGATAAGAGCTATGTACCTGGATCAGGCCAAGGCCTCTGAGCAGGAGAGGGGCAGCTAGCAACACCGTTTCCATCCTTAGCTCATCTTGACTGTCTTGGTCCATTTGGGCTGCTATGACAAAATACTATAGACTGAGTGGCTTCTAAACAACAAACATGTATTTCTAAGTCCTGATGGTGGGGAAGTCCAAGGCACCACCAGATTCAATATTGGACAGCCCACTTCCTGGTTCATAGATGGTATCTTTTCATTGTAGCCTCATGTGGTGGAAGGGACAGGAAGCTCTCTCTGGCCTCTTTTATGAGGACAGTAATCCCATTCCTGAGGGCTTAGCTCCCATGACGTAATCACCCCCCCAAAGCCCCCACCTCCAAGTACTATCACCTTGGGGGTTATGCTTTCAATATACGCATTTTGAGGGGACACACACATTCAGGCCATAGCATTGACCAAGTCACAGGAGAGTCTTAAGTCGGGAGGACTGCACAGAGAACTGCAGGAGGATCTCCTCAAGTCTCTGGCTGAGTGGTGGTATGAACACACATGAGCGGAAATGACTCAAGGCCAGGGGAAGAACCACCAGCCAGCTGGAAGCCAAATGATTTCTGGAGCACACATAAAGCCAAGATGTTTCTAGTAGCTGAGTGGAAAGACCTTACAATCACACAGGGCAGTGCCATAGTAGTGGGAATGAGTTAACCCTGGATTAAAGGCTGCTATGGATCCACTCTAACAAAGCTTAAAAACAACTCTCAAAAGCATCAATCAGATTCCAAGTCACTAACTGCATGCCAGAACAAAGGCCAACATCATTTAAGTGAATATAACAAATCCATCATCCAACAGTATAAAACTGACACTGTCTGGCAGCCAATCAAATATTACTACACATGCAAAGAATCAGCAAGTGTGGCTCATATCCTGGGCCATACTTAAAAAACTTTCATGAACCACAGTATCTCATTCCTAAGAACCTCTACCTTCCTGGAGAAAAATTGATGAATAGAAACAGACTCAGTGTTGACAAATAATGGAATTAGCAGACAAGGGTATTGAAAGAGCTATCAAAAATATGCTCCATATTTTCAGGAAGTTAGAGGAAAATGGGAACAAGATGAAAGAAATGAAAGATATGTTTTTAAAGATCCAAATGGAACTTGTAGAAATGGAAACTACAATGTCTGAGAGGAACACTAGATTGGATGGGATAAACAGCAGATTAGACATTGTAGAAGAAAAGATCAGTGAGCTCGAAGGCATAGCAATAGAAACTACCCAAAATGAAGAATGGAGAGAAAAAAGACTGACAAAATATGAACAGATCATCAGTGAACCACTCTAACATACGTGTTATTAGAGTCACAGAAGGAGGGGAGAGAAGGGGGGCAAAATAGAAAAAATAGCTTAAGAAATAATCAGGCCACTTTTTGCTGAAAACCCTTCAATAATTTTCTGTGTGCCTTAAAGCAGTGCCCACAGTCCTTATATTGACCTGCAAGATCCTACTAGCCTCCCTGCTGCCTCTCCAATCTCAGCTCCACCACTCACTCCACCCACCTCACTCCAGCCATGCCAGGCTTCTCTTGACTCTGTGAAATTCCTCCTCTCCTGGGCTTTCCCACATGCTGTTCCCTCTACCAGAAGGCTCTCCTGACTCTCAGTTGACTTCTACCTCTCCTTTGGATCTGAGCTAAATACCACTTCCTCAGAGAAGCCCTCCCTGACTTCCCAACCAGACGTGGTCCTCTCAACACCCTTAATGCTCACATTTCTCCATGCAGCATTTGGTACATTTCAGATGAATTAATTATGGTTTTAATCTCTTCTTCCTTAGAGTCTTGTTCAATGCCACATTCTCAGTGCTTAGCCTAGTGCCCCAGCCCCCCAGCTAGAAAGTGAAAGAGATGAAATTTCTTTGCCTTGGTTTGTCTCTCTCTTAAACTATGTTTGCAGTGGCAAGCAATTATCTGGTGGGACTTCTGCCTCTTCAGCATGGAGTGGCTGTCTCAATGCAGTCCATGGTAGCCCCTCTTCTATCTGCTGGCAAATACTGTCTTATCTATGAGCAAATGGGCCAGGGAGCCCTTGGAGAGGGCCACAGATATCCATCTGTATTAGTAAGAGCTCTCCAGGAAAAACAGAACCAATGGGATTAGGGGGCAGGGGGAGAAAATTGGCTCACAGCATTATAGAGGCTGACAAGTTCAAAGTCTGCAGAGTGATGGCTGGGCACAGTGGCTCATGCCTATAATCCCAGCACTTTGGGAGGCCGAGACTGGCTGACCACCTGAGGTCAGGAGTTCAAGACCAGCCTGGCTAACATGGTGAAACCCGTTAACTATTAAAAATACAAAAATTAGCCAGGCATGGTGGCAGTGCCTGTAATCTCAGCTACTCGAGAGTCTGAGGCAGGAGAATTGCTTGAACCCAGGAGGCGGAGGTTTCAGTGAGCCCAGATCGCGCCACTGCACTCCAGCCTGGGCAGTAAGAGTGAAACTCCATCTCAAAAAAAAAAAACTCTGCAGGGTGGACAGGCTGGAGACCCAGGGAAGGGCTGATGTTGCTGTTCAAGTCTGAGGTCCTGTCTTCTGACGGAATTCCTTCCTGCTCAGGGGAGGTCAGTCTTTGTTGTATTAAGACCTTCAACTGATTGGATGAGGCGTACCTCCTTAATGGAGGACAATCTGCTTTACTCAAATACCACTAGCCTAAATATTAATTCATCTAAAAAACACCTTTATGGAAACATTCAGAATAATGTTTGACCTGATGTCTTGGGCACTGTGACCCAGCCAAGCTGACACATAAAATTAACCCTCATACCATTTAAGAATGAACGCTTCTCTGCACAGCAAAGGAAACTATCATCAGCATGTACAGGCAACCTACAGAATGGGAGAAAATTTTTGCAATCTACCCATCTGACAAAGGTCTTATATCCAGAATCTACAAGGAATTTAAACAAATTTACAAGAAAAAAAAAACCCATCAAAAAGTGGGCAAAGGATATGAACAGACACTTCTCAAAAGAAGACAATTTATGAGGCCAAAAAACACATGAATAAAAGCTCATCATCACTGGTCATTAGAGAAATGCAAGTCAAAACCACAATGAAATACCATCTCATGCCAGTTAGAATGGCAATTATTAAAAAGCCAAGAAACAACAGATATTGGCAAGGCTGTGGAGAAATAGGAATGCTTTTGCACTGTTGGTGGGAGTGTAAATTAGTTCAACCATTGTGGAAGATAGTGTGGCAATTCCTCAAGGATCTAGAACCAGAAATACTATTTGACTCAGCAATCCCATTACTGGGTATATACCCAAAGGATTATAAATCATTCTACTATAAAGACATGTGCACACCTATGTTTATTGCAGCACTCTTTACAATACCAAAGATGTGGGACTAACCCAAATGCCCATCAATGATAGACTGGATAAAGAAAATGTGGCACATATACACCATGGAATACTATGCAGCCATAAAAAAGAATGAGTTAATGTCCTTTGCAGGGACATGGATGAAGCTGGAAGCCATCATTCTCAGCAAATTAACACAGGAACAGAAAACCAAACACCACATGTTCTCACTTATAAGTGAGGGTTGAAAAATGAGAACACATGGACACAGGGAGGGGAACATCACACACCGGGGCCTGTCAGGGATTGGGGATCAAGGGCAGGGAGAGCATTAGGACAAATACCAAATGCATGCGGGGCTTAAAACCTAGATGATGGGTTGATAGGTGCAGCAAACCACCATGGCACATGTATACCTATGTAACAAACCTGCACATTCTGCACATGTATCCCCAGAACTTAAAGCAAAATAAAAAAAAAAAAATTAGAGCGAGGACTGCTTTATGTTAGCTTTATACATTCAGAAAAAAAAAAAGAGAGAGAGAATGAATGCTTCAGACACACCCTGCGTGTGAAACCTCTCCCATCCCCATGAATGCTCCCAAAACACTTTGGGCCTTCATTATGGAAATTATACTCTGCTTGCATCTGTCTCCCTCTATGTAAATAGAGTGAAAGGTCAATCTTACTCATTTCTGTGCCCCCAAATCACAGTAGACACAGATAAACACTTGCTAAGTTGAATGGCATGAATTAACATCAGGGCATACGCTTTGAGGAGGTCTTTCTAGACTCTCCAACCTATGCCCAGGGCTCACATTTACCTGGAGAAGCAAAGGGAAGTCAAAGGAGCCAGGTGAGGCTGGAGCGCTGGGTCCAGACCCCTTACAACGCCTTGTGGAGGCTGAAGCTCTTCTGTGGTGGATGCTAATCTGCCATGTTGACTTCTGATTAACCCCAGCTCTGGGAAGGCCTCTAAGATTTCCAGTTCCTTGCGTAACAGCACATACTTTCCATGAATCCTGACCTTAGGTCTAAACCTTAATGTTATTGTACTTTATCTTACACATTCCTTCTGAATCACACATACTCTTCACCTATGGTATATATGCCCTGGATCTGGGAATAATGGCACAGGATCCACCACTTGTCTTGTGCCGCCAGAGACACAAACATGGCTTCTGTACCTAAGTGCCTATTAAATGTTTCTTTCTAAGAAACTGGATCTGTTAGCCTCTTTCTTTGGCCTCTCAGCTCCCTCAGACTTTTGGGGGTAAGCTTGCATAGACCTGCCCACAACAAAACACACCTCCCCCACCAACCCCAACTGGCTTTGGAGCCTTAACAGCTGATGGAGACAATCATTAATCCCTGCTACGCTGATTCCATGATTAAGGACACAAGCCTTCACCATAAGGCACTAGACACAGGACACGGGCTTTGGAGTCCACATAATAGGAGTTGAATACCAGCTTCTATCTTAAAAACAACAACAACAACAACAAAAAAAAAAAAAAAACAGAGAAAGATGAATGATACAATGGAAAAATGGCTAAGGAATGTAAGTCAAATAGCCAAAAATGTGCTTAATTTCATTAGTAATTAAAGAGATATATATTAAGCAGGACACAATTTTTCATCTAAGAGATTAATAGAGATATAAAAGAATGATAATATACAATGTCGGGCGAGCTGTAAGCTGCAACGAAACAAAAAACCCTGCACAGGCGAGCATCAATGAAATGTGTACACCCTTTGAATGAGTAATTCCACTTCTAGGAACTTATCCTATAGAAATTTGCAAAGATACACCTATAGGTATGTTCAAAGAAGTACCAGTTTTTAAGTACATATAATTTAAAAATACTCATAAAGTGATATATGCAACTATTTTTTAAATGGCACAGAGCCATATATTCTAATATAAAATGATATACAATGATATTAAGTGACCACAAGCAAGTTACAAAACACGTAATCTAATCTTTGTTTAAAAAATTAAGATAAGGCCGGGTGCAGTGGCTTATACCTGTAATCCCAGCACTTTGGGAGGCCAAGGTGGGCAGATCACCTGAGGTCAGGAGTTCAAGACCAGCCTAGCCAGCATGGTGAAACCCCATCTCTACTAAAAATACAAAAAAATTAGCTGGGTGTGGTGGAGGGTGCCTGTAATCCCAGCTACTCGGGAGGCTGAGGCAGGAGAATCGCTTGAACCCAGGAGGCAGAGGTTGCGGTGAGCTGAGATTGCGCCATTGCAGTCCAGCCTGGGCAACAAGAGTGAAACTCCATCTCCAAAAAAAAAAAAAAAAAAAATTTAAGATAAATATGTCGAGCCTGCCGCTGCCATCGCTGCCTGAAGGGAGCAAGAAGAGGCTTCGACCAGGGAGAAAACTCAGGAGAGGAGTCAACTCCCTAGCCGCAGCTGCTGCCAGAGAGGCCCACACACCCATTTCCCCATCCCCCTGCCCCGTTCACAATGCAGCCTGCTTCTGCAAAGCGGTACGATCAATCGAAGGGACTACGTCTTCATTGAATTTTGTGCTGAAGACAGTAAAGCTGTTCATGGACATTTTGAAAAATCCAAACTTACATTCAGTTTTCTTGGAGGAAATGATCATTTTAAGCATTTAAGTGAAATTGATCTTTTTCACTCTATTGATCCAAATGATCCTGGGCCTAAAAGAACGGACAGATCAATTTTATGTTGTTTATGAAAAGGAGAATCTGGCAGTCATGGCCAAGGTTAACAAAAAAAAAGGGCAAAGCTTAACTGGCTTAGTGTGGACTTCAACAATTCGAAAGATGGAAGATGACTCAGATGAAGACATGTCTAATTTTGATCGTTTCTCTGAGATGATGAACAGCATGGGTGGTGGTAAGGATGTAGATTTACCAGAAGTAGATGGAGCAGATGATGACTCACAAGACAGTGATGACGAAAAATTGCTAGATCTAAAGGATATTGTCATCACTTGGATTTTGAGAAAGAAAAATAACTGCTCTGCAAGATTTCAGAATTGAGAGAACTCCTGAATTGATAGCTCCAAAGGCATGCTGTATTTGCCTACTTTAACCCATTTTTCAACCTGTTTTGTTTTTGAAAAGGCTTCACAGAGGGTTGATATGTACCATTGTATGGGGCAATCTTAAGTCGGCTAAGTCAACAACCTGATGTATGAAGACTTCCCAGATTTCCAGGAAGCTGTTGAGGTCCTAGGCAATTGATGCAGCAGTTGGAATAAATACAAACATCTCACCTAAGTCTCCTTTTCTTCATAGCATAAATACTGACATGATAGGAAACTCTCAGCTTAGGGAAACAGAACTAAATTTTAGATTATAGAACATGGATCAGAAGTGGCTGGAACAAATTGGCTGACATCTTACTGGTAACCTGCTATTCCTCTGGTGTTATCCTTCAGGATTTTTCACTAAAGTTTATTTTTCAAAAAATTTACTTCACATGATTCTATGTAAGTGATCACTTGTCAGTGTTCCAGATGTATCTTAGCTAAATCTAGTGAATGCCCTGACTTAGATGGTTTTTTTAAATTATTCATTTGGGCCACGTGCAATGGCTCACACCTATAATCCCAGCACTTTGAGGGGCCAAGGTAGGCGGATCACCTGAGGTCAGGACTTCGAGACCAGCCTGGCCAACATAGGGAAACCTTGTCTCTACTAAAAGTACAAAAATTAGCTGGGCATGGTGGCGGGTGCCTGTAATCCCAGCTACTCAGGAGGCTGAGGCAGGAGAATCGCTTGAACCCGGGAGGCGGAGGTTGCAGTGAGCCGAGATTGCGCCATTGCACTCCAGCCTGGGTAACAGAGTGAGACTCTGTCTAAAAAAAGAAAAAATGTATATACATTTGGTATTGTTTGACCCTTAAGCTTTTACATCTCTTAGCATGGAGGACGAAGAAAGCTGTACATAGTTGCTTGATAGTGTGTACATTTAGACCAGATTTGTAGTTGCAGGGTCAGTATGGCAAATAAGTAAAAAAAAGTTTAATACTTTTTTTATTTCTTTTTTTGATTCAGCTTATACCAGAGCTGAAAACCTCAAGTTAAGTTCATGACAGTGGGGATTTTTTTAAACATCTACATTCTTTCTAATAAACTGTTGGAAGACTTAAGAAAAAATAAGATACATATCTCCTGGCATAAGCGTAGAAAAAGTCTGGAGAAACAGAAATAGAAGCTCTTTCTGGGGATACTTTTACTCTGTTTTGTTTAAATTTGTTAGAATAAGCATGTATCCTGCATACCATCTTCGTAATAAAATAAAAGCAATCAAGACTTTAACAACAAATGGGCATCTGGGGCAGGTCCCTTCTAAAGCACCTGTAGGTGCCGGGAGTCGCATAGCCCACTGCCAACGCCTGACCCCCCTCTGTGCACTCTGCATGCTGACCCAGGCCACCGCTCAGCAGCTGGAAGGAAGATGGTGCCTGATGGACACCAAAGGCTTTGATGAAGACATGAAAGAACTAGCAGTGGGAATAGCTCTGCAAAACACGGGTGCAATGGCCAGACCAGATTGTATCATCTCTCATGACAGCAAAAACCTCACCATAAAAACTGAGAGCACTTTGAAGACAACAGTTTTCTTCTTACACCCTGGTTAGAGAAGTTAGAAGAAACTACAGCTGATGGCAGAAAAACTCTGACTGTCTGCGCTTACAGATGGTGCATTGGTTCAACCTCAGGAGAGGGATGGGAAGGAAAAACACAACAAGAAAATCAAAAGATGGGAAATCAGTGGTGGACTGTGTCATGAACAATGTCACCTGTACTCAGATCTATGAAAAAGTAGAATATTATACCATGGAATACTATGCAGCCATAAAAAAGGATGAGTTCATGTGCTTTGCAGGGACATGGATGAGGCTGGAAATCATCATTTTCAGCAAACTCACGCAAGAACAAGAAACCAAACACCGCATGTTCTCACTCATAATTGGGAGTTGAACAATGAAAACACATGGACACAGGAAGGGGAACATCACACACTGGGGCCTGTTGAGGGGTGGGGAGAGAGGGGAGGGATAGCATTAGCAGAAATACCTAATGTAGATGACAGGTTGATGGGCGCAGCAAACCACCATGGCACATGTATACCTATGTAACAAACCTGCACATTCTGCACATGTACCCCAGAACTTAAGGTATAATTTAAGAAAAAAGAAAATGAAAAAAAAAAGTAGAATAAAAATTTCACCGTCACCTTGGACAGGAATTAGCTATGAAAATAAACAAGCTCAGTTCAATGAGCAGAGCTCCATACTGCTGGGTTGTTTTTTTTCTTCTTCATGACTGTGTTCACTTATCTTTATCACAAACATTTTACATGCAACTATTTCGAAGTGTTGATGGTTAGGATCATCCCTTTGGTTAATAAATGTGTCCATGCTAAGAACAAAAACAAATATAAAACAAACAAAACAAAGAATGCAGTGTGTTTCCTTTAGCAGCTATATGGCCTCAGGGCAAATTATTGACTTCTCTGACTCACAGATTCTTCATTTGTAAAATGGTCAACAAGAATATTGTCAATCTCAGAAAGTCATTGGCAGAGTTAAATGAGGAAATATATGTGAACGCTCGAGCACAGGGCTTAGCCGATGTCCATGCCTAATAAATGGTCCCCTCTCTCTTCTTTACTCCCTTTATCCCTGTAGCCATGTTCTGTCCCCCTAGGATGTTAGTCCTGAGTGAACGGCCAACTTTGTTTCTCTGTACAGGAACAGCTCGTCTTTCTCTTCCACGTTGCTGGTTTTCATCCTTGGATTGTCATTTTGTGTTTATTAATGATGGCGAGGTTGACTATTCTAGTAGCCAGTGGGCATGTCCTGTTTTCCCAGAGTCTCTTTCTGGACCAGCTCATCTGTGCACCTGGGTAGGGCTTGCTGATTTGTATATGTCACGTTAGGACAAATGCGCTGGGAGCTGGCCTTTGGGTTGTGGGAACCTGAAGTGGCAGACGGAGGGATTCTCCTCTGGGGTGCCAACTCACCGTACCTGCCAAAGCTCTCCATTAGCAGTTCCTTCATCTAGGGCTACATGGCTGGTGTCTACCAGCACAGGATGAGGGGAGAGGGAGAGGGTGCAAGAGTGTGAGAGTGTGAGCAGCCGACAGATGCAGCTGTTTAGCAGATAGACTTTCATGAATCCCTGGCACAGCCCTGCCGGCTCACTCCCATCCCTCGCCATCCTCCTCTCCAGGACTGATAGTGCGCAATGGGCTAGCTGTATCCTCTTGCATTCCCTTTTTTTTTTTTTTTTTTTTTTTTGAGATGGGAGTTTCCGCTCTGTTGCCCAGGCTGGAGTGCAATGGCACGGTCTCAGCTCACTGCAACCTCTGCCTCCTGGGTTTTAAGCGATTGTCCTGCCTCAGCCTCCCAAGTAGCTGGGATTACAGGCGCCCACCACTCCACCTGGCTAATTTTTGTATTTTTAGTAGAGATGGGGTTTCTCAGTGTTGGCCAGGCTGGTCTCGAACTCCTGACCTCAGATGATCTGCCTGCCTCGGCCTCCAAAAGTGTCCTCCCATGCTCATTCTTGGCTGTGGTTTTCTATATTCCACTTCCTCCATCACGATGCTTCTGTTTTCTACCTCCCTGAAATTCATTTAACTCCCTGTCCACTGAGGGGCCATCCTATTTTCTTCAGTTTTATAAGCTTAGTTTTCCTTCCTTCTTTTCTTCTTTCCTTCCTTCCTTCCATAATTCCTTCCTTCCTCCCTCTCTCCCTCCCTCCCTCCCCCCCTTTTTCTTCCTTCCTTCCATTTTTCTTTCTTCTTTTTCTTTCTTTCGCTCTCTCTTTCCTCTTCTTTGTTTTCTCTTCTCTCTTTTCTCTTTTCTTTTCTTCTTTTCTTTCTAGGATCTTCCTCTGTCACCCAGGCTGGAGTGCAGTGGTGCAATCACAGCTCACTGCAGCTTTGAATTCCTGGGCTCAAGTGATCCTTCAACCTCAGCTTCCCATTGTTTCTTTTCCTAATTTTAATGGCAAATCAGGAGGGGAGAAAGACAAACAAGTGTTTGGTTTGCTACACTGCAGAGGATGTCCAGACTAGCCTTTTAAAAGGCTGACTTCTTTTCTGACTTCTTTTCATTTGAAGGTTTTGATCCACACCAAAGTTCCCATGTCCCAGAAGAGGTACTACTTGCTGTTATGAACATTGACACCCTTATATAAATGCAGGCTGTGAACACACCTTCTGATCCACCTCGATGGATCAGTCTAGATGTCATGCACCATAGGAGTTGCTGTGCGTGCATAACTCGCTTACTCCTCATGGGAACCCAGTGAAGTGGGTATTACAATCCCCACCTTAAAGATGAGGTCATTGGGGCTTAGAAAGGAAACTAACTTGTGTGGGAATTTTTACAACATTCATTCAAGAAATATTTACCAAAAGCCTTCTATGTGGCAGTCACTATTCTAGGTGCTGGGGATAGAGAAGTAAACAAGACAAAGTCCCTGACCTCCTAGAGCTTATATTCTAGTTGGCAGAGATGGACAATAAAGGAACTAACAAACAAACAAATACATGGTGTGTCACGTGGTGACTGTGCTATGGAGAAGAACAAGGCAGGAAAGGGAGCGGGGGCAGGAATTGAAGTAGGGTGCCCTCTTAGACTAGATGGGAAGGCCTCACTGAAAAGGTGGTGTCAAGACCCAAAGGGGGACAATACAAGCTCCCTCTTTGATAAACGACAACCACAAAATGAGTCTTTTTTCAAGAAGGGAATCAGCTCTAATTAAATGGAGACTATGAACCCCGGGTGCGGTGGCTCACGCCTGTAGTCCCAGCTACTCGGGAGGCCGAGGCAAGAGGATCTCTTGAACCAAGGAGTTCAAGACCAGCTTGGGCAACATAATGAGACCTCTGTCTTTTCAAAAATAAATAAATAAATGGAGACTATAAAGCAAGGTACTTTATTTGGGTACTATACAGGCATTTCTGTGGGAAGCTGACTTTCCAACCGTAAACAACTACATAAAGATACTGGATGAGCTGAGGCATGAGCTCAGGTGAAGTCTCAGTGAGCTCTGCTGTGTTCTCTGTCACAGATTACAGGTTCCTCCACTTCGTTTTCCTACCATTTGACATAAGGAGATAAGAACTCTCCTGTCAAACTGTTTGATTGTAATATGCCTTTACTACCTAAAATATAAACTTTCATGTTTCGTAGACATCAAGGATGGTGAACCAGGTTTTAGCTACAAGAAGCCATAAGACACTATGCTACCACTTATGTAACAAAAGAGGAAATGGTGCATACACACACACACGCGCACATACATGCACTCATCTTCACACACAGGTGCTGTCATAGACAGCAGAGAATGCCCTCAATTCTTCTCCTCTCTAAATGTGTGCCCTCTTGCGAAGCGACTTTACAGCTCTTTCCACCATGATGTGGGGTCTATTTCTCCATCCCTTGAACCTGGACGTGGCCATATGAGGTTCATTAGCAAATATGATGAAAGCAGAAGCTTGAGAGGGCTTGCGTGTTGGAGTATAACCCCTTTTGCTGCTGGGAACTCTTCTGTCGTCACGTTAATTGGAGCTAGTCTCCCAGATGATGGGAGGCATGTGGCCATCACTTCAGCTGATGTTAAGTCAGCTTCTAGACATGTAAGGATCCTCTGGTCCGCCCAGCCTGACAATTCCAGACATGTGACTGAGGGCCATCCTCTACCACCCAGCCCTGCTAAGCAAGCCCAGACTGAAGTGCTCCACTGGCCCGTAGATTCCCAAGCTTGTTTTTTTCTTCACTCACTAAGCTTTGAAGGGTCTTGTTATGCAGCAAAAGCCAACATATATGTGCAGAGAATATCTCTGGAAAGATTTTCTTAACTGCTGACATTAGTTGGCTGCTGGGTAAGGTGGGTGGGATCAGAGGCAGGAATTACAGGGAAACTTTGTTCACTGCATTATGCTTTTTTTTATACCTTTTGAATTTTGAGCCCTATGTATTTACCTGTCCTAAAAACACACACACACACACACACACACACACACAATTGTAAAATGTTATAGCCATAAAGCATGACTGATGGAGAAGAGAGTTTTCATCCATAAATTGTACATTTTGCTGTTACTTCAAAAATACAGTAGGTCATCATTTAAGGTTGCTGATAGGTCCTTGAGAACTGCAACTTTAAATGAAATGACGCATAACAAAACCCATTTGACCACAGGTTAATTGACAGAAACCAGAGGTAAGTTCCTACAGTATATTTCTGTCACAAAAGCATCACCAAACTTCTAGATAAAAGACCAAACACTCCCAATATATTAACACTGAAATAAATGAGAACTACATATACATTTATTTAAGATTGGTAAAAACAAATAAGATAATTAGTTACCCAATTGTTTCAGTTCAGGTGACCGGAGTCTATCCCTGCAACTCAGGGTATAAGGGGGGATCGAACCCAGGCAGGACACCATCCCGTCCCAGGGCACACGTTCACACACTCACACACACACACCACACACTCTCCCACACACACACTTTCACACACTCTCTCACACACACACATTCTTTCTCCCACACACACTCACATTCTTTCTCCCACACACACACTCACACTCTCACACACACACTGACACACACTCTCACACACTCTCACTCTCTCCCACACACTCTCACACATACTCTCACACAAACACACACTCAGACACACTCTCATGCTCTCACACACTCACACTCACATTCTCACACTCACTGTCTCACACACACCCTCACACATCCTCTCACACACTCTCTCACACACACACTCTCATGCCCACACTCACATCCCCACACTCACACCCTCTCTCCCTCACACACACACTCATATCCACACATACACCCACACTCACTAACACACTCACCCCCACACTCCCTCACACACACACTCACCTCCCCACACTCATACATGCACAGTCATGTACCCACTCACACCCCACACTTACCCACACCCTCACACACACCCACGCTCACTCACATATCCATACTCACTCAAACTGGGACAGTTTAAACACAATGTAGACAATTTAGATGTGCAGTTCACATCTTTGCACATCTTTGGGATGTGGAAGGAAGTCTGGGGACCTGGAGAAGACCCTGCAACACAAGCTCAGACACCCGAGGAGAACGTGCAAACTTCACTCAGAAAGTAGCCCCAGCAGGGAATCGATTTTTCCTCTCAGCAGCGTTATAATGAAATGACGTTAATCGAGGAACCGCTGTAACTGAACTGAAAACGAACATGCACAGCTTTTTATTTTGTTTCCCTTTCTCAGATGCATCTAAGACCTTTGTCCTCAACACAACCGAAGCCTCACCGTACTGTCTGGTGTTCCAGACAACAGCCCAGGCTGCAGTGGCTGAATGTGAGTGCTTCTGACAGTTTCTAAGCCTGTAACACCATGCAGTATTGTTTTTTCACATCTTGCCAAAGTTCTTATTCCGAGATCCACTTTCTTTCCACTGTAGTGTGCTACCCCCTTACTGGAGAAGAAGGATGAGAGCACTGGGATCTGAGCTATACTGGTTGCATCTGATTAAACTTGAACTGGCTTAGAAAATAGGAGGAGGCGGGGCGCGGTGGCTCACGCCTATAATCCCAGCACTTTGGGAGGCCAAGGTGGGAGGATTGCTTGAGCTCAGCAGTTTGAGATCAGTCTGGACAACATAGCGAGATGCCATCACTACTAAAAATTTTAAAAATTAGCCAGGTGTGGCCGAGCGCGGTGGCTCACACCTGTAATCCCAGCACTTTGGGAGGCCGAGGCAGGTGGATGACGAGGTCAGGAGATCCAGACCATCCTGGCTAACAGGGTGAAACGCCGTCTCTACTAAAAATACAAAAAAAAATTAACTGGGCATGGTGGCAGACGCCTGTAGTCCCAGCTACTTGAGAGACTGAGGCAGGAGAATGGTGTGAACCCGGGAGGCGCAGCTTGCAGTGAGCGGAGATGGTGCCACTGCACTCTAGCCTGGGTGACAGAGCAAGATTCCGTCTCAAAAAAAAAAAAATTTAGCCAGGTGTGTTGGCACATGCCTGTAGTACCAGCTACTTGGAAGCCTGGGGTGGGAGGATCGCTTGAGTCTGAGATGTTGAAACCGGTGCGGGCCATGATCACGCCACTGCCCTCTAGCCTGGGCTACAGAGTAAGACCTTGTCTCAAAAAGAAACAGTAAAAGAAAAGAGAAAGATTTATTCCCTTGCTCAATTCAGGGAAAGGCCAAACAATCTAACCATGGGAAAGGTGGGGGCAGCGCAGCCTCAGGAACAACTGTATCCAGGGACTTGAATGCTGCCAGGTTCTCTCTCCTGTTTCTCCTTGAGGTGGCCTCATTCCCTCTTCCTGAAGACAGTTTATGGCAGAGGGACTGCTGAAAACAACTGAGTCAGCATTTATGGCTTGCTGCATTAGAACGTAATGCCTTCTAATCTCTGGAGGTATAAGCTCAGACACCCGAGGGAGATCTCTGACTGGCACTCCCTCCTTGGGTCAAGTTCCTATGACTGGATGGGTCAACTATGGCTTGGAGATCAACCTCCCTTGAGCTCAGTCCAAACGCTGGAGTAGGAGAAGCAGCCATTTTCAGAAGAGATGGCTGCTTCCAGGAGTAAAGTAAGTGCTAGACGTAATACCAGAATCTGGGTGCAGAAAACTATGGGCTTTGGAGTCAAGATTAAGTAAGCTACTCAAAGTCACACTGTGGTGGTGGCCACTCCACACCTTAATTTTGTCATCAGTAATACCTACCCCATAGGATTGCCTTAGGTGTTGATGATAGCACACCCGGTGCACATAGTACGGGCGTCAGCACAGGTAAAAGCTCTTCACTGTTTCTGCTCAGCCCCAGCGCTGAATACACCTACTGGGGACCCTTCTGCAACACGAAAACTACTTGTGCATAAAGTCTCAGAATATTAGGTTGGAAGAGATCTGAGATATCATTCAGTCATCCCCAAGAGCTGGTCCACAAACTGGTCCCAGATATGACAGAGTTTTCAACAGCTAATGAAAACACAGAAAAATAAAAAGAATGCAGAATATTCCATAAAACTAAGGGTATTCCATTTAAATGTTTGCCTTTTGTGAAAAAATTATGTCCTAATTTTTTGGTACTAAAATGGTTTTTGTTTTTTTGTTTTGCATGTTTTTGTGGGGGTTTTTTGTTTATTTTTTGAGATAGGGTCTTGCTCTGTCACCCAGGCTAGAGTACAGTGGCATAAACACAGCTCACTGCAGCCTTGACCTCCTAGGCTCAAGCAATCCTCCCACTTCAGCCCCCTGAGAAGCTGGAACTACAGGCACATACCACCACGCCTGGATCATTTTAAAAATGTTTTGTATTAAAATGTTTTTATAATGAAATGATGACAGTTGGTGAGTTTTAAAAAATGTTTATTTGGCAAAATGAAAAGTTGGCAACCCTACATTGATTTCTATTTTTACTTCTTCATGAGAAACCCAAAAGTACAAGAACCACTGATCTAGCCCAACTCTTCATTTTCAAGTAGAAAAAAAGAAAAAAATCAAGCCCTAGGTTAGTTACATGACTTGCTCAAAGTCCTAGAGTTAGAAAGTGGCTACTACAGAATCACCCAGCATTTTGACTCAAGGTGGGATTACATCTGCTAGAATAGGTGGTTTTCTATCTTTAAAGTCTCTTTCATTATTATTATAATTTTTTTTTTTTTTGAGACAGAGTCTCGCTCTGTCGCCCAGGCTGGAGTGCAATGGCGTGATCTCGGATCACGGCAACCTCTGCCTCCTGGGTTCAAGTGGTTCTCCTGCCTCAGCCTCATGAGTAGCTGGGACTACAGGCTCGCGCCACCACGCCCGGCTAATTTTTGTATTTTTAGTAGAGATGGGGTTTCATCATGTTGGTCAGGCTGGTCTCGAACTCCCGACCTGGTGATCCACCCGCTTCAGCCTCCCCAAGTGCTGGGATTACAAGCGTGAGCCACCGCACCCAGCCCTGACTCCAGTTTTGAGCATCTGAAAGAAGTTCAGTAGGTCTGGAACACAGAAGCGGCCAAGGGATGGGGAAGTGGAAGGGAGAGTTTCAGGCAAGAGGAAGAGTGAGAGACAAGGCTGGAGGGGCAGACAGGCTCAGGCTGCAAAGGCCTGGCAGGACACTCTGAGGAGCTGGACTTTATCTTCGTGTCAGGGAGAAGCCAGGAGATTGACTGGCTACAGATGGAGAGGAAAGTAGAGGGCGGCAAGACTGGAGGTAGGAGGTAATCTACTCATTCATTCAACAAATATTTGTGGAATATCTACCCTATGCCAAGCACTGTTCTAAGAAATGGAAGTGCAGCTGTGTGCAAGCGCTTGCTCCCACGCTACTCATATTTTAGTCGGGGAGACAGATAACCAACAAATAATTTCTGAGAGTCGTCAGTGTGCTGGGAGGAAACAAAAATAAGGTAATAGATATCAACTGATAGAGGGCAGGAAGAGATGGGGTACCACAGGGAGACAGGTTATGGGGAATATTGAAGAGCTGGAAGGAAAGACGTGGTTCGTCTCCTAGATGAAGATGGAGTCTTGTCAGTGCTGAGTACAGTTAAGGACTAGCAGATCCCAGTATTTATAAAAGCTACCCTTAAATGGAAGCATACAGATTGTTAGTGTAGTCTTCCCACTTGGTGATGTAAGCCTGAGTTTTAAAAAGCAGTAATGTGGCAAGAATCCGGTTTCCTTCTCAGTTCTGGCAGGAGCTTTCTTGTGCAAAGGGATTGGGAGCAAGGGAAAGGCTGAGACAGATGTGTAGGCTTGGTCGTAGCCATCTCTCTTCCTGCAAGTCCGGTACCATTGGCTACATAAAGTCGGAACTTAGAGTAGGAGTGTGTGTCTCTGTGTTTGTGTATGTGTGTTCTCTTCTTGCCAATCTCTAACCTAATCTTAACACTGCAGGAAGGCAAGAAAGGCCTCTCTGAGACAAGGATATTTATTGAAGCTAAGAACTGAATGAGCCAGGTGCAGTGGCTCACTCCTGTAATCCCAGCACTTTGGGAGGCCGAGGCAGGAGGATGGCTTGAGGCCAGAAGTTCTAGACCAATCTGGACATTATGGTGAGACCGCATCTCTACTAAGAAAATTGGCCGGGCCTGGTGGTGCATGCCTGTAGTTCAAGCTACTCAGGAGGCTGAGGTGGGAGGATCACTTGAGCCCAGGAGGTCAAAGCTGCAGTGAGCCATGATGGTGCCACTGCATTCCAGCCTGGGCAACACAGTAAGACCCTGTCTCAAAAACAAAAACTAACTGAACCCTAAGGAGTCAGGCTAACAAAGATCTGAAGGAAAAGTACTACAAGAAGGCAGAACAAGAGAGTGGTGAATTTGGCATGTTCAAAGCACAGAAAGAGAGGCGGTGTGGCTGAAGTATGTAGTGCCTGAGGGGGCACCAGTAGAAATGAGGTTTGAGAGGGAAGCAGTCGCCAGATCACCAGAGATCTTGAAGGTCTTAGTAAGGTATTTTTAAGTACACTGAGAACTCCTGGGAGTTCTGAGCAAGGGAAAGAAATTATCTGACATATTGTTTAAAAGAATTACTTTAGTTTATTTGTAAAGAATCAGTTGTAAAGGGGAAAGAAGGAAAACACAGAGCTCAGTTAGGAGACTATTGAAGAGGTCCAGGCAAAGACAGATGCTGCTTCAATCAGTGGCAAAAGTGATGGAGACGGAGAGAAGCAGATACATTTAGAATATCTTTTCTTTCTTTCCTTTTCTCTCCTTCCTTCCTTTCTTTCTTTTTCTTTCCCTTCCTCCCTCCCTCCCTCTCTCTTTCTTTCTCTCTCTTTCTTTCTTTCTGACAGAGTTTCGCTCTTGTTGCCCAGGCTGGAGTGCACTGCGCCTCCTGGGTTCAAACAATTCTCCTGCCTCAGCTTCCTGAGCAGCTGAGATTACAGACACATGCCACCATGCCCAGCTAATTTTTTGTATTTTTAGTAGAGACAGGAGACGGGTTTCACCATGTTGGCCAGGATGGTCTCGATCCCCTGACCTCATGATCCACCTGCCTCGGCCTCCCAAAGTGCTTTTTTTTTTTTTTTTTGAGGCAGGGTCTCACTCTGTCGCCCAGGCTGGAGTGCAGTGGTGCAATCTCAGCTCGTTGCAACCTCCACCTCATGGGTTCAAACGGTTCTACTGCCTCAGCCTCCCGAGTAGCTGGGATTACAAGCGCCCGCCACCATGCCCGGCTAATTTTTATATTTTTAGTAGAGACAGGGTTTCACCATCTGGTCTCAATCTGGTCTGGTTGAGACCAGGCTGGTCTCAAACTCCTGACCTCAGGTGATCTGCCCACCTCAGCCTCCCAGAGTGCTGGGATTACAGGCATGAGCCACCGTGCCCAGCCTAGAATATCCTTTGGAGGTAGAATCAATACCTCACTAGTTGAAGGTTACAGGGGCAGGGGTGATGGTAGAGATGAAGGAATAAGAGAAAGAATAAGAGAAATAAGTCTGATTCTAGCATTTGAGTTGAGCAAATGAATAGGTAATGGGACCATTTACCAAGATGAGGGAACACAGTGAGTACAGGGGTGAAAAATTAAAAATTCTATTTTAACGTTATGTTTGAAACACCTAGGCTGGGAGCAGTGGCTCATGCCTATAATCCCCGCACTTTAGGAGGCCGTGGTGGGCGGCACCATGCCCAGATAATTTTTGTATTTTTAGTAGAGACGGGATTTCACCATGTTGGCCAGGATGGTTTCGATCTCCTGACCTCGTGATCTGCCCACCTCGGCCTCCCAAAGTGTTGGGATTACAGGCGTGAGCCACTGCACCCGGCCAACGCCTGATTCTCTCTTACTGCAGAAGGGTCTCCTCCACGTGCCAAAAAAAATATGGCTGTATTTGCTAAGCAATGCTAGCAGAAATACTTCTCCCCCATTCCCTGCTCCCAAGGATTAATTCCAGTTTAATGGGCTGTGTGTCAGATGCTAACCATTGGGCCATTGTTATCAGAGGGCTGAGTTACTCTATTCGGTGTAGGTCATAAGCCAGGCAGCAGACCTGGGCTTTGGGGAACAGGGTCTGTTCCTTTTTGTGGGAAGTCACAAACCAAAAGCAATCACAGACCTCTACGGTATTCCTTTTCCATACCTACCACGTGATGTTAGACCTCTGTCTCTGACCTTCAGTTTCCTCATGATAAAAAGGATGTAGTGATTTCTTTCTTTTTCTTTCTCTCTCTCTCTCTCTTTCTTTCTCTTTCTCTCTCTCTTTCTTTCTTTTTTTTTTTTCCCCCAAGACGGAGTCTCACTCTATCCCCCAGGCTGGAGTGCAGTGGTGCAATCTTGGCTCACTGCAACCTCTGCCTCCCGGGTTCAAGCAATTCTCCTGCCTCAGCCTCCCGAGTAGCTGGGATGACATGGCATGTGCCACCACACCCGGCTAATTTTGTATTTTTAGTAGAGACAGGGTTTCTCCATGTTGGTCAGGTTGGTCTCGAACTCCCGACCTTAGGTGATCTGCCCACCTCGGCCTCCCAAAGTGCTGGGATTACAGGCATAAGCCACCGCACCCAGCAGAGATAGTGATTTCTAACCTATCTCACCTATTTTAATAACAAGGCTCAAAGGACACAAGGTATGTGAAAGTGCCATACATGTATTTTCTTAGCTAGCAATATTGGTGAGGTCAAACTTTAACCAAGCTCACTAGGTAATGATTTATTAATATGTGGTGAAAGTCATAACTATTTTAAAAAAATAAATAATTTTCAACAACAAAAATGGCATCAACTTAGTAAGTGCATCAAATTTAGATGCCTTAAATGACAGGCTGGGGACCCTATCTAAGAAACAGGGTTCGGCCAGGCGTGGTGGCTCACGCCTATAATCCCAACACTTTGGGAGGCCAAGGTGGGAGGATCACTTGAGCCCAGAAGTTTGAGACCAGCCTGGGCAACACAGTGAGACCCTGTCTCTACAAAAAATAAAAAATTAGCTGGATGTGGTGGTACATGCCTACAGTCCCAGCTGCTCGGGAGGCCAAGGTGGGAGGAATGCTTGAACCTCAGAGGTGGAGACTTCAGTGATCCATGATCGTGCCACTGCACTCCAGCCTGGAGTGCAAGACAGAGCAAGACCCTGTCTCAAAACTCAAATAAAATAAGCTGGGTTATTATCTCTAGATGGACATTGATAAAAGGTATGGTATGTTAGGTAAAACTTTAATTTAAAGCACAGATTGCTAGTGCTGGAAAGCATCTTTACAGATAAGGGATCCAAAACCCATAGAGGTGGACATAATTGTCCAAGATTACACAGCAGTAGGTGGACTAGCAGGTCCAGGTTGCAAGTGTCTCAACTACAATCCTTATTCTTTCTGTTCTACCACATTGCCTCCCTTCCTTGGTACATTCTACTGAAACTTGATGGATCCTTCTCCAACTCTAAAGTGCACAGAGAATAGAATTTGAGATCTTCACATCCCAGAGTCTAGTGCTTCATTACTGCATCTTTAGTGCTCATAGTATTGGTGGAGAGGTACTTGGTCAAGGAGCTGTAGGACACCATTCCTTTCCTGTTCTGGTAACAAGAAGTGTAGTAAAACTAAGGAATGCGTACTAAGTGCTCGAGGAATACCTGTGAAATAATTCGGCAGCAAATTGGCAATTTGGCAACAAATGACAAGAGCCTAAAAATGTTGTTATTACTTGATCCACTAATTACACATGTAGAATTTATCCTAAGAAAATGTTCGGAAATAGAAACCAGTATCTATATACAAAAATATCCATCACGACATTTATACAAGTGAAACTTCTACACAAATGTCCAACAATAGGGAAAAAGTTAAATATATTGGGAGTATATATATAGGTGTGTTTATAGATATATGATGACTTATTATGTGAAGTAAATACTCTCATTATAAAATTTTAAGCTTAGCTTTTTTGTTTTAGTTTAAAGAGAGATCATTTGTACTGGAAAGTTGCATTAAAGGCCCAGCAAAATGCTTACAACAATGCCTAGAGGACTCCAGACCCATTCCCCAGGCAATCTGAAGATCTGGGACCTACCTGCCCAGGCCTCCCTTCTCCCACTTAATAGAGGCAGGTCTAAGGGCCTGGGAGGAAGAAGGTACCGCAGAGAAGCAAGGACAACAGCCTCCTCCTCTTTGAACCAGGGTGGCCTTATACCAAAACATTTATTGAACTCACTGCTAAGGAACTCCTGTAGAGAGGAACTAAAAGTTATAAATAAGTTCTGCGGTAAATTCTAGCCCCAAATATACTAAATTTCATGTGTGGCTCCAGCTCTTTGGATCTGTCACCTTATCTACAAAACAGTGGGTTTAATATATCTGTCCCTGAGGCATCTATATTCTATACAATGATAAGAAGACTGGGCCGGGCGCTGTGGCTCACGCCTGTAATCCCAGCACTTTGGGAGTCTGAGGTGGGTGGATCATGAAGTCAGGAGATCGAGACCATCCTGGCTAACACAGTGAAACCTCGTCTCTACTGAAAATACAAAAAATTAGCCAGGCGTGGTGGTGGGCGCCTGTAGTCCCAGCTACTCGGGAGGCTGAGGCAGGAGAATGGCAGGAGCCCGGGAGGCGGAGGTTGTGGTGAGCCGAGACCGCACCACTGCACTCCAGCCTGGGCGACAGAGCGAGACTCTGTCTCAAAAAAAAAAAAAAAAAAAAAAAGACTGCATTAAGGAAATCCCGTGAATTCCTCCATGAGCCTGCCTCCGCCCCATCCCAATCTCCCACATTCTTAGAATGCAGCAAAATGAAAGAGTCCTGTTTCTAGCTCTCGCTCTGCCTCTAGTAGAGGTATGATTGGGATTCTCCCTTTAGTTTAAGCACTATATGTCATAAATTATTTTTAATATTACTTAACATTAATCTGCAGAATTATTACAGATGACTCTTCTTAAAACAAAGACTGATTCGGTTAACTTTATTAGTGCCTACTGTGTGCCTACTGTGTTGTAGTCACTGCCCCCCCAATAAGTTATCCAATTTCACAGAAATCCAGATTTTTCAAAAATGGTTTTGGTCTTTAATGGCCTGAGGGGCTTCGACTGAGGGCAGGCTGCAGCAGAGGCTGAGCACAACCGGTATTGCTCCTCCTACACGTGTTGACTTTGTAAAGGATCCAGGCTATTGGCCAACTATTATGTTTAGGATCTTTTGTTAAAATGGATCAGAATTTGAACTCATAATTCAGGTTATTTCAATGGCCACTGGCAGTTAGGTTATTCAATTATGGCTTCATTAAAATTGGCATTAAAGTCTTTTTTTTTTTTTTCTTTAGACAGAAAATGGTGGGGCAGTGGGGAAGGGGTCTCACTATGTTGTCTAGGCTGGTCTCCAACTCCTGGGCTCAAGTAATCCTCTCACCTCAGCCTCCCAAAGCACTGGGATTATAGGCACGAGTCACTGTGCCTGGCCTGGCATTAGGGTCTTAAGCTCATTTCGTTCTGTTCCTTGAGGATTAATTTGGCCAGAACAATTAGTATTCATAAGTGGCAACTAAAATTAAGCATGTGATTCATATCCATGATAAGGCAAGTTCCCTTAGGATCAACAGGGCCCCAAGGCAAACGTTTCCTCTAGTTGGCCTGGATATGGGTTTATTGCAGTCTGTGTGATCACCTGTGTAGGCGGGTAAGGAGATGACAGGGCAACACGACATTTGCCTAGTGGCCTGTATGCTTACTCACCTGTATTTTTTCAGGTTGAAATCATCAGTTCATTCAGCAAATTTTTTATTTATTTATTTATTTATTTTGAGACAGAGTCTGGCTCTGTCGCCCAGGCTGGAGTGCAGTGGTGCAATCTCGGCTCACTGCAACCTCTGCCTCCTGGGTTCAAGCGATTCTCCTGCCTCACCCTCCCAAGTAGCTGGGATTACAGGAACCCCCCACCACGCTGGCTAATTTTTGTATTTTAGTAGAGACAGGGTTTCACCATGTTGGCCAGGTGGGTCTGGAGCTCCTGACCTCAGGTGATCCGCCCTCCTCACCCTCCCAAAGTGCAGGGATTACAGGCATGAGCTATCACGCCCGGCCAATTCAGCAAATTTATGTGGGATTCCACCTAGAACTCCAAACCAAGGTGCTTTGAATATGTACTGGTAGTATAAACAGAATCCACAGCCCTATCCTGGATTATAAGCTCGTTAGGGAGGTAGCAAAATACATGACACTGACCTAAGAACACATGAAAAGCAAAGAAACATGAATGCAAAGTCAGGTCATATAAGCTGTTTACATCCTGAGCAAGATGAATTTAATTTGCATCTATCCTACTGACCTGTAATCCGTGATTCACTTGTCTCTCTCCTCCAGTAGACATGGCTAGGCATGACCCATATAGTACTGAACTTTGTATTCCCAGCACCTTACCAAAGTAGGTGCTGGGAATACAAAGAAGAGACACCCCACAAATGTTGAATAAAACACTTAATGAATGGTTCTAGGTAGGTGGGGTTGATCAAGGAATTATCCTACAAGTGGTATGGGTTTTTTGGGTTTTTCTGAGATGCGGTCTCACCATGTTGCCCAGGCGATTCTCCTGCCTCAGCCTCCCAAGTAGCTGGGATTACAGGCACTAATTTTTGTATTTTAGTAGAGACAGAGTTTCACCATGTTGGTCAGGTGGGTCTCGAGCTCCTGGCCTCAGGTGGTCCACCTGCCTCTGCCTCTCAAAGTGCTGGGATTACAGGTGTGAGCCACCGTGCCCAACCTAGTCTTTTTTTATAGAACAGTCATCTCTGTAGCCAAACTTACATCACATTATTTAATTTTCCTTGATTCAGGGGAGGGGGGAGGGATAGCATTAGGAGATATACCTAATGCTAAATGACAAGTTAATGGGTGCAGCACACCAACATGGCACATGTATACATATGTAACAAACCTGCACGTTGTGCACGAGTACCCTAAAACTTAAAGTATAATAAAAAAAAGATTTACATAAAAAAATTGTCCTTGATTCTGTATTAAAGGAAAGATGACATTATTTTCAATGTCTGCAAAATATTTCACTGATGGGCATTTAGAGTGTTTCCATTTCCCGCTATCATAGATACTGCTTTAATGAATTTTTTTTATTATAAATAGTTTTCTTTCTTTTTTTTTTTTTTTTGTGGAGATGGAATCTTGCTCTGTTGCCCAGGCTGGAGTGTAGTAGCACAATTTCGGCTCACTGCAACCTCTGCCTCCCGGATTCAAGCAATTCTCCTGCCTCAGCCTCCCGAGTAGCTGGGACTACAGGCGAACGCTGCCACGCCCTGCCAATTTCTTTTGTTCAGGCTGGTCTTGAACTCCTGAGCTCAGGCAATCCGCCTGCCTCGACCTCCCAAAGTGCTAGGATTATAGGCATGAGGCACCCTGCCTGACCTATAAATATTTTTCTAAGAACATTTCCTTAGGCTATATTCCTAAACATGGAATTATTGGGAACAATTTTATTTTTCTAATTTTTTTCATCTCTTCAGTATTCAAAACATTCCTAAATTCTGGCCCGGCGCGGTGGCTCATGCCTGTAATCCCAACACTTTGGGAGGCCAAGGCGGGTGGATCACGAGGTCAGGAGAGCGAGACCATCCTGGCTAACACAGTGAAACCCCATCTCTACTAAAAATACAAAAACAAAATTAGCCAGGAGTGGTGGCGGGCACCTGTGGTCCCAGCTACTTGGGAGGCTAAGGCAGGAGAATGCTGTGAACCGGGAAGCGGAGCTTGCAGTGAGCTGAGATCGCGCCACTGCACTCCGGCCTGGGCGACAGAGCGAGACTCCATCTCAAAAAAAAAAACAAAACTTAAATTTCTATATAAAGTTGTCAAACTATTTTTTCCAGATTAATCAACTTACACTTCTACCAGCAGTATGAGAGCTTTTATCCCACTGCACAGTCACATAGGAAAAATGGTTTATGTAAAGGACCTCTCTTCTGTTATTTAATACCCATGAATTTCTTATATAGTTGTAATCAGTGAACCCATACTACTTTGGGTTCTGCTTATTTCATGGGGAAGGATTCTATATCAATATAGTTCACATTCTGGCCATTTAAAATCATTCCTTAATTCTTCATTGTGTTAACAGATCCCAATAAGCTTGGTGATTTTCTTATTGTCAGGACTCGGGGTTGTTTCCAGTTTTTGCTATTAAATTGGCTATTTCTGCATCTTTGCACAGTCTCCCCTACTTTAACAAGAGTGAAACTGCTTGATCAAAGAATAGAAAATGTTTTGTAGCTCTCATTAGACATTGCCAAGTTGTCGGGCAAGGTTTTTTAAAAAGGAATATTGGCTGTACAGAGGTGCAGCTGTGTGAACCATCATTCTTGAGCAGGGTCCAATAGCCTGGCATCTTACCTGGAAGTCAGGACATCTAAACTTCCCTATGGGAACTTGGTAAGTCCCTTCCCCATTTCGAACCTCAATTTTCTTATCTATAAAATGAAGAATTTGGATGGAATGAATTAAATCCTTTTCTACCAGAAGTCTAGCCATATTTCACCTAGTCTATTCTGCATCACCCTCTCCTGACTCCTAGGTGCTCAGAATCTAGCTCAGTGCTTGGGAGAGTTATGTTTCCTTTCCCTTTTAAGTGCCCAAATACCAGTGTAATGAGAAATATGGCAGAGCCTGGGAGTTCAGAGCACAGGCCAGGGTCAAATCTCAGCCCTCCACTTACAAGCTGTGTGACAAAATAACCTCTCCCCTGTTCAGTTTCTTCACTGTGAATTAGGTTAATAGTTCCTACCTCATAGGGTTGTTAGGAGAATTAAATGAGTTAAGGTTTGCAAAACGCTAAGAACAGTGCCTGGCACACAGTAAGTGCTTTATAAAGTGTTTGTTGAATAAATAAAATTTTGGACCTAAACTCTGGGTCTCTTCAGGCCTGCAACAGCTTTGTAACTGGCAACCCCACTTTTGGGTGCGTTCCCACTCCTGTAAAACCCAGAGATCTAAATGCCAAATCTCTCTGCTTAAAAAGTCTCCCAGGGCTCCCAGGCGCCTCCAGGCTAGAACAGAAATGCCTCAGCTTGAAGACCCAGCCTTTTCAGGTGAAACACCTAAGGTTCAGGAGATGCTAGGATCATCACTCAAGGATCCCAGTGAATTTTTCAAAATATAATAAAAATAAAAACAAAAACAGGCAAACAGAGTTATAAAAATTGTGGGGCATTTTAAATGTTTCATTGAACAAATTAAAGCATTAACAGCCCTCCCCCAACCACCACCAAGCCCAAGAAACCGTAAATATGCTATTCACAAGATAACTGCGCTTTCAAAGGCTCTCAGGCTGCTACTTCGGGCAGCACAATTGGCGGCACGACGTGGCGAGCAGGCAGTAGTTTCCATCCCTGGAGGGTCAGTGTCTGGAGACCCCGGCCAAGGCATCCACAGACTAAAGATGTCCGCGACCGCCCGGGCAGCCTCGTGCACGGAAAAGCCTCGGCCCTGGCCCCGACTACCCTTCCTGCGACCACCCCGCAGCCCTGGCCCCTCCGTCCATCCACTCCTGGAGCGCGACCCCACCAGATCCGGCCCGGCCCCGCACCCAGGGCCTGCACGGGAACCGCTATTCCTATCGCGGCGCCCCCTGGGAGCCCACGCCGCGACGCCCGCCTGACGTCAGGAAGTGGAATCCGGCGGCGACGCCTTCACGGAGCCCGCGAGGGGGCGCGTGTTGGCCGCCCAGCTGTGAGTTGCCCAAGACCCGCCGGGGGGCGGGGTCTCGCTCCCCGCGCCACGAGGCTCGGCCAATGGGAACGCGCGCTGCGAGGTCCGGAGGTCTGCGCTGCGAGGGCCGGAGGTCCGCGCCGCGGTGCTGAAAACCCGGCGCGCAGGCGGCTGGCTCTGGGCGCGCGCCAGCAAACCCACTCCTGCAGCCCGCGGACCCCGAGCACGCGCCTGACAGCTCCTGCCGGGCCGGCGCGCAGCGTCGCCAAGCCAGCCATGGCCCCCGACCCGGTGGCCGCCGAGACCCCGGCTCAGGGACCTACCCCGCGCTACTTCACCTGGGACGAGGTGGCGCAGCGCTCAGGGTGCGAGGAGCGGTGGCTAGTGATCGACCGTAAGGTGTACAACATCAGCGAGTTCACCCGCCGGCATCCAGGGGGCTCCCGGGTCATCAGCCACTACGCCGGGCAGGATGCCACGGTGAGCGCAGCCAGGCGGGGGCACAGGAGAGGGCGGGACCGGAGGCTGAGTGCAGGGGAGACAGAGTTACGCACCCGGAGCCAAACACCGACTCATTCGGAGGAAAGCCCGGAGGCGTTGATCATACCTGTTGCCCGGTGATTGGGTGTCCTGCGGATGCGGGATGAAAAGGCGGGAGAGAGGCCTTGAGAAGTGGAGTCTGGGGAGTGGGGATGGAGGCCAGCAACACGCACACACAAAGGGCCCCGCCGCCCTGCCATGCATTCCGTCTGCAACCCCGAGCCTCAGGTCTCCGGGCGCGGACAGGACCCCGCGCTGGGTGGGCCAGGAGGGAGGAGAGCAAGGATGCAGGCCGCCTGGGGAGGGAGGGGGTCAGTGGCCAGGGGAGGGAGTCACATCCTGTCTCGATGGCTAGGAGAGGCAGCGCAGCCGCGTCTGGACCTAGGTGCCGGTCCCCACTCGCCAGCAGGAGCGGAGAGGGAGCAAGAAAGGAGCCCATTCTCGAGGATGGGGCTGAAACGGGAAGCTTGGGGAGACCGCTGCCTTGGGGACCCCTGCGTCGTGTGAAGACTGGAGGACGCGGAAGGGACAGCACTGGCCGGGGAGGGCAAGCGGCCGCTGGCGTACATAAGGGATTGGGAATGGCATACACTTAGCGAGGACCCCCAGAGCTGTTCTCGAATCGCCGGGGAGGCCACTGAGCCGCAGGCCAGCGAGGTCTTCAGCTATTCCGCGGAGCGGACCGCTGTTTACGCTCCGGGGCGGTAGGCCCTTCGCGGGGTCCTGTCCCTTCTTCCCTTGGTCTCACTGCGGGGTCGGCGCGCCCCCCAGCCCCGGGCCTGCTCCTTCTCTTTCTAGACCACAGCCCTCAGAGCTAAGGCCCCGGCACCTCTCTGCTGGGTTGGAGTGCTGGGGACTCAGCCCTAGGGACTCGAAAGTCGGGGCGTTCGCTTCACCGCATTTCCCCCTTGGCGGCCAGAATGGCGTCCCCTTCCCTTGCATCCCTCTCTGATACCGTGCCCTGCAGCGTGACGCCCTCCACTGTCCCTATCCACTACCCTGGCGTCCCAGAGTGTGCCGCGGATCACTAGGGTTCCCATAACGTCGCAGCAGAGCTTAGACGCTGCGGGGCGAAGACCCGCCCCACCCTCTGACGCGACCAGCCTAGGGGGCGAGGCCAGAGCTTGCGCGGGCCAACTAGAGTGACCACTCAGGAGCCCTGACTGCGGCCAAGGCCGCAGGCGTGGGCCTGCGCATGCGCAGACGAAACAGGCACCAACGCTGGGGCTTCCCGCAGTGTGATTTGGGGCCGGGGATGCCGCGGCGGGGACGGCGATTGGTCCGGATGTGTGGTGCCACCGGCCGCCGGCTCCGCCCCGGCCCTCGCCCCACACGCCGCATCGCTTACAGGGCCCGCCGCATCACTTACAGGGCCCGGAGCTGCGGACGTGAATCTTATCACCATGGACCTTACCTTGCACAACCCAAATTAGCTGCCTTGGGGCAGGGGGTGGCCAGAGTGCTTAGGGAAATGTGGAGCCCTACCCAGAACAACGGTGGAGGGAAAGGGAAACGCAGAAGTGCCCCAGTTCGGACGTAGGGAAGTCTTCCTCTTCGTGGTTTTTGGAGAACCCTAGCTAAGAGAGGAAAGGGACTTTTTAAAAGACCCGCAAGAAGGGACGGAAGTCTCATAGCCCTGAGAGGTGAAGCCAGCTGGACTTGCTGGATCGAGTGGGGACCTAGAGAACTTTACTGTATCTAGAAGTTTGTAAAATGCATCAATCAGTGCTCTGTAAAAACGCACCAATCGGCGCTCTGTAGCTAGCTGGAAGTTTGTAAAATGAGCCAATCAGTGCTCTGTAAAATGGACCAATTAGCAGAACATGGGCAGGGACAACTAAGAGAATAAAAGCCGGCCACCCCAGCCAGCTGCGGCAACCCGCTTCAGTTCCCTTCCAGGCTCTGGAAGCTTTGTTCTTTTGCTCTTCACACTAAATCTTGCTGCTGCTCACTCTTTGGGTCTGGGCCACCTTTAAGAGCTATTAACACTCACCGCGAAGGTCCACGGCTTCATTCTTGAAGTGAGACCACACCCACCGGAAGGAACCAACGCCCGACACAGCCCCACCCATCCCTCCTGTTTCTCACCTATACTGAAATTCTTGGGCAAAAGCTGTCTGTGGACACACCCAGGGGAAAGGCCAGCCCAGGCAGGTGTTTCTTGGTGGTCCCCCTCAGCCAAAGCTTCCCATTCCTTGATGCATCCTTCTAACTAGAGCAGATGCTCGGTGATCTTAAACTGTGGACACCTGGGAGCACCCTCAAAGGGCAGCTGGGCCTAGGGATATGGCCTGTGCTTCTGTGTCCGGAGTTGGTTCCTTCAGGTGGGTTCGTGGTCTTGCTGACTTCAAGAATGAAGCCATGGACCTTCGCAGTGAGTGTTACAGCTCTTACAGGTGGCCTGGACACAAAGAGTGAGCAGTAGCAAGATTTATTGTGAAGAGCAAAGAACAAAGCTTCCACAGCGTGGAAGAGGACCTGAGCAGGTTGCCGCTGCTGGACGTTGGGGGTGGGAGGAGAGCAGCTTTTATTCCCTTATTTGCCCCTGCTCATGTCCTGCTGATTGGTCCATTTTACAGAGCACTAATGGGCCCACTTTACAGGGTGCTGATTGGTCCATTTTACCTCTAGCTAGCTAAAGGGCGCAGATTGGTGCATTTTACAAACCTCTAGCTACAGAAAAGTTCTCCAAGTCCGCATTCGACCCAGGAAGTCCATTTGGCTTCACCTCTCACTTCAACTTGGGTTTTATCCTGGCGGGCAGGAGGATGGCCTTGGGTGCGAACACTGCCGGAGTCCAGGGGGCTGGCTCCCTCACCTTTCATCTTCTCCCGGCACTTGCAGGATCCCTTTGTGGCCTTCCACATCAACAAGGGCCTTGTGAAGAAGTATATGAACTCTCTCCTGATTGGAGAACTGTCTCCGGAGCAGCCCAGCTTTGAGCCCACCAAGAATGTAAGACCCTGTGTTTGCTATGTGGCAACTATTGGTTGTTGAGGGGGACAGAACGGGGGTAGAAGGAGAGTCTAGATGGGATCACAGTCATAGTAATCATAGTCAGTAGTAGCTTTGGGGAGTCTTGAGGTCCCTGCTTCTCTTGCATAGTCATGAGGTCACAGGCCCAAGGGAGCATGGCTTTGCAACCTATGGCTCCCCCAAGACTGCCACTACCATGGCTGCCATCGTTGTTATCATCATCAATATGAGCACTTACTATGCGCCAAGCATAAACTCATAACTCTCATACATTTACAGATGAGATAACAGGCTCAGGGAGGTTAAGCAACACAGCCAAGGATCACACAGTTGGTAAATGGCAGAGCAAGAACTTAAGTCCCCTGAACTCTTAGGCACTATCCCATAGCACCTCCTCCTGTCATCCTCATTGTCATAGTATCTTTGCCTAGGATTGTGGACTTCCCGCAGCTACCTCAGTGGGAGGTCCTTGAGCCTGAGAGGGCCCTTGTCTCCAGTAGTGTTGGGGTGCAGATGAGAAGAATAACAGCTCCTCCTCCTCTTCTGCAGAAAGAGCTGACTGATGAGTTCCGGGAGCTGCGGGCCACAGTGGAGCGGATGGGGCTCATGAAGGCCAACCATGTCTTCTTCCTGCTGTACCTGCTGCACATCTTGCTGCTGGATGGTGCAGCCTGGCTCACCCTTTGGGTCTTCGGGACGTCCTTTTTGCCCTTCCTCCTCTGTGCGGTGCTGCTCAGTGCAGCTCAGGTGAGAGCCTTTGGCTTGTCAAGTGCACAGCAATGCTCAGCATCCCTGGGGAAAAGCTCCTTGGGTGTTTGAGGAAGGCCAAGAATTCCTGCCCTCCAAGTAGGGCAGATCTGAAGGTATGCAGGAGAGTGAGTGCAGGAACATGCATTCCACTGTCTTCACCTGTCTGCTCTTTAGCCACATGGGCATCTTCATTTCTCTCACTGCCTTTTTAGCTGCTTCTCCAAGGGTTCCCTTCTTCCTATGCGGTTTGTTCTCTGCCACAGCCCACCTGTGCCAGGAACCAAGTTTCTGGTTTCTTAGCAAAGCTTGGCTCCCTCCCCACCACTGACATTGCCCAATATGTTAAAAATGATTGAGCACTAATTCTTGACTGTCAAGACCCATTTGGCAAGCCTTCTGCTCATGTTTGAGTCCTTTCTGTATTCTGGATGTCAGTCCATCATAAGCCATGAGCTTCAGGCCGGGCGTGGTAGCTCATGCCTGTAATCCTAGCACTTTGGGAGGCCAAAGTGGCTGGAACACTTGAGACCAGTTCAAGACCAGCCTGGCCAACGTGGTGAAACCCCACCTCTACTAAAAATACAAAAAGGCCAGGCACAGTGGCTCACGCCTGTAATACCAGTACCTTAGGAGGCCAAGACGGGCAGATCATTTGAGGTGAGGAGTTCGAGACCACCTGGCCAACATGGTGAAACCCCATCTCTATTAAAATACAGCAATTAGCTGGGAGTGGTGGCGGGTGCCTGCAATCCCAGCTACATGGGAGGCTGAGGCAGGAGAATTGCTTGAACCTGCGAAGCGGAGGTTGCAGTGAGCTGAGATGACACCATTGCACTCCAGCCTGGGCAACAGAGCGACACTCTGTCTCTCAAAACAGGCCAGGTGTGGTGGCTTACGCCTGTTATCCCAGCAGTTTGGGAGGCCGAGGTGGGCAGATCACCTGAGGTCAGGAGTTCGAGACCAGCCTGGCCAACATGGTGAAACCCCAACTCTTACTAAAAATACAAAAAAATCAGCCAGATGTGGTGGCAGGCACCTGTAATCCCAGCTACTTGGGAGGCTGAGGTAGGAGAATTACTTGAACCCAGGAGGTGGAGGTTGCAGTGACCTGAAACCGCACCATTGCACTCCAGCCTGGGCAACAAGAACAAAACTGTCTCAAAAAAAAAAAAAAAAGTCATGAGCTTTGGAGCTGGCGAAACAGAAGAACATAGAAGGGATGGTGATTTGCCCCAACTCACATGTGAGTCAGTGGCAGAGGCAGAACTAGGACAGGACCCATGTTTCCTGACTCCTGAGGTGCATCACAGGCCTTGGCAGATGAAGGAAGTGGGAGAGGCTGAAGGAGGCATCGAGGTCAGTGAAGGGGACACTGGGGCTGGTGGGCTGCTCTCAGTGTTAACTCTTCTCACCTAGGCCCAGGCTGGCTGGCTGCAGCATGACTTTGGGCACCTGTCAGTCTTCAACACCTCAAAGTGGAACCATCTGCTACATCATTTTGTGATTGGCCACCTGAAGGTCAGTGGGATGGGGAGGGGCTCTTTAAAACTTCAGGCAATGAAGGGCTGCTTCGGGGGAAGCTTTTCATACTCGTGTCCCTGCTTTTCTGTAGGGGGCTCCCGCCAGTTGGTGGAACCACATGCACTTCCAGCACCATGCCAAGCCCAATTGCTTCCGCAAAGACCCAGACATCAACATGCATCCCTTCTTCTTTGCCTTGGGGAAGATCCTCTCTGTGGAGGTGTGTGGAGGTATCGGTGGAAAGGTCTTGGGGAATAGGAGGCAGCCAACATAGGGGGGTTGGGGAAGATGCCCACGATGTTGTCAGTGTGGGCAAGACACTGGGGCTGGGCTGGCTGGGGCTTTTGCCATTTTGGAAGTTCTGGAAGGCAACAGGCAGTAAATGGGGGCTGCCCAGGAGGGAATCACCATCCTCCCTAGAGAGTTCAGTCAGCAGGCCGGGCGCGGTGGCTCACACCTGTAATCCCAGCACTTTGGGAGGCCGAGGTGGGCGGATCACGAGGTCAGGAGATCGAGACCATCCTGGCTAACACGGTGAAACCCCGTCTCTACTAAAAATACAAAAAATTAGCCGGGCGTGGTGGCAGGCGCCTGTAGTCCCAGCTACGCGGGAGGCTGAGGCAGGAGAATGGCGTGAACCCCAGGGGGCGGAGCCTGCAGTGAGCCGAGATCGCGCCACTGCACTCCAGCCTGGGTGAAAGAGCGAGACTCTGTCTCAAAAAAAAAAAAAAAAAAAAGAGAGTTCAGTCAGCAAACCGTTACTGCATAAAAGGCACCTCGTTTTACAAAGGATCCAGAGGATGACCAGAAGGATCCAAATGATGAGATGGCCTATCCTTGAAGGTGCTGATGGCACCTCCTGGAGGTGCTTTTTTGACACTCTTGCCCCAGGCGAGCATTCCCCTTGCACTTTGTATTTCTCTCCCACACTTAGGTATCCTTCTTGTCACAGTCTTCTCTGTCCAAGGCTGGACTGTCTTACTCTTCTTTGATGTCCAATATCTGGAACATTCATTCACTGAGTACTTCTTCCCACCCTGCTGATCCCCAGCCTGACTTCCTGGGTGGTCAGCGTTGGGTTTGAGTTGTCATCTGAAGTTGTAAGCAGAAATAATGTAGCTGCTGAAGGAATAATGCCTGGGGGTGGAGATCTGGTGAGCTTTTAGTGAGCATTAGGCAATGGAAGATTCTGAGATGCCAGCAGAATTATTTGGAAAGTTAATTTAAAGCCCTTTGTCCCAAGGCTCTAGGCTGCAGAGTTCTTCCAGGTCCATCTCCTCTACTTTGTGACATTTCAGCTTGCCAGGAATTAAATTGTCGTTAAAACACATTTCAGTTCTAGGCATGAGTTCAAGGTAGCCTGGCTCTCCTCTCGCCCCTGGCCATGAGAACTTTGAAAGGGCTTTGGCAGTACTGGCTGGCCTGGCATGAGGAGCTCATAGCTTGAGGTTCATGCACCACCTGTCCATAATGTTCTTATTTTCCCATCATGAGCATGGACTTGGGTTTGTTACATGTCCGATACCATTACGGTCAGTACTGTGCAGATGATGAAGCAGCCCTGTCCCCCGTCTGACTCCCGTGGCTGCTTCAAGGGCAGTGTGGTTATTTGCTGGGCAGTGGCATGGGGCTTGTGCATTTCTACTGTCACTACAGAGGGTTTAAAAAAAAGACATGGGCAGGTTAAGTGGAAGGGAACAGTCTCACACCACTACCTTTATTGCTTCTTGGTACTTGGGTTTTCAGGAAATTCCTATCAGCAGACATCAAAAATAGAGAATGAAGGGACGCAGTTGGCATGTGCCTGTGGTCCCATCTCCTTGGGAGGCTGAGGCGGGAGCATCGCTTGAGCCCAGGAGGTGAAGGCTGCAGTGAGTATGATCACGCCACTGCACTCCAGCCTGGGTAACAGCGCAACCTGTGTGTAAAAATAATAATTTTTTAAAAAGATTAGAACAAAAAAAAATTGTAAGCAGAGCTCAACATAACTTACAGATTAAAAACAGTAAAATATGACAGAAACTGAGAGGTAGTCATGATCAGATATGGCCTCCTTCAGGTGCCGACATCTGAACTGAGACCTGAATGATGAAAAGGGCCAGCACTGCAAAAATTCAGGGAAGGAACATTTGGAACAGAGAGAACAGTCAAGTACAAAGGCTCCTGGATGTTCAGGGACAGTAAGCAATGAGAATGAGAAGACCAGAAAACTAGGGAGGGGCCAGATCATGTAGGGCCTTAGAAAGCCATGGTAAGGGTGTGGTAAGAAGTTTGGGTTTTATTCCAATAGCAATGGGGAGTCACGGGAGGGTTTCTGGTGGGTACAGCAATCTGCTTTGCACTTTAAAAGGCTTGCTCTGGCTGGAGGTGGAGAGGATGAATTGTAGAGGGTAGGTATAATCACAGATATAACCTCAGTGAGGAGGCTGGAGCGAGTCCAGACCAGACCACGGAGGAGCAGGTGAAGCCAATGGATTTGGGATGTTTTGGAGGCAGTGTAAACAACGCTTGCTGAGGACCTGGATGTGGTGGTGAGAATCACCCCATCTCGAGCAACATTTACTGAGGGAAAAATTGAAAAAGGGGCACCCTTGCTTGGTGGGATGGCTGGGGCAGAGCCCCACCCCACCAAGGTGGCCTCCTATTGTGGAACTGTTATGGAAAGGAGCCCCATCCATTGCTTCCTCCTTGAATGGCAAATGCCTTTATGATCCCTATAACTTGTCCCATTATGTTTAGACCCTTGGTGGTCAGAAGGGTTCTATTTAGGGCAGTGTCCCCTGCCCCCCTTGTCCTCCAGGAATTTTGAGAGGCACTGATGTGGATGTCATGGGGTCAGCACAGGCATCAACATCCCCAGAGGGATAGAACCAAGCAGCCTCTTGCCCAGGCATTCACTAACAGGCAGCCCATCCTCAGCCTCATAGCTGGCAGGGGAGAAGAAAGGCTATTTTGGGTCCCAAATCTTTATTTTTTATTTTATTTTATTTTATTTATTTATTTATTTATTTTGAGACAAGAGTCTCGCTCTGTCGCCCAGGCTGGAGTGCAATGGTGCGGTCTCAGCTCACTACAACCTCCGCCTCCCAAGTTCAAGAGATTCTCCTGCCTCAGCCTCCTCAGTAGCTGGGACTACAGGTGCGTGCCACCAAGCCTGGCTAATTTTTGTGTTTTTAGTAGAGACGTGGTTTTGCCATGTTGCCCAGGCTGGTCTCGAACTCCTGGGCTCATGCAGTCCGCCCACCTCAGCCTCCCAAAGTGCTGGGATTACAGGCGTGAGCCACTGCACCCGGTCTCTGTTTACAAATTTATCACCAGCTTCATCCCCTAAGGTTATAAACTCCATGAGGGTGGGAAGTCTGTATTGTTCGCCTCTGTATCCTGAGCATCTAGAACATAGCCTGGCACACAGTAGGTGCTCAAGTACTTGAATCTGTTAATGTAGAAAGGATGTTTCATCTAGCTGAAGTGCCTTGCACAGAATAAGCTCTCAATAAATGAACTGTGGACACATGGAAGGGTGAGCCAGAGCTCTGCTCAGGGGGTGAGTGCTCCTCTTGTGCCCTTGTGGTTGTCTGGTTACCTGAACTAATGGGAGTGCGATGCAGACATAGTCATGGAGTGAGACAGCAGAACTTTGCTGTCTTGTTTGTGAGCCCACACCGGGGGTTCTAGGCTGGCTGGCTGACATGGTGGCCCCAGCCTGTCTCTTCAGCAGCTCGGCTTATAAAAAATAACCACCACCTACTGGAGAAAACTGCTGGAACCTTCAGATTGCCAAATTGTTGTTGGTGTCTTTTCCAGAAATATTTGCCAAACTCGAATTAGCCTTCAGGGGATTTGATAAAGCTCATGTTTAAGTCAAGAGACCAAAAGATTTTGATGGGGAGAAGTAGGGGCTGGATATAGAGGGAATACTTAACCTGTATAGGGGCAGATATGGTTGTCCATGGAGATTCTGATGTGAAAAAGTATGATGGCGGCCACGCACAGTGCCTCACACCTGTAATCTCAGCACTTTGGGAGGCTGAGGTGGGTGGATCACCCGAGGTTGGGAGTTCGAGACCAGCCTGAACAACATGGAGAAACCCCATCTCTACTAAAAATACAAAATTAGCTGGGCATGGCGGCACATGCCTGTAATCCTAGCTACTCAGGAGGCTGAGGCAGGAGAATCGCTTGAACCCAGAGAGGCGGAAGTTGTGGTGAGCTGAGATCATGCCATTGCACTCCAGCCTGGGCAACAAGAGCGAGACTCCATCTTAAAAATAAACAAATAAAAAAGTATTTATTTATTTGGGAGAAAGGGGAGAGGGCAGTGGGGCCTGGAAACCTCATGACAAAGAGAATGAACACAAGAGGGCCTGTGGTCCTGTAGACTCTGTGCTGTGCACATCCCTCATGTGAGCATGGGCCATCCAGCCGCAGACTATGGTGTGACACGCTCTGCAGATTACAGCCTAGGGCTTCATGTTGCATGTGCTGGAGGTAAGGCTGGGCCTCATGGAGCTTTCCAACAGCACCAACAAGCTGTCAGCCCTGGAGGAGGCCTAAACCTCCAAGCAGGGAAAGGTCAAGGTCACAGAGGGAGGAATCACTGGTCTCCGAATGCTCATGTGTTTGCTTTTCTTCACAGCTTGGGAAACAGAAGAAAAAATATATGCCATACAACCACCAGCACAAATACTTCTTCCTAAGTGAGTGTCCCCATCCAACACAGGGGAGCTGCCTCAGGAGGGAATGCTGAGGGAATGAGGAGGATGTGGCTCTCCAAGGGATTATGGTATTTTAAGGAAAGGGGCTAGAGGAAGTACCCCACCTCCACTCCCAGTTACTCCCTGCATGAGAGCAGTTTGCCATCTCAGCTGAGCGAAGTGAAGTTAGGCTGATGATTGGTTGAAGGCAAACTAGTTCTTCCCATCCAACCCCAGTTTCCACTAGGAAGCTGGGTGTTTGGGGTATAGAGGGGCCTCTTGCTTCATCCTCAACCTTATCTTAAACTTTGTCAAGATGGGCCAAGGTAACCTGGTAGAGCCCAGTCCAACCCCCAGAGTAACAAAGGTATAGATAGTTCTGGAAGGATGGGTCCTGAGGAGAGAATGGAAGAGCTGTTAGAACTGAGAAGATCTTTCTGATGACTGCCACATATTCCCAGCTTTAAAAGTCTGTCCCAGGCCGGGCACGGTGGCTCACGCTTGTAATCCCAGCACTTTGGGAGGCCGAGGCGGGCGGATCACGAGGTCAGGAGATCGAGACCACGGTGAAACCCCGTCTCTACTAAAAATACAAAAAATTAGCCGGGCATGGTGGCGGGCGCCTGTAGTCCCAGCTACTTGGAGAGGCTGAGGCAGGAGAATGGCGTGAACCCGGGAGGCGGAGCTTGCAGTGAGCTGAGATCGCGCCACTGCACTCCAGCCTGGGTGACAGAGCTAGACTCCGTCTCAAAAAAAAAAAAAAAGTCTGTCCCAGCTACTAGGGAAACAAGTGGGAGCATCCTTTGAGCCCAGGAGTTTGAGGCTGCAGTAAGCTCTGATTGTGCTACTGCACTCCAGCCTGGGCAGGAGTGAGATCTTATTTCTAAAACAACAACAACTCTGCTCCATAATGCCTAAAATGAGCTTTAAATGCCTTTAAATTTTCAAATTTTTTAAAGAAGGAAGGGAAGGAGTCCACTGATCTTATTTTAGTTTGAAGGAATTCACCCTAACTGCCTATCACCAACTATCACTAATAGAGAAAGGTGATGGGGCAGAAGGGTAGAGCAGAGACCTCTGAAAGAAATAGTTTTAGAATCCATGGCACATCAAGATGGAGGAGCCATGGGTGAGCATTGTCATGCTAGGAGTTATGGGTTGCATCAGGTGCCACAGAGAAGGGCTACAGAAAAGGAAATGAGGCAGCATGTAGAATGCAACACTTCTTCAACTCCCAGTTTTCTTTCAAGAGAGGCCCCTCTGTTCCGTCCCACAGCTGACCTCCAGGGCTTCAGATTGGGGTGGCACAAGCCCATCTCCCTAGTTTAAGGAAGTGAGCTTCACAGCCTGTGAAGGATCCACAGGGTCCCTCCCAACACACACACACTTTCCTGCCCCTGCCCCTTCACCTGCATGGTGGAGCTGCCAGGAACAAAGGGCAGATGACTGTAGGGACAGGGCTGTGGCCAAGGTAAGTAAGAGAGTATTAGCACCCTTTTAAAAGTGTGGGATCCATGGAGTGTGTATGTAGAAAAGAGAAGAAAAATGAAAAATAATAAAGGTGTGGGAGCAGAGCAAGTCCCAAGCGTGGGGCCTGAGTTCCCAAGCGCCTGTCACTGAAGAGTGCTCACCTTCCCTGGCATCCTCTTGGGAGTTTTTGCCTTCCCCAGACTTGGATTTATGCCCACCTTCAGTGCCTGCTGATTCCAGTGGATTGCAGAGCACTCAAGCAGCTGGAGGGGAGATAGAAGGGATGGTTGGAAGAGGCAGCCCCCTGCTAGCGGCCATCTCTCCAGCATCAACCAGCCCTTTCATGACCTTCCTGTGCTCATGCCTCCTCTTTGTCTCGGTTTCCTCCCCAGTTGGGCCCCCAGCCTTGCTGCCTCTCTACTTCCAGTGGTATGTTTTCTATTTTGTTATCCAGCGAAAGAAGTGGGTGGTGAGTATCCATGGCCCAAGAAGCCCACATCCTTGTCTCCAGCACCCAGAGTGGGGGATAGGGGTTCCCCAGGGGAAACTGAGACTGACTCCAGGCCTAATTTAGAACAAAATAATAGAACCAGACACAGATCCTCCTTATCTCTAAGTGGGACAGAATGATTTGAGCTTAGCAGGCAGCCTGATTCCCAATGCGTAATTTCATGCGGTCAGTGTCTCAGAGGTTCTTGTACTGGGCATAATGCCAGGGGGCTGAGTTGGGAATGGGGAAGATGAATGAGAGACAATACCTACTTTCAAGGAAACTTCTGATGAAGCAGAATGTGGTTGTTAATCAGAAAAGAGGCAAAGGCAATAGGTTCTGGGGACTCCAAAAGGGGCCTGACTGCACCTGGCTTTGTGAAGTCACTTTTCTAGCTGGCCTTGAGGCTGGGCAGGGTTTCTGACAGGCAGAGGTGGGGCAGGGGGGATGAACTCCGAGCAGAGAAGCTGGAAATGAGGGGTAAGTTTGACCACCAGACATATTGTGGAGGACTAGTGTCAGGAGAAGAGTATGGTGCTTGGTTCAGTGATGAGAGATTTGATCAGGGCACTGGCATGGACTGAGCCATGGTCCTGGCAGATTCATTTGGCAGCATGCTGAAGGATTTAGATTGGCTGGGAAGAGCTAGAGGCAAGGAGACCTTGTAGGCCTTGGTACTTTTGAAGGGGACATGCAAGAAGGGCTGGGGGGTGCCAATGGGAATGGAAGAAAGGAGCAGTGGCACTAGATATTGCAGGATTGGACCCCTGAGAAGCTGAAGATGACTGAGTCTGGATACCCAGGAGAATGGCTGCACCATGCAAAGAGCTGCTGAGAGGAAGAGGAAGAGTTGTTCGTGACTGTTATGCTCGCTGCTTTTCTCACTATAGGACTTGGCCTGGATGATTACCTTCTACCTTCGCTTCTTCCTCACTTATGTGCCACTATTGGGGCTGAAAGCCTTCCTGAGCCTTTTCTTCATAGTCAGGTAGTATTTGGTCGGGGCGGATAGGGACTGGTGAAGGAAATGTTGGGGAGTGACCCTTCTGGTCTAGGGGCTGTGCTGGGGCTTTGGGTAACAGTGGGTGTTTCAGGAGTTGGCTTGGGAAAGTAGACAGGCTGGAGCAGTTATCTGAGGGGGAAATCAGAATTCTGGGCTCTGTGTGTACTGTTTTTGTCTGTGTAACATATCCAACAGGTTCCTGGAAAGCAATTGGTTTGTGTGGGTGACACAGATGAACCATATCCCCATGCACATTGATCATGACCGGAACATGGACTGGGTTTCCACCCAGGTAAGGGACAGTCACTCAGAAGACTGGAGCATAACACAACTATTGAAAAGGGTGGTAGGTGAAAATAGCAAAAACAAAAAGTCCCCCAAACAGCATTTTCTCATTAGCCTGAGGCTCTTGTTCTGCTACCATGTGAAGGGAGTGACCAAGACAGTCTCATGTCCCTTCCTCAGCCAGCTTTACCTAGAGAATGCTGGGCTGGCCTTTCCATCTGATACTCAACATGCTCTCCCCTGACCTTTTCCTCCAGCTCCAGGCCACATGCAATGTCCACAAGTCTGCCTTCAATGACTGGTTCAGTGGACACCTCAACTTCCAGATTGAGCACCAGTGAGTAGGGAGCCTGGGGAAGCAGGGTTCTGGGGAGGGTGTAAGTGTTGGGTACAGGTGGGAGCAGAGAAGCAGGAACTACTGACTCCCCCGTTCTCCCTGAAGTCTTTTTCCCACGATGCCTCGACACAATTATCACAAAGTGGCTCCCCTGGTGCAGTCCTTGTGTGCCAAGCATGGCATAGAGTACCAGTCCAAGCCCCTGCTGTCAGCCTTCGCCGACATCATCCAGTGAGTATCTGAGACCAGGAAGATGGCCGGTAGGGAGGAAAGAGGGCAGGGCAATGGAAATGACGACATGTAGGGTGGGGAGTAACAGAAGGTGTTCCCAGTCGTGTGGGATGGAGTTCACCGTGGCAAAGGCAGGATTCTTTATTGGACCTGTGGCCAGGTCAGGCGTTTGCCCTCATTGGGGTTCCCCTCAGTACCATGGCCCAAGCTAGCTTTCTCTAAACTAGAGGGGAGGAAAGCCTCCAGATGGAAGAAGGCCTTAACCTCACTGCTCCATCTCTGGTGGGTTCAGCTCCGCTTGTCTCCCTCACTGTCTGCCCCCATTTTGTCCCTGCAGCTCACTAAAGGAGTCAGGGCAGCTCTGGCTAGATGCCTATCTTCACCAATAACAACAGCCACCCTGCCCAGTCTGGAAGAGGAGGAGGAAGACTCTGGAGCCAAAGCAGAGGGGAGCTTGAGGGACAATGCCACTATAGTTTAATACTCAGAGGGGGGTGGGTTTGGGGACATAAAGACTCTGACTCAAACTCCTCCCTTTTATCTTCTAGCCACAGTTCTAAGACCCAAAGTGGGGGGGTGGACACAGAAGTCCCTAGAAGGAGGGAAGGAGCTGTTGGGGCAGGGGTGTAAATTATTTCCTTTTTCTAGTTTGGCACATGCACGTAGTTGGTGAACAGAGAGAACCAGAAGGGTAACAGAAGAGGAGGGACCTATTGAACCCAGAGTCAGGAAGAGATTTAACACTAAAATTCCACTCATGCTGGGCGTGGCGGCTCACGCCTGTAATCCCAGCACTTTGGGAGGCCGAGGCAGGCGGATCACGAGGTCAGGAGTTCGAGACCAGCCTGACCAACATAGTGAAACCCCGTCTCTACTAAAAATAGAAAAATGAGCCGGGCCTGGTGGCACGCGCCTGTAATCCCAGCTGCCCAGGGGCTGAGGCAGGAGAATCGCTTGAACTGGGGAGGTGGAGGTTGCAGTGAGCTGAGATCACGCCATTGTACTCCAGCCTGGGCGACAGAGCAAGACTCTATTTCAAAAATAAATAAATAAATAAATCCACTCATAAAGGGTGAGCTCAGCTCACTGGTCCACTTCTCAGTGCCTTCTCCATCCTCATTTGCAAACCTCAGAGGGATAAAGCAGTTGAACCTGATGAGCAAGAATTACAACAGCAAGGAAACATTAATGCTTAGAATTATGAGATCCAGCACAACTCAGTCTGTGGGAGCTCAGCTCACTGCCCAGGGATAGGTGTGACCTATGTCTACCTTAGGCTGCTGGGAGAAGCCATTCTCCAGTTTCAGAAGCAGGCAGGGCAAAGGTCAAGACTGTGGTACTGGGGTCTTTTGGCTTTGAAGGATCCTGGAACCACTGATTTTGGTTTATTCCCTCTAGGGTCTAAAGAGAACAAGAGGTGCTAGCTCTTACCAAAACAGATGGTAGAGAGAGTTGCTGGCTATTTAAAAGCCTTTTCATCTTTTAATTCACCTCTTCTTTTCACCTCTTTAACCACTCCTCAGGAACAGAACACTCCTAGGACTGGGGGTCTACTTTTAGCTCCATAAGCAAGTGAGCAGATGAGACAAGGTAGTCTTTTCTCCCTAGAAACAAAGGGGATGCCTAGTGGTTTCCCTTTGCTTCCCAACCTAAAATTTCAAGTTTAATAAAATAGCAATTAGCATAAGTGACCAAATTGAGAGATAATTATCAGTCATGAGGAAAGACACAGATTTTGGTCATAAAGAATGTAAGGGCTATAAGCAGAAACTTTCTATAACCTAAATGATGTTATAGAATTATTTTTGAGCAGGAGCAGAAAGATTAAATATGATCATACTTCTAAATCAGAAATAGGAAGATTAAAACCACAGAACAGTTTGTGATTGCCATTGCTGTAGCTAGGTATCTTACTCTGTCCACTCTTGTTCAAGTATCTAACTCTTCTGGAAACCAAATAGGCTTTAGAAGAGATTATCCTAAATTCCTATCAGTGTAATACTAAAATGTAACTTTTTAATCAAAAGATAAACAGTTTAGCCCATCTCTCCAGACAGCAAACATAGGAATATGCCTCAGGAGCCTCCTAGGGCTTATGATCAGCCCTCACACCCGCTTTCCCCTCCAACCCACAGCCTTTGCTTCCAGGTGGCGGGATTACTACTTTCCCTCTTCAGCAGCATCTACTCTAGGCATATTGATCATTTTGGACACTGGGAGAAGAGAACCTCAAACTAGGAGGAAAAGACAGAGCCTCCACTTAGTTTTGGGAGGGGATGGCAGACAGTCAAGGAGATGAGCGTCCTAAGGCATGTTGGGATAGGGTCAGATGCACCACCCATGGAGAGGTTTGTCAACACAAAGACATGGAAGGTTAGAGGTTTGTCAACAAAAAGACATGGAAGGTTAGGTTTGTCAACACAAAGACATGGAAGATTAGAAGTTTGCCAACACAAAGACACAGGAAGAATGGGCTGCAGAAGATTTAGATGTTTTCCATTTGGGCACATTTTACTTAGCTGGAGAACTTGGTTTAAAAACAGCCTGGGTAGGAAAATTAGAAGCAAGCTGGGTGCAGTGGCTCATGCCTGTAATCCCAACACTTTTGGGAGGTCCAGGCAGGAGGATCACTTGGGCCCAGGAGGTCAAGCCTGGAGTGAGCTGAGATCACACCACTGCACTCCAGCCTGGGGTGATAGAACAAGACCCTGTCTCAAAAAAAACAACAACAACAAAAAAAAACAACTTAGAATTGAGGAGCTGTACCTCCATTGGCTTCCTCACTCCAAAATAGGTGCTGATCCTTCCTATTCCTATTCTTTGCCACCTAAGTTTTGGGTGTGGTGTCACCAGCCTGTTTAGCCAAGTAGCTTTGGGCCTAGGCTGCCCAATCTGAGCAAACACCAGTGAGGCTCTATTGAGCCAAGACCATTCCTCAAAGCACCTGAACCACTGTGACCTTCTCAGCCTATAGCAGTGTGGTCTCTTACATGGCCACAAAGGGACACACAGTGACAAAAGGCTCAGAATGTTACAATGGTAAAATGAGTGATCTCAAATCCACTGACAGATGTAAAATAGGCTTAGAGAGGAAAAGCTGCCTCTGATCAAATAGATCATGGCAGAATGAATTCCAACTCACTTTTTTACAACTCCAACTTCTATCTGTTACTTTCATTTTTTTACAACCTGGCCAGAGGCATTTTTTTAATCAGGCCCAGTATCAGTATCCTTTTTGTGTGTGCCAATTTCGTTATCACATCCCTATGAAGTTGAAAAATAAAGTTAATTTTGACCAAAAGACTTCATTTGTAACCCATGATGTTCATCTGTGTGTGCACAGGATTCCTGAGTACCTCTGCTACGAGTTACTGTTCACCTCTCTGTGCTCTAACTTCTTAAATCACTAGACTCCCCTTTGTATTGGGCAGAGGAAGAAACATCAGGACCCTCCAGAAAACACCAAGGCAAGGGTGGAGTATGGCAAGGAAGAGCAAGGCAAAGTCCTTCTGATGACTCCCATGCTCAAATGTGAGACTGTCAATAATCTCACCAAGTTTCACATGTATCACTTCCTCCTATTCATGAGGCAATGCCCTTGCCCTTTTGTCCTTCAGCTTTCCATTTTGAATTATTTTCTCTTTATTTTTACTTACTTGTTTTGAGACAAGGTCTGGCTGTATGGCCCAGGCTGGAGTGCAGTGGTGCTGCCATCTTAGTTCACTGCATTCTCTGCCTCCGGGCCGCAAGCCATCTTCCCACCTCGGGCTAATTTTTTTCTTTTTTTTTTTTGAGACCAGAGTTTCACTCTTGTTGCCCAGGCTGGAGTGCAGTGGCATGATCTCAGCTGATTGCAACCTCCACCTCCTGGATCCAAGCAATTCTCCTGCTTCAGCCTCCCGGGTAGCTGGGATTACAAGCTTGCACCACCACGCCCAGCTAATTTATTTTTAGTAGAGACAGGGTTTCACCATGGTGGCCAGGCTGGTCTTGAACTCCTGACCTCAGGTGATCCACCCGCCTCGGCCTCCCAAAGTGCTGGGATTATAGGTGTGAGCCACTGCGCCTGGCCTCTCTTTACTTTTAAACTCATTTCTGGTTTCCAAAGCTTCCCTATCTGCCTAAATCTTTCTCTGCAAGTGTGATCCCTCAGAGCTTGACTGCAGAGCAATGCCTCTTAACCATCCAACTAGAACAGCTCTTCTGAGCAAAAACATTTGTAGGCATCATTAATCTTCCCTGCAGTGTGCACACAGAAAGTTAGGTTAACAAAATTTTATAGGAGACAAACTTACCTTCAAAAGACAAAAGAAAACCACTACATTCTTGACCACCACAGGGTATAAGCCCTTAATTATTAAGAGCTACTGCACTGAGGCAATAACTCCTAAGAAATCTTAACATTTCGCCAGGCAAGGTGGCTCATCCTGTAATCCCAGCACTGGGAGAGAATGGCACACATAATCCTAGCTTTTAGGAGGCCGAGGCAGGAGGATTGCTTGAGCCCAGGAGTTCAAGACCAGCCTGGGCAACAGTGAGATCCCATCTTTACAAAAAATTGAAAAATTATCCAGGCATGGTGGCCTGTGCCTATAATCCCAGCTGCTTGGGAGGCTGAGGTGGGAGAACCACTTGAGCCCAGGAGGCTGAGGCTGCAGTGGGCCAAGATCGCACTACTGAACTCCAGCCTGGGTGACAGAGCAAGAGACTCTGTCTCAAAAAAAAAAAAAACTTACCGCCTTTAGTTCCTATCACCATTACTGCAGATTTAGAAGCAATCTACCTGAATCAGAAAATAGAGCTCAAATAAGTTGTGTGGCTTGGTATAATCTGGGAAAATCAGTTTCAAAAGTTACCTGCCCTTGGGATAGAACTTTTTGTCAACACCAGTTTTCAAAAAGTTATGAGGCCGTTGCTGGGCAAACTTTATCCCATTCCAACTTCAACCAGAGGAACTTGTATATCCTAAAATTTCACATAAGATTACACTTGAAGAATAGGTTTCTCCATTAAAAGACTTGAAAACTACTGGTCTTCAGGCTCCCTACCTGTTTAATCTGTCAAGATATTGCCAGCTTAAATTTCGGACAGTTACATAAGTGTCCCTGTTAACTTCAAATGGCCCTGACAGGAATGCTAAAACATCAGACATTCAAATGGGCCAAGCTTTATCAGGATTATAAAACTTTCAAAGTTCAAAAACATGCCATCTCTATGGGAAACAATATCTTGGATTTGAGGTTACAAAAGGAACAAGAAAATGGTTTCTGAATGGCAGCTTTCAGTTTACAAGTAGTGGCAAAGTAAATGCTTGGATGTTATGAGGTAGTTGATCTAAATTGTGAGGCTTTCTTAAAGGCACTCCTTTGATCTCACATGGAGTGACACCAGAAATCTATTCAACATATTAAAACTCCTCTCCCAGCAAGATAAAATAAACAAAGCATCCTCCTAATGGCTGAAGTTCCATCTAGCTGCCATGGCCATTTTATGGAGCATGGTGCCATCTTGTGGCCACTCTCAAACCACCCATTGTTAATCGAGTGCAATTATAGCATGTTGAAAGTGAAAAGGAAAACTATTTTGAGCCATGGTCACTTGGGATATTTTCAAATGTTCTCAAAGAACATGACATTTTGGTTACTTTTAAAATTTTATTGACTTTTTTCTTCATAACTTTATAACAAAAACAGCGCATGAAAACCAGTGTCTTATTCCAAAGTCTCAACTCAGCTGATTGCCAGATGAACATCACCATCTTACTCCTCTGAATAACTAGACACAAATTACATAGCAAGTTCAAGTTTCTGCCCACCCAAGACACGGCCAGTAATCAGTTACAAACACAGACACAGTCAACTCCAGGGGCTCCAGCTCTCTGCCTATCTTCTCTCAGCAGTTCCTCCCATCTGCTAAGATGCGCCTTCCTGATGGCTCTCTCTCAAGGTGGGTCAAGGCTGAACAAGACAGAAAAGCACAGTCTAGGTCCACCATCACCTCCCACTGGCCACCAGTTGGCCAGCCAGGAAATCATTTCTGTACATCTTTTGTCTCCCCCTTTTATCTCCCTCTCTCTTCTCCAAAACTTGTTGCTATCTATCACTTTCATGTAACAATGGACTTAGTGTCCATTAAACTGCCTGAGAAGTGGTTTGAGCCTGACATATTTTCCTGAGCTAAAAAAGGAAAAGTACCTCTGTGGCCTTCTTGCCATTAAGATCAAGTAAAAAGGGGACTAGCACTACTGAAAAGGGTCACGCTAGAAAAGCCTTAGAATCCTCTCTCCACCCCGTGAAGGTTTCTCTAGCTGTAGCTCTTAAGGGTACAAGAGGGCAAATATTCTGGGGTCAAGGAGGTATAATGGGGAAACACATTTATTTTCCCCTTTTAAACTTCCCTGCTGCCCCAGTCTTTGCCTTCTTCTTAGTGGATCCCTTGGGTTCTGGCTCCTTGCGCTTAGCTGAAGAGAGTGAGCCAGTCACCTTGAAGAAATCATCCAGGCGGCCCTGGGTGCTGCCTTGGCGGCTCTTACTCAGCCTCTTGACCCCACTGCGGATTCGCTCCTCAGAGAACTGCTTTTCACCACACATGAACTTGACCAGCTCTTCTTCATTTGGCTCGCTCCACTTCAGCTCCACAGACTCTGGGTCCAGCACCTCAGGTTCCAAGAAGAGGTGGTGAGCCTCCTTGTGGAGCCAATTTTCTGGCACAGGGTACTTGTTGGGGTCAAGTCGCCGCACAATCTCCTCGATGCTCTTGTGTTTCTGGATGAGGTCCACAGCCCGCTTGGGCCCAATACCCCGGATACTCTCACAGTAGTCACTGCCTAGCAGGATGCACAGATCCACAAACTGTTCCTGGTTCAGGCCCAGCTCCTGCAGAATCCGGCTCAGGTGGAATTCCTGGATTGGCAGCTTTTTGGCTTCACTGGCAGTCAGGTGTCGCATTAGCACAGGGCTGCCGAAGGTGAGGCAGTCCATGTCCTCGGTAGCCGCAGCATAGACTTTGCCAGCCTTCACCAGGGCAGCACAGCTGGCCTCTGCCTCGCTGGGTGCATCAAGATAAGGGATGCCCATGAGGCTCAGCAGATGTTTGCACTCATCGTTGTGCTGCTTAGTGACCTTCACCAGCCGCTTAGTGAATTTTTCCACCTCCTGCTCGGCCCCAGCAGCCTGGGCCTGCTGCAGCTGCTTCTCTGCCTCAGCCCGCCGCTCACTGCGTTTGGCCAGCTCGCCTGACTTGAGCTGTGGCGGCTTGCCATCAAAGACATACACGGGCTTGATGCCGTTCTCCATCATGCGAATGGTGCGGTAGAACATGCCCATCAGGTGGCTGGTGGTCTCACCCTCCTCATTCTGCAGCACATCCCCACCCTGGCGAACAGCAATCAGGAACTGATAAATGCTCATAGAGGCATCAATGGCCACCTTACGGCCAAAGTAGCTCTTGATGTCATTCTCCCGGATGGCACTGGGGGCCACATCAGCAATTAGTTTGGCCAGGCCTTGAATTCCCATGGCAACACAGAGGAGGGATGACTAAAAAAAGAAAGGCAAGTCAGAGACAGAGGAAAGGAGAAAGGTTATAACTGGTGTTATCTCACCAACTTCATGCCTTCAACTAAATTCCACACAACAAAAAGGACACCAAGTCAGCACTGCTAAAGATAAAAAGATGAACAAGTTCCCCATTCTCAAAAAACTCAGTCTAGCAGGAGAATGTACTCAATAGTAAGGCTCAACGAGTACCAGAAATTGAACCAGGTGCTTAGAGAAATAAGATATTGTTGATATTCTACGGTAGCAGCATTATTTATTATACAAAAAACCCTGCAACATAGGTCTCCATCAAGGACCACAGAAGGCCAGGGTGCTTGGCCGGGCTTGAGGAGTCCAGGGACCATAATGGCAGACCTGAAAGACAGGCAAATACACCAGCTAAACAAACAGATCTGATTTGTTTTGAGTCTCTGGAGAACCCTGACTAATAAGGCAGCCTTGAAAAAGGATTGCAAACATATCTGAATAGAGGTGATGTGGCTTTCTCACAAGCTTCTTTAAACTCTCTTCATCATCGCCTCAGCACATAAGAGTTTCTACTTTTATTATAATGTTGCTAGAGTTTCAAGTCTTTCCCTTTGAGTTTTCTCTCCACCACTCAGTCTGAAAATGTTAACTCCAAGGCTCCTCCCCAGGTCCTGATTTAGGGGTCTGGCATGCTGTAGTCACTGGGCTCAAAAGAGTATTGCACTTCAGAGTTCAGTGTTTCCCAGATAGCAGTGTTTCCCAAATCACCCTCACGATATTTGCTACTTCCAACTAAAACCTGTACTTTCATTCACTTAGAATTTTTTTTAAAAAACTAAACTGGAAAACTCATAAGCAATAATATTTGTGTTCTATTAGTTATATTTTAATATGTGTTAAATGTACAACTTAAAAAGGATTTTTAGGGGGTGCAATTTAAAATCATCTTGCCATCCTGGCCAACACAGTGAAACCCTGTCTCTAATAAAAATACAAAAAAAAAAAAAAATTAGCTGGGTGTGGTGGCACGCACCTGTAGTCCCAGCTACTTGGGAGGCTGAGGCAGGAGAATCGCTTGAACCCAGGAGGCAGAGAATGCAGTGAGCCGAGATTGTGCCACTGCACTCCAGCCTAGCAAGAGAGTGAGACTCTGTCTCAAAAAAACAAAAAAATAAAAAACTCATCTTGTACCCACTGTTGGTATGTGTCCAATACTCCAAGAAATATTCTACTGGGGCCAGGCACAGAGGCTCTGGCCAGTAATCCCAGCACTTTGGGAGGCCGTGGTGGGAGGATCACATGAGCCCAGGAGTTCCAGGCTGCAGTGAGCTATGATTGTGCCACCACACTCCAGCCTGGGCAACAAAGCAAGACCCTGTCAAGAAAAGAAAAGAAGACAAAAGAAAAGAAAAGAGAAAGAAGAAACGGAAGACTCCATCAGGCCTTTTCATTGTTCCCACTCTTTCTTCACAGGGTTCTTTCTAGAGCATCAATGACTGTTCAATTCTTCCTTCTAATTCAGTCCAAACACTTCAGCATGGCATCACAATCTTTCATGTTCTGGTTCCCAACCTAACCTTACATTCTGGGATCTCAACAGAAAGCTGGAATAAGGCCCGCCTTTTCCCACTTTTCCTTAGCTGTGCCCTCCTCTCGCCATCCTCTCACGCGTCCTTCCAGGTCAATCCCTGGATTATTAATCAATTAATACTTAATTGACAATGAATTATTCATTTGATTAATATGAATAATTCCCCCGTGAATTGCAGCGGCAAAAGCTCTGGCCTTGAATCTAGGCGCGGCATTTACCATCCGTGTGACATTACCAAGCCACTGAGGTTTATTTTCTCGTCTACAAAAGAACGATTACCATGCCTGTCTCTCAGGGTTGCTGCCAGGGTTAACTGAGACAACAGACGGAAACCTCTAATGTCCCCTCTCCAGGCCTGTGACCCTTCGGCTCTTGCCTCAAGCCGGCCGCGCTGCTGGAGTGTGGACTGAGGACCCGGCCATGTAGCCCTTGATCCCCTCACGGCGTCCCACAGACAGGTAGGCAGGAAAGAGGCCTAAACAACTCAAGTGTCAGAAATGTTTCTCGTCCAAGGTCTTAGGAAAAATACAACACGACCCCATAAGGTGGAACTTATTACCGCTTTTCTACAATGGAGGAAAGAGAGGCTCGCAGCTTACGCGATTGGCCCAAGGCTCACAGGGGGAAAAGTGGCGCTACCGCTTGACTGCGAATCCCGCGCACTCCAGACCCCGGCTCCCCACGGCCCCCAGCGCCAAGCGGACCCCGTCGCTCCTGGAGGTGCTTCCCATGGGGTCTCACCTGGCCTTTGGGACACGAGGCCTCGGCGGCTAACGCTTGCTTCGGGGTTGCCCCGGGCAGGCGGTCCTAAACCCGCGCTCCCTTCTCAGCTTAGCTGCGGGTCGCCTTTCAGCCGCCTTCCAAAGCCCGCGCTCCCGTCACGTGACCTGCTCGCCACGCACAGCCTCTTGGGGAGTGTAGTGCAGGCTGCGTCTCCTCAGACGGCTGCTCTCAGGGCAAGCAGTCCCTCCAGGGAGAACAGAGTCTCTCAGCGACCCTGGCGTACCCTTCTCCACCGCTTGTCCCCACTCCACCCGCACCAGGTCCCCGCAGGCCCCTGCTCCCGCTACACCCGAAATCGCAGGACTACAAGTCCCTCGATGCCACTTGCGCCGGAGGCACTTCCTTTTCCGGTTGTGCTAGGCGCCTGCTTCTGCCGACGTGTTCTTCCGGTGGCGGAGCGGCGGATTAGCCTGCGCGGGGCAAAATGGTGAGAGGGTTGAGGGGAGTTCCAGACGGGGATGCGAGGACCCCTTGGGGTCTGACCCACACCGCGCTTCTCTCCTCAGACGCCGGAGATCCAGACGGCTAGACGCTCCTGGAACCTCCGGCCTGGGCTGAAGGGTGGGGAAGGGGGAAGCCCCTTGCCATGAACTCCTTAGATTTCTGAGCTCGCGATTTCTAAGGGTGAGAGGCGTGGGGCGAATTTTGAATACCTTCCAGTTTGTATATCTCTGTTACCGGTGGTGTGTTATCTTTATCTGGAAAGTTCTGGCGAACCCGTGCCCATCCTACAATGCCCTGGGCAAATGTTTCTTGGTGAAGCACTTCCAACTCTCAGGCACTTGGCCAGACTCCTAGGAGCGCCCACAGCCTCTGTACAGATCTCTGGCCACGTTCCTGGACTTCTTTGTTTTCGGCCACCCCTCCTAGTGACCACCGTCTGACGCGCATCTAGCTCTGGGATGATGTCTATTCATCTTTGTATTCCCAGTGCCAAACAGAGGGCCTGTAATTGGAAGCTCAATAAATGGCAGTGATTGTCTTTATCATTTTGGGGGAAGGGGGCCGTGATTGTTTACTGAATTGAATTCCAGTGTCTCAGAACAATGGGGGCAGTTTACTTCTCTAGAGTTGTTATGTTCTGGATTTTAGAAGCATTGGCTGACGGGTGACAATGAAGTTAACATTTGTACAGATCTTTACGTTTACAGCCCTCTTTCATAAAAGGCATTATCTCATCATTTTCCCTACAACCTTAGGAAGGAAGCAAATACCTATTGAGCGAAATACTCCCTGCCAGGCACTAGATGCTTTGATTCATCATCTTTCTTATTTTTCAGTCCTGTGAAATAGATATTACAATCACTTTACTCAGATTCAGATTACTCAGTAGAACCAGAACTTGAATGTCTTGACCGTAGCTCACAAGATTCCATAATAGCACAGGTAGTGAGAAAATACTGAATTAGAAATTGAGGGCCAGGCGCGGTGGCTCACGCCTGTAATCCCAGCACTTTGGGAGGCCGAGGCGGGCGGATCAGGAGGTCAGAAGTTCAAGACCAGCCTGGCCAGCAAGGTGAAACCCTGTCTCTACTAAAAATACAAAAAATTAGCCGGGCATGGTGGTTCACGCCTGTAATCCCAGCTGCTCGGGAGGCTGAGGCAGGAGAATCACTTGAACCCAGAAGGCGGAGCTTACAGTGAGCCGAGTTCGCACCACTGCACTCCAGGCACTCCAGCCTGGCTGATAGATCGAGACTCTGTCTGAAAAAAAAAAAAAATTGAGGCTGGGCACGGTGACTCACACCTGTAATCTCAGTACTTTGGGAGGCCGAGGCAGGCAGATCACCTGAGGTCAGGAATTCGAGACCATCCTGGCCAACATGGCAAAACCCCATCTCTACTAAAAATACAAAAATTAGATGTGGTGGTGCACACCTGTAATCCTATAGTCCCAGCTACTCGAGAGACTGAGGTATGAGAATCTCTAGAACCCGGGCGGCAGAGGTCGCAGTGAGCCAAGATCGTGCCACTGCCCTCCAGCCTGGGTGACGGAGACGCCATCCAAAAAATGAGACTCCGTCAAAAAAAAAAAGAGATGAGATCTGGGTACCACCAGTCAGTGACTTATAGTAGGGGTTCTCAGCTTGGTGTCTATAGATACTGGTCCACAAAGCTCCGGAAATTGTAGGCAAACTTTTTCTTGTATGTGGTTTTTCTCAGGCAGAGAGTTCGTACCTTTAGTCACATTTTCATAGTGGTCAGATCATTGGCCTCAGAAAATGCTAAGGACCATTGATCTGCAGCTACATTTCTGGGCTAAAATCAGCCTCTGTTTCACAGCAGCACAGGCTCCTTGATAATCCCATGTTTTCTCCAGGCTGAAATCATGGGATTCTTTGATAGCTCTGATTTCTTGCCCTCCTCTAGGAGCTCGAGGCCATGAGCAGATATACCAGCCCAGTGAACCCAGCTGTCTTCCCCCATCTGACCGTGGTGCTTCTGGCCATCGGCATGTTCTTCACCGCCTGGTTCTTCGTGTATCCTTTCACTGAACAGCCAGAGTACCAGCATTAGTGATGTGGGAAGCTCAGGGAGAAACCACACTAGGTACATGGACCCCGCCAGTTTCGTACACTGGATTGGGGCTGAGAGAAGGTAAGGAGGAGAGGAGGGCTGGTGATGCCCAGGGGAAGTTTATGGCCTTATTTCCCAAGTTCAGGTGAGCTCAATTTGTTCTTTGGATTTCCAGGACAGTGAGCAGGGGGCCTGGCTGGAGTGGAGGTGGGGAATAGGGGTGCTACAGTTGGAAAGGTGGTATAAGGAAGGGTGCACTCAGGTGTCGGGAGGTCTGAGGGCTAGTCCCAGCTCTGGCCCTCATGAGCTGTGTGACCTGGGGCAAGTGACCTAACTCCTCTGGGTCTCATTTTCTTCATGGCAGTGGAGCACCAGAGTACAAGGCATCTCTTAGGCCCCTCTGCCTGGCTGCTCTGAGCCAGATAGGCCTCCCAGAAGGCATTGAGCCAATACTTTTCTCCTCAGAGTGCCGTGGGCTGGGCTGTCTGCACTCCACAGTCCACCCCTTCGCTTTGCCTTAACTGCTGTGCCCAGTTACGAGGTCACCTCTACCAAGTACACTCGTGATATCTATAAAGAGCTCCTCATCTCCTTGGTAGCCTCACTCTTCATGGGCTTTGGAGTCCTCTTCCTGCTCCTCTGGGTCGGCATCTACGTGTGAGCACCCAAGGGTAAGAGCTGCAATGGGATGGACGCATGAGCCTCCAAGGCACAGCCCAGGGAAGCCTCCCCAGAGTCAGGTCAGCAGGGTCCTTAAAGCTCTTACCAGCATGACCCCTTGGTTGATGGAGACAGACTCAGTGGAATGGGTAGGGACACTAGACATTTGTGCCTCTTTCTGCCCCTCATATGGATTTGAGCCAAATGTGACTTTGTCAGTTCTGAGCTCACATGGCCCAAGGCCTCGATCTGCCTTTGGGATGTACCACGTAGAAGTGTGGACGCAGGCATCCCATGGTTGTACATGTACATTCTTAGAAGTCAGACCCCAGTGACTTGGAGAGGCTGCTGGGAAGTCAGCTGGCTGAAAGGGGGTCAAGATCCAGGGCTTAAAACCTGCTGCAGACAATCCACCAAACAGGCCACTAGGAATCAGCTCTGGTGGCTCATCCTCAGAGGTATATGCTCGATAGCCCTTGCCCCAGGAGCACAGGGGTGCAGGGAGAGAAGGAGGAAAGAAGGGCCATTGGTCTCATTTTGATACCCCTCTCCTCTTTTAGGTAACAACCAGATGGCTTCACTGAACCTCTGCTTTTGTAAATTACTTTTTTTTACTGTTGCTGGAAGTGTCCCACCTGCTGCCCATAATAAATGCAGATGTATGGCAGTCCTGTCTGGGGCCCATTCTGTGGGGGTGGTGGGGTGCTGGGACCTACATTGCTTCCCCAATCTCTTCCCTTTCCCATTTCTCATCTGCCTTTCACAGTTCCTGCTGCTGATCTACTTAAGGGGGATGAGATTTGTGTGGCATCGGTGTTTTGTCATTGGAATTTAAGGCTTACCTGTGGATAGGGTCTGGGCCTACCCTTTTCTATTGTTTCTAGGACAAACTTCTCTAGGAACCCACATCGGTCCATTCTGCCCTAGACCAGTCCCTGCTGTAAACATAGTCACCCTTCTCTGTGCTGGGGCATCCTCACCAGGCTCAGCTTGTCCCCCTAAGAAGGCTTTTCCCCTCGGCGGCTACTTTTAATGCAGGTGGGCAGCAGCAGGTTCGCGGGAGGGGAAGGTGTGGCCATGGGAGGGGCTGATGAGTCCACCCCTAGCCCCAGTATGAAGCTAAGAGGATAAGGGATATGAAGCATCCATTTGGCCCTCTGGTTCAGGAGCTCAGAGATTCCAGGCTTCTCAGGAAGAACTTTGAATTCCAATTGGCCCTAGCCTTATGGGTGACTCTTCTCCCACCAGACCAATCCCAAGAAGAGACAAGGAGGCAAGCTCAGATACAAAGCAGTATTTATACATTTATTTATATATGTATATTTACTTCAGAAGAAAAGAACATTTCGGGGACAGGAAGCAAGCAGGCCCGGGGCTGCTTCCCTCACTGCCCACCTCAGAGTCAGAGCTGGCACACGATAAATACCAAGCTCCAGGAGAAGAACTGGGAGTTAACTGGGAGGTAGGGGGCGCTCTATGCACACGCAGGCTTCTAAGGGGGCACGGTATGGGCAGGAGGATTTGCACTGGGAGGCCCTATGTACAGCTTGAAGCTAGGGGGAGATTAGCCCAGTGGCTACAGGAACAAACGCCAAAGGAGAGAGAAGAAGGGAGGGATGACCTGCTGGACCCCAGGGCAGGGACGGGGCCAAGACACTCACACCATTGCCAGCCGGGCAGCTGGCAGCTTCCAACAGGTGGCCCACTTACCTTCCCTGAAGCCCTTTTACCACAGGCTTAAGGCAACTTTGGTCCAAGGTTGACCCCCTCAAGCAGCTTGGAGCCCCAGCCTGGCCCCAACTCTTGCACTGAGGAACCCCTCCCCAGGCATGGAAACAGCCAGCTGCTAACGGGTTTGGGGCTCCAGGGGGCAGTGGAAGGTCACTTTCCAGTTAAGGACTGAGGGGCCGCAGTCCAAGAACATGAACCCCCATTGAGGAAGCCCAGGAATCCTATTACATGGAGTGGGGCTCGGCGGTTTTAAGGCATAGGGAGGATTTCCCCAGTGGGAGGGAGAACAAAGTCATCCTAAGGAAGGCTCAGCCCATGCATGGTATGGGAATCGTAAAATTCCTATGTCAGCAGAACCAAATTGGGGAGGGGGCTGGGAGGAAGCTGTCCCTGCTATTCCTGCATCCCCCTGTTGTTCCCCTATCCTGAGGACAAGTGCTTTGAGATCAATGGCAAAAGGGGGCCTGCAGTTCATAGGCTTCAAGGATTCAGCTCCACTATAGAAAGGCCTCCCATTCAAAGCTGAGAATGAGCGGTGGGACGGGCAAGGCCTGCTTCCCAAAGAGGTGGCAGCATACCACAGGGCAAGGACAGCAATTCCCTTTCCCATTTCTGGACCCATGGCAGACATGGCTAAATGAATACCATACTCCTTCCATGAGCCTGGATGTAGCCTCAGAATGCACCAGGCGCCACTAAGAAACTTGAAGGTGGCACTTAAGATACAACTTCCCTAACCCAGGGTCTTGGTGGTCGGGAGTGGGATGGGTGTCTGAGGCTCCGTGGAAGGGATCAGAGTCAGAGCCCTGTCTTTGCAAGTGTCACACCCCTGCTCTGGCCCACTCTGAACTTTCTAGCTCCATCCTTCCACTCCTTCCTGCCCTGGTTTAAGTGCATTTAGTAATTACTTCATTAATAACAGCAAAAGCTATTTGCATCTGCCCACCAGCCAAAACCAAGCTGCTGCTTGAGGGATTCCTGCTCCTCTGCTCAGAGAGAATGATGTGGTCACCGATTACTGTGAGCTCCAGACGCTCCCAGGAATGCAGGCAGTAAAGCTGCAACACCATCTGGGGGCTTTTCTCTTCCTGGATATTCCTGGTTCAAGGCTCTAGGGCTTACCTGGCCCACTGGCCCCTACTGGTTCAGGCCTGTGAAGGGCTGAGAGTGGCTTCACCAGGCACTGAGTAGACTTAAGGCACAAAGTCAGTTTCTCCAACCCATCCAGGGCTGGCCTCGGCTGCCCTGGGACTTCTTGGGAGCCAAGCCCTCCTAGGGAGAAGAAACTTCCTGGGTCACACTTAAAGCTTAGAAGTCCGAGTCTGGTGTAACAGGCAAACCCCAGAAAGTCCACTACCAAGCCGTCCCCCAGGGAACAGCTTTAAGGGGGAGAGCCGTCTGACCTCCATTGACTCATGGGGGTCCACCCAAGTCTCTTAGGGCTGGATCCAAGCCCCCTGCTGATCTCAAAGGTGGGCAGGTCCTCTCTCCAAGAGGGTTGGCTCCAGTCTCAAAGGGGGAGGCAGGGGAGAGTGGGCTCTGAACAAATCAGGGCCACAGGCTTCCCCTTCCCTCCAGGGCACCTGAACCAGCCCTCCAACCACCATATCTGGAAAGAGGTAAACTGGTCCTGTCCTGGCCCCTAGGGGGTGGCAGGCAGGAAGGCCCAGGAAGTCTCTGGCTCTCAGGTTCCCTCTGTGCCGTGAGGGGCGACCAGCTGGAACAGCAACTCCAGTGTGAAGACTTCCAGTTTCACCAGTCTCGGGTAGGGCCAGTGAACAGCAGAGCTGGCCTGCAGCAGGCTCCAGTGTAACACCATTGCATCCAGTGTTGGGGGGTGCCTGGGCACCCCTGGTCCTTGGTGTGGTGCTGCCTCAGGAGGGCAGCTCAGTCACACAGGCGGTAGAAGTGGAAGTAGTAGTCTGTGGCTGGCTGGACGAGAGCCTCCGAACTGCAGTTGGCCTGACCCTGGGTGGAAGGGCAGTGGGAAGGTGAGGCGGCTCTGGGGGTGTGGGGCAGACGGCACTCCCTGCTGACATTGCTTGACACAGTGCCCCCAGCCCTACCACATACTGTGCAAACCCCCCATGCCTCAAGCCCCGCATCGCAGACAGGGGTGCCCAGACCTTCGGGGTAGGTGGGATGCCCCTGCTCACCAGCAGTGCCACCCGGAAGTGGTAGGTGAATTCGCGGAAGGACAGGATGGTTATTGGCCACTGGTGAGAGGTGCCCTGGAGAGAAGGGAGAGAGGGGTCAGGACAGACTGCTGCCCTTATCCCAACCAGCATCTCTCACCACGGCCATCGCAGTCCTGGGGTCTGTGGGGAGTTTTATGAAGGAAAAAAGCAGAGAACTTTGAAGAGATGGGAAGGAGCACGTTCTGCTTTGGCAGAAGGAGCAATGGCAGCTACTCCATGCAGATCGTGCCCGGGACTGGCAGGTCCACAGCCACCTCCACCTGGCCCCTGCCTCCTTCCCAGTCCTGTTGTGCTGGGTTCCCTCACCCACTATGCTCTGGGCACATCAAAGTATTTCATTAGCCCCATCCTCAGTACAATCCAGTGACACAGTGCTGCTACTAGCCCCATCTTCTGGATGAGGAAACTGAGCCACTTTCTAAAAATCACACCTTGTGGCAAAATCACACAGCTGGGATTCAAACCCAAGTCTGTCTGGCTGTCTCCCTCACAGGGTGGCATGCAGCCTGGCCGCAGGCAGCTTGCCCATCTACCTGAGGCTTTGGCTGTGCGTCTGTTATGTGGTTTCAGGCCCGAGCACCATGTCTGCTGCATGTCTAGCTGGGCTCTCCCTCTCTCTCGGACACTGTCTCTTCTGCAGGGCCACAGGGCTCGGGCCTCCCTCAGAAGCACCCCCACCTCTGTTGCAGGTGCTTTCTGCACATCTTTTCTCCCTCACCATAGAGTACGTTCTTGGAAGTCAAAACCTGTGTCTACTCCACCTCTCTCCCCTGCAGCTGTGTCCCGGCACGGCCTGGGACAGATGGGGACCCAATCAATATTTTCTGAGTAAACACATGAATAGGCGAGAAAAAATAATCATTACTTCCCTTCATTTGTCCTGAGAGTCTTCTCCCATGGCCTCTTAGGCTCAAGGAGAAACTGGGGGTCCATAGGCCCCAGGGACAGTCATAACTTCCGGTTACCTGGCCAGGGAGGAGCTCGCCATCCAGTTCTTCCAGAAGAGGTGGTCAAACATGGAACCTGAGGGGCCCTCTAATGCTGCACATCTAGCTGTGCCACTTCCCCAACCTGAGCATGAGGTCGGCTCCTTCCTGCTTCTGCAGACACCTCCAGTGAGCCACAGCCCTCCCCGCCTTGGGCTCCCAGACACCCGCCTGTTTCCATCATTGGAATGTTTCCATCATTGATGCCTGTTTCCATCACTGCACTCATCCACATTAGTGCCTGTGATCTGCTTTCTTCCCCAGGTCTCCAGCACGGCAGGGCCGGGAGATGCTCAGCAGAGTGGAATGAACAAACACGCATGCCCCTCCCTGGGACACAGAGGCCCAGGCCCCAGAGTGTCCCTTGTGGAGATGGCTTCACTCTAACTCCCAGCTTCTGCTCCTTGCCCATTTGGGGGCCCAGTTGTGCCAGGAGAGAAGCAGCTCGGGCCTGGCCAGCCCACAGCTTCCCAGTCCCACCTACCTGTGTGTCCTGGTGGGTGTGGAGACTCTGTGGAAGGCTCCCCTCCTCACATGGCTCCTCCTTTGACCTCAGGCTGCACAGCACCACAGACACGGGGGAGGAGGAGCTGTAGACAGGCCCAGTTAGCAGAGAAATGAGGTTCTGAAGTCCCTCAACCCCAGCCCCCTCCCAGCCAGCCTGCCACACGCCTCTGAATCTCCACCCAGCCTGAAACACCGCACAATAACCAGGGCCCTCGAACAAAACCTTTCCCATCGACCATCCCATGTGGTCCTCAGCCCATGAGGCCAGGTCATTTAGCCAGTTAACCACGAAGTAGGCAATGAAGTCAGCACTCATCCCACCGTGTAGGAAATACCAGAGACTCTCCGGCTGTCCTCAGACTTGGCTGTTCTGAGGCCCTGCGGGAGATTCTCCCTGGCTCCCCTCCTGCCTCCCACTTCCGCACGCCAGCACTCACTTCATCTGCAGAGTCAGGCTGAGGTGCAGTGGGGTGCCACTGCTGACAGGGATGTGGTAGGTGAAGTTCCCAGGCCTGCAGGGGCAAAACTGGCACCTTAGCCTGAGGGCACACTGCCACCACCACCCAACCTCCCCCGTGGACTCCTCAGCCCCCAATCTACTGGAGCCCCACAGAGGCCTGGAAAGGGGCTGCCCTGCCTTATGAGGGAGGCTCCTCCCTGAGAGGGCAAGTTCTGGGCGATCTGTACCACCTGGGCTCATGTCACCTGAGGACCTCCCTGGGTGAGGGGAGGGAGCCCAGCCCACCTGCAGGCATCCCCTGGAGCACAGTACTGGGAGGTGATGGGCATCGAATTCTCCAGCACCTGGATGGAGGTCAGGGAGGGCACTGGCTCTGCAAGGAGAGAGGCTGTTGGGGCAGGAGTAAGATGACAAGGCAGGACACAAATGAGGAGCAGGCAAGTCTTTCCTTGCCAGACTTGGGGCAGTCACTGACACCTTAGTATGAATAAGTTCCAGGTTATTTTTTTCCAGACCTCCACAATGGCCAGAATCACACTACACCCTTTCCTCAGCAGCCCTAGGACTACCCAGTTCCCGTGAGCCTGATGTCTGCCTCCTCAAAAGAACTGGAACACCCAGAAGTAGGGATGGGTCTTCACATCCCTTGCCAGGTGTGCAGGAGCCGGCTCGAAGCCTTTGTTCCTGACTGCGGGCATCTCTCCCAGTTCTGGGTTCAGAAACATCAGTTACACTGGTAGCTTGAAATCAGCAGTGTTGACAGCATCACACAAATCAGGCTCCCCTCTGCCCCAAGGCCGATGATTACACCGCTACCAGCATGCTGCTCCTCGCAGCCTCCCTGAACAAACCGACTGCAGGCTGGCTGGCTGGGTAGGGGTGGGACTGAAGTGTGACAAGCCAGATGGGGGAGACAGGCCTTCTTGCTCATCTAGTTCACATACAGTCTTGCTGCTGCCTGACTATCCACCCAGGAAGGGGGAAGCTGGGGCCACTGAACATTTGCTGGACCTGGTACATTTTCAGCTGAGGCATGACCCAGGGACCCAAGGACCCCAACAGGATCCAGGACACCCTGTGTGGTCAGGACAGGTATCAGATACAGACGAGATGGAAGGTGCCCTTCCCACATCCCTTCTGGGCAAATTCCAAAGGTCAGCTCAAATGTCACCAACTCCAGAGAAGTTTTCCCTGATCCTCCCCACCTTCATCCAGATTAAGTGTCCTCCCCAGTCCCAAAGCTACCTGCATGTCCCCTCAGAGCCTCATCACACTGCTGTGTTTTCATCTCTGTGAGGTCTTTGGGGACAGGGGCATGTCTGTCTTCATCACCCCCAGTCCCCTGTACAGAGCCAGCCACAGAGTGGCAGGCAGCTCAGTAAGCGGGTGCCTGGCAAACATCTCCCCCATGGGGTTCCCCCATCACATTGAATTTCCATCTCTGTAAGCCACATTTTCCAGGCTTTCTTTTTCTTGAAGCCACAAAACCCATTAAATGAAAGTTGGTGAGAGCAGAGCTGCCTGGTTGAAGCCAGGAAGCCTCCCAGCCTCCCCTTCAACCCCCAGGGCAGCCCCCAGGGTACCTCAGAGGAACCCAGTTTGAAAACTGCAATAAAAGATTATGTAGCTTTGTTAAAACCAAAGATCCAAGGTTTGGGAAACAGTAGCGGAGACCCGGTATAACCCCCTCCCGGTGCTGGCATGGTGAAGGAGGAGCCAGGCTCGGGATCAAATACAAGCCCTGCCTCGGAGGGGCTGTATAACCCTGGGCAGGTCACTTCACCTTAGTCTCCATCCCATTTCTTCAGCTGAACAATAGGAACAACAATTCCTTTCTTGCAGGAGTGCTGTGAGGACTAAATGAGACGATCTATGTAAGGCTGCAGGCCTGATTCCTGATCCTTATTCTGTGCTCAGCAAACGTCTATTGACTGACAAGTTTGAACCCAGACAGTCACATGACTGGGCTGAGGTTGGCCCTGGCCAGTGAGCCTTGCCAGGCCGGGCTGGGTAGTGTCAGGGGTGCGGCAAGTACCTGACTGGCCCTGGGCCCAGGTGGGCTGAGCAGGGCCCATGCTGGACTGGGGGGCCCTTCGGCGGGCCCGGCCATGGAAACCAAGGCTGGGACTGTTCTTGGCTTTGCCCTGCCCCCCAGGGAAGGGGACTGCAGGGCTGGCGAGAGGCTCCAGACTCTTGTGATGCTTGGAGTGGCCAATGCCATTGACTGAAAGACCCCAGGACTTGGCTCTGATGTTGGTGACTGGCAGAAGGGCCATCTGGCTGGGGCCTGTGGATAGAACCAGGGACAGGCTGAGAAGTGGGGAGCTGGCTGCTTCCTGTCCAGCTGTCTCTAGGGCCCCACAAGACTGAGTGAACCCCATGTGTCTCTTGGTCCTCTCAGGGGAACTTCCCAGTCATTGTCCAGAGCCTCGTTCTAGGCTCCAGGAGACCCTCCCACCAATGAGTATTTGGGCCTTTCTCTCTACTCAGGTAGCCCCCGCCCCAAGCCCCAGCCCAGAGAAGGCCTTACCTGAGCGGTTGGTGCTGGGGCTGGGACTTGGGCTGAGAACATGGCCAGGGTTAAAGCTGGGGCCAAGACTAGGACCAGTGGTAGGGTTGGTGGTGGGTGAGGAACAGCAGATGACAGGGCAGGGGTGGCTGGAACACAGGTCCAAGGCGCGGACAGCAGAACCTGGGGCCGAGCTGGTAAGGCTGGTGGTCACTGAGGAGGCCAGAGGCTGTATGAGCCGGAGGAGCCCCAAAGACAGAACATAGCAACCTCCCTGTCCCACCTCAGACCTGCCCAGACACGCACCCAGCAGCAAAGAGGGCTGTATGCCTGGTAGCCCAGTGGTTACGGGGGACTGTCGGAGCTGCGTGGTCCCAAAGCTCTGGCTGGACCTGCTGGGGAAGGATGGGCTGAGCTCAGAGGGGCTGGGAGAGCTTGAGGGGAGAGGGCCTGACAGTCCTGGAGAGGAAGGAGGGCAGGAAGAGGCAGAGAGGGAGGGGAGGGAGGCAGGAAGAGGGGCAGCAGGAGCCAGAGGAGAGGGGCGCCGGTCAGCACGTACCATGGGCACAAGGCCTCACTCCCCCCAGGGGGCTGGGGCCGGAGCAGGGCCAGGAGACAGGAAGTGGACACGGCAAAAGAGCTAAGGGGCAGCAAAGAGGCAAAGGGTGAGACAGGCAAAGGGGAAGAGAGAAGAGAAGACACAGTCAGAGGTGGCCCCAGGAGCTGGGGGTGACTGTGGGCTCACAGAGCCCAAGGCCCTGCCCTGGCCCTCCTTCCCCCTACCCCATGTTCCAACCCCAGCCCCTCAGACAGCCCTGACTTGCAGGCCCAGCTACCTGGAGGGGCACTAAACAGGCCAGACAGAAACATCGGCGTCAGCAGGGACTGGGAAAGGCTGCCCGCCCTCCAAGGAGGCCCTCCCTGGACCCCCACAGCACCCCAGCAGGCTGAGAGGCTAAGGATGAACTCCTTTAGAGAAGACGGTCCCATGGCTCTCTGACCTGGGACTGCCCACCAAAGCCCCACCTGGCCTGGCGGCTTGGCTTGGCCTCCAGGAACCTACCCATCAGTGTCTACCAGGTCCTCCTCTGTGCGCAGGCTCAGCACGTACAGTGTGGACATGGACACCACGCTGGAGCCACAGAAAAAGGTGACCGTTAGAGCTGGAGCCACCATCCAGTGCCCTCTCTCTAGGACAAGGCTGTGGTCCTTGCTCCTGAGGCTGGGCTCCCAGGTGATGCCTGCAAAATGGGTCACCCCAGAGGGGAAGAGGCAGAAAGGCCCACCTCACCGAGACCTCAGCTGCCTGATCTCCCAAGCTACATCCTCCTCTTCCCCCAGGCCTGAGCCCATGGGCAGCTGACTCCACTGGGCAGCTCCACTCCCCTAGTCAGCCACCCTGAGAGCCCAGGGGACAAGTCACCTGAAGGCCATGACCACCACCAGGGCAATGATGGTTCCCTGCAGGAAGCGCTGGCTGATGCAGGCCTGGTCCGGAACCACGGACGATGACTGAGGACCAAGAGGAAAAGTGCAAATGCAAAGAGGGCCAGGCTGAGGCTGCCCCCAGTGGGCTCTGCTGGAGGTAGGGGAGGCGGTTAAGGGGGTGCCCCATTTCCCCAGGGGGAAAAGGGAGAAGAAAGAGAAACGGGGCTGGGAGGGCTACAGAGTCACAAGGAGAGGGAAGCACCAGAAGCAGTGAGGCTGGAGAACTGCAAGCTGGAAAGGGAGGCCACAAGGGGGCCCCCTTTCCAACCCACCTGCCATCCCTGCTCACCCTTACCTTGCTGGCCACCTTAGGGGGCCTCTTCTTGTGGGGGACGCTGCCCGCCCGGCTGAACTGGCTCCCTGCATGGCTGCAGCAAGAGGGCCAGGATCAGGGGTGTCCCTGGGAAGAAGGGTCTCACCTTCCCCCACCCCGCACCCCTACCTGAAGGCGCCCGAGCTGCCAGTGGACTTGAGGCTGTCGAGCCGCCGCAGCTTGGCCAGCTTGTGGCTCCAGCGCTCCAGCTCATCAATGCGCGTCTCCAGGTTGTCTGTCAGCTTGCACAGCTCCTTCACGGCCCCCACATTCTCCATGAAGATGCGCTCCTGCCATGGGCCAACACAGAGGGCCCAGTCAGCCCCGGGAGCCCCAGGCTGCCAGACATCAGGGGGCAGGAGGGGCGGCCACTGTCCTTGGCCACTGGGAGGCCCTCAAAGCCTCCCTACCTGGGCGGGCCCCTCCAATCCAGCCTCGGCTCCCACAGCTCCTGTGCCTGTCTCCAAGCACCACCTCTACCTCTGCACCTTCACCTGGGCTGTCCCACCTGCCTGAATGGCCCTCCCCACTCCCTGCCAGAGCTCTCTTCTAAGCCTGAAGGCTGCAGCCCCGGGATCTGCCCCCTCGGATGACTGGTGTCTCAGATGTCAGCACTTTACTATTCAGCTGGGGTGGAGACCTATTACATGCCTCCTTGGCGCCCAGACTCAGGACAGGTAAGTGACAAACGTCGTCCTCACAATAAACCACGTATTTCAGCCTGGAGGTAACCATACGAGGATGTCTTTGCAGTTCTATTACCGCCCTCATTTTACTGGGGGTGGAAGGCCATGGCCCTCCGCAGGGTTTCTCTTGCCCTTGATCACACAGGCTCCAGGGGCCAAATCCCTACCCACTCATCTCCTTGAACACTCACCCCTTCCCTGTGGGGTGCAGAGGGCGCTCTGGAGGCAGCATGAGAGCCGAGGGTGTTCCTGCCTCTGCTGTGCAGTGCCCCCCAGTATCTATGGAGGTGATGAGTGTCCCCCAGCTAGCTCCCCTTGCCTCTGGCCTCCCTCCCATTCCCCCACCCACAGACCTTGTTCACCACCAGGAAGTTCTCTATGGTTTTCCCATTGGCAAAGACCATGTCGCCGGTGTCTTTCACAGCCTCAGGCAAGATCTCCTTCACCTCCTGAGCGATGACACCTGGGGGCAGGGGATAAGCCAAAGATGGGTGGGGGGGTGGTAAAGGGCTGCTCACAGCTCTGTAATGTACGGTGGGAGCAGGATTGGAAAGGGTGAAGTTCTGGAACCCAGAGATTTGGATTCCAAGGAGCCCTGGAGCAGGGGGATCCCACGAACCAGTGTTCACAGGATTGCAATTCCAGGGCTCAGGTGTAAGGTTCCTGGGCTGGGGTGGGGCGGATTCCTGGGGGTAAGGATCCCAGGGGGAGTGGGTAGTATTCTGGCAGGTTAAAGGTAGGATTCATCTAGCGCAAAGGGCGAGGGTCCCTGGGCCGCGATTCTCGGATTTCCACTGACAATGGGGCGAGGTTCCGGGGACCTGGAGAAGTGCGATTTTCCAAGGTGTGAGGGGCAGGACTTCTAGAAGGCATGATTCCCAGGGGCGCAGTTCCGGGAGTCAAGAGGAGGGGTTTCTGGGAGTAGGATTTCCAGGTGACAGGGGGCGAGGTCACTGAGGCCCGAAGTTTCTGGGTTTCCGGACCCCAGTTCGCACCAGCCCGGTCCCTACCCGTCTCTGGCGCGGTGGCCTCGATGCCCGCGCTGGCGGCGAACTCGGGCTTGTATCTGTAGTGCACCAGCCGCATGCGCGAGATCCTCTTCAATTGCTCGGTGGTGTCCACCTGCGGGGAGCCAGGCCCGGGAATGAACCCCTCCCCTCCTGCGGCCGTCCCGGAGCAGGCCCCGGAGCAGGCCCCGGAGCCCAGGAGGGCGGCAACCTGGAGGCTGCAGGGAGCCAGGCCCGGGAATGAACCCCTCCCCTCCTACGGCCGTCCCGGAGCAGGCCCCGGAGCCCAGGAGGGCGGCAACCTGGAGGCTGCAGTGCGGAGAGGAGACCCCACTACTGGAGTCGTTAGATCGGGATTCGAGGCCAGTCTCCCTCCCTTCCTTCCCCGGCAGCCCCGCCTTTCCGCGTGGTCACGCCCCCTCCCCAGGAGCCCCGCCCCCGTGGCCCGCTCCAGCCTCTGGCCCCGCCGGGCCCCCACAGCCCTGTCCCCACCTCCTGCACGTGTTCTTTGGCGCGCAGGTCGGAGGGGTGCATAAGCGAGCCCATGACCTTGACATTCCCGTGCACAACCAGCGCCTCATCCGGCCGGTCTGTGTTGATGCCCACGCGGCCGTGGTGGAAGACGGTGTCGGGCACCTGTGCTCGCTGCCACAACACATCGCTGTCGCTCTCGAACTGGCCTGGGTTGGAGGCCTACCGCGAGTTGGGGCTGGATCAGTCCTGGGGGATAGGGAGGGGACCTGCAGGGCCCTGGGAGCAGGGGAAACTCCACAGCAGCCCCTCCCCTTCCAGCCAGGGTTTCTCACTGCACCAAGCCCAACTTGAACTGTCCCTCCCATTGTGACAACTTTTTGTCACTTGTGGGATCCCAGAAGCTACCAGGTCTTTGTCCACCTCCCTGCTTTACTGTGGAGACTCTGCAGCCCAGAGAGGGCGGGAGCCTTGCCCAAGGCCACACAGCCAGTGCCTAGCAGGATGAGCATGCCCACTCCTGACTCTCAGTACCCGGGTACTTCTGCTTGCTGTTTCTCCCAGTCCTGGGGAGGGCTGTCTATGCCCTGGGAGGAGGTGGCCCTCACCCGCACGATGATGCGCTCTGAGATCTGGGCGGCCAGCGTGTAGTTCTGGTTCTGTGCATGAGCCTGGAGGGCCACCACCAGCATGAAGTACCTGGGACACACAGGGATCTCAGAAGTACCCAGGGCCTGCCCCCTCCCCAGGGCCACCCTTTCCCTGGCCAGATGCATGTTCATCTCACCCCATCCTACAGAGGAGGAACCCGAGCCTCCACCAGGGGGCAGAAATTCCCCAGGGCCCACAGCAAGAAGCCAGGGCTGTTTCTCAACCCAGAAGCCAGGCTTCTGCTCTTCCCATCCTTAAGTCAATGAAGGGCTCTAAATCTCAGGTCTCTCATCTGTGAAATGGCTCAGCCTGTAGGACTCTGTGCCTGGTGTGCCACACAGGGCGGTGCCTTCCTGCCTCAGAAATGGAGGGGTTCCGGGGCAGGGCCCCCACCTGCTCACCTCTGGTCGGGGTTGGGCTTGCCCTTCTTACGCATGTTGTTAGCGGTGGTCTCGCTGAAGTGCAGCCGCCCCACAGTCACCTTTGTGACCTGCTCAGGGGGCAGACTGACCCTGCAGAGGAGAGGCAGAGTGCTCAGGGGGCAGGGAGGGAGGCTGCAAGAGCCACACCGCTGAGGGGCACCCAAGCCAGCGATGTAGGCGAGGTGGACACCCTGGGTACCTCCCTGGCCCCTCCATTCCCAAGCCAGCTTTAGTGTGGACCCTTCTAGGTACCACCCCCAACAGGGTCAGACACTCACGTGACCGGGTTGAAGGGCCGCTTGCTCCGGTCTGACTGGGACTGTTCGATGTTAATGGACTGGTTCAGGGCCTCCAGCTGTGGGGAGTGAAGCCAGTGGCACCTCGGGACGGGGCTACCCAGTGGGTCCTGCCCTCCTGCCCCCTCTCAGCCAGGCCTGGCCCAGCTAGAGCTCACCAGGAAACAGGGCAGCACCCAGTCCTCAGCCGAGATTCCCACAAGCTCAGATGCCTTCTGCATGGTCACACCCCCCCAACACCCTACTTCACACCCACACCCTCCTCACCCCCTCACAGCATACCACTCCCCCAACTTCTGCACAGCTACGCATGCACAGCCACGCATGCACAGCCACTCCCCAAACACCCACACCCCCATTCCACACCCACACGCTCCCCCCACCTCTGCATGTATGCACATACACACACACACACACACACACTCACACACTCACAGCCCCACCCTCCCTCACGTCCATACCCACACACCTCACAGCAGCCTCCAAGCCCATCCACTTGCACCCAGGCCCACTCACTCCCCAGATCCTCTCCATACCCACGTCTCCTCTACTCCTCCACGTGCACTGGCAGAGCCATGCCAAGGTACCATGCCTGGCTCACTCATGACACCGAAGCCGACAGACCCAGCCATGCCCCCAGGGAGCTCATAGACTCAAAATCAGCCACTACTGGGGTTGTGCTGTGGTGCCTCCCAATGGGCCTCAGGGGAGGGGCCCCTGGGGAGGGGACCAGCATGGAGTCTGCCTGGAGAGGAGGGATGGGTGTTGGGAAGGGCATCCAAGGCAAAGGGAGCCGCAGGGTGGAGGGCAGGGGCTGCAATGGGCACAAGAGGTTTGGGGTACCACAAGTGGCAGAGCTGGAGCGGAGGGCAGGGCCCCCAAGGCCCCCGTGGTGCAGTTTGGAAGCCAGGGCTTTGCTGGGAGGACACTGGGGGCCTTGGTAGGATAGGGAGTGCCGTGGCCCCGAGTCTCAAGTGGGGCAGGAGTTGGGGGTCCCAGCTGCCGTGGACATTCCACAAGGAAGGGAGGTAACCCAGACCAGGGGAGGGACAGGAAAGAGTCAAGGACTGGACTAGGTAGAGGGATCTTCCAGGGCAATAGCAAGGCCAGATGCATGATGAGGTTGGGGAAAGAGGGCCCTGACCCAGATTTGTGGCTCAGGTAACCAAGGCCCTGTGCTCCATTCCCTGAGAGGGGAGCCCAGGGTGGGAGGCAAGTGTGCAGGGAGTTTAGTTTGGGACCTGGAGCTGAGGCACCTGGTAGAGGGCTCAGGAGATGGGTCTTGACTGGGGTTGCAGACTTGGGAATCACAGGCTGGAGCAGGAAACGGGGCAAGAGGGAGGCAGGGAGCAAGGAGGCAGGGAGGCAGGGTAAGGTGCCCAACGAGAGGGAGGCAGGCTGAGGAGTCTAACGTTTAAGGGGCAGGCACAGGGCGAAAGGGAGGCAGGGAGGCAGGTTGAGGAGCCCAACAAGAGGGAGGCAGGCGCAGGGCGAGGGGGAGGCAGGCTGAGGGGCAGGCACAGGGAGAAAAGGCGGGAGGGCGGGGTGGCAGTGGCAGGGTGGAATCTAGTTTACACACACATACACACACACACGCACACACATGCTTGCCTTTTTTTTTTTTTTTTGAGATGAAGTCTCGCTCTGTTGCCAGGCTGGAGTGCAGTGGTGTGATCTCAGCCCCCTACAACCTCCGCCTCCCAGGTTCAAAGGATTTTCCTGCCTGCCTCAGCCTCCCAAGTAGCTGAGACTACAGGCCCGTACCACCACGCCTGGCTAATTTTTGTATTTTTAGTAGAGATAGGGTTTCACCATGTTGGCCAGGCTGGTCTTGAACTCCTGACCTCAAGTGATCTGCCCGACTCCCAAAGTGCTGGGATTACAGGCACGAGCCACAGCACCCAGCCAACCCTTGCTTTTTCTGGGATCTTTCAATGCCCCCCAAAGGGCCCTCCTGCCCTCCCTTACTTGCCAAGCCCCAAACTTGCCTTCACTCCGTGCAGCTTCAGATAGAAGCAGTCGAGGGGCTTGAGGCCCTCGGGCGTCTTGACATACTTGGGCTCGCCCAGCATGCCGATGTACACCGTCACCTGGAAGTGGTTCTTCTTCTGGCACACAAAGGCGTCGTCGCCCACAGAAAAGTTGAAGCCCTTGTCCGCGTCCACGCGGTAGGTGAGCATGGGCCTGGGGGACGGGTGAGGGCACTCCCCTGAGGCCCCAGAGCCAGGCCTGGAACATCAGTTCCTCCCACCTGCTGGGTTCCAAAACCATTTCCCACCCCACACCCCTGCATCCTCAAACTACCAATGCGGCTGCCCCCACTCCTGAGAAATGGAAACTGAGTCCCGGAGAGGATTCTAGTACAGGGCTGCAAACTCCTCAGACAACATTCTCTCCTCTACCCCATGCCTTAGGCCACCACCCTGCCCTGGTGATGGGGGAAGCAGGGTCAGACCCTGAGGCCCACCAGGCGGGAGGGAAATCCTGAGCAGGGGAGGGCTTGACTGCCCTCCCCACACTTGGCTCCTTCCCAGAAGGCTGCCTGAAGCCCCCTCACTCACCCGAGAGGGACTGTGTCTGCAGAGCCTCACAGAGCCTGACAGCTAGTTGCCCTGGAAACGGTGGAACCAGGCGCCTGCTCTGCTGCAGACCCAGCCCCTGCCCACCGGCTTGCTCAAGCCCCCAGATGCCCTCATTCCCACTCCCTCCTCATTCCTACTCCCTCTGTCTGCCCGGGGAGGGAAGGGGCACTCCTGGACTCTCCCTCAGACTCAGCCTCAGTTTGCCCATCTGTTGCTGGGTTCAGTGTCCCATGTTCGGCCCCTTTGGGACACCTCTAGTTGACAGTAAAAAGAGCAACTGGGCCAGGTGCAGTGGCTCACGCCTGTAATCCCAGCACTTTGGGAAGCCGAGGCAGGCAGATCACGAGGTCAAGAGTTTAAGACCAGCCTGGCCAACATGGTGAAACCCTGCCTCTACTGAAAATACAAAAATCAGCCACCTGTAGTCCCAGCTACTTAGGAGGCTGAGGCAGGAGAATCGCTTGAACCCAGGAGGCGGAGGTTGCAGTGAGCTGAGATCACGCCATTGCACTCCAGCCTGGGCAACAGGGCAAGACCCTGCCTCAAAAAAAAAAAAAAAAAAAAAAAAGAGCAACTGTTGGCCTGTGCCTTAGCACACCCTCACTCAGGTCCCCAGGTACAAGAGTGGCCACAGGAGTGCCCAGTGCTGGCCTGGAGGAAGCTGGGCAGGAAGAATGCTTCCAAACTTGTGGGAAGAGGCCTCTGGGCCTGGCCAGTGTTGCCAAAGGCCTGGGCTCACCTCCTCTTCCCTCCCGGAGCTCCACCCACCTGCCTGACCTAGCAAAGCACCCAGGAAGTGCCTGGGCCACTTCCGGGGCTGCAGCTGCCAAGCTTCCTGGCCTTGGGGCCTGGGGTGGCAAGGGTGGCCCAAAGAGTATGGGAGTAAGAGTAGGGGGTTTCCTCCCCATGCCAGAGAGGCTGGAGTGCCATACGACTGCACCCCCACCTGGCAGGACTTCATGGGACCCTTCAGCCACCCCAGCAGCCAGATGCCCCCAGCCCTGGGGCTGCTGGCTAAGAATTCCCCCAAAGCCTGGAGCACCCAACTCCATGCAGCTGGTCTAATCCACTGGCCCAGGCCTGGCAATATCCACAGTTACCCTGTCACCCGCCCACTGGCCTTCTCAGGGAGCCAGGGGAGTGGTCCCCACACGGCTCCCGGCCTGGGGCCTGGAAAGATGGAGCCATCTGGGTGTTGAGGGGGCACTAGGAATGCTCAGGCAGCCTCTGATCTGATCCTCCCCAGCCCCTCCTTCCTCCCTCTAGGGAGGGGGCTGTCAGGAGGGCCCAGCTTGGGCTCAGCTTCCGCTACCTTCCTGGAATGCAGGGGGAGGAGGTGGGGAAGGAGGAGCCGGGGGGTGGGGGGGGAAACACCCATCTGCCCACTTCTCCCTGACTTGGTTCCCAGCTGCCCCTCCCTGGCAGTCATCACCTTCTCAGGGAGGCCTGGGGCTGGCCTAGGAGTCAGGAGCCCTGAGTGCCAGTCTTGGCTCTTCCTTGAGCCTGTTTGCTCTTCTGTGAAATGAGTGCTCCCAGGCCCTGCTCTAGGACCTTGATGGGGTCCTGGGCTGGGGCGTCCCAAGATGGGGTGGCCTGGAGGAATGGGGAATGTCGTAGGGCACTCACAGCTCCTTGTAGTTAGCATCGTACAGGGTCGCCCACTTGTTCTGCTGATGGGGCTGCCACTTGATGGACTGGTAGTTGGGGTCCAGGTAGGAGCCACTGAGGCTGTCACTGTCCTGCAGGAGGCCTGGAGGGAGGGAACGCCCATGTGGGCCCTGCACCTTGGGTCCCACACCCCATCTTGAAGAGTTGGCCAGCCATGTACCTGGGGAGGGGGCACCTGGCGGGTGCCAAGGCGGTGTCTGGACACGGGCAATGCTGAGAGGCAAGGAACCAGGGCCCGGGGAGAGCGGACCCTGGGGAGGCCAGGGTGGCGATGGGGCTCGAGTGGGGTGCAGAGGCAGGGCTGTCACGGTCCCGGGCTCCTGTTTGATCATTCCATTCAGCATCTGGGTGTTGAGCGTGCTGGGGGGGGATTCAGAGTGCTTCCTCTTCTTGGAGGGATGTGTGGGGAGCCTGGGGAAACAGCAGTGTGCGCCGTGGGGGCTGGCTCTCCCTGGGCCCCTCCCACTGGATATCCACCTCTCTCCCCTCTCTAGCCTGTTTGGGCCAGGATATGCCCCGCCCAGAGGACACCTCCTGCAGGAAGCCCTCAGGCTTTGCCTCCTCCTAATCCCCATTGCTTCATGCTGTCATTTTCTGCTTCCATCACTCTTCGCTTCCCCCAGACTGTGGACAGGAGCCACACCTGACTTGGTGTCTCCATCATGCCCAGCAACATGGCTGGCTCACAGAATCACAGCAATCGCTTGAGGAATGAATGAGTTTGTCCCTGCCTGCAGTGTCACACTCAAGGTCACCCTTTATAGTGGGGGCTCTATGGAGAGCAGGCCCTGTGATCAGAAACAAGCCACAGATGGCCTTGGCCACAAAAACCAGGGAAGGGGAGCTTCCTGGGGTGGGGAGTTTAAAGGGGACTGCACAGCACTCCTTCCCCTTCTGGTTTACAAAATGTTTTGACAGCAGAACCTTCCTGTGAACTAAACCTTTCATGGAATCTCCACATGTAAAACAGATGAAAAGACAATCCTGCAGGTTGAGTCAGAGTGGGGGGCTTGGGTCTAGGAAGAAGACTCCTCAGAAACCTGAGGGTTCCATGAGACAGCTGCAAAATCACTGGGGTCTGGGTAAGAACACAGCCCCGGGCCCAGTCCTGGCTCTGCCCCTGGCTCATGATCTGGGCAGGACATTTCCCCCACCAGAACCTCAGTTTACTTATACCTGTGCCCACCAGATAAGGTAGTTGTGAGCAATTAGCCATGGCTGTAAACCCCTCAAGGTATTGCTGGGTAAACATGTGTAAATATGTTGACCCCCATCTGCCCTGCAGAGCCTTCTGCCCTCCCTGGGTGCATCCCGGTCCCTACCTCCCTCTCTGGCCTGCCCGCTGCCCTGCCCACCCTGGTCCCTGCACCCCACCTTTCCACCCCAGGGAGCCAGCCACCCACGTCTTACTCAGCTCCGTGCTGCTGCAGGAGCTGGTGCAGCATCTGGGACTGCTGGGTGTGGTGGAGATCAGCGGGCACCAGCCCCTGCCCCATGGCAGCATAGGGGGGGATCGGGGGCTCGGCCTTCATGTACAGATCCCGCTGCAGGACAGGGTAGTGAGGTGGGGGTGGTGGGGGTGGCGGGGGGCCTGGCAAGTGGGCTGGAGGTGGGGGCGGATGCTCCAGGCGGGAGGGCACTCCCACGTGGCACAGCGTCTCAGGGGTTATCGTGCGCAGGAGATGGGGCTCTGCAGGAGAGACGGGGGAGCAGGCATCTGAGACCAACCTCACTCAGGCTCCTGGGCACCGTCCTCCCCAAGACAGAGTCTCCTGCTTCCACCCTGTCCTAAGCCAAGCCCGGGGGCTGCCCCCCACCTACCCTAGGTGGGAGGGCCGTTGGTCAGCCACCTACTAGAGGCCTGGGCAGAGAGGCACAAACCTGCCCAAGGAGGGGCAGCCTTTCACCTCATCCTAGCCACCTCCTGCCCCCAGGCTGGGCCAGGAGAATCCAAGCCAAATCTAAAGGTCCCCCTCCATCCCCATCTCCTCTGAGGCCTGCTCCTCCTCTGGGCCTCAGGAAGGCGTCTCCAGAGACCCCCAGCCCAGGCCTGCCCAGTGCTCCCCCCAGCGGCAGGCAGCCCCTCTTCTGGGCTCTCAGGGGCCAACCCCCCAGCCTGAGTGGGGAGGCCCCAGCTCCCTTTGTTCCCCAGGAGGCATTCCAGGGATGTTTTTGGTAAGATAAACAGAACTCTTGACCCCAATCCGGACTGCGGGGAGCCTGCTCCCGTGGTGGTTCTGCTCTTGGCCACCCGGGGGCCGGGGCACCCCTGAGCACCTCTAAGGTGAGGTGGGCCCGGCCTGGGAAGCCTGCGCCCAGGCTGCACCCACAGCCTTCCCCAGCCACCCACTTACCGCCGAAGGGTGCGTCCATGATGGCGCAGGCGGGCAGGCGGGTGGCATCACCACGGGGATACTTGCTCAGAGGCAGGGCCAGGCTCCCCACCCGCCCGTGGGGAAACAATAGCCAAGCGCCAGGGAGTATTTGACCAGCGATAATCTCAGCCCGTTGGGCAGCCGCTGGCCCCCTCCCTCCTCCCCTACCTCCCTGATAAGGCCGCCCCAACCACTTGCCCAAACCCTGGAGCAGGAGGGCGGTGCCCGCTGGACTCACCATTCACCTGCTGGGGGGAGTAGGCCTCGGAGCCCGAGTCTGGGGGAGAGTCCGGCAGTGTGCTGCGAGAGCCAGGGGAAGGGGCCGGGGGGTGAGCAGCTGAGCCTCTGCCTTCCAGCTGGGCAGCTCCTCTGCATGGTAGGGTCCCACAGCCCCCCAGAAGCTGGGGACACTGAGGTTTCGTCACATCCACCCTTAGGGGCATTTCTCTGTACCACCCACATTGGGGTGCCTGGCAAGGCCTGGGGCCGAATTGTGGGTAGGGGGCCGCCCAGGATCCCCTCAGACCTACAGGGCACTTGGGGGACAGTTACTAGTGTCCTTGATGATGGCACAGGAACTCAAAGACTCCTGCCCCAGACCGAGGGCCAGGCCTTCTTCTCTCTTCCTGCACCCACTGAAGCCCCACAGCTTCCTGGAAATGCAGGGTCCTAGGGGGCTGGGCCTCAGGGCTTTCAGCAGGTCATGGGGGGCTGCCCTACCAGAGGCAGGTGTGGACTGGGAAGGGAGCCAGCATCACCGGGCCTGGGTTTATTTTTTTCTTGCAGGTTTCACTTTTATCAGTGTTCAGGAAAAAGAACAAACTCAACCCAAGAGGTCAACACGTCCTGCGTGAACCCTGTGCTCACCCAGCAAGTGGGAGGCTGTGGCCACATGGGATCCAGCTCTTTGGCCATCCCTGGTCCCCACATCTGGAGCAACTCCCCATTCCCGTGCCCAGGGAACTGCCAGAGAGGCCATGGCCCTGTTGTGGACACAGCCCCGGGGCTGGCTCCAGAGTCCCCCTGCATCCCTGTGCCAGCCGCCCACCCACCTTCGGGGCCTCATGTAGAGACCTACACAACGATTCAAGAACACAGACCCTGCAGGTTTTGTGTGAATGATACAAAAACGTGTATGGGGACTCAAACCCATACTCCTCGCCACAGCCTCAGGCCCCCTGGGCTGCCACTCCATCCTGCACTTCCCTGACAATGGCCCGGCCTTCTGTAATGTGTTAAGGTCTTTCACACCCCGCAGTCCCTGCAGTCCCATGCCCCAAGTCCACAGCACCTTGTGTTCTCTCCTCTCAAGTTCCTCTGGCATCTGATTATTCCTCTACTTGGAGATGTATTGGTGAATACCTCTCCCCAGTCAGGCTTCAGGAGCCACTGCAGAGCCGTGTGTCTGTTTTTGCTTTGTTTTTTTTGTGTGTGTGTGAGACAGAGTCTCGCTCTGTCGCCCAGGCTGGAGTCCAGTGGCACAATCACCGCTCACTGTCACCTCCACCTCCCAGGTTCAAGCAATTCTTGTGCCTCAGCCCCTCAAGTAGCTGGGATTACAGGCATGCGCCACCACACCTGGCTAATTTTTGTATTTTTAGTACAGATGGGGTTTCACCATATTGCCCAGGCTGGTCTCGAACTCCAGGTCTCAAGTGATCTGCTCGCCTCAGCCTGCCAAAGTGCTGGCATTACAGGCGTGAGCCACCACGCCTGGCCTTTTTTTTTTTTTTTTTTTTTCGAGACAGGGTCTTATTCTGTCCCCAGCAGTGGCATAATCACAGCTCACTGTAGCCTCGACCTCCCTGGCTCAAACTATTCTCTCACCTCAGCCTCTTGAGTAGCTGGGACTATAGGCACACGCCACCACACCCAGCTAATTTTTGTATTTTTTGTAGAGACGGGGTTTCATCATGTTGCAAGCTGGTCTTGAACTCCTGGGCTCAAGCAATCTACCTACCTTGGCCTTCCAAAGTGCTGGGATTACAGGTGCGTGCCACCACGCCCAGCCTCATGTCTGTCTTGTTTATCACCTAGACCCAGGCCTGGCCCTGGGTCCCTCCCTGGAGTGGCCCTGGCCACAGAGTCCCTGTGTGGCTCTGGACAAGCGCCTTTCCCTCTCTGAGCCTCAGTGTGCCATTAAAATCCTGACAGGAGCAGCGGCCAGGGCTCCTTGTGGGGTCTCCCAGGAGCTGGATACCTGGGAAAGCTGATGAGCTCACATAATCATAGGCACGTGATACAGCAGCGGGCACCAGCAGGCGCTTACCAAATGTTAGTTCTCCTCCCTCTGCCCCCAGGGGCTTGTAGTTTAGGAACAGCCTCACAGCCTCAAGCAAACAGTTTGCCTTCTGCAGCATAGGTTCACCCATGGCACCCCAAGCCTGGCTTCCACTCCCTTCTCCCCAGAAGCCACGGAGCTCAGGAAGCATGGCTGGCCATGTGTCCGTGGCCACCATGCACCCAGGGCTTCCTCTGTGCCCCTGCTTGCTTCCCACGATAATCTTAAGGGGTAAGCATTTGAGGGCTCACTTCACAGAAGAAACTGAGGCCATGGGTTACGGAGGCAGAGGGCTGATAAATGGGGAAGCTGAAGCTGGAGCCAGGCTGTCTGAACACAGAGTTCATGCACCTAGGGGCCCCTACGTTTGCCCTGAGCTCCCCTGCAGACCCACACTCCTAGCCTCCCTCTGTGAGCATGTGCCCCGGGGGCTGCCCTGCAGTCTGGCTGGCCGGGTGGCTGCCTGGAACCTTTGGTCAAAGCCAGGCCCAAAGTTCAGCCCTGGGTCAGGCCCCTGGTGTGGACTCCTCAGAAAGATGGGGGGAAGGGCCTGGGTTCTGGGCTCCATGAGGCTTGCTTGGGTAGTGGGGAACTGAGGTGCCACATCTGAGCCATGGGCCAACTCCTGTGGCCACAGTACACGTCAGCTGGATGCGTGAGTGGGTGGGCCCGGCGTGCGTGCACGGGTACGCAGGTGTTCCCATGAAGGTAAACAGTCACAGCCTCCAGTCCCGCCGCCTCCTGTCCACTCTCCACACAGCGTCGAGATTTTTCTAGCACTTACGTCAGCCCTCATCACTCCCCTGCTTAGAAGCTTCGTGGCTGCCCACTGCCTCAGAACAAAGCCCAGGAGTCCCCCCTTGGCCTGGACTCATCCTCCCTTCCCTCACCTGCCCACGCACAGCCAGTCACCCAGCCCATCCCATGCCAGGCCAGTGCCTAGCACCTCCCAGGTCACGGCCACAGCCCTGCTCCCTGCCTGCCCCTATGCCGCTGTGTCCCCCTACTCCCTGCCCTCACTCACCCTGGGGCATAGGGAGCCTTGGGCTCGGCCTTGATGGGGGGCCCGGCGCCCACTGGGAAGGGCTTGGGGGCAGCGCCCATGCCGTTGTTGTTGTTGCAGTTCAGCGGGGTACCGTAGCTTGGGGGTGGGAGGGGACCATGGCGCCCCGGGGAGGGTCCACCCCCAGGGGGGCTCAGGTGGTGGACCCCGCTGGAGCCGGGCATCGTGGGCTGCCCATGGGAGTAGGAGGCCGAGCTGGCTGGAGCAGAGATGTCAGGGAAGCAGCTGCAGGGAAGGGGGGGCGGCTCAGCTCCAGCCAGGACCCCAGCCCCAGCAGGGAAGTAGCCGCCCCCTCCCCGCAGGGAACTATGGAGATTTCGGAGGAGTCAGTGGCTGGGAAGGGACGAGGAGCAGCTTTCAGAGGTGGGACCACAGCAGATCCCAGGTCTGGCCCTCAGACCTCCCTGGTGACAGAAGGGAGGCGAAGGGCTACGGGCTGCGCGGGTGCAGTCCGGGCAAGAGGGCCACTCACAGGTCGGAGGCATCCTCCTTGCTGATGTACTCCTCCAGGATGCTGGTGTCTATGTTGGAGGGCTCCAGGGCACCGTTGATGTCGTGGCCTGCAGGGCAGGAGAGGTGGGCTAGGGAAGGGGCCCAGCTCCCTGCAGACCCTGGGCTTCCAGGCCCAGCCCTCCATCCCTGCCCAGGCTGGCCCTCCAAAACAGATGTCCCTGCTCCTTCCCACCCAGGTATCCATGTGGGGGCCGGCTCTCACCCTCCACTGCCTGGCACCCCTCCAGGAAGCACTGATAACGCCCCCGCCCCACCACAAGGCCACCTTGAGTCTCAGAGGAGGAGAGGGGCCCAGGGCATGGATCTGGGTACAGAGACGCTGATCCTGCCATGCCCCTTTCTAGCTATGTGACAGGGAGCAAGTCCTTTCCGCTCATCTGTCAAATGGGGTCACTGTGCCTCTGTCTTATGGGGTGCCGTGAAGCACAAATGAGGTGCTTATTGAGTCGAGATCCCCGTGGGTGCCCACTGCCCTCGATGGGATGGCTTGGACCCAACAGGCACTGTCCTGCCCTGTCCTCCAGCGGTCAGTCCAGATGGCCCAGCTCCAGGCACACAGGGGCATGAGGCCTGGCTGAGTGGGACCATATATCCTGGGGGCCCACAGGGCTGTGGGAGCCTCCTGCACCCAGGCCTTGGCTGCAGGGGGGAGTGGGGATCAGAATCAGGAGAGCTCCCTGCACCCTCATTGGATATGCCCGTCACCCTCTGGGGCACAGGCTGGGGAACTTAGCCCCCTTTTTCCAGAGGAGGCAGAAGCTTAGAGAAGGAAGGTCTTGCCCCGGCCTCCCAGCAGGGAATGATGGCCGCCAGAGCTCCACTCCTCTGCCTGCCGCCCTCTCCTGGGCCCTCTGTGCTGGCCCCGGCCCCACCAAGGGGAGGGGCCCCTAGAGGAAAGGCAGCCAGGGCTCTTGGGCATCATGAGGGAGGACGGGGGAGGTGCCGGCCTTTCCCCTCCCAGGGTCACCTTGCAGGGGGAGCCAGAGGGCGGGGTGATAAGGGGGCTGACGTGGGAGATGCGTCAACCCTGATAATGGAGGACAGCCCCACCCACACGGCTGACCCAGGCTGGCCAGCCCCACTGAGGCAGGAGGGCCCCTCCCACAGGCCTCTGGAGCCTGAGTCTGGGGTCTGCCCTTTCCTGTTGAGCTCAGATAGGTCCAGGAACAAATCCTGGCTCAGCCACTCCCTGCTGAGTGACCCTGGGCAGGTCACATGCACTCTCTGCACCTCAGTCTCCTCATTCATGCAATGGGGACATGTACAGCTGTGGCTTCACGGGGCTGTTTTGAGTATGAAACGAGATGAGGTGTGTGAAGTGCCGGCCACTTAGTGGGTGCTCGGCGGTCGGAATAGCCGTCCTCACTTCCCAGCCCCAGAGCCCTGGGGTCCCCGGGAGCCCCCCGCCCAGGCCCCTCCCTGGCCTCACCCGGCATTTCAAGAATGCTGAGCCCCGCTTAGGTGATTAATGAGCGGCTAAGCCCTCCTAGGAGTCACGCGCTGCCTGCGACAGGCCAGGGCCCTCCTGCTGACCCCCACCCCCAGCTCGCCCAGCTAGGAACAAGGGACACCCACCACGCACCACCAATGGCCATCCAGGGCAGTGCGGCCAGGGCAAGAGCAGCTTCTCGAGCTGGGCGTGGCCAGTCTGCGTGCCTGGGTTCCAGGACCCTGCCTCTGCTCAGGCCCTACCCTGCCGTAACCATGGGTCCCATTTATTGAGTGCCTACTGTGTGCCAGGCACTGTGTGAGTCAAATACATTAATAATCACAGGAGTTTCTTTACTTTTTCTTTTTTTTTTTTTTGAGACGGACTCTTGCTGGGTCTCCCAGGCTGGAGTGCAGTGGTGCAATCTTGGTTCACTGCAACTGCCACCTCCCAGGTTCCAGCGATTCTCCCACCTCAGCCTCCCGAGTAGCTGGGATTACAGGCGCCCGCCACCACACACGGCTAATTTTTTGTATTTTTAGTAGAGACGGGGTTTCACCATGTTGGCCAGGCTGGTCTCGAACTCCTGACCTCAGGTGATCTGCCTGCCTCAGCCTCCTAAAGTGCTGGGATTACAGGCGTGAGCCACCGCACCCGGCCTAATCACAGGAGTTTCTTATGCGCGAGGCATCCTGCAGGCTCTTCACCTGCGGTGTGTTACTCAATCCTCCCAGCCCAGAATGGTGACCATGACAGAGACAGTGACTTGACAGTGGCTCATAGTGAGTATCTCCCAGTGCTTCTCAACTCATCATGGTGATGATGACAAAGACAGTGGCAGTGACAGTGACTGCAGCTCACACTGACTGCCTACCAGGCCCGGCACAATTCTAAGTGCTTTATGCATTTTGCCTCTCTAAAACAGTGGGGATATTCAGATAGGTAACATGATCACCATCCCCACTGTTCAGAGAGGTCAAGTCTCTTACCCAAGGCAACACAGCAAGGAGGATTCCAACCAGGTGCAGGGGCCTGACTCCAAGGGGGAGAGTGTGGCTGGTGGTTGCTGTGCCTTCCCCACCCCACCTGGAGAGTCGCCCCCACCCTGACCGCTAAAGCTGCAAGTTTTTGAGCCTGAACTTGGAATCTACGGTGAATGATGGGCTGATGCAGTCATGGTGTTGCTATTTATAACAGACCCAGCCCCCTCCTCTCCTGGCCAGGAGCACTCCTAATCACCCCTAATCCTCCTGCCCACCTCCCTCGGGATAGGGGGCCTCAGGCAGAGGCATCCTGGGAGACCCTAACGAGAACCAGATGTGCTTTGGGGGAGGAGGGACCCTCCCGTGCCAGGGTCCGGGCGGACGGAGGAAGGAGGTGGGAGGAGGGAGCTGATGGGGCAGCGTTGGGGGGAGGCCAGTGGGTGGGGAAGAAGTTTGAGGGTTGGGGGCTCGGAGGGCCTCCTGAGGAACGCTGACCCCACACCTTCTCCTGGAAGCCCTGGAGGCCGCGTCATCTCTTCCCCACGCCGCTCGGCCCCCAGCCCACCCATGAACCACACTGGAGATTTCTAACAGACATTCCAGGTGGACAAGACGAGGGTGGGGCTTACCAAAGCCCAGGGATTGCTGAGGCTGGGATAGAGCCCCCAAGAACCCAGGACGGTGGCAGGGTCCCATGGGCACACTCTTGGGAGCGCCCCTCCCCACTGTCCCAACAGAGCCTCAGAACATCACTGGAGCCCAACCAGGGGTACCTGCCAGGCAGAAGGCAGAACATGGGCCATATGGCTCATTCTGATCCTCAAGACCTCTCTGAGAGAAGGGAAGTCGGGCCCGCCAGAGGCTGCCCGAGGCTGCCCAGGGCCCAATAACCTGAAAACAGCACCATGAGCTCACAAACTAGCATCTCTGTCCTTCCCTTCTCAAACCCTTCAACAACTTCCCACTGCTGGGGAGAAATCCGGAGCCCTCTGGCAGTCCAAGGCCTGACATGGTCCCCTGCCTGCCCCCGACAGCCTTTTCTCCTTCCCCAGGTCCCCTGCCTCCCCTCCTCTCCGTGGTCAGCCCCTGCCTCCTTTCCATCTTCCATCCCACATCAGGCCTTCACACATGCCGTTCCATGCTGTTCCCTAAGCCTGAGAAAGCCGGGTCCTATTCAGGCTTTAGGTTTTGTCTTAAATGTAAATTCCCCCAAGAGGCCATCTCTGACTCTCCCATTCTCTTTAGCAGGGGATGGGCAGGGGCGTTGTAATTCCTCATCAGCTCTTTACCTTCCCGCCTACACACACCTCGCTGGGCAGGATGAGTGTCTGTCCACCACCCGCCCACCACCCACAGCTCACTCACCCAGTGGCCACTCTGTGCCCAGCCCTGTGCCATGCACTTTACATGGTTCATCTTGAGTTCTCATCCCAACCCTACAAGGTAGATGATTTTCTTTTTCTTCATTTTACAGACGAGGAAACTGAGGCTCAGAAAGGATGGGCATGTGCCCATAGCTTACAGGGGCAGGCGCTGGGCTATGAGCGCTGCCCTGTTCTGTCTCTCTGGGATACAGTATCCCAGCACACAGCAGGCACCCAGGAAATGTTCACGGAGTGGATGAGCCAAGTGGCCAGCGAGGGACCTCGGCCAGGCCATGCTATGGCCAGGGCCGGGGCTACCTGGGGCCCCTCCAGGTCCTGCCCCTGCCCTGCTGAGCTGTGTGCCTCACCTGCTCCTCATTAATTAGGCCCTTTATTACCTGCCTGGAACAGGAACCAGACACTGCCCCTTCCCAGGCAGGCTGCGATCCAGACTATGGGAAGGCAGCCCCCTCCCCTCCCCTCTGCTCTTCTCTCCTCATCTCCTTAAGTCCACCCAGCTGGCCAGGAAAGGAACGGAGGGCACCTAAGCCAGGTGCAGGATGAGAGCAGGCAGGGGCCCAGGTGGTCCCTCCACCCAGGACCCCTCCCTTCCACCCCTCCTTGTGCTCATGTGCCCCCCCCCGCCCCCCACCAGCTGTGGCCGTTGGCTGAGTCTCGGCCATTGTCCCGGGGAACGGGGGAGGGTGGGGACACGGCACAGTGGGAGGCTTGTGCCCTGCCCACCCCCTCCCCTGCCCCGTCAATGGGGCACTTGTCAATTCATGCCCCAAACATGGCGGAAATCCCGTCAGCCACGTGGCTGTGGGTAGGGTGGGCCGGGGCCCGAGGATGCTGGCCAGGCTTGGTGGATCTGAACCTGGGGTGCAGAGGACACCAGGGCCCAGGCCTATTTCCGAGAACCCCAGTTGCTCTGAGTGTCCACTCAGGGCATCTGAACCTGAAGAGTGCCCTAGCTTCAGGCAGCAGCTGAGGGCCAGGGTGGTAGCAGTCAAGGGACTGCCCACCTGGGCATAACCACGATGCCCAGAGAGACCCCCAGAGTCAAAGAGGCCTGGTTTCTAATGTGGACTTCCCACTTCATGGCTGTGACCCTCAGCAAGTGACCTGAGCCCTGGCTTCCTTCTCCATCAGATGGAGCACGAACCCCTGCCATGGAGTGAGCCTTAAACGAGGTGACCCCCAGGAGGCCATTTCGCAGTCAGGGTGAACCGCCCTGTTTCCATCTCTCTTGGGACTCCCATCTCCTTTCCTGCCCTCACGCCCCCGCCCAGGCTGTCCCCTCTCTCCCAGGCCTCTCCGCCTTGCTGCAAACCTGCTCTAGAGACTCTGAGGGACCTCCTCGCCTTCTCCTAAGTCCCTCTGAGGCACGGTCAGCACTCTGCTGCTATTCTTACACATGCACAGCACAGTCCAGCCTCGGGGCCTCGGCCCCAGCCATCCCTTCCAGTGGGTCAGCCTTCTGTGACTGCCTCCCTGCCTGCCCTGGCAGCCCCTCCCCATTGCCCCAGTCACAGAGGGCCCCCAGTGCTGTGGCTCATCTCCCAACCAGTTTACTTGCGGGCAAGGCACAGTGGGCCTCACCTCCTTTGGTTTGGGCTTTCTCTCTTTATTAATATGATCTATAGCCAGGTGAGGTGGCTCACACCTGTAATCCCAGCACTTTGGGAGGCCAAGGTGGGCAGATCACTAGGTCAGGAGTCCGAGACCAGCTTGATCAACATGGTGAAACCCTGCCTCTACTAAAAATACAAAAATTAGCCAGGCGTGGTGGCACGTGCCTGTAATCCCAGCTACTCAGGAGGCTGAGGCAGGAGAATCACTTGAACGCGGGAGGCGGAGGTTGCAGTGAGCCGAGATCGTGCCACTACACTCCAGCCTGGGCGACAGAGCGAGACTCTGTCTCAAAAAAAAGATCTATAACTGCTAGCTGTCCTGCTTCAGGCTTCAACTTGTGACCAGAGTCTTCTTAGTCAAAATGCCATCAGGTCAGATGTTTGCTTGTGCAAGCAACCCTTTGCCTCTCTGCATCAAATCTCAGTTAGCTTGGTCCCAGCAGCCACACCTGACAAAGATGGGGCTCTTGAGCCATTTTTCTGTCAGGTTCTTCAATCTGAGTCACAGTAGTCTTTGTTCTCTCCCAACTTCTTATCCAAAATGCAGAAGAACCCCCACAGGCTGCCTACAGATACCCCTCTCTTTTTTTACCTTTTTTTTTTGAGACAAAGTTTCACTCTGCTGCCCAGGATGGAGTGCAGTGGCACAATCTTGGCTCACTGCAACTTCTGCCTCCTGAGTTCAAGTGATTCTCCCACCTCAGCCTCCCAAGGAGCTGGGATTACAGGTGCCTGCCGCCACACCTGGCTAATTGTTGTATTTTTTGTAGAGACAGGATTTCACTATGTTGGCCAGGCTGGTCTCGAACTCCTGACCTCAGGTGATCCACCTGCCTGGGCCTCCCAAAGTGCTGGGATTACAGGCATGAGCCACTGGCCCAGCCAGAGAACCCTCTCTTCTAGGAGACCCAGAATCTTTAGCCACCCTTGGGCTATGGCTATATCCACTCCAAGTCCCCACGAAGCTGCCATCCTGTCCTCAGGTCAACACAAGGCTAAACTCACAGCCCCAAGATGCTCCAAGGCCAGGTCCAACAGCACCGAGGCCAGCAGCTGCTACCTGTTCCTACTCTCTCCCACAGGGACCAGGGCAGGCAGGCCACCAGGTGCCAGGTAGAGACCCTGCAGCTTGGGGTGGACACAGGTCTCCACCAGCGTCACCTGTACCCATCTGTGCCTACACACCGGTGTGGCCCCACGCAGGCACACTGCCAACACACACACGTATACATAAGGGCACACCCCACAGTCAGGTATCCAACTGACATGCGCATGATCACGTACCACATGCCCCCTACTCACGCATACACAGTACTGACACACACAGTGGCACGCCCCACACACATATCCACACACGTGCACACACCAGCGTTCATCTGTGTGCCTTCATTCATTCAGCAGTTATTTACTGAGCACCTGTTATGTGTCAGGCAAGCATAGTGCCCAGCTTTGGGGCTACAGCAGTGAGCAAAAGGGACAAAAGCCTTGCCCACATGGAGCTGACATTCTAGGGAGCAGAGTCAGATGAGGAGAGCAGCAAAATGCCTAGCATTCTAGAAGGTTCCAGATGGTGGGGACAGCCGGTGCAAAAGCCCTGAGGTACGAGCATGCCTGTGCATGTTCACACCTCAGCACACTTCACAGGTGTATATGCCAGGACACGCATGTACACAAATGCTCACTGACCCGACGGCAGGCCCAGGCCCACAGGCACAGCGTCACATGCGTGGGTTAGGTTAGTGGCCACCCAGGAAGAGCTCCCGCCTCCTCTTCCTCCCTCCAAGCCCCCTCCCCACCTGCTGTCAGACCCTCCCTAAGCAGCCCCACTGACTGAACTCAGTGTCCCAGGTGCAACTTCCCTCCCTAAAGGCAGCCCCCTGCCTCCAAGCTAGCAGGGCAGGGGATGGGGATCCCCTTGCCCCAGCCATGGAGGGAGAAGAGAGGGGAGTGAGGGAGGCCGGAGGGAGACAGGATCCTCAAACTCCACAAAGGAGAGACAGAGGCTGTGGTTGTGCACTCCGGGGACTGCAGGGACCTGGGTCAGCTGGAGGGAGAACTTCCCTCACTGATGTGACCTGGGGCACAGGGAGGACAGAATGTCCGGAGCCCCCTCCATAATCTAGGCCGGCAGGGGGCTCCGGACCCAACTGTACTCCCCACCCAGGGGCTTTGCCCGTCCCCCCTCACTCCAGGCCTTGGCACTCCTGGGGTCTAACTGCTCATGTCATGCAACCTTGACCATGTGAGTGAGGGCTCTGAGGTCTAGAGGTCAAGGAGGCTGCACGGACATCACCTGGCATGGTCACCTGTGCTGGAGCCACCCCTCAGCATGTCAGGAGGAGAGGCCCCTTCCCTGCCCACCCCAGGCTGGCACCCAGCTGAGACCCAGGCTCCAGTCCCAGCTCTGTTGTGGCCACCTTGAGGGAGCCTGACACATCATCGCCTTCCTCTCCTGCCTCACAGTCCCCCTCAGAAATGGGAGGCCATCACCCACGCTTCCACTGCATCCCAGGACTCCAGGAAGACAACGTGCAAAGAGCCTGGGTGCGGCAGATGAAGCCACAATACAGCCAAGCCCCTCCCTCTTGCTGGCAGCAAGAACAGAACCCAAATCTCAGAGGGGGAGGTGGGGCAGGCCCACTGGATGTGCCAGGGACCAAGACCAGGCCACGCTGGGCCAGAGCTGTCGTGGTGCAGGCCCTGTGCACAGAACCACAGAACATGCTCAACAAGCCCCCTAAGCTTAGGGGCACTGACCTACCCTGGGGACCAGTAATCTTCAAGGTAGGGTGCAGAACACCTGCCATGGACCCATGGAGTGTTCACTAGGCCAGGCACTATCTTACCTAATCACCCCAGAAACCCTGGGATGGAGGCCCTGCCATTACAACTGCATTCCCATGTTACAGATGAGAAAGCAGAGGCACAGCTGTGCCCTGATACAGTCAAGAGAAGGACTGTGGGTAAGCAGGAGAGCTAGGAACAGACCCCAGCTGCCCTCGCTGGCGAATGCACAGAACCATTACATCATCCCACCCTGAGACCCAACCAAGAGGTATCCACACCCGGTGGCAGCAGGGGCTGAAGGCCTGGAGATAGGAGAGGAGGCCCCACATACTCCAGCACCCAAGGCAATGAGAGAAACTGAGGCCCAGGAAGGTGCTAGGTCCGTGAGGAGGAAGGTGGGAAGGTAAGGCAGGCTGCCTGGGTAGGGCGGGGCCACCCAGTTAATGATTCAGTTAATAATTTCTGCTCCCAGTTCCTTATCAGGGAGGGCAAAGTCCAAGGGTGGCAGCCAATCAGCAGCTCTGCTGGGCTGTTACCCAGCAGCCTCTGCTGCCAGGGCCCTCCAGTCTGTAACCCCTTGGGAGTTGGTAATTGGGGAGCCAGGCCCCCAGGGAAAAGGCCATTCTGCCCTCAAATGCCCTCCTTGGCTCTACTTAAGACCCCAAGGAGCACTCTGTCCAGCCTTCCAGTCTCAAGAGAGTCCCTGAGGCCAAAGGGTTGGTAACTGCCTGCTTCTCACCCCTGCACTGACCCCAGGCCCTCCAGAGAGGTGCTTTCTGGGGTGCGTCCCCCACCCCCGCTGCCTGTGTTCACATACCCATTGTTGTCTCCATTGACCCTGAGAACACTTCCTGCCCACCCCCACCCCTGCCCTGCACTGGGTGCTGGGGACATGGGGATGAGTCAGACCCCCCACTACCATTTCCTCCCCTGCCTGGGCTCAGGGCCTGGGGTGGGTCTGGCAATCAGCTCCATGCACTGGGGCTAGGACAGGAGTCCTCAGGAGGGCTCTGGATGGACCCAGGAGGCAGGTCCTCTTCCTGGGAGTCAGGGGTCAGGAAACCCTGTGCCTGGCCACCCTTCCCATCTACTTACTCCCTGGGTGCACCAGGGACAGACAGAGACACACAGGCTGACACGGGCCACAGTGCCACCCCCATCACGAAGCCCAGCTCAGCCCCTGGATTCCTGTCCAGGTGGGGGTCCTCTCTTCCAAATCGTCAGGTAGTCTCCACCTGGGACCTCCTCCTGCCCTCTGGAGGCAGAGATGTTGGTCCCTGACAGGTAGCACCCCCACCCCAAGGTACTGGTGGCAGAGTAGGGAGCTAGGGGCTAGGTGTCCACTCTGGCTAACTCTGGCCAACTCCCTTCTCTCTGAGCCTCAGCCAGCGCCATTCCCCTCCCCTCACCCATCCCACAGCCAGGAAGGGTGGCTTTCAAACCAGTATCCTGGTGCTCGGGGGTCTGTGAGGAGCCCAGCCCCCATTATCAACTGTATCTGTCCGATCAGGAGACTATGAGTTTGTTTGATGGTTAAAAAATCACATTGGAAGCCCCTGCTCTGGTCCAACCCACTTACTTACCCTGGGAGGGGAATGAGGCCAGAGAAGGAAGTCACCAGTCCAGGCCACCCATCAGCTCCAGAAGGGGTGAAATCCCAGGCCTCCCTCCTCCAGCCCTGGTGGGGCTCCAGAGGCCAGGCAGAGGCCCACTAAACTCCAAGTGGTCTTTCCAGCACCTGCTGGAAGGCAACTTCCCTCCATCCTCCAAGGCTCCCTGCACACCCACCTGCTTTCTGGGGGGCACTGGCTGCTCACTCGAGCCACATGTGCCCCTAGAATCTGGGGCCAGCAGGCACCCCTTCCAGGCTCAGCCATTCATACTCTAACATGTCTCTCCTCCCCAGGGCTGGGCAGTGAACTTCTTCAGAGCTGAGGTTCTTCTCTGCCACCCCCTCCTGTCTTGCAGGTGAGGAAAAAGGACTTAAAGAGGGCAAGAGCTCTTTGGGGGTTCCCTGCCAGGCACAGACGGTCACCCCACTCTCAGTGGTCCAGCCTGCACCAGAACTCTGAAGTCCTGGCAGGATTCTCAGATGCTGCCCTGTCCTGTGCCTGCCCTGGCTCTGGAGTCCAAAGCCCCCTTACACTGTGGCCCGGTTACCTGCTGGAAGCCAGTGCATCCTGCCCGGTGGGTCCCCTTTCTGCAGGCCCTGTGCCCGCCGATCTGGGCTGCCTTGCCTCTCTCTAGGGGATTAGCCGGGCGGTCACGGGGGCCCGGCTGTACCAGCCTCGAGGGGGCCGCCCTGTCCCGGCCTCCCACCTGAGGTCCAAAGCGCCTTAGCCCCCAGCCCACCACCGGCACAGGGCAGGACCTAGCACCTATGCTTGGTGTGCCCAGGGAGGGGCACCACGTCAGGTGAGTGGGCGTGCTGTGATGCAGCCCCTTCAGTAAAACCCTTTCCCAGCCTCCCAGCCCAGAGCCAAGAGCACAGGGTCTGCTACCCACTGTCCAGAGGGATAACCAAGGCCAAGTGGGGACCAGGATGAGAGCTCAGGTGTCCCCAGCCCCAGCCCCAAGTGTGACAGCACTCAAGAGTGACGCAGCCACGGCTCAAAAGCACAGCTTCCCGCTCCCTCGCACTTCACACTCACACTCACAAGCACACCAGGCCCTGCTGCTCCCAGGCCTTCTCTCACACCTACAGTGGGTCCCCCACATGGGCCTTCCCCTCCCAAGTGGCCTGCAGACCCTAGCCCTCAGGGCCCACCCACACCTTCCCCCATTGCAGGGGCTGGGAGCTGTTTCCAGCCCAGCCCTCCTAGGCGGGCAGCCTCACACCCCTCCCCTGCTCCCCACAGACATTCTTGAGTCTCCTCTTATCTCTCTGGAGGGAGCAGCACAGCCTCCCCCCTCCAGGCTGCTGCATGGCTAAGCCGTGGCGTCAGCCCCCGCCCCCCAACCCATGGTCAGGAGGGAGCCAGGGAGTCCAGGCCAGCCAGGCCCACCCCTCTGCTCTCTGTCCGGGCCCAGCGTCCTGGGGCAGGCAGTGTGGAGGTCCAGGGAGCCTGGCCTACGGGTCCTCTGGGTACCTAGCAGGCTCAAGGCACCCCAGACAGTAACCCAAGCAAGCATGAATGTTTGGTCCCCTCTTCCCCGAAGGTCTCAAACCGCGTCAGGCTCCTCGAGAGCTCCAATGGATCAACAGTGTCTGGGGAGAGCCAGAGCCCCGGGACAGATGCGGGGCTGCCTAAGACCCTCAGATGGCCCAGCTGACGCAGAGTCAACCATTCAATCTAGTCCAAGCCTGAATTCTTGGGGTCCGGGTCTGTGGGGTGTCCAGAATCCTGGACTGGGATGACTGAGGCTTGGGGGTGCCCCTGCCTGGGCTGCTCAGCCAGCAGGTGTGAACAAGGGTTCCTGCCTCCCAAGTCACAGAGGGAGAGAAACTGAGGCACCGGAAGACCTGCTTCTCTCCTCCACAGGACTCCACAGGAATCTGGGGCTTGAAACTTGGGCCTTGGTTCCCTGCCCTGTAGCCCTGATAGGTTCACACATGAAGGGAAGGTTCTCAATGCATGACGGAGCAGGATGTGGCCTTAGGGACTAGAGGGAGCTCGGGGCAGGGGCTGGGCTCGCTACATTGGTAGACAAGGGCACAAAAGGGGGCCAAAGGGTCTGGCTAGATGTTCCAGGGAGGTTCTGAGAAGTGGAGTGGGCTGGGAGGCGTCAGCCTGAACTTCCCCTCCCCCTCCCACTGCCGTCCCACCCCTCCAGAACCCAGCATCAGGAGGAGTGGTGGCCCTGTCGCAGGGGCAGGGGCCGTCCAGGAAAAGACAGGGAGTTGGTTAGATGTAGGAACAGACCTCCAAAACCAATGTACAGGTGGGGGCAGAAGAAGACATTATGGGGTGTATGTCAATTCCACCCCTGAGGGCTCCTTTCAGGGTCAAGGGGGGATGAGGTCACTCTTTCAGGGGGCGAGGTCAGAGAGGCACAGCTCCAGGGTTGGGGGGACATAGTGCTGAGGAGCCTCAGAGGGCTGGTGGGATGCAGTTCACAGCGCTAGAAGGGTCCCAGAGAGCAGAGGTGACCGGTGGCAGGGATGTCAGCTTCAAGAAGGTTCCAGCCCTAGGAGAGCATGCTAGGGAGGGGGGTCCCAGCCCCAAACAGGAGAGGAGTCACTAGGGGCAGCATTGTGGAAAGCAGGTGGCAGTCTCCAAGGGGGTCCGGTCTCAAAAGTGGTCCTACCCTCATGGAAGCACAGTGGGGAGGTCCCAGCTCCTAGAAGTCAGGGGGGATGGCGCCAACCTGAAGGGTACACAGGGGGTCTTGGTCTCTAGGCGGGGGCCACGGATTCTGGGAAGCAGGCTGGGGTCCAGCCTCAAGAGGTATGGAAGGTCCTAGAAGGCACGCTGGGGGTCTGGGCCTTGAAGGGAGTTCTATCCCGCTTGGGGTTCTGGGGAAGCACAGTAGAGGGTCCCCAGACTCGGGAAGTTTGCTGGGGGCGGGAGTGTCACAATTTAGGGAAAGTTCCGGGTCCTGGAAGGCTCAAAGGAGTCCGGACCTGGAAGGGGACACAGTCCCAAGGAAGCTGCGAGTTGAGGAGCGGGGAGGGGGAGCCCAACTTCAGCGGCGGTGGGTGGTAACCGCCAGGGGACTCCCAGCCCTGGGAGCCTGTCTCGGCGGGCTGGTGCCAGCCTGAAGGACGGCCCCAGCCAGAGGAGGCGGAAACACAGCGGGGGTCCCCAGACTCCGGAGAGATCAGCCGGGGGTTCCCAGCGCCAGAGGGTCGCCGCCGCCAGCCCGCGGTCTCTCACCTTCGAAGAAGCGCTGCAGCGCCTCCGTCTCGTCCACCACCTCCATGTCCCGCCTGCCCGGCGCACACTCCGGCCGCGGCCCCGCTACAGCCCGGCCCGGGGGCGCGGCATCGCCGGCGCGGCCCGCGCGACAGTCCCGGCTGGGCTTCGGCTGCGGTCCCGCCCGGTCCGCCGCCGCGCTCGTCCCCCGCGCGGTCCTGGCCCGGCCCCTGCCCGCCCCACGCGCCCCGCCCGCCGCGTCCAGCGCCCCCTGCCGGCCCGCGCCGCGCCCAGCCCGGCCGCGGGCACCACGCCCCCGACTCCTGCAGGCGGCGCTCAGCGCTGGGCCGTCCTAGGCTTGCGGGGCGCCGGGCCGTCCCGGGTCGGGGGGGCGCGTGGCCGTCCCAGGCTTGCGGGGCGCGGGGCCTTTCCGGATCGGGGTGGCGCGGGGTAGTCCCAGGTTTGCGGGGCGCGGGGCCGTCTCGGGCCGGAGGAGCGGGACCATCCCAGGTTTGCGGGGCGTTGGGCCTTCCCGGGTCGGGGTGGGAGCGAAGGGCCGCTTGGCCTCGGTGGGGTCGGGACGGGAATGGTGTGCCCTCGCCGTCCTCGCCTTCGTCTTGCACAGGACAAGATGTCACGATTCCGAATCCAAACCTCAGAGACAGCCCCCATCCCTCTCGTTAGCCACCCACCCAGCTCAGCAACAATAACAACCCGCATTTAGGGAACGTGTGTTATGTGCCAGGCCACACAGGCGTTATCTCATGCCATCCTCACAGGCACCCTATCGAGGAGATGCTGTTACCTGCATTTTACAGATGGAGAAACTGAGGCTCAATACATTAAGGAATGCCAGGAAGCCCTGTCCTGTGGCTGTGATGATGGAAATGCTCCCTGTGTTGTCCCGTATGGTAGTCAAGTGAGCACTGGAAATGTGCCTATTGAGACTGAGGAACTGAGTTTTTCATTTTGTTTCATTGTAATTAAACAGTTACGTGTGGCTGTGATATTAGACAATGCAGGTCTAAAAGCTCCTTTATTTTTGAGACGGAGTTCCACTCTGTTGCCCAGGCTGGAGTACAATGGTGCTATCTCAGCTCACTGCAACCTCCACCTCCTGGGTTCAAGCGATTCTCCTGCCTCAGCCTCCTGAGTAACTGGGATTACAGGCACCCGCCACCACACCGGGCTAACTTTTGTATTTTTAGTAGAGACGGGGTTTCCTCATGTTGGCCAGGCTGGTCTCGAACTCCTGACCTCAGGTGATCCGCCCACGTTGGCCTCCCAAACTGCTGGGATTACAGGCATGAGCCACCGCTCCCGGCCCTGGCTAAGAGTTTCAAGGTCATTAAAGTTCAGAGCCAAATCCTGGCTGCCCTGGGAATCTGAGCTCTCCTTTGCCATGGCCCTGTCTGGTATAATGAAACCTGGAGGTTCTAACTCTAAGCCGTTGTCCTTGTGCCCCTGCCTTCACCCTTATGACTGACTCCCTCCGAATCTCTGTCCTGCCCAACTTGCACAGCCTCTCGTCTCACTGATTTCCCCTTCAGTTCTCCCAAATCACCCTTTCTGAAACATACATCTGATCATGTCATTCCTTTGCAAAACTAAGTTTCCCTTTGCACTCAAAACAACATCTGAATGTCTTGCTCTGGTTTCTCAGGCCCCACCTCTACCACTGACCTCAGCTCTTCCCCTCTCTGCATTGCTCACTGAATAACAGCCACCAAGGCCTCCTTGCCATTGCTCAAACATGCGAGGCCTACACCTGCCACAGGGCCTTGGCACATGCTATTCCATCCGTTTACAATGCTTGTCTCTACATGGCTAGTTCTTTGTAGCAGTTGGTCTCAGCTCAAATGTCATGTCCCCAACCACCCTACCTAAAGCAGTTCTCCCTACCTAGGCCTTTCTTGCTCACCATGTAAAAGATTCCTATTTTGTTTCTGTTATTGTCCTTCTTGCTCTAGAATGGAAGCCCTACAAGGGCAAGATATTTTTCTGTTATCGGTTACTGCTATAGCTTCAACACCAAGAACATGACCTGGCACACAGTAGGTGCTCAATAAATGTGTTGAATGAATGTATGGTGGCATCTTCAAACTACCGAATCCAGTCAGGCTCTAGTGGCTCACACCTGTAATCCCAGCACTTTGGGAGGTTGAGGCAGGAGGATCACTTGAGGCCAGGAGTTCGAGACCAGCCTGGGCAACATGGCAAGACTCTGTCTCTACAAAAAATTAAAAAATTAGCTAGGCACGGTGGCACATGCCTGTGATCCCAGCTACTGGGGAAGCTCAGGAAGGAGGATCGCTTGAGCCCAGGAGGTTGAGGCTGCAGTGAGCCATGTTTGCACCACTGCACTCCAGCCTGGGGGACAGAGCAAAACCCTGTCTCCAAACACAAACAAACAAACAAAAATCTACAGAATCCCGGACCTCTGAAACCTTGGGAGCAGATAATTCTGGAATCCCAGACCTAGAGAATCATCCCGCTTCAGAGTGGCTCAATTTGAAGGCAGCACATAAAAGCTGGAAAAACCTACCCCACCCAACCACTGTTTGACAAGCCAGAGGTGTGGGGGACTGCTGGCAGATCAAGATGCCAACGTAGCCAGCTTCGGACTCTCACCTCTGCCTTGCAGCATCCCCGGGGAGGGCGGGGCACAAGCCAGGCCACCCCGTGGGGATGGGGTGAGAGGCCTGGAAGCCGCTCCCACCCCAGCCTCCCTGTCAGTTCTCAGTAGCCAGCCGTGGGGGAGGGGCAGCCAATGCCTGAGCCCCAGATGTGGCCCAGTCAGCAGGCCCGTGGTGGCCCGCCGAAGAGGGTCAATGCCACGACAGTTCTGGGGTTGGGGGAGGGGGTGCCGAGGCCGGCGGGTGCCTCACAATGAGGTTTTGTCCCTCTGGGGGCCGCTCTCGGAGCTGTTGCTCTTAGATATATAGAATGGGATTTTGCTGGAGGCCCCAGCTGTGTGTGCTGACCACAGCTCCCCCACCGCCCGCAGGGGCTGGGCTGAGAGGGGGGAGAGGGGCCACACTGAGACTCCTATTCTTTTCCAGCTGATACACCCCAGAGGTTTTTCTCCCTCCGCAGACTCCCTTAAGACAATTGTTATTCTCCAACCTGCCCCTCCTCCACCCGGGGTCAGGCCTGCCTGCGGACAAAGTAGACACCCGCCTACACCATGCGATTCTTAAAAATGGATTTACATTATGAGTTGCCTGGGACCAGCCACAGAACCAGCTTCTCTATAAGCCTCCTCGTACCCATGGATCTTTCCTCCGTATCCCGCGTGCTGCATAACTGACCATCATCTAAGGTCTCACCACCATCCGTTGAGCTACACATTGTCCCTGTCCTGGTCAGCAAGGGCTGGAGGTAGAAGGGAAGACTCGTACTTTGTCCCTAATGCCCCAACTCCACTGCATTATAATCAATTGAAAGTATAGATTATTCAGTCTCTGGGGTAGCCTTGAAGTTGGAAGGGGTGGAATGGAGCCCCCTGTTAACCCTGTAGGAGCCGACCTGGCTAAGGGAGCTCAGGCCCTGCCATCTCCCCTGTTACACTAGGTCACTGAGCAAAGGAGCAACTGTCCCCAGGGATGTTCATCTCTGGACTGGAAGCAAGAGGTGGCTGAAATGTCCCAGACTCAAGGTCTCAGCCAAGAGTTGAGGTTCCCATCTGCCAACTCCATAATGAAGTTGGATCCCAAGCAGCGCTGGGGCAGAGGCTGGGGCAGGAAGGTGACTGGGCCGGTGAAAGTAGCCCAGGGGACTTGCATACCAGGACCTAGGGGGGCCCATCAATGGAGATGAGTCCTCATCTGTGCCCCTGGCTTCTCTACCGAGCCACAATGAGTGAGGGGCTGAGATTTCAGCCCTAGCCCGGCAGACATGGCTGTCCCCTGTGGTCAGCTCCACTTGGTCCCCAAGGCCTGCCCTCTGTCCTCAGAGGCCTCATCTATAAAGCACACTCAGTATCCCTGCCTTACAGTGGAGGTAAAGTGCCAGGTCAGTGATCAGTAAATGGTGCCCTCTCCAGTTCCAATCAGCTCCCAGCACCCATCACTGGCCCTTGAGTGGGAGCAGGGCCAGGATGAGGTGGCAGACAGAAGGCAGCACTGGGGAGAGGGATGCTGGCACCTGAGGGTTAATGGGTAATGGGCGTAGAGGCCAGCCCAGGAGAAGGTAGAGGCCTGTCCTCCCCACCCTGGGACTCTCCTGGCCTCCTGTGGACCTACACAGCACTGGCATCAAGCCATTTCGCAGAGGAAGAGGAGGGCTCAAAGTGGGGTGAGTGTCAATCCAGCAAGCCAGTGAGGCTGGTGGTCCAGCTTCCCTGGACTAGGGCCCAAGGGCGCACCTGAGTGTAGTGGCCTGCAGGGTAGACCTCCTTCCTGACTGCAGGGGCACCGGGACAGGAGGAGGCTGCTGCAGGTACTGAGTGGAGCTTGAGGCAGAGTGCCTCTCTAGCCTTTCCCAGCGCTGCCCTCTCAAGACCCTCCCCAATGCCACACCCTGGCTGCAGCCCTGGGCAAGCCACAGAGCCTCTCTGGCCTTCAGTTTCTTCTGCCTGTGCTGTGCTCACTGGACAGGATAATTTGCAGACCAATGAGACCACTGAGGGCAAAGAATCTCTGAAAGCCATCAGGTGTGGTGGAGGCCAGAGTCCTAGGCTGGAAGGCCCTGATTCTGGTCCCCAGTCTGTCCCCACCTCCCATGCGACCTTGGGCAGGTCTTCACCCTTGTTTGGCCCGTTTCTGCTTCCGTTCAGTGGCTGTAGGTGAAGACAGGCTCTAAGGCCGAGGGCATTCTTCTACCACCCTCCTCAGCCCCTCACCAAGTAGGGCCACTGGACACTGGGGGCCGAGATGGGGGCAGGGTCGGGGGAAGGAAAAGGTCCGGTCAGCTTGGCTGGGTCAGTGCCGAGGCCGGACTCTGCAGCCAAGGCGGGACTGGCTGGCTGAACAGCGCCACCTGCTGTGTGGAGGGGGCAGGCCCCACCACCTGGGCCTTCCAGCCACTCCTCAGGCCTCACTGCCCCAAAGCTAGGCTGGCTTGGGGTTCGGGGGCTGCACTGGGCCTGGCCAGGTATTTTGCGCCCTCTTAGGAAAGCCCTCAGCAAAGACTTCTAGTGGCCCCTGCATTTCAATGCTGTCCCACTGAGATCTTCTACCCCTGCCTGCCCTAGCTGTCTGCATTGTTGGGGAGGGAGGTGGGCATGGTCTGACTAGCCTGGTCCCCCAATCGCTGGCTTGGCAGTCTTGGGCAGCTAATCCTCTCTGAGCCTCAGACCCCTCAGGGAGGAAGGGGTGGCCAGCAAGCTGTATCTTTCCAGGCTGTAGTATGAACGTGCACCCGCTGGTACATCTCTCACACAGGCAGGACTCCGCAAGTGGCTGCCCTCATTCACAGGGGGCTTCGAGGGGCTTCTACTCCCTCCCTGCAACTCAAAGTGTGGCCCTGGGCCAGGGCACTAGCCGAGCAGGAGCAGGTAAGAAATCTATACCTGGGCCCCACCCCAGACCACTGAACCCACACCTGCATTTAGCAAGCGCCCCAGTGAGTCATGAGCACCGTGAACTTTGAGAAACAAAGTTCTAACCCAGTACAAAGGGCTGGACCTGAACCACCCAAACACACCTTGCGTCTTGGCGGTGAAACGGGCTCTGGTCCCAAGGAATCTGTTTCCCCCTTAGGCTTTCTGTTCCATTCAGGGAACAGTGGCAGAGGCCCCCCTGGCCCCCTGCCCCATGCCGACCCCCTGCTCTGCTGCAACCTCGACATCAAGTTTCTACTACCCAGTCCCCACCTGATGCAAAGACATTCGAGGCAGCCAGCGTGCTTCTACATCCAGTTTATACACAGCTCTATACAATATACAGAAACCTTTATATACAGATATATTTATAGAATAAGCTATATTAATTTGTCTCTCCTTTTTACAGCAATATTAGTTTGGATCTTTCATACATTAAGTACAAAAAAAGTCTGGGGAGAATGGCACGTAGAGAGTGCGTGAGGGTCTGTGGGGCCCGGCTGCTCGCTACTGATTGCATATGGAGTCGCCCAGGCCCCTGGGAGGACAGGCCCACGCACTTGTGCTGCAGGTCTAGGGATGGAGTGGGGGTCGGTCTGAGCCGAACCGGGCTGAGGGGGGTGGCTCAGACCCCCCAGTGTGGTATGAGGTGGAGGAGGGAGACGTGCAGCAGGCCCATCCTTCAGGGGCGAGGTGGGTAGGAGCCAGGTTAGGGGTGGGCTGCCCCTGGGTGCCCAGGATTGAGCCCAAGCCTGCCCCAGCCCCAAGCCTGAAACATGGTGTGGCTGCAGCCTTGGGGGTGGGGGGTCTGTCCCTGATGGCTCAGTCCCGGGGTGGACGACAAGCCCACATTAGAGGTCCCAGGACCCACCCTGGCAGAGGAGGAATTAAAAGGCCAGACATCAAGTCTCTCCCTGTGACTGGCTGGGGTGCTTGTCAGATCTTTCCTCTGAGAGTCTGTCTTGTTTTCTAAACTCTAAGGGCCACTGATTTTGTCTTGCTTCGGTGCTGGGCTGAAGCTATGTATGCCTCAGCCGGGCCAGGGTGTCCTTGAGTCTGGTGAAGGCGGGAGTTACAAAGGATGAGGGGAGGCCCAGCTCCCTCTGTCAGGGAGGGCAGGGGTTCCCAGGACAGCCATCCAGGCCAGTCCCAGCTGTGTGGGGAGCCGGGGGCCAGAATTCAGGCCCCCAGGTACCAGTGATCATGAGATGGGGGTCTCTTGGTCAGGGGAGCCTAGGCCACCCAAGGAGGCTGCGGGTGGGGCCAGAGTGGGAGGGACCATGCCACCGCAGAATGAAGGCACGAGCAGGCGGTCAGCCGTGCAGTCAGCGCCTCGGTACACACCAGTTTTCCAAAACAGGGGTCACAGCAGCAGGCGTGATGGGAACAGATGGTGTCTAAAGCTGAGCTTGTCCCTGCGACCCTGCCTCAAAGGCCCCATCATGCTCCCCTACCGTTTTCTTGGCAGGCTGGGAGGGGCAGCAGGCAGGCAGGGCAGGTAGGGTGGGCAGCCCCAGGGGCCCCTTCCTCAGGAATGGTGCACACTCATGCACATGCACACGTGCCAACACTAGCATGCACACCCTCCCACCCCGCTTCTGGGGAAACTCCGGGTCGCTATCTCCCTAACTGCTTCCCAAACCCAGCAGGGGAGGAAGCCCTACGGGGACCTCAGGCTAAACCCGGACTGCTCCCAGCCCCAGGCCCCTCCCTGGGCAGTGGACAGAGGTCTCCAGCCAAGGCCCACCATACCCCACTCTTGGCCCCACCTCCTACCAACAGGACATTGGGGGTGGGAGGGAGGAAGGCCTGCTCCCAGGAGGGTGCCCAGGCCAGCGAGGAGGGAAAGCTGAGGGCAACAGGGGTGTGTTGGTTCCAGATCCCAGGGCCCAGAGCTGCCTAGGCGTGGTGGGGGTGACACCAAGGGGTCAGGTGGGGCCCTCAGAGGAAGGGGGCTCTCAGTGCCTTCCTTCCACCCAGGGCACTGACTCTGCAGCTGGGGTGGTCACAGCAGTGCCCACCACCCTTTGGGTGGCGAGGATCCTTGGGGGTAGAAGGTAAGCCAGGAAGTAGCCAGCAGGCAGGGCAGGCCTGGGTGCCCAGGACCCATGGGCAGAGGAGGCAGCATGAGAGGCACAAGGCAAAGAAGGGGCGGCCCTGACCCCACCCTCCTCTGGCCCCTCCAGGCCCCTGGCTGCCTTGGGCCCTGCTTGGTGGACGGCTACTGAACACGATTGGGCGGGGGACTTGCAAGCCCAGAACACATCCTGAGCCAAGCCCAGCAGCTTCTGTAAACATGTACAGCACTGCAGGCCACCTCGGCAGGGGCACCCCAGGGGGCTGGCCAGCAGGCACCAGATCTGGGGGGTGGCCAGGGCAGATGCCGGCCTGGACCACAGATGAGAATACATGTGTTGGGGGGCACTGCTCTCCACCTGGCCCCTGGGAGAGCAGCCAGCAGGCAGTGATGGGAGGCAGCTTGCCCATGGCCTGTCCTGGAGCAGGGGGTGCCAGAATGCCCCATAGAGGGCAGTCAGGCTGAGTGTGGCCCACCCAGCAGGCTGCCCAGGCTCCTCCCCACTCCACACCCTTCCCCATCTTTCCCCATCTGTGGGGCCAGATCCCAGCCACCTTGGCTCTGGGGGTCCTAAGCTGAGGTAGGGATGCAGACCCCCAGCTCAGCAGCGATGCCTGTGCCTGAGGCTAAACTGCCCCTGGGGGTCCGTCCTCAAAGCTGCCCGGCAGGGGGCAGGCACCAGGTGCCCACAGGGCCACCTGCTTCTGCCTGGGCCCAGCTGGCCACGCAACTGGGGTGCTAGCGTGCTGAGATGACCAGCTCATCTTGCTTGGCAGGGCTGGCTCCGCGGCCAGTGGGGGTAGAAGTCCGGATCTTGTCAGCCGCCAGGCATTCCTGGCTACTGAGGCCCGTGGGCGTCAGGTCCATAAGCTCACCCGAGGAGCTGAGAGGGAAGGAGGGTGAGAGTGAGATGCCCGAGGACGGGTCGGCCGAGCCGGCAAAGAGCCGTGGGGGCTTGGGCACCAGGTTGGGCTCGAACTGGGCACGGAGCAGGATCTCTTGCTGGCTGGGGGACTTGGGGCCCTCGGCGTAGTCGCTGGTGGGGCTCTCGGGCACCACCATGCAGTAGAGGTCCTGGAAGGAGCTGCTCTTGCTGTCCAGGTTGAAGAGGCTGTCGATGAACTCGGCGAATTCCAGCACCTGAGGACTGGGTGAGTCCCCCAGGCGCCCATTGTGCAGCGCCAGCTCCCCGCGGGAGGCCGGCCCGCCACCCCCACCGCCAACCTCTTCCTCCTCATCATTGGCCGCGGCACTGGGGGGCCGCTCAGGAGTGACGCCACCGCTGCCCAGGGCCGCCTCCAGGGGCTGCGTGTCCTGTGAGTGCTTGGACAGGCTGTCGGCCGCCAGCAGCTCAGTGCGCGAGCTCAGGGACGGGTTTTCCTCGGGGATGGCAGGGTCAATGTAGAAGAGGTGGCCTTCATCACGCTCCAGCACAGCGTGGAGGCTGGGGGAGCCCCGGATGCTGCGGAAGCCCGAGGAGCGGCGCGAGTCGAAGCTGTACAGGGACTCAGTGTCTGAGAGGCTCTCCATGGTGGCCAGTGGTGCCCGCCGGGCCTGCAGCTCTGCCGCCAGCCGCTCCTGGGTGGACAGCAGCAGCAGCTCCACCGGGTCCTGGCGGGCCGCCGCCGCTGCAACCACTGGCGACAGTAGCCGCCCCTCCGAGAAGCCCTCCAGGCTCATCTCAGACTGGGACTTGCTCCTGCAGAGGGAGGGGAGAGCAGGGGGTATGAGACTCAGAAGGGAGAGGGGACTGAACCCCAGCTCCCTGGCTAAAAGGAACTTGCGGGGAATAAAGGGTACGGTTCATTTAGCAGTTGTTGATGGTTTGCGGCAGGGAATGCTTATTTTATTTATTTATTTTTTTTGAGACGGAGTCTCGCTCTGTTGCCCAGGCTGGAGTGCAGTGGCTCGATCTCGGCTCACTGCAAGCTCCGCCTCCCGGGTTAACACCATTCTCCTGCCTCAGCCTCCCAAGTAGCTGGGACTACAGGCGCCTGCCACCATGCCTGGCTAATTTTTTGTATTTTTAGTAGAGATGGAGTTTCACCATGTTAGCCAGGATGGTCTCGATCTCCTGACCTGGTGATCTGCCTGCCTCAGCCTCCCAAAGTGCTGGGATTACAGGCATGAGCCACTGCGCCCAGCCAGGAATGATTATTTTTTAAAAACAACTCACAAGAACCCAAGATAGAAGACAAAAGAGTTGATGCTGGGTTGAGCCGCGGTGGAGGGGTCCCTGAGGGGCTAAGGCCCTGCTGGCAGCACTAGGACTTCAGGAGTGCTGCTGGGGTTCTCTGCACCAGAACCCCTGTCATTGTACCAATGCGAGAATGAGGCTCCGAGAGACGGGCTGCCCCAGATCACTCATGAGGCTGCCCCAGGTCACTCATGAGGCCACAGTAGAATGAGAGAGACAGAGGGAGGGAAAGAGGGAGGGAGAGAGGGAGGGACAGAGGGCAGCAGGGAGACAGGGAAGGGAGAGAGCCCTGCCCAGAGCTGCCCAACTGGTTCCACCCCAATCTCAGAGCCAGCAACCCTGGGTGCCACTCCCAGGGATCTCATCATTTCCTTCCTCATCCGGGTCTCCTCCTGTCTCTCCCATGGGCCACAGCCCTCTGCTGGGTGGGGAGCCTGGTGCCCCTGGCTCCGCAGACCAGCCTGCAGGGAGTGAGTGATGGGGCAGGGAGTGGGTGGCTTGCAGCAGTCACCGCAGCCGGAAATGGACACTGGCTTCTTCATCTGTTTGTGCAGCTGCCACAGGAAATGCACAAATGGCAGGGAGAGACGTCCAGGTGTCCCTACCAAGGGCCAGGAAGCAGCCTCTTGACCAGATCTGTGACCAAGCACACAGGGCCTGTGTGGGAAGGTCCTAGAATTCTAGGCAGGACAATCCTCCCCTGGAAGGACTACCACTTAAGAGCCTCGCACCCCTCAAAGAGTGTGTGAATAGCAAGGGCGCTGCGGCCCGCATGTGCGTGCCTCTGTGAGCATGTGTGCACGCCCCTGTGAGCATGTGTGCACGCCTCTGTTCATGTGTTTGAGTGTGTAGACCAGATGTCTGTGTATGTCAGCTGGCTTGTGTGTCTGGGTCTGCGCACAGGTGTATTCATGCATTTCCACGAGCGGCTGCCTGTCCACATGTGTCCTTGTATATGTGTCTCCACCTTTGTCTTGGTGTGTGTCTTGTACATGTGCATGTCTGTAGGGGGTGACCTGTGTACTTATAACTGATAATTGTGTGCACATGTATGTGTAAGCTTCAATACAAATATGTAAGTAAATGGGTGTCCATCTGTTTGGGTCTAAGTGTGCAAGAAGTGAATCTGTGCAGGCCGGGCACAGTGGTTCACCCCTATAATCTCAGCACTTTGGGAGGCTAAGGCGGGCAGATCCCCTGAGGTCAGGAGTTCAAGACCAGCCTGGCCAGCATGGTGAAATCCCACCTGTACTAAAAATACAAAAATTAACTGGGCATGGTGGCAGGTGCCTGTAACCCCAGCTACTTGGGAGGCTGAGGCAGGATAATCGCTTGAACCTGGGAGGCAGACGTTGCAGTGAGCCAAGATCACGCCATTGCACTCTGGCCTGGGGGAAAAGAGTGAGACTTTGTCTCAAAAAAAAAAAAAAAAAAAAAAAAAAGAGTGAATCTGTGCTTTCGTGGCCCAGGGTTTGTGGGTCTGTATGCCTCCCCTGGCTCATGTGGGATTCAGGGACAGCAGTCTGGGGAACAGCTGGAGCACAGCAAGAGAGCCCTAGAGCACAGAGGGTGAGTTTGACCCCTCCTGTGCACGTGTGCAGAGCTGAGCCCAGTGCATGCACTAAATGCACATGCACCAAGTTTATGTGCTCTGAACCACACTCACCCTGGGGTGAGGCTGGGAGTGGCCAAGGCTCACCTGACACTGCTGTTGCGGTGGTCTGCAGTCGGCAGCTCCAGGGCAAGGCCAGTCGGCATGGGTGGCCCCGTGGGGAGTGGCTGCTGCTGGAAGATTAGCTCAGGAGTCAGGTCCACCTCAGTAGGGCTCACCATGACCTTGGCAGCAGAGAGCAGAGCGGTCTTCCCCTTGTTGTAGTTCTCCAGCACCTGAGGACAGACAGAGGAGGCTGGGGGTGGTGGAGGGACATCAGGCCCTATCCTGGGGCCGATATGTAGCCAGGGCCCAGGCCTCTCAGGCCAAGCAGAGCCTCATGGAGTCACTTGGGTCCCACTCGCCTCCTCCTGAGGTCACCACTCCCTAAGGCCTGAGACTTGCCCATCTGGTCACGACTTACCCCACAGCCCAGCGAGCGCTCCTGCCCTGCCTGCCTTCAGCCTTTCCGCAGCCAGGGGATGGCTGTGGCTATCGCTGCTTGCCCATGCATCTGTTAAGGGCCAGTGGCCTTCTAGGCCTCTGAGCTGGGCCTGCCTCAGGGACAGGCCCCTGGGAGTCTCCTTATCTCCTCCCCACCATGGGGCAACGTGGTGATGTGGATAGAGCCAGGGGTGTGAGGTTGAAGTATTTGAGTGGGGCTCTCTGGCCCAGCTACCTACGTCTCTGAGCCCCAGCACCCTTGTCTGTAAAATCGGGCAGTGATCTGATGGTGCTTACGGGGTTCTGATGGGGTGACAGTGCCTTGTTCCCTGGTGATACCCTGCTGAGAGCTGCCTCACCTTGTTGAGCCCCTCCATGACCACATAGGGCAGGTGCTCGTGCAGCATGGCTGGGGAGATGATCACCTCATTGAAGGCCTTGTTGTCACCCCAGATGGCAAAGTACGTGGGCTCCTCCTGCTCACAGCAGCTGAGAGGGACATGGACAGAGGGGAGTTAAGGGTGGGGCGATGGCCTGGCCCTCGGTGCCAGGGCCTCTTGGCTCTGTTCTCTGCCCTGCTCAGCACAGCTGGCATGGTTTGGAGGCCCCTGGCCTGCCTGGCAGCAGGGCTCTGTTCCCTGGCCTGGCTCCTGCCCTGCCCTCAGCCTGGGAAAGGCTGATCTTGAGCCTCAGCCATGGTCCCTCCACAGCCTTCAACCTGCTTTTGGCCTGGGCCACACCTGCTCCACCTGCTGCACGGCCCAGCTCACCAGCTTTGTGTCAGGGGAGGAAGCCGACCCTGGAGGGAGGAGCCAGGGCCCAGCCGTCTGAAGGAGCGCAGTGGGAAAGGTCTACCCACTTGCCTGCTCCTGTTCTCTCTCTCTGGTGCAGCCCCCACCTTGCTCACAGCTGTCTTCGAGGAATTCCCTTGGTGAAGCCAAGTGACAACTGAGGTGTGAGCTGGCCAGGGCCTGAGGGGGGAGCCCTCCAGGGCACCTACTTTTAAATGGACCACGAGTCGGGAGAGCTGCCCTGGGGGACACCAGGGAAGGGCTGACACTGGAGGCAAAGCCAAACTTTGGAGAGAGACGCCTGGAGTCCTGCTCAGGGCTGGACTTTTGTTCCATTTCCGGAGCCCGACGCTGGGGAAACCCCTCCATGGAGGCCCTGGGCCATCTTCTCCCAGCCTCCACCCCCAGCCCTGAGGGGTGACTGAGCCAAGGCTGGCCCTGCTCTCCACTGCCCCTGCCCTGGCCACTACCCCCTGCAGCAGCAGACCCTGGCAGAACCTACCAGCACTGCTCTGCAGGGTGGTTGTGGACCACGTGGATGATGCGGCCGGGTGGGTAGAGTGGAGTGCTGGCTGAGAGGGCGATAGTTAGGTCGCTGGGGTGGGTCCAGAGCCGCGTGCTGGCTAGGGTGGTCACCTCTACCTCCTCAGGCAGCTCCGACTTGGGGATGCATTTGGTGGCCCCCACGATGATCCGCCACTGTGTGGAGTGGAGTGGGACAGATGGAGACAGAGCTAAGTGGCACTGGCTGGGGGGCAGGGGCAGGGGGACTGAGAAGGAGGGCTCAGCAGGTGAGAGGTGGGCGGTGAGATGGCAAAGGGGAAAGGGAAGGGCAGTGGCCGGAGTATTAAAGGTCGGTGCCCACCTGAAGAGGCAGTGGCTGAGGTGCATGGTGGCCAGATGGCCAATAAGGTGCCAAGGACAGATGACATGGAATTGTTGAATTTCAGGGCTGGCAAGGGGCGGGAAGCCCAGCCAACCCCTCATCTAGTAGATGGGGAGACAGGCCTAGTGAGGGGAAGGGACTTATTCTGGGTCACTCCACAAGTTCAAGGCCAAACACACCCTGGAGTTGAGTCCAGCTGGACCTGCCAGGCCTGGCCTGACAAAAGCCCAGGACTAATCTGGTGGGAGCAGTTCCACCTCCCCAGAACCAGGCTCCTCCAGGCAGGCACAGTCCCACAAAGCTTTGCTGCCCTGCTCACCGCCTGGCACCTGGTACCTGGCCCAGGGCCCTGCCTGCCACAGGGTCTAGGGCACCAAAGCTGGGAACGGTCCAGACGGGGCTGAGACGGTGAATGGGCTGAGGGCCCACCCAGAGCAGGGGGCGGGGGGCAGGGGGCGAGGAGGGGTGACCACACAGAGGACCCTCTCCTCCTGCGCTGGCCTGCCTCAGTGTGCCTGGCCACCACGTCCCCACCCCCACCCCCACCGGGCCAACCCGCCCGCCAGTGTCCTCCAGAGACCTGATGCGGATTAGGAAGGGCTGACCCTCTCCTCTTGGTCACAGCAGAAAATCAGAACAAACTGTACCCAAATCCTCTCCACAGGTCATTCCCAGCCCTCCCTGAGCCTGGTGAATCTCAGAGGCTTCGACAGAGGCCTTTCCTCACCGCTCAAAGTCTCCGGATCGCTTTCTCCTGACTGTGGGCAGCTCCCAGCTCTGTGTGATGGGAGCCTCTCGGTTCCTGTCCTGATTCTGTTCTAACTTGTTATGTGAGCAAATGCAATTCCCTCCCACTCTGGGTCTCAGTTTCCCCATCTGCACAATGACAGGGGTTAGATGGGTTGAGCTTGGGGATGCTGAGGGTCTGACTTCCTGAAGTTCCCATGACACCAGCCACACCCTGCCCTGGCCTCCCATGGCAGGGCCTCTTGTGCTTTGTCCCAAGAAACCGGTGGGGGTCAAGGGCAGGGACAGATGAGGCTGCACAGAGGCAGGGTGCCCAGGTGGGGGCTCACTTTGGGCTTGGTGCTTCGCTGCAGGACATCCAGGAGCTGTCTGCGGAAGCCTTCCAGCTGGGAGAGGCCGATCCTGGGGAGGGAACAAGACAGGGCCGTCAGCCAGGCCTGGTCAGGGGCTATGAGAGGTATGGGGCCAGGGGTGGAGGGGCAGGCACACGCCTAGCCCCTGGAACAAGAAGACACGTCAGCCAGGGTCATGGGGTGGAGAGGCATCCACAGAGCAGCTCCCCAGAGCAGAGCCGAGGAGTGAGAGGACAGGCAGGGAGGGCGCCAGCACGTGCGTGCGTTCACCTGGGCTTCTCACCACTGGGCAACTAAGGGTGGGGAGGGGCATGGGGTCCCTTGAGAGACAGGAATCAGAGTGAGAGAGACGCGGGGGCTAGGGGGTGGGGAGGGTCCTGGCAAGGGACCATGGAGCAGGGCCAAGGACTCACCTGGGGACGAGGTCTTTGCCCAGAACCACAGCAGTCACAAACTCCTTGGAATACTCCATCGCATCCTCACTGCAAGGGAAGCCAAAGCAGAAGCTAAGACCAAGGGGGAGGGGTGGTGGTGTTCCGGAATCGGGGGGCCCAGCTACAAGCAAGCCCTGCTCCTGCACTCCTGGGATGGCTCCCGGGGAGCTGGCTGGTGGCAGGCTGGGCTGCCAGCTCCCTGCTCTGTCTTTCCCGCTGGTAAGGCTTTGCTGGGTAGATCCTGGGGGGCGCATGGCATTTCAGAGCCCCCACGCTCCACCCTCTAGGCCACTCCCAGACCTCCACGTGACCAGAAGTCAGACTCCCAGTCCAGCCCCTAGCACCAGCCAACCCTCAGCCTCCACGGGTCCCAACTGCCCCAGCCAACTCTGAGGCCCCAGATGGCTTACCTCAGCAGGCCCCCTGGTGGGGAGTAGGCAAAGCACTTGAGGGTTGGATACTGTGGGCGCAGAAGGAAGGAGAGGATGGCAGCGGTGCCCGCGCCCAGGGAGTGGCCCACCACAATCAGGCCATAGTGTTTGGTTCCGCGGCCCTGGAGACCGAGAGAAGCCTGAGAGCCCTGCCCCACTGCCTGCCAAGCGACTGTCTTAGCCAACCCAAGGGAGGCAGAGGGTCTTCCCATCTTCCCAGAGTCCTGGGACCATGTCTGTGCTGTGTGAATGCTGGGGCACAGAGAACCAAGCTAGGTCCCCACAGAGTAACTGCTTAGGCAGACTGTTCTAATAAACTCTTATTTACGCTTCCAAACCTTGCTCAGAGGTTATGTCCTTGGGGAAGCCCTCCTGACTTTCCAGGAGTGGCTCACTCCCTCTAGTCATTGCATCTGTACCTGGGATGGAGCTTTTTATCACTATAAACATGTGGTTACCTGACCCCATCTCTCTACCCTCACCACTAGACTGAAGTCTCCTAAGGCCAGAGCCTGCTTTGCTTTGGAAAGGGCAGCTGGTGGCACCTCAGGAGCTACCTGCACAGACCGTGGCCAGTGGGCAGGACTCAGTTCCCCACTAGGCAGAACAGCACCCCTTCTCTCTGCTCTGTATTTTGAGCCTCTCCATGTTTCCTTCTGACAAACAGTTCTGCAACTATGAGGCTTAAAAGCCGCCTGCCCTGAATCATCTTTGTGCCTCTAGTGTCTGGCATGAATCGGGTGCCCAATGACTGTAGGTAGGGAGGAGCAGGACGCCCACAGGACCTGGCACAAAAGAGGAGGGGTTGGGAGCCAGGCTCGAAGGGGTTGCAGGAGCCTGGCTTGTGTGGGAGGTGCAAGGCTCCATCACCCATCCATCCTCTCCTCTCTCTGCTGCGTTGGAGGAGGGGGACCCAGGTGTGAAAGGGCTTGGTGCCATGGAAAATGCCTCACCAGGTCTCGCCCAAAGGCCTGGGACAGGACCATTTCCTGCTCCAGTTTCTTCTTGATGTACTCAGCCGAGAGGACCATTCCCTGGGTGGGCAGGAACAGAAGCAGGTGTTGGTGGGAGGCCTCCCAGTGACCAGCAAACCCACAGTGACCTGCAGCTCAGGAACCCTGCCCCATCCATTTTTCCCTTTGGGCCTCGTGACAACTCGGCTGCAGGGGCTGGCAGACACACTGATCATGTCACTTCCATTTCACAAGTGGGAACTGAGGCTCAGAGGGGCAGTGTGGCTAATGAAGCTGGTATGATCTCTCCCCAGCTGCCTCTCAGGTTCTTCCATGGTCAGGCTCTGGGCTGCACAGGGCAGTGGGGTCGCAGCAGTGGGCTGCAATGGGCCTTCCAGACTAATCCATGCCTCTCTGACCAATCTCTTCCAGTGAGTCCAGCAAGTGGGGAGGAACCCCCAACCATACACGCCTCTGTACACTGGCAGGGCAGGAAAGAAGCCCAGGGGCCCTGGGGTCCATGACGTGGGTTACCTTGTGGCCCAGCCAGGTGCCGTGGTGCCCCTCCACGGGAAGGCGCTCAGCATCACCCGTCAGGTCAGTCAGGGCATCCTTGGGGAAGAGAGGAGACAGGTGAGGGGTGGGCTAAAGAGGACAGGAAGAGGGAGGCAGGCACCCCCAGGGGCTGGGAGCCATGGGCAGCGTACCTTGGGGGACAGGGTCCCCCGGATACTGATCACCACTTTCTTCTTGTCATGGTCCACCGCCACGTAGAAGGGCGTTTCGTAGACCTAGGAGGCGGGCAGCTCGTGAGCCTGAGCGGCCCTTGTGGGGCCAGACTCAGGGAAAGTGACCTAGGCAGGTCTCCTTCCTGGCCAGGAACTCTGGCTCCACCAGCCACGGGGCCTCTGCCGCCAGAAAGGCTGACGGGCTCCCAGGGTCACTGGGGATCTCCTCCCGACCCCAGCCACAGGCCTGCCCTGCCCTCCCAGCTCCTTGCTGGCTCTGGCAGCCCTGAGTGCCACCACTTGCCCCTGAGTCCAGGTGATGGCTGCCCCTCCTCAATTCTGCCCTCAATTCCTTTCCCCAAAGGGCTAGGGCTCAGCAACCCAAACACTGGGTGTGGGGTTGATGTCTGCTTTCCCAGCCCCAGAGGTGGTATAGGCAGGCCAGGGTCTGGGGAAGAGGAGGGGGCCACCTCTAGTCTGCCCAGCTAGGGATGCCTGGAAGCTGCAACCAGCCAGCGCCAGCCAAGCGAGGGCTCCTGCCAGCCCGGAAGGACAGCCTCGGCACCCTAGGCCCTCAGCTGCCTGCTCCTGACACCAGGCCCGAGCCCTGCCTGGCCTCACCGCATCGTGGCAGGAGGTATAGACGATGTCCACCGCAGTCATGTTCTCGTCCAGGAAGTGGCGCCGGATGGCAATGGCATTACAGCCACAGCAGTTGTCTTCTTCGATGGTGACTCCAGGGGCGAACCGCGGCCTCGCAGGACAGAGGCAACACCTGGGGTGTGGTGACAAGAGAGTTCAGGGCCAGGGAGTCCCCGAGGGAACAATTGTCTCCTGCTGCCGTCCCTGGAACCAGTTTCAGTTGGGCATTCAGCCCCACTGCCTCTACCAAATCGCCCTTGCTAAGTCCTGGTGACCCCCACGTCATCAAATCCACTGGCCATTCTTAGCCTTCCTCTTAACTGAGCTCTTGGCAGCACCTGACCCTGTGGGCCCTTCCCTCTCCCCACCTGGCTGGGGCCCCCTCCTCTCTGGGATCTCCCCTCCGGGCAGGGCCTACTCAGCGATGCACCCAACACTGAGGCCCTGGGGTCCCTCTGGGGGCACTGGCTCCTCCATGCACTCATGTGGTCTTGTGTTTTAGACACCATCTGCACGCTCAGGAATCCACCCCAGGCCTGCCCCAATACCCAGATGCTTCCATCCAATGGCCTAGCCAGCACCACTCTTGGACACCTGACACCCTGCCAGCTCTCAAACCCCTTCCCTGCTTGTGTACCCCAACCCTCCTGAGGTCTTCCCAAGGCCCCTCGGTGGCTTGGCCTCTGGCTTGCAGCTGTCTGTGGCTCCTCGGCCCTCACCCCAACAGCCATGCCACTCAGTCAGTACACGTGCTCAGCTTCCCTTCAGACTCAGAGCTGGACTCCAGGCGCTCCCTCACCTCCCCTACCCCTGCCCTGGCAACTCTGCCTGGGACTGCCATGGTGGCCTTGACTGGCCTCCTTGCACTTGCCCCTACGCTCTCAGCTCAGCAAGAGTGGCCCTTTTAAGATAAGTCAAGCCATATCATTTTCTTTTTAAGACTCTACGGCAACGCCCCGTCTACCCCACCTGGCTCTGGTCTCTCTGACCTGCTGCCGACATGTTCAGCAGCACCTGAGACAGCGTGGCCTGGCCCTTGCTCCTCTGGGCCTCTGTTCAAATGTCCTGTCACAGTGAGGTCTCTCTTGCCACCTCATCTAACAGCCAGGGCTCCCCAGGCCCCCAGCACTCACCATCCCAGGCACCTGGCTTTATGTGGGTCCAAAGTGCCCATCCGCTCCACCATGTGCCCTATTTGCCTTGTCTATGCGCTGTCTGCCTCCTCGCTGGGCAGTGAGCACCGCAGAGAGGTCCACAGCTGTATCCCCAGCACCCAAACAGGGCCAGGCACACAGTAGCCTCCCCACAGAAATGAATGAGGCAGCGTGGGAGCTGGGCACCCAGCTAGGTGCAGCTGCACCTCAGGCCACCAGAGGGAGCCAGCATCCAACTGCTAGGGCACCAGGGGCTGGAGCCCACGTGACTGGGCCTGCCAGGTGTCACGGGATGACAGCTGAGATTTTATTAAGAAGCTTGGGTTCTGGTGATGCTGGGAGGTTTGTCTTCACTCGGAGCATCACCTGAGTGACTATTACACACTTTCCAATGGGGAGAGACTTTGCTGAGAAAGCCACGGTGCTTGCTGGGGGGACAACGCCGATGTACAATGGGAGAGCATGGTCCCCCACACTGCAGGTCAAGTGGTGACAGGCCAGGGTCTAGGGGCTGAGCTCCTGTGCTCGGCAGCTGTTCCCTCTCCAGCCTCAGCTGAGCATGAGGCTGTAACAGTGTGGCCTTTGGAGACTGGAGGCTTGAGTTTGAACCCTTGCTGTGTCACTTCCTGACCGCAAGGGCCTGGAAGTCACTCAGCCATTCTAAGCCTCAGTTTCCTCTTCTGTAAGAGCAGGTGGTGACAGCTACTTCACAAGGCTGGTGTGAGATCAAGGGTCCAAGATGCAGAAGTGGTCTGGCCTATAATAGGTTCTTAATAACGAGTGGCTCCTCGCTTCTCTGGTGACAGGGCTGCCTCTGAGTCAGTGATCTGTGGGCCAGGGGGACCAGTTAGGGGAGCAGGGCCAGCACCCTGGATGGGAGGGCCCTGGGGCTCATCCAGGGCAGGGCTGGGGCCAAGCCAGAAGCAGGCCTGGCTCGCTGTGCTCTGCATGGGCTGAGAACTGCTGCCGGGGGAGAGGCCTGGGCCCGAGGCAGATGGGCAGCCCTTCTCCCTCTGGCCAGGCTGTTATGGACAGGCTGGGGCACTGAGAAGGGCACTGGACTCTGGCCTCCTCCCGACATCCTGGACTGCAGGCCTGCCTCTCTCTGCCCTACAGGCACCTGGTTCTTCCAGGCAGGGGCCTGGCTGGGCCCTCAAGAGGTCTAGGGACTCTGCTCTCTCTGCAGCACTAAGGCACCTAATGCAAATGCCAGCACCCCTCCTGTCTGCAGAGCACCAAAGAGCCCTGCCTGCCAGTGACACCCTGGGTTCTGAAACACCCTATGGGCAGGCAGGACAGATACCGCCTGTTACAATTGAGGAAACTAAGGCTCCAAGAGATGTCCCCACACTGCCAGTGAGTAATGGAGCCTAGTGCTCATTTTGAAAAGTTCTCTGCCATGGCTGGGACTCCCAGGGATGCAGGCAAGAATGCCAGGCACATGCAGCTGACAAAGATGGGAAGGGGGCATGAGGGGCTCTAGTCCTCTCTGATCAGTCGCTGGAGGGATGGTGAGAATAAGGCCCCGAGAGCCACCCAGCTTTCTGAGGACAGGGAGGGCACTGCAGAGTGGGTGTGGCTGCTGTGGGTCCCAAGGGCAGGGGTGTCAAGGAAAGAAGCTGCTGCCCAGCATGCCAGCCTTTCCAGAACGGGAGCCCAGGGAGCTGTCCTCCTTCTGCCTGGCATGAGCTGAGGGCGGAGACACCTAGGACAGGGAGGGGTTCCTCCTGGAGCGGGCACCCTTCTCTGGCCCACTTAGGAGAGCAGAGTCCACCCAGCCCCCAAGCGGTGGGCTGAGCGCAGAGCCAGGCTGCAGGCCAGGTCTGGGGCTAAGGCCTTTCCTAGATCCCTACGAAGAAGGTTGGAGCCTTTAACTAACAGGCCTTCTTGGTGCCTTTTCAGAGACCTCTATGGATTGGGCCTCCCTACTAGGAAAGTCCTTTCTTCTAGAAAGGCAGAGCACATGAGGGGAGCCGAGAGAAGGGAAGATGTGGGCAGAAGGGAATGGCTGAGGGGGCAGAGAGAGAACACCAGAAGGGGAGGGGAGGCAGCAGTGTGGGTGTTATGCAATATCTCATCTAGCCCTCTCCAAAAAATTCCACGAGGTATGTATCAACATCTCCACTTCGCAGATAAAGAAACCGAGGCTCAGAGAGGTGGACCCACTTGCCCCAGGCTGCAAGTGACAACATCTGGATTCGAACCCATAACCGTGTGACTCCGAAGCCTACAACTTCACTGCTCAGGGATGACACAGATCTAGAAAGGTTGAGGCCCAGAGAAGGTGTAGAAAAGAAGCCATTCAGGGCAAAGCAGTGGGCGCAGCCCGGTAGCCCTTCCTCACACACCACCCGGGAGGAGAGGTGCGATCGCTGGGGGATGGGACGGGTACTCACGAGCAAGACCGAGCCAGTTGGCAGAGGCCGCAGGCGGGCTTCCGCATCAGGTACATGGGCCACCCGTAGGCAGCCAGGGCAAAGAGCATGTAGTAGCAGACCTCTTTGTAGCGGAGCATCTCTTGCTAGAAGAGAAGAGGCAGAGGGCGGTCACCTCCTGCCCTTCCTGCCTACAGCCTCAGGGCCTAGCAGTTCCCCAGGGTGGGAGCCTGTGGACCCACCCCCTGGCAGGGATGGGCTGCTGGTCCCCTGTTGAGGTGTGGGGCCCAGGCCTTGGAGGAAGGACACTCCTCCAGGTGATAATTGCATTTCCCTAATTATCTCCATGCAACCAGGACATGAATCCTCAGAGACCTGTCCTGTTGCTCCAGTCTCAGAATTAATGATTTGGGGACAGAAAATCAGTTGGTCCATTTCCTTGCCTGTTTTCCAGAGAAGGGAAGAGTTGAGGGACATGAGTAGTAATCCCCCCACCTCAGCAATCAGCCCTGAGAAGGGCCCTTGATGCTGGGAAAATGTAGCCCTGAGAGGCCCCAGCCCTCCAGCTGGGCGGGGTGTGTGGGTCTTGGGCAACAGGGCAGCCACACTGGGCCAGGAGACCAATCACCAAATCTCTGGCCCTTGGGTTCTTTGACTGCAAATATTGGGAGCCTTCAACTTGACTCAGCCAGCTGCAGGCTCCCAGGGCTCCAGGCAGGGGCTGCATTGGTGGGAGATTGGGATCTCTTGGGAGAAAGGTGCCAGTGTGAAAGCCAGTGTGTCTGAGGCCCAGTGGCCACTGTTGACGCTGAGGAGGTTATTGGCTGCTGGGGTGGAGGGAGGAAGAGGCAGGGGTGTCCCAGCAAAGTGTCTGCCAGCTTCCAGTCTTTCCCAAGTGCCCCAGGCACCGGGAGAGGGAATTAGTCACCTTGTAAAAGTTAAGGAGGGTGATTAGTCACCTTGTGAAGTGAAATAGGTGGCACCTTGATCAGGGCCCGGAGGGGTGGAAACATCCCTGGCCAGCTCGGCTGCTCTTCAGGAACGAGAGTGGAGAGGTAATTATCCTCTCCCTGTCAGGAGCTCCCTGCAGCCCCGGGGGCGGGGTGGGCCCTGGCAGCCCCTGCCAGGTGGCAGGTGTGACCCTGGCACCTTGATGGGAGTCACTTGATGGGAGTCACAGCTGTCTGCCCTCCCTGCTCCCTGTGAGGAGTGGGAGGGAGAGGGTGGTGAGAACAGCCAGGGCAGAGCCTGGCAAGCAGAAATAGGCTGGTTTGGGGCACTTACTATGGATGTGGCTATTTTCAGAGAGGATACAAATGCCTGCTTTAGTGGGGAGTAGGGACAGGCAGCAAGGACTGAGGCTTTTCTAGAGGACTGAGTGTTGGTTTTTTTTTTTCTTCTTTTTAAGGGACAGTGCAGCTGGAGTGCAGTGGCAATCATAGCTCACTGCTGCCCTGATCTCCTGGGCTCAAGAAATCCTACCTCAGCCTCCCAAGTAGCTGGGGTCACAGGCATGTGCCACCATGCTTGGCTTTTTTTTTTTTTTTTTTTTTGTAGAGACAGGGTCTCACTATGTTGCCCAGGCTGGTCTCAAACTCCTGGCCTCAAGCAATCCTCCCACCTCGGCCTCCCAAAGTGCTGGGATTGCAGGTACAAGACAGCACACGTGGCCTAAAGGACTGAGATTTCTAAGAGACGGAATCCTTTCCATCAGCATCCTGGCTGGCACTGAGGCTTCCTGGCACTGTGATGGGAATGGCTCGTGTCCTCTCAGCACAGCTGTGGTAGAAGGTGTGCCCAGTGTCATTTCACAGATTCAGGATCCGGCTCAGAGGGGATGAGGAGCCTGCTGGAGGTCGCAGTGACAGGCATCAGAGCAGATGCACGCTCCAGTCGTTTGCTTCCTGAGGCAGGGCCTGTTTCTCCCGGCTGCCAGCTTGGTTTCAGCCTGGACTATGCTGGGCCCTGGGCTGTGTTGGGCCCTGGGCTGGGGCTCTCCCACCATGGTACTGGCACCACCTTTCCCTATTACACACTGGATTTCTACGAAAGGCGATTGAGAAAAGGTTCCACTACTGAAAAAGCTTGGAAACCAAGTACTATGCCCGTTGCGTTTCATTAACAGCAGCAGCAGCAGCAAAAATGCTAGCAGCTCACCCTGGTGAAGCACTCTGTCATCTCAAGAGGCCAGGACCAGACACTTCTGAACTTGGTAAAGGAATTCAGGGGATTTGTTTGTAGAACCGGTGTGAAGTGGGTGGTTCTTGTGAGGGGCATGATCTGAGCAGAGAGGCTCTCCGGAGAGCGGGGGGAGACTGGGCAGGGGCAATGTGGCTGGCACTGGGAGGAGTTTGCTTAGGTCATTGTGGCAGAGTGGGAGGGATGGGGACGGGGTGGGGTGAGAGTTGATGTCTGACTCACCGAATTCTTGAGGTCGAGGTACTTGGTGTTTCTGGTCACCGGCATCCCAGACAGGAAGGCCAAGATGTCATTGTTTGCCTGTAAGACGGGCAGGTGAAGAGGGACAATCACTGGCCCAGGCCCAGTTGCATGACTGGGAAAGGGGGCCCAGGCCCTGGCGTCCGCCTGCTTCCCAAAGGCCGAGAAGCCCAAACGAGCATGCAGCTTCTAGTTCTTCCAAGATTCAGCCACTTTTCCAAAATCTGAGGTTTCCCCATATTTCCAGATGCTCCCCTTCTACCCAAAACATCAAGCCCCTGAGGACATTCCTGACCCACAGCAGGTGAAAGGTATTTTGTATGAGACACTGAGAAACCCTAACTGGGGTTGGTGTGCTAGTGGGGATGTGGGGTGGGCGGAGGGGCCATGCAGAAGACCGACTCGGGAGCTCGCCACATCCAATAAGCCTGCGGTTAGAAGTCCTTTGAGGGCCAGCCCCAGAGGTAGCCATGCATGGCCCAGAAAGTCCCGCGAGTAGTAGTCACGGAAAGCCTGGCCAAAGGACAAGCTCAGGAAGGCAGGGGGAGCCAGAGGCAAAGGTGACCTCCAGGGTCCAAGAGGGTGCGTGGTCATTGGGGAGCTGCGTGGGAGCCGAGCCCTCTGCTGCAGGGGCCACAGGGAAGGGGCCTGAAAGGAGGGTGGTGTGGAGAGGTGACCTGGAGAAGGGGCTGGCGGTGCTCACCTCGTCTAGCACGGCATTGCGCTTGGCCCGCTGCCGCTGCCGGAGCAGCACCAGGCCAGCAATGATGTCGGACGGCACAATGTCAAGGTCCCGGAAGAACTCCGCGAAGAGGTAGGCGATTTCTGAGTAGGCATCCTACGAGGTCCAGGAAGGCAGGAGGCAGTGGCAGGGGAGCAGGAGAGAGGACAAGAGGCCAGGAGTAAATCCCCCAGGGCTGGGAGGCTGCAGAAGCAGGTGTCTGCTCGGGGTCCCCTGGGCAGGTTCTCCCCGGCATCTCCACGGCACCCGCTGAGCCTGACCCCATGCAGCCCTGTGACCCTGAGGGCCCTGCCCAGGGCTCTGGGCTCCTAGACCTGGCAGTAGCCACCCAGTCCTCTCCTCTCCTTGGAATTCGCACGGTGCCCACTGTCTACCAAGAGCAGGTGCCAACTTGAGCCACTCCTTTCTGCTTTCCCAGACGCTAGGATCAAGGCCGGGTGGCTCTGGCTCATTTCTCCTCTAGCCATTCTCTCCAGCACAGAAACAAACTAAGCTCCTGGCTGCCTCCGCCCCACCAGCTGGGACCTTGGAAGTCCCTCCTAAGGCCTCTGTGGAGCCTGCCAGGTCTCAGGCACCATCACCCAGCTACCCACAGGCTGCTGGCTCAGTGACCCCCACAATGTGCCCTAGAAGGGGGTGTACTCTCTGGCCCAGTGGCCCCCCATGGCTTCTCTCCAGGCCCTTGGCCTGAGGACAGTGCATGTCTGGGCCTCAGGGCAGGAGGCGAGCCCTGCTGCTAGTGCACTCTTAGTCTTCCCTTCCTGGCCCCACGCTGCAGCCCAGAGCCTCTTCCCTAACCTGTCAGGAGACGCTGAGGTGGGAACAACCACATGGCAATGAAGTCTGTCTCACTGGGTCTCGCCCCAGAGTGTTTGGCACTCGTAAGTGAATAAATCAAGGGCTGCAAATTCAAATGCCGAATGGAGCCAAACGGAGCCAGCTACTGCTCGGCTCCAGCTGACCCGAGGCCCTCCAGGGGCCCACTTCACCAGATTCAGAAATACAGAAGTTTATGGAAACACCCCTGATTTTTAAATGCTGGCATCCAATTAAAATGTGTAAGCAACACAACACACACTGATCAAAACGTGCTTGGGACCGGACCTGGCCCCTGAGGCCATCAGTGTCTAACGGGACCTTTGCCCTGGGGCTCCACTGTGATGTGCTATCTTTTCGCCAGACTCTGACAACAGCCCCAGCTCTGCCCGTGCACCTGGAGGGGCGGGTGTGCCCTCCACACAGCAGCCCCAGCCTCCATCCGCCAGGGGCCGGCTCTCAGCCCTCTGCATGGCCTGCCTGCAGCCCAGACCCTCAGACCGCCCCAGAGAGACCCAAGGGGGTGCTCCCCGCCCACCAGGGAACCTTGGGGGCTTTCTTACACTTGATTACTCACTCTACGGCTCACCAGGGGATGCTGGTGGGCAGGAGCCACTCGAGGCTTCCCGGTGGCTTCCGTGGAAGGAACTTTGCTGTCTGCCTCAGGGAGGAGTGGTCTCCTGACCTCACTGGCTCTGCTACTAACTAGCTGTGGGACGCTGAGCAAGTCACTCCACCTCTCTGGGCCTCAGCTGCCTGATCTGTAAAATGAGGGGTGGGACTAGATGATCTCTAAGGTCCCTGCCCGCTGCGTGGCGCCCCTGGGTGATCCCAGGGCCTGCCTCCCTTCCCTCCCCTTGGGGGCCACCCCCAGCTGGCCCTGTCTTCCTTCTGCAGTGCCCTGGCATTAAGTCCGGCCCTCTGGTCACTCCTCTGAGCTCCCAGGTGCTGAAGGCTATGTGTCCCCATCTAGGTCTGTGCTAAATGCCTATTGGCTTTGCCAGGCCTCCTTGATTAATTTGCTGCTGGTGAAACGCTACTTTTCTTTGTCTTCAGGTCACCCTGACTTTGCGTATTTCTTCTCCTAAACTAGAGTGTAAGTTCCAAGGGAGTTGATGCAGTCTTCACAGCTTTCTGTTCCCTTGACAAAGCAAGTGGACGTGGTCTTGCGTGCTGGAGCGAGTGGCTCAGTGAATACCAGGCCCCGTGTGAGCAAGCCGTACTTGCTCACGCTGGAAACCCAGCTCCTTCCCACCAGCCCTGCCCCATCCTGCTTTGCCAAAGGAGCAAACAGCCCCTTAATCACCTGACCACAGGATGTGAGCCAGAGGGGAGCGACCTCCCAGTACTTACTGACTGGGAGTCCTTCGTCCGCGTGCAGCAGAGGAACACTTTGAGCCGGCGCGACCAGCTGGTGGCTTGACCCTCCTCTAAGCGGTGCCTGCAAAGCAGGAGAGGCGGTATGTGTGAGGTCAGAGGGCTGGACCAGAAGAGCTGGGACCCAGACGTTATGGAAACAGGGCAGCCTGTTCCCAGGACCCTACCAAAGGGTTCCCACAGTGGGTTCTGGGGGAGAACGGGGCCCAGGCCCTGCCAGAGCTGGTGGCCAGTGGCCTTGCTGCTGGCCAGCAGGGGCACTCCCTGACAGACTCCTGCTAGCCTAAGATGGTGTGTGCCGTTGGCCAAGGGTGGGTGGGTGGAAGAGGGACGTGGGGAGCGGTGGAGAGGCTCCCTGGCTTTTGGAAGACTGAACACAGGCAGGCTCTGGGGCTTCAGAGCTGGGAGCTCAATGTGGGGGCTACCCTGCAGCTCAGGTGTCCAAAGGCTCAAACCCTGGGAGAGGTCAGCAGGGTGTTGGGCCTCTCTGTCGTCTCGTTCTAAGGCCTGGAACAGACCTTCCAGAAAGACTTGCTTTTCCCCAGAAAGGATTTCAGACACTTACATACTTACATACTCTACTTACAGGAAATTTATGGGGCTGAGTAAGGCTCTGCATTTCCCAATTCCTTGGATCTGATACCTAGGTAGGGAGAGGGCTCTACCCCTCACCCACATGGTTGCCCTTGTCTATTCTCACCCCCTAACCCCACCCCCAGTGGGTCTGGCTGCTCGGATGGAGAATCAGGGTCTCTCCAGGAGTCTGTACCCAAAGGCAGAGCAATGGGCCAGTTATTCATAGAGGTTCCTCCTAGCCTGGATGTCTGCAGTCAGTGTGTTTTGAGCATAAAGATAACAGATCCAACATTAAAAGTGCTGACCTCCAAACCGAGCAAGAAGGGGCTAGCTTGCTTTTGTGCCATGTGCTGGCCCCTTAAAAGCCTGATGCTGGGTGGTCAGGAGAGGAAGGCAAGGGTGGCCCTCAGATGCATTCAAGGCACTTAACATCCATCTGGAGTGACAGGCCAGGCCCTTTTTGAGCCTCTTGGCTCCTCCGTGTGTCTAAGGACCACTTCCCGCTCTCCAACCCTGGCTTCATAAGGCAAATGGCCACGAGGAGAAGGAGGGCAACAGGGTCTTCCAGGGCTACAGGAGGCGGGTAGGGAAGGGTGCAGGGAATTGCTACTCTGGGGACCCGCTGGCTCTTAGGGACTTGGACAGCTGTACATCCTAAACCAATGTCCCACCTTCCAGGGGCATGAAGGGACAGTGTGCTGGCCAAGCAGGGTTCCCAGAGCACTGTGGGATGGGTGGTGGTGGCCAGCTGGGCTGGGAGGGAAAATGGGCTTTGGGGCCTTGGCTCCCAGACCTGACATTTTGGGCTGGGACGTGGCCAGAGCAGGCACGGGTGTGGCTCTGGCTGCAATGCTGAGCTGACGTGGAAGGTCCACGGGGAGCCGAACACAGCAGCGCAGGAGGGTGGGATGGTGAGAATTACTGCTGGGCAGCGGGGGTCCAGACAGCCTGCTCCCCAGGTGAGGGTGCTTGAGCCAGCTGCTCTGGGCTGCAGGTGTAGTGTCAGTTCTGCACCCCAGCAGCACGACCCGGGGCAGGTGACCTGCCCTCTCAGGGACTTGGATTCCTCATCTGTAGAATGGATCTCACAACCATGCCGGGGTTCACAAAGGGATTAAATGGATGAATTGTGTAAAGGGCTCGGCATGAGGAGCTCCTTACATAATGCACTGTAGAAGCCCCATTAACAGGAGGTACTGGGACCCACCCTGGAAACCCCTCTCTTTTTCTTTCAACAAACAGAAATTACTGTGACACTGCCTGGATGCCCTCCCTCATTTTATCTGCCATGGCACACTTTACCCCATCTTTAAAACATCATGCAAAACTTATCCCCTCTAGGAAGCTTTCCTTGACTCGCCTCTCCCAATCTCTGAATCCTAGAGGCAGCCTAGCCTAATTTAATAGCTAGTTAACCAAGGACTCTAAGGCCAGACTGCCTGGGCTAGTTCCCAGCCTTACCATTTTCTAGCTGTGTAACCTCAGGCAAGTCCCATCATCTCTCTGTACCTCAGTTTCTCCACCCATATTACGGGGAAGATGACAGCTGCCTGGTGGACTTGTAACTTACTACACGCAATGCTTGGCTTCACTGTTATTACCATTGTTATTATCAGCAGTGGACAATGATGACAACAGCTACTATTAACCGAGCACTTACCCAGTATGAGCACTGTGTTAGTCACTCTGCAGGTATTATCTCAGTTAAATCTCACAACAACATCATGAGACAAGAATTGTTATTATTCCCACTTTATAGACAAGGAAACTGAGGCAGGGAGCAGTTAAGCCCTTTGACTAATGCCCACGGCTCACACGAGGTTGGCATGCAATCTGGGAGGCCTGGGGTAGCCTCCTGGAGAATGGAGACCTCTGCCCACCAGACAGCAAAGCCCACCCTGGGACTGCCCACCCAGCCCACTGACTGACCGCAGGTTATAGGTCCGCAGATTACGCTGCCTCCTCTTGGTGGCTCTCAGCTTGACAAAGGTGCGGCCCGTGGGGTCGAAGACGCAGAGGACAGTGATGCACACACTGAGGATGACTACCCAGTTGCAGACAACCATTCCTGCGGGCAGCAGTGGGAGGTAATAGGTAGAGACGCTGGGGACACCTCTCTGGCTCATGCGCTCTGAAGAAAGGGACACTGGAGCCTCCCTAACCCCAAATGCTTCTGGGGACAAAAGCCAGGCTCCAAAGCCCCTGGTCCCAGTCTCTGGCCACATACGTGGCCACCCTCTTGCCCACCCACAACCCCAAGGGCCACTCTTGGCTCAGAGCAGGCAGCTCTGTGGGTTTCCAAGGAGGTACTGAGGAGCCTCGGCTTGACGTGAGCAGCTCTGTGCCTGCCGCAGCCCACCCCAGACCAGGTAGCTGGCAGGCCTCAAGGGTGAGGGAAGCAGCCTCGCCCAGCCAACCTGCTGGTGCCCTCACAGAAGGCACTGCCCTCTGGCAATGCCCAAGCTTCTTCCTCTCTAAACTGATCCCGTCCCCTGTGCCCCTGGGGCTGCTGAGGCTCCAGCAGGCCTCACCCAGACGTACCAAGGGTGACATTCTTGGCAGTGAGGTCGTTGCAGGAGGTGTAGTACTGAGTGAGCCAGACGATGCCCACGATGGCGTAGATGAACTCGATCACCAGGATGGCTGCAAGGAGAGCAGGCCTGGCTGAAGGATGGCTGCCACTTGCCCGCCAGGGAAGGGCCTAGAACCCTGGCCTGGCCTTTCCTATCGCTGGGCTTTCAGCCAGCTCAGTAGCAAAGGCAGAGGCAGCGGGCCAGCAGCAGACCCCCCACCCCCCTCGCCTCCCAGGCCTCAAGCCTGTCCTGTCACCATTTGGTCCTGTTGGTCCCTGACTGACCGCTTGGATTGTGCCCACCACCTCTCCTAGCTTCTGTGCTCTCAAGTCCCCAGGGCCTCCCTGATGGAGTTTTGCTCTTGTTGTCCAGGGTGGAGTGCAATGGTGCGATCTTGACTCACTGCAACCTCTGCCTCCTGGGTTCAAGCGATTCTCCTGCTTCAGCCCCTAGGGTAGATGGGATTGCACATACCCACCACCAGGCCCAGCTAATTTTTGTGTTTTCAGTAGAGACGGGGTTTCGCCATGTTGGCCAGGCTGGTCTTGAACTCCTGACCTCAAGTGATCCACCCACCTCAGCCTCCCAAAGTGCTGGGATTACAGGCGTGAGCCACCGCGCCTGGCCCGTTTCCTCATTCTATCAGGATTTCAGAATCATGTCTGAACTGTGGAATCAGACACATCTTAGGCAAGTTACCTAATCTCTCTGAGCCTCCATTTCCTCATCTGTAAAATGGGAGTGACAACATTTATGTCATAGGACTGTGCAAAAATTAGATGAGAGCCATGTTCACTTCATGGAAACTATTTCCCAGCAAGAGGCCTCTGGAACCTGATGGAGGAGAGAGGAAGGGCCCAGCAGCTGGTCTGCATCCAGCTCAGGCCCCTCAGGGGCTGAGACTGGAGGGGAGGGGTATGGAGTGGTAGCTGAGAAGATCTGCTGGCCTCATGGGGGCAGCCTGGAAGGCCCCAGCTCCATGGGCAGTAGTGTGGCAGCTCAGAGACCAGACTTTGGAGCCAGACAGCGTGGGTTCAAATCCCAGCTCCAACATTTACAGGCTTACTAGTTGTGTGAGGGCTAGGCCTGGGCCCTAGTTTCCTCATCTATAAACGGAGACCAATAACACCCACTCCCTGTGAGGTAACACAGGAAAAAGGGCTTAGCCCAGTGCACAGAAGCACAAGAGCAGTGATCATTAGAAATGACCAGAAGAAGGGGCTGCAACCTGAGCCCAAGAAGAGGACACAGGCTGGTCCTCTGGGGAGCTGGCCCAGACTCCTGAGGGGGTTCCCAGGAAGCAGGGGGCCTGTTTTGAGAAGGATCACAAGGAAGATGTGCTTTGAAGAGATGCACATGGTTTAGGATAGGGGTCAGCATCTTTTTCTGTAAAGGGCCAGAGAGCAAATATCTTAGACTCTGGGAGTCCTACAGTCACTGTAGTAACTACTCAACTCGGCTATTGTAAGGGCAAAGCAGCTGGAGACAATACCTAACTGAATGGATATGTTCCAATAAAACCTTATTTTCTTTTTTTTTGAGACGGAGACTTGCCCTGTCACCCAGGCTGGAGTGCAGTGGCACGATCTCGGCTCAATGCAACCTCCGCCTCCTGGGTTCAAGTGATTCTCCTGCATCAGCCTCCCAAGTAGCTGGGATTACAGGCGTGTGCCACCATACCTGGCTAATTTTTGTATTTTTAGTAGAGACAGGGTTTCCCCATGTTCACCAGGCTGGTCTCGAACTCCTGACCTTGTGATCCACCTGCCTCGGCCTCCCAAAGTGCTGGGATTACAGGCATGAGCCACCGCACCTAGCCTAAAACTTTATTTAATAACACATACAGCAGGTTGGATTTGGCCCTCAGGCTGCAGTTTGCTGGTCCCTAGTCTAGAATGTAAGCTATAGAAGGCCTTAGTTCACTGCTGTACCCCAGTGCTAAAACAGGGCCTGGCTCGCAACATGTGCCCAGTAAATAATGGCTGAGTGAATGGAGAGGTGGGAGTCGTCCGGGGCAGCACCCCAGGGTGGGTGGCCCTTACCCAGGCGCACGTAGAGCACGTACTGCATGGAGTCGCGGGGCTCCGTGTAGAGGATGCCCCCGCGCATGCTCAGCCAGATGATGGCCATCTCAGCGATCATGCAGCTCAGCAGGATACCCAGGTAGCCGCGGCCGTGGTCCACCAGGTTCAGGGAGCAGGCCTCGTGCGGGTTATAGACCAGGCCGAAGAGCACCACGGACAGGATCACAAACCTGTCACAGGAATACCCGTGTGAGCAAGGCCAGGCGGCCCCTGCACCTCGAGATGCCACTAGCAGGCAGGCCCTTCCCCAGCCCAATTCAGTGCAAGGAGGGGTGGCAGCAGGCGCCTCCTCCATAAGACCATTGTCCACCTGGCATCAAATGCCTAGAAGGGCACAGGCGGCCAGTAAAAGGGCACAGGGTCAGCCATGGGGAGACAGCGGTAGAAACTCCCCCCAGTGTTGGGGTCAGGTCCAGCAATGGTAGCAGGGGTCTCATTGCCCTAAGGGGCTAGATGTTTCAGGCACCTCCTCCGGGCAGCTGGGGGCATGACAGGGTTGGGACTTGGGCCCAAGCAGGGAGGAACAAATGGCCAAAAAGCTTCCTTCCAGGACTTTCTCTCCAAACCCAGGCCTGTGGCCCCGGGCCTGGGGACTCACCAGGTCGTATGCAGGAGAAAGAGGAAGATGGCCGGTAGGACGAGGTCATCACTGCCCACAGACCAGCGCCGCCGGAACACCACGATCCCGGGCATGGCTGGTGGCTCTGCAGAGGCTCAGCGGGCCTGGTGCTCACCTCCTGAAAGAAAGCAGAGGACCTTGTAGCTGCCTGAGGAGGTGAAGGCACCCAGGGCCACTGCATTCCTTGGGCCACGGGACCAGTCCCTGGTGTGGCCAGAAGCACAGGCATTTTTGGAGCTGGCCACTGGAAGTGCTGACCCATCTCCGGGCAGGGGCCAGCACAAAGGACCTTAGCAGCAGGACACAGACTTCAGCCTTCCCCCTGGGGTCTCTCCTGTCCCCGGAGACTGGCACTGGCCACTAGGGATCGGCTTCTACCTGGGGTTACCCCAGCAGTCACTGTTCAGCTCTATTAAAGACCCCCTGTTTCCTCCTTCATGGGATCAGTGGGACCATCAGCCCAGCCCTCAAACCCTATAATCTTTAGACCTGGCCCAGTGCACACTGTCCTTGGAGTCAAGGGAGGGGCTTCCCAGACCAAGAACAAGCCCACCCAACAGCACAAAGCCCAGCAGGGCAGGAGGAAGGCTGAAGGCCTTGGGAAGGTGGGGGCAAGGGACCCTGTATGGTTGGCAGCTGGGACTGACAAACATGGAAGGTGAGGAGTGCCCGGCTTAGAGCAGGTGCTCAGTAAGTCTTGAATGAGGCCTTCAGTTTCCTGCTTTGCTGGAAGCCAAGAGCATGCTCTGTGACTTGGTTTTGAACCCATCAGACAGAAGTCCCCACCACAGCTATGCCTCCAGGGAGGGAAGGGCACGGTTGAGGTGCAGGGTCAGGAGTAGGACTTGGGACACCTTCCACCCCACACTGCTGGAAGGATGGGGTAAGCCCTGCAGGGTAACGCCCCTCCTGGCAACCATACCTCCCAAGCCTACCCTGAGCCATGCAGCTTTTACAGCTGGATTTTCAACTCTCTGAAGTAGCTGAATTCAAATCAGCCCCGAGCAAGCTCAGGAAAGAGTGCCCAGAAACTCAGGGCCCTCACTCCTCAGCACCCCAAAGAGAAAGGAAGCAGCATGGGTGGGAGGTGACCCCACAGGGAGTTAGGTCCCCAGAGATACCCATAAAGGGCTCCAGGGTAGCCCTGCACTAAACTGTGCAGAGGGAGCCCTGCCGCAGGGGACTGGGGACCAAGTTGGTGGGCAGCTGCCCCCCCCCGAGGCCAGTAGAGGCTTACATGGCACCTGGTCCGGGGCAGGCGGCAGATCCTCCTCTCCCCAGTGGCGGCTCCAGGGAAAATGTGTGTCCGAGGAGCCCGGCATCATTCGGGGAGGAAGCAGCCAAGTCTCCCTTGGCCAGTGGGCATAGCCCTCAGGGTGGGCGAGAGGGCGTGGGGCCAGGTGGCCAGCCCGCATGTCCGCCCGGCCCGCCTCCCTACCCCCGGTGCAGCCACTTGGCGAGCTGTGGCCTGGCGGGCTGGCGGGCTAGCCTGCCGGGGTCGTGCCTACTCCTCCCCCCACCCTCAGGAAGTGACATCATCCCACTCTCTCTCCAAGGAGGAGTCGGAGCTCAGCTTCTGGGAAGCGGGGAGAAGGGTGGAGAGTGAGGGAGCGTGGTGGTGGGGTGGCTGGGCTTTGGGGGTGGGGGGTGGTCTGTGGACTGCAGGGGTCCGGGGCGTTAGCAGTGCCTGTGACATGTGGCTGACAGCACCAGCTTCAGATTAGAGATGGACACGATAGGACAGGAGGGGGGGCTGGGGCACCGCGGGTGGCAGTTGGGCTGGGGCAGAACAGAGCTGCCAACAGCTGGTATTGCCGCCCCCTCCCTTCTCCAGGTGGCTCACAGAGGGTAAGGTGCAGCGCTGGGTCGGGCTCAGGGGCTGTCAGGGCTGCCAGGAGCCCCTCACATGAATGGAACGGAATGAAATGGAATGAATCTAGAGGTTGCGGGGGGGGTGGGCAGCACGCCCCCACAGGTGCTGTAGAGCCGCATCCTGCTTTGATCTGGCCAGACCAGGGGAGGAGGGAGCAGTGCTGTCCCAGAGGGGCTGGCTGGAGGGCTAGGGTCTGGCCCTACCCAGCCTGCCCCCAGGCCTGCCTCTACCAGCAGCCCAGAATATCTCCTTCTCAGGTCCACCCCATGGATGGCCCCTCTCAGTCACCCTGGGAGGTCCCTCCTCTCACTCCCACCCTTGGCCCCATGGAACCCAGGATAGCTAACACTCCTCGAGATCACACACCATCCACCCAACACACACACTCACTCTGCACTCCCCTCCTCTGCCCGAACAATGCCCACTCGCCCCAGCTCTCAGGCTGGAAGGAGTGAGCCAAACCTGGCACTGGGCCCTGCAAAGGTGGCTGCAGGACTGTCAAGACGCTGGAGGGATATGACCAGTGGTAACCACTGCCCCCACCTCAGGGTGACCAGCCTGAGGCCAATTGCCATGGTCAATGCCAGTACCTACCTAGAGCATGGGGTGGTGCTCCTGGGGGCCAACCCTGCTGGGTACCCAGTGACAGGCCTGCACCAGTGGCCGGCCCACCACCATAGAGTCCAAGGCACAGAGGCTGGGACGCAAGTGCCAGGCTGGCTGGTTTTGAACCTGGGCTCTACCACATACCCACTGTGTGACTTATTAGTTGTGCCTCAGTTTCCTCAACTGTAAAATGTCAATTTGTAAAATGTCGATTATCCCTACCTCCTAAAGTCCTGGTGAGAATCACATGAGAGAAGGTCTGCAGAGGCCCTAGCTGTCTTAGCTGGGGCGGGCAAGGCGGAGGGAGTGCAGGGAACCCCTTGCTGGACCAGCCACCCCTCCCGCCTGGGCTGGTGGAATCTCCAGTTGGTCACCAAGTCAAGGTCTGGGGTGGGGGTGGCAGAGCCTGTGCTGCATGAGGGTTGGGGGTGGGCTGCACCACTCTCCAGGCCAATTCATACATCTCTTGGGGCTGCTATTTTTAAGGGCCTGAATGGTGCCCTTTCTCTAGAGACCCCAGCCCATCACAATAAGGGCCTGTTCCCCTGCTGGGGATGTGATTTCATCTGGAGGAAATGTCTCAGGAGCAGGGAGGGCAGAGGCTACTTCCTGGTCTGGGGCTGCCACAAAGCACCTCTTCTGGCTCTCCTCCCCTGGGGCACAGGGTCCTCCCCTCTAACAGCCACAGTGGGGCAGGGGTAGGCGCTGCCTGCCCTTCCTATCCCACACCAGTGGGGCTTCCAGGGCAGGAACGGCATACCTTCCAGCAGGGGCCACAGGGGCATTGCTGGGGGCTCCTCCTGCCTCTGGTTGGACCCCCAGCACAGGCAAGTGTGAATGGGGTGCCAGGACCCCTCTCACATGGATAGAATGACTTAAGCAGCCCAAGGAAGCCTCCTTCTTCCCCCACCCACACAGCCCAATTTTCCTGCTGGTGATTCAGGCCCCTGGACTAAGTACTAACCATTCTGGGAGTTCCTCTTCTAAAAATGCAAACTCTGTTTAAAAATGCACATGCTGCCCCCTACTTTAAAAACCTTCCTGGCTTCCCATGGCCTGCAGGACAAAGTCCAAGCCCCTCAGGCGACAGCTAAAGGCTTCTGTTACCCTTGCACTGACAGGCAGTGCAAGCTCAGGCATATGCCTCGCCCTCTCTGAATCCATGCATTCCCTTATCCCCTGAGCAGAAAGGGATCCCGGTGCAGACAGACTCCAGCACAGAGCCCACCCTCAGCTGACAAATCCTTCTGGCTGGGGAGGCTCTCCAGCACCTTCTTACACTGCCACATCCTTCTTTCTCGACACCCCACAAACGTGCTGCTCCCCAGAAACACATCACTGGAAGGGTCCATGCTTTGCTTACTCCAGTTCTGATGGGTGAAATCCAACTCATCTCTCTAGGTCAGCTAAAAGTCACCTCCTCTTTGAAGCCCTCCCTGACAGCAGCCCTCATGCACCCCACTCTCCTCCTGGGAAACAGGCCGCTCCCTTATGGGAACCCTAGACCCCTTCCCCCAGCGTGGCCCTGGTCACACTGTGTTACAGTTAACCTGCTGACTCCTTGCTGCCCATCCCCACCCCAGCTCAATAGACAGTCCCCGGAGCCAGGGTCTCACAGTACCCATCGCCACACCTCCGGGTGCCAGCTGCAGTGCGTGGCTCCAGCTCCTCAGTCCCACCCCATGGCCTCATCAGCACAGCTCCCCTCCCAGTCACAAAGGCTGAGACAGTGGCTCCTTCCCCCTTGAGCTCACACCCTTCCCTTCTGGGGAAACGTCCCTCCCTTCCTGACTGCCAGGCTGGGCTCCCACCCCAGTGCCTTCCCTGACAGCTCAGGGAGAACCCTCTCCCCCTCCTCTGGCTAGACGAACTGTTCTGGGACCTCAGTTTCTTCTCTTGTAAAATGGGGCTAACAACATCCCTCTCAAGGCCGTGGTCAGAACAGACTGCGGTGACATCACTACGGACACTGCACAGGCCCTGCACACCCCAAGGATCTGCTGATGGCTACTGCTGCATTAGCAGACACCTGAGGGGCTTTGTGGGGACCTCCTGTGATGTGACCTGTGACTGGGTGCTGGGGTCTGGAAGGTGCTGCTGGTGCCCAGCTGGTCGGAAAGGGCTGGAGTGAGCAAACAGAAGCCCTGACCGAGGAGCCTGCCCCCACCGTGAGTGCTCTGGTGCTGCTGGTAAAAGCACCCCAGGCTGGGATTCGCCCCCTCGTCCTAAGGTACCCTGTGGGCTTGGCCCTGGGAGCAGATTTTAGGGAGCAGAGTCCTTGGCAGCAAGACTCCCAGCAGATGGGGCTCCAAGAGCTCCCAGGGGGATGCGGGGGAAGAAGGTACCGGTTTAGCCCCCTGGAGTGTCCACAGGAAACTGGACAATGAGCTTGGGAACCCCCTCGAGTGCCACCTCCAGCCCATGAGATTTCCCATCTGGCCAGAGATGGCTTTGGTCATTGGCCTGGGGATGTGATAGACGTTGTGCCTGAAGGAGGGGATGACAGCCAGGTCCAGCCATAGGGATCCATCTGACATTAGCTGAGCACCTTCTGTGTCCCAAGTCCTAGACTAACCGCCTTCTGTCCTCACAGCAGTAACACAGGGTCGCAGTGTCGCTCTCATTCCACATTGTGTGCAAGGGGTGGTTAAGACCCTGCACTCTAAAACAGGCTGCATCTGAGTCTTGGCTCTGCCACTTACTGGCTGTGTGACCTTGGACAAGGTACTTAAACTCTCTGTGCTTCAGTCTCCTCACTTCTAAACCAGGGATAAGAAGAGTACCTACCTCTGAATTATCAGGAGGGTTAAATCAGTCAACACTTCAAACAGCGCCTGTCATCTGGTAACTGCTCAGCAAATGCTGCCACTGCCATTACTATTACTACTGAAGAATGAGACTGAGATGCAGAGACTGCCTGACACTATCCGAGGATCAAGAGGCCAGGCAGGCAGGAGGTGCAGGTCATTCCTGCTGCCATCCAAAGCCCACACCTAACAAAGGTCAGAGTTAAAAGGAGTCTCAGAACAGTCCCACTGTCCCCTTTTATGGGCGAGGAACCTGAGGTTCAGAAAGAACACAGAGGCCCTAGCTCTTCCCATGATATCCATCCCTGCAGCATCACTGCTGGGTGCTGGACACACAACCCGAGCCCCCAAGCCAGCCTGCTCCCTTCTACCTCACTACATACCCCACTCAAACTCCCCAGTGACAACAACATTAACAGCATGTCACCACAGGGAGCCTGGGCTGAGATCCTCTCTTTCACGCTCTTGGAGATACCTAACCCACCTAGAAGCCAGCAAAATCCGCAGAAGCTCCCTCACAGGAGATAAATCTGCAGGGAGGCATCAACCATGTGCCTACTTCAGTCACCTGCGGCTGGCTCTCCTGCCTCCAGCGGTGGAGTCCCTGTTGCTCTGCAGCAGCTGTGGTGACAGAGAGGAGACTCTCAGACAGATCCAGAGAGCCACCTTCCCTGGCCCCCCATTTTACTCCTGCCTCCTGGGGCTGGTGATGGGGACCAGGTCCAGCCACATCCTAGAGCTGCCCAGTGCTGAACGAAGAGCAGTGTCCCTAGGACAGAAAGTCCCGACCCCTCTAGGCCCCAGTAAATCAAAATAGAGGGCCGGGAGGATGAGTCCATTACAACATGTGAGACACAAGGGCCCCCACGGTTGCTATACGTAAAACTAGCACTGGACACCACACTTCCTGGTGGCCAAAGTAAATGTGGAAACTGTCAAGTTTGTAAGGGCTCTTTTTTGCTCTGTGGGGTTTTTTGACCCTTGGTGTCCTGAAGGGAGAACCCAGGACTCCCATTTCCATGATGAATGGGATTCCTGTGTGAAAGGGCTTTGAAATTGGAAGGTGGTCCAGAATAGTTGAGAGGAACTGATGCCTGCTGCCTGCTATGCTCTCATGGTCCATCCGATTCTGAATGTGCCTTGTTGGGCACTGGAGCTTATCTGGTCTGGGGGTGGGCATCTGATCTGGGGGACTCAGCACAGTGAGGCTGGGACCCCGGTTGCCCCCCGCAGGACACTGGTGGCCCGCCTCCCAGCAGAGGCGTTGTGTTCAGAGGCTCCACCCTAGCTAGGGTGGGCTCACCAGCGGGTCACTGTCTGGCTTCGCTGGGCTGGCAGACAGGTCCTGCTCTCTTTAGCACAGGCTTTGGTCATGGTGAGATTCCAGCTGTTCACTGCAGCTGCAGGACTGTGGTAGTGAGTTAACCTCTCTGCACTGGTGAAACTGCAGGCTCCAGGATCCTGGGTGGTGACAGGGACAGAATGATCTCAGCCACCTATAAGTCGGGGACTGGGCTGCTTCAGTTCTCCTAACATTTATGAATTCCCTACAAGGTCTCGGCGCACATCTATGCCCTTTACAAACATGAACTCACCTAGTCCTCATAACAGCTCTGTGAGGTAGGTACTACTACCCTTCCCCTTATTTGACAGATGAGCTGAAGTGACTTGCCCACAGCCACACAGCCTAGGCCCAGAACCCAGGTCTTTACGTCTGCATGCTGCTTCCGAGAAGCAGGACTCAGCTAAATGCCTGTTTCCGAACTCAAAAGCTGGCTCTAAACCTCTTCTTACAGACTGAGGAGCTCTCTGGGTCTTCATCTAGCTTCAGACTCACAATCATGTGGGATAGCACGGGACCCACTCTGCAGATGAGGAAAACTGAGCCCAGGGGAATTCCACGGAGCAGGCTGTGGAGTCGGGAGAGGGCACGGCACTAGAAACTATGTGTCATCCAACTCCAGCCTCATCAGGCCACAGGGTATTACCCAAGCTTTGCAGATGAGGAAACCAAGGCTCAGAGAAGCAAAATGGTTTGTCCAAAGATCCCTCCACGAGGACGTCACAGAGCTGGGATTTCAAGTAGCCTCCTTGAATTACTTGCAAGAAAAAAATACCCTCTCTGCCTGTCAGTCTGACTCATTTTCACAAACACAGAGACAGTAGGACCCACAGGTCCCACCCCGGGGCTACAGTACCTTCCCCTTCTTCCCAGTGGCCGAGAGGCTGGCCTCTGAAAGCACAGGAGGGGGAAGGTGACAAGGGAGACGATGGAGAGAAAGCACGTGTGGGCTGGGGGCCGCGTGCACCACCAGCCTGTACCCGGGTGTGTGCAACCCAAGTTAGGGGCCTGAAAGCTGTTGCTTTTCACACGTCAGCTGTGCTAGAGCAGAAGGCAGAGTGGAGCCTGCCCAGGGCTGGGGCCAGATTTCAGCATGAGATAGGTCCTCACACGCCCAGGCCTAGGGATGAAAACAGTGTGCCTGGTGCAGCCGGGGGCAGGAGTGGGAGGCCACTGACATTTGTCCCCTCCTACCCGCCGCCCAGGGTCTTAGGCTAACAGACGCCTTTCCCACTCTTCCCCAGGATGGCCTGGAAGGACCAGAAGAGGCACCTCCTCCACCCCTCGCCATGTGCCAGCCACATAACCATCCTCACTACAACCCCAGCGGTGAGTCTAGCTGTTCACATGTCGTGGATCGGGAAACTGAGGCTCCAAGAATTTAAAGAAGCTAGCAAGTGAGTGGCCAAGTCAGGCTCTGAAGCCAGGTCCACCTGCTGTGTTCTCTCTGTGCCCTCCTTGTGCTTCTTGGCCAGAGACCCCTCCCTATAAAACAGCAGTCAGGGAGCTGGGCACAGAGTTCAGGGAGGAGGACGGAAAGAGAAGCTCCAATGACTTGGGGGCAATGCCATCCTGGGCCAGACCCAGAAATAGTTCCAACAGTTATTCGATCGTGTTTATTTAAAAACAAACTCTTATATAGCATTTACTACATGCTGGTTACTTTAACAAGCAGTTCACAAAAACTACCTCCTTTAATGTAATCCTTTTAACAACCTCTTATGCCCTGTATTATGGATGAAGAAATGGAGGCCCAGAGAGGCTAAATAAGTTGCCCAAGGCCACTCAGCTCTTCAGCGGCAGAGCCAGGCCTGAGGTTGCAGAGCCTGTGCTCCAGGCCTCTCCCCAGAAGGCTTCACCAGGGCTCCATTTATTACCAAGGCTCCAGCTACTCGTTCTCACGCTAATTATTTTCTACCCGTCTACAATGAGCAGAATTTGCCATCTGCCACCAGCCCTGCTACTGACACCAGCCAACTCCCTGGGAATCAATTGGGGCCTTTCGTTTCCTGCTGGTTGTTTTGGAAGGATGGCTGGCTGCTGGAGAGCGGGGAGTGAGGGCCAGGAGGGCAGCAGGACCCTTCCCTGGCGGCCAGGCTGGGCCCTCCTCCTGCCCCCAGCCTTCCTCTGACCTCTCTTCCCAGGGGGATTCACACCAGAGCCCACTCAGTCCTGTGCTCCGACGATGTTTTCCAATAGTGGAAGGAGTCCCCCAGGCTCTGGCCAGGCCAGGTCTGACTTCTGGATTCTTCCTTGGAGATTATTCATTTTTCTGAAACTCGGAACAAGCCCACATCCCACACGTCCACATCCCCTCTGGAGAGGCCCAGACAGGCGGGCTCTGCTGGCCTCTGTGATGGGTGCAGCCAGGCAGCCTGGATCTCCAAGCCCTCACGCAAAGGCCGACACCGCCCCACACTGGGTGGCACCAGGCTGTTTTCTCCTGCCTGTCTGTGGGGAAGGGTGTCTGTGGTTTGCATCCTTTCTACCTGCCCCTGTGGTCTTCTCAGTCAGTCCCCTCATGCCCTAACACATCTTCACCCCACTCTCCCGGGAACGCGACTCTCTCAAAGGCATTGACTTGGAAGGGGTGGCCATCCAATGAGCTGACCGAGGCCTGCCTTCTGGCCCCGGAGCGGGGCAGCCCGGAATTTGAATCTTAGTTCCACCACTTCTAGTTGTCTATGACTGTCACTTCTCTGAGCGTCAGTCTCCATGATCATCTGTAAGATGGAATAATGAAGGTACTCACTTCATAGGGAGTGAGTCATGAGGAGTTAACGAAATAACGCACATGAAGTGCTCAGCTCTTAGAAAACAGGAGCTGCCATCATTGTGATTTAGTAACCATCTCTCCCCAGTGTGCGCAGAACCTTTTCCTCACCTTGCATGGTGGGGGCAATAACTCTCTGCGATCTAAGTCAACCCTCCCAGACAGGTGAGCAGGCTGACCTGCACCTGCCCTCACCCTTCCAGCCTGCGTAATCCTCTGACCTGCCTTCTTGGAAAGGGAGGGCTCCAACTCCTAGGAGCCTAGCACGGCCACACTGGCACTGCCTCCTTTAATCCACAACCACCCAGGGAGAGGGGACCCAACACCCCGGGACAGCTTGAACCACAGAGCTCTCGCCGAAGGCCACAAGACTCTAGAACACTCCAAAGCCTGAGATCCTGCCAGGATGCCCCGCATCTATCTGCTTGCATGTCTGAGTTCCAGGGTGTCTCATTGCAGGCCCCTTCCCAGCTCAAACGCAGGGTGCCCTGAGAGGTAGCAGTCCCCCCTCCCTTTAAGCCCATCTGCCCTTCTAGCTTTCCACTGGCCCCACCTTCTGCTCCTTCCCCCAGAGTCACCCCCACTCCTAGGAGCCACTTCCTGGGAGCTCACTCCCCAGATGGACCTCCTGCCAGGCAGTTCATCAGCTCCCAGCACGAATCCCAGTGCTCTGGCTTCTCAGAACTTCCTCGAGAGGAGACTCCGTCTGGGTGCTGGCAACGACTCAGTGAAGAATTAGCACCTTCCACTTCATTAGGGGCCCCCTAATGAAGCTGTTAATGATATGCTAAATGGGCACACCTAGCCTGACACCTCCCCTCTTGGGGCCCCCGCCCCCTTGCCCAGCCTACCCCTAGCCCTGGTCCTGCCGCCTCCTCTCCTCCGGCTGTGGGTTGGCCCTCGGGGTCTGGCTGGCGTGGGTGCATGCTGCTCAAAGGTGGGGAGGCTTCATGGGACCTCCCTAAGCTGCATGGCCATCTAGGGCACAGGCTGGCCGCTTGGGCTATTGGGTTTCCCTTCGACTGTCCCAGGCATCTCGGAAGCAAGCAGGGATCAAGTGACTTTGTAACAGGAGCTCTTTCCCCAGGGGAAGAGGTCTGCAGAGCTCTAGTATGTGACAGGAAGGTCCAACATCCCCTGACCCCATGGAGACTGGAGAGGGAGGTGGCACCTGCCACCACCAATGGCACACAGGCTGCGGCCCTGTCCCCTCCCTCTGTCACCCTCCTCTCCTTCTGTGCTCAATGAGGGGGATCTCAGTGCTCTTCAGTGGGTTTCCGGAAGCCCTTAAGGACCCCAGGTAAGGGGAGGTGGCCATAGTGGGCAGGCTTCAGCGGGCTTGCAGGCAATGTCAACCAGAGCAGCTTTCAGCTGCTCTGGATCACCTGAGGTCAGGAGTTCGAGACCAGCCTAGCCAACAGGGTGAAACCCCGTCTCTACAAAAAATTAGCCAGGCGTGGTGGCGCACGCCTGTAATCCCAGCTGCTTGGGAGGCTGTGGCAGGAGAATTGCTTGAACCCAGGAGGCGGAGGTTGCAGTGAGCGAAGATCGCGCCATTGCACTCCAGCCAGCCTCGGCCTCCCAAAGTAGCTCTGGGCAACAGAACTAGACTCTGTCTCAAAAAACAAACAAATAAAAAAAAAGTTTGAAAGCCACTAAACAGGATGTGCTCTCAGGTCCATTCTAGTCTTGACTTTTAGAGTTTTACTTGCGGAATGGCCAAGGAGAGAGCCTGGGGGCTCCATACAGGTGCCTGAGCTCACACAATGATCACAGCATTTCCTCCCCTCGCCTGAGCCAGGAGGGCAAAAGGGGCCACAGAAAAAAGTCACTGACCCAGCTTAGATACCTGGGCCTATAGCTGACTATTCTGTCCTTCAGACCTCCCTATTCCCTCCTATCACTCTAGGCAGGGCAAAGTCGGACCCAAGCACAAGGCCTCCATGAAGCGGCAGGGGCTCAGAAGGCCCCCTGCTGCTGGGTGGAGGACAGGACTGGACCCGGCTTTGGTCCCAGTGCCTTGATTTACTCAAACAGCCACAGAGTTGTGACCTTCGATATACAATGCAGTCCTCTCCTCGTCTATAAAATAGGATGAGGATGATGACAGTGCCTCCCTCTTGGGGTGGCTGACAGGACAAAGCGAGTTAAAAGTTGTAAAGTGTTAGGCCGGGCGTGGTGGCTCACGCCTGTAATCCCAGCACTTTGGGAGGCCAAGGCAGGTGGATCACGAGGTCAGGAGACGAGACCATCCTGGCTAAATTGGTGAAACCCCGTCTCTACTAAAAAATACAAAAAAAAAATTAGCCGGGCGTGGTGGCGGGCGCTGTAGTCCCAGCTACTCGAGAGGCTGAGGCAGGAGAATGGCGTGAACCCAGCAGGCGGAGCTTGCAGTGAGCCGAGATCACGCCACTGCACTCAAGCCTGGGTGACAGAGTGAGACTCGTCTCAAATAAAAAAAAAAAAGTTGTAAAGTGTTGAAAGCAGGCTATTGCTCAGAGGAGGCAATTGGTGACATAGAGCTTTAATTAAATCAACCCCCAAGCCGGGCACGGTGGCTCACGCCTGTAATCCCAACACTTTGGGAGGCCTAAGCGGGTGGATGACTTGAGGCCAGGAGATCAAGACCAGCCTGGCCAACATGGCGAAACTCCATCTCTACTAAAAATACAAAAATTAGCCAGGCATGGTGGGGGGCACCTGTAGTCCTAGCTACTTGGGAGGCTAAAGCAGGAGAATCGCTTGAACCAGGGAGGCAGAGGTTGCAGTGAGCCGAGACTGCGTGACTGCACTCCAGCCTGGGCAACAGACCAAGACTCAGTCTCAAAATGGTAAAAAAATAAATACATAAATTCCCTTCTCAAGAGCGTATTATGACTCCTAAATGCCCTTTAAATAAAATTAAAACTCCCAACCATTAGCTATAAAGCTCTCCACCAACTGCACCCCTACCCCGCCCTGCCCAGCCCTGCCACAAGCACCCATACCCTCCACCTTGTCTGACTCTGTCCCTGCCAGCCGGGCACACCCACTCCCAGCTCCTGTCTTTCCACCTGCTCAGCCACTGAGTGCGCCCCATGCCCGGGCATTTCCTCCTCTCCAGATGGCCCCGCTTGCTTTGGGCACTCCGCCCCGACATGGCCTCCACAGCCTGTGAGGCCTGCTTGGTGCCTGTCCCAGCTGGCCTTCAGCCCCAGCCCTGGCAAACCAGCCCACAAATGACCAGGTAAGCCCGTGACCCACTTTCCTGCATGCTTCTGGTGTGTCTGCCTCGCCTCCTCCATCACACTGTAGGTTCCAAGAAGACCCTGGCCTCCATCTGCCTTTCTCCCAGCCTGTGGGGGAATAGGCCAGAAGGCTCTGGGCAACATAGAGACTGGAAAGGAGAGGGGAGAACAGGCCTCCACGATGAGGGGAACCCCATCAGGCCCCTGACAAGTGCCAGCCCCTGCCTGCCCATGCCTGAGCAGGGCCATTGACCAACTCTGTTCTGGGTAGGTAAGGGCCCATCTGCTCGACCTCTGACCCCAGAGTTTGGCATCACTTTCCTTCCCAAGAGACTCGCCTAGCCTGGTCATGCTGTCATTTCTGTGGCCTCTGCTTCCCGACCTGCTCAGGGTGTGGTGGGAGTTGGAGCTGGGGCCACATGCTCGGCACAGCCCCTCTGGCCCCAGTGGCACTCCACTCCCACTTCATGAGGACATGGCAGGGAGGTGGCAGGAGTTTGGCAGGGCTTCATCCCTGTCAACCAGGGGCTGGTTCCCTCGGCCCCCCTAACTATCTGCAGTGGGGAGGAAGCAGGCTCCCGCTAACCCCTGCTGGCCCAGAGGAGGTCAGTGAAGCTGCTGTAACTCCAAGGGATGAACCTTTCCGTGAAGGAGCTGACAGCAACGTCTGAGAGAGACCAGCAGTGCTAATGGGATGCCCAGCTGGGGCTGTCAAGCCAGACAAGGTCCTGGTGAGACCGGCAGAGGCCAAGGCTCTTGCCAGGCAGAAAGTGGCACCTCGTCTCCTCCAGGGTTTAGGGAGGCAATCTGACAATGCCTGCTTCCTCAGCAGGCTCAGGCCTAGGAAGACTCTGGGGTGGGGGTGGCGGTAAGGGAGTCAGAAAGAGCTAGGGGACCTCGACGGGGTCAGCCCGCATCACAGCTCATGCTGACTCCTCCACCTTCAGTGGCCGCCGGCTGCTATAAATACCACTCCTATCTCTGGATGTTGTAGGAGGTGACCTAGAATCACGGGCTCTGAGGCCTCCTGGGTGCACCCCCCGCCTGTTTTAGAGCCTGCCTGACCAGAAAATCCTCGCAGGTTAGAGCCCACCCCCAACCACGAGCAGGGCCCTTGGCCAGGAGATAAAACCCCATTGCTGAGGAAGATGGCTTCCAAACCTAGAGCTTCCTCCAACTTGCACCTCGACATGTTCATGGGCAGGGTGCAGATACCAGGTCCCTGCGAGCAGAGCCCTGGCCAGCCCAAGACCCGAAAGAGACATGGCACCCAGGGCCACTGGCTCAGCCTGAGACCTGCTGCCATTCATTCTCCTCCATACCCACCCTCCTCTGGAGCCCAGCTCAAGGGTGAAGGCTCCAAAGCCATTTGATCCTGAGTCCCTTCCCCGCCCCCAACTCCTCAGTCCTACGGTTGTCCTCGATTCTTGATTCAGCCTGGTTTCCAAACTTGTCACCACCCTGGAAGCCTCCCTGGGGTGTACTCTACTTCGAAAGGGGCCCTGTTAGACTGTTCTGCAGTTGCTCAGATGAGTCCTTGACAATTTCATTCTTCCATTTGGTAGCACGCTTCTGAGTGAGCCCTTCCCTCCTCCAGAGATCCCAGACAGGCCCAGGCCTCAAACCCCAGGCTGGGCTGGCCCAGGAGCAAGGACAGGAGGTGGTCCTGGCTCCAGCAGGTATGAAGACACCAACACCCACAGATGGCCAGGGCTTGGTTCCAGGCTCCCTGGTTTAGGGCAGGGGCAGGCTCTCAGAGTAGAAAAGGCTGGAAACAGCTCTGGGGGTGGGCCCTGGGTGGTGTGAACACAGGTGAAATCTGGTTAAAGTCAAGTTAGTGCATGCAGCCATTCTCCATCCATCCACAAATCACCAGAGTGCCTACTATGTGCCAGGGATTGGGTGGATGGTGACAAATAAAAGCCGACATGGTGTCAGCCCTTATGGAGCCTGCAGACCAGAAGGAAAGAGACTTCAAGTGAACCTTCACATACAACAAAGAAAAATCCTCTGACACGTGCTCAGACGGGGAGGCTGCCTACAGAACTAGGAGCTGGAGCTGTTTCTGAAAGACTAGCAGAGGGAAGCGACCACAGGAGAGGGCGGCGGGGAACAAGCACTGGAGGATACCCTCGGCAGCAGGGCCCGGATGTGAGGACAGTGGAGGCCTGGAGGATGGAGCCAAGGCCAGGGCCAGGCCAGCAGAGAGGAGGCCAAAGCAGGCAGGCTGGCAGGGCCAGGCCCTGGGCTCTGAGCCTCGGAACGACAAGCCAAGGTGGGTGCGAGGGTGAAGAGAAGTGGGTGGCCCAGATGGAAATTCAGCAGACAAAATGGGGACAGACAGGGAGGGTATTAAGGATGTTTACTGCTTGCTATAACACTGGCGCTGTCAAAGACGACCCCAGCTGTCTGGCCCATGCAATTGGGTGGGCAAAGGGGGCACCGGATCCCAGAGGAACGCCTTGAGAACGGAGGCCTGGGGCTGCCCACCCCACCCTCAGAGCAACAGCTCCGGGAGTCAGCCCTGGGCTCTGTGAACACAGGTGAAGTCTGTGTCCTCCCCCTCCCCCGAGTCTCAGCTCAGCCCAGTCCCGAGCTCAGGCGAGCCCGTGCACAGCAGGTCAGGACATCAGTCCAGGAGTCCCACTCAGGAGCAGTCAGTGGGCTCTGCTCCCACAGCCAAGGGTTCCCAATCATGTGCTTGCGGGGGTTTGAGGCATTTCTCCTGAACATTCAGCTCCCCACTCTTCCTGCCATCCGGCCCCGACCACAAATAGGACTACACAGAGGAGCTCTCAGTGCTAATTCAACCTACTACAGGAGGGGAATGGAAAGAGGGTTGCTGTATGCCAGTCACCCACTCTCCCAACCATGTGTTGGGGCTCAGAAAATGGTACCCCAAAGTGAAGGCCTCACAAACAGCCTCAGAAGCAAAGCTTTTCTCTGACCTTCTCCTGCTTTCCCATCTCTATCCCTCACTCTCCCGACACAAACCACAGAAACTAGAATTCTCTTCCCCGCCCCTCACTCTCCCCAGAGGCAAGCCATAGAAACTAGAATTCCTCTTTCCCAAGGCAGGTCATAGAAACCAGAACTCCTTTCCCCTAAAGCCACCCATAAAACCTAAAAGTATTAGCCTTCTCCTGCCTTTCTGTGTAAGAGCTGGCCATAAAGAAATCCTCTGGTTGGGCAGGGCACAGTGGCTCACGCCTGTAATCTCAGCACTTTGGGAGGCCGAGGCAGGCAGATCACCTGAGGTCAGGAGTTCGAGACCAGCCTGGCTAACATGGTGAAACCCCCTCTCTATCAAAAATATAAAAAATTAGTTGGGCATGGTGGCACACGCCTGTAATCCCAGCTACTTGGGAGGCTGAGGCAGGAGAATCTGTTGAACCCGGGAGGCAGAGGTGCCGTGCTGAGATCGCGCCATTGCGCTCCAGCCTGGGTGACAGAGTGAGACTCCACCTCAAAAAAAAAAAAAAAAAAAGAAAAGAAAAAAAGAAAGAAAGAAATTCTCTGACTTACTTTGTTTGATAGTAGATTATAAGACCCCCACTCAGAATCCTGCCCCATACCCTGAAGGAAGGAATGCAGAGAGGCCAAGAAGGATCTGAGAGCAGGCCTTGCTGGGTTTCCCCACTCAGTCTGCTCCCATGGGGTCTTACTCTTTGTGTCCAATCACAGCTCTTCATGGTTGTCCATTCCTCCTCAAACTTAAGCATAAAAATGGAGTTTTCCCTGCATCTTTGGATCTTCATTCTGAAGGCTCCCATGTCACGTAAAACTTTGATTAAATACATTTGCTATGCTTTCCTCTTGTTAACCTGTCTTTTGTTACAGGAGTGTTGGCTATGACCCTCATGATGGCGAGAAAAGGGATCACCCCATAGCTGCACCTACAATCCATTCATCCATCCATCCATCCATCTATCCATCCATCCATCCATCCATCCATCTCTCCATCCATCCATTCATCCATCCATCCATCCATCCATTCCTCCATCCACCCACTCACCATTTCCAGTCATTCTACACTGCTCATCACACTTAGAAAGCCCTCTCCCTCTCACGCTGGCCTGCCAGCCCTGTGGCCTGGCCTCTGCCTGCCCTCACCCGTCTCCCAGGCACCCTGGCCTTCTCTCTGTTCTTGCAACAGGCCAGGTGTGCCGAACACCTTTGTCCTCACTCCTCCTCTAGCCTGGAGAGAACCCCAACCCTACCCCCACCCCCAGAGCTTTGCGTGACTGGCTCCCTCCTGTCATTCAGCTCCTAGCTCAAACATCCCCTACTGGGACCTGCCTGCCAAATTTCAAGTACCCCAAGCACCCCCATCATAGGACTCTGTTTTCCTATCAGCACTTCTCACCAGCTAAAGTTCTGGTTAATGTGTTTACCGTCTGGCTCCCTCCACCAGGGTGTGGCTTCTCAGGGGAGGGGTCTCGCCTGTTTTCTTCCTTGCCAGGTTCCCTGCACTGAGTAAAGGTTTGGCAGGTTGGGGGAGCTCACCACGTCCCTGCCGCCTGAAAGAGAAACCATTTCGGAGCATGGCCTGAGAAGGACAGAAACAGGAGACTGTAGGAGCTACGGCAGAGCTGCACCCAGAACCCAGGGCTCCTGACTCCCAGCCCTGGCCTCTTTCCACACCATCTGCTGGCCATGCCTGGGATCCAAAGCCCTATCCTGAACTGCCCACATGTGCGACTTCACTGGCTACCAACGACCACGCTGTGGGCGAGGCAGGGAGGAAATGTAACATCTTCATTTTACTGATGAGGCAACTGTGGCAGGAAGGGGCTGTGGGGTGATCTGCCTGTGGTAATGCAGTGAGTGGTCCTGCTACTGGAGGGCTCCCTAGCATTGACAAGCCTGGCTCCCCTCCACCTCCCTGTGCATCTGGGTGAGCGTGACTTGCGTCCACCTCTGTACAGCATCCTGTGGGAGGGAGAGCGCACCTCCAGGAAAGAGCACAGAAAGCTACGTTCTCAGGATGCAGCCAGGAGACTCAAGCCCTCTCCCAACTGGGGGCCCGGAGGGCGCCTCAGCTATGGCCTGGCTGCAAGTGAGAAGGGGAAGGACCTGGAGAAATGACTTCTCTTCTAAGAGACTCAGTGTCTTCATCTGGAAGATGAGGGGGTTGACCAGATGATCTCTAATTTCCCTAGGATCCACTTTTCCCCCCACCCCCCAATGCTCAGTTTATAAGGGTCTGCAGCCTCTGGCTCAGGAATATAATCCCACAGAAGACTCGGAGCCTTAAGGTGCTATCATCTTTCTCACCTACTTTCTTCTGGGCCCCAACATTGTCCTGGAGGTAGAAAGGCCAGGAATTTCCACACCATGGCCCAGTGCTTCAATGATCCCCACTTTTGAAATCTGTCAGAACTAAGTTCGAAACCTAACATGTTCAGCTTGTAATTATCAGAGTTAAAGAGAGAGAGAGAGAGAGAGAGAACCTAACATGGGCTAGGAGTGGGGGCTCACACCTGTAATCCCAATGCTTTGGGAGGCCAAGGCTGGTGGATCACTGAGGCCAGGAGTTCGAAACCAGCCTGGGTAACTAGTAAGAACCTATTTCTACAAAAAAAAATTTTTTAATTTAGCCAGATGTGGTGGTGCATGCTTATAGTCCCAGCTACTCAGGAGGCTTACTTGAGGCCAGGAGTTTGAGACTAGTTTGGGCAACATACGGGGAATCTGTCTTTATTAAAAAAAAAAATTATCTGGGCATGGTGGCACATGCCTGTAGTCCTGGTTACTCAGGAGGCTGAGGCAGGAGGATCACATGAGCTGGGGAGTTCCAGGCTGCTGTGAGCTGTGATTGCACAACTACATTGAAGCCTGGGTGACACAGCAAAACCCTGTCTCTAACAAAACAAGAAAACCTAACCCCCCACTGACTGCCACTGTGCGACCTCAGCAGGCTCGGGGGTGAGACTCGGTAAAGGGCAGGTTCTCGGGGTCCTCATCCACCCCCTTCCTTGTGACACAGAACTGCCCTTTGCCAGCTTCCCTCGAATGTGAGAACAAACAAGATATACTGAGGGTTCCTTAGAGGAAGGCACTAGAACAAGCCTCAGCAATACTCCTTCCCTTTAAGCAGAGCCTTGGGCTCCTGCGCGCACACATCCCCACCACATGGGGGCTCATCGAATCCCGGCTGCTTTCCTCCTCCGGGTTCGTGCAATCCAGGAGACCAGACGAAGACAGCAGGTGCCTGAGACGTGCCCGAGCCTCGGCAGCTTCCCTACCCAGAGCAGAGGGAGAGGCGGGCAGCGGGCATGCGGTAGGTCTGGGCCTGGCAGCGGAGAGGCTGGCTCCTAGTCCCCGTGGCCCCTCAGAGCCCAGCCTCCTCTCTGCTCTTCTGGGGCCTTGGCAGGACACATGAGATCACGTCTGGGCGGTGCTCAGAGCGTCTGAGAGAGAAAAGTCCTGAGGGATGGAGGTGGGATTAATTATGTATTAACATTCTTCTTTATTAGCACTTCTGTTTACTGCAGGGCACAGTGGAAAACACATGGGGCTTGGTGTCAGAGAATCCAGGCTGGACATGTGGCCCGGCCATTCAAGACGTGTGGGCAAGTCACAACCTCTTTGAGCCCCAATTCCTGGAAAAAGGGGATGAACAACATCTGAGCGATGTTGGAGAAAGCGTGACACAAATCAGATTTCCTCACCTGTCAGTAGGATTGCAAGAACACCAGCCTCCCAGCATCGCTCACTGTGAGGTGGCCAAGTGCCTGGCCCGAGGCCACATGTGAGTGACATGCAGGGAGTCTCGTTATTGCTGCTGGAGGAGCAGGGAGGTGCAGGGTGAAAGGCCTGAGGATTGGGCTATTGGTAGTGCCATTCAGGCTGCCACTCTCTGGGTGTGTCCCAGGTGGGTATGCTGGGCCAGCTCTCCTTAGGCAGATCCCCACAGCAGCAAGAGAAGGAAGGGGCTGTGTGGGAGTGCAGGGAGGGAGGCACCCGGCTCCTTGCCTGGCTAATGCAAGCCCCTCTTTGGGGTCCCAGCTGTGGGAGAGAAAGGGCTCCCTTTTCCCTAGGATGCCAGATCCATCAGCAGCTAATTATCTAATCTGTTCCCCTTGGCCTAAGGACCATGATCACAGGCTCAAGGAGTCACTGGCCATGAGCTGAGTCTGACAGAAAAGGACGCTTGGAGGCCACACCCTCAGAAGGACAGGTGTTGGGGAGGCAGGTCCAGGGCTTCTGCCTCCAGGGCCGGTCCAGACGCTGGAGAAGTCCAAGTTCAAGTTCCTGGGGCTGACTCATCAGAAAGAGGGTGAAGAGAAGGTCAGGGCAGGGACTGGTTGAATCAAGACAGGCTCTCCTTGCAGGAGGGCCTGCAGACAGGCTGCTGCAGAAAAGAAAGGCGCAGATGTGTCCATAAATACTCCTAGATTCAATCATGTGCTCCTCTGCCTTCTGCCATACAAAAGTCTCATTGATGCATCCCCTCACCCCCACAAACCAGGACCAGTGACCCAACAGGAGGGCTCTGGGGGCCTCTCCAGCTCCTTACTGACAGTCCAGCTGCTGCTGCCACTGCGCTGGCATGCCAGGCATGCCAGGCCCAGGCACTGCCAAGTCACATGCTCTGCGCAGGCGAGGCCAGGCACTGCTGGGGCAGCCTTGGGGATGCAGGGTGATGTGGCATTTGCAGGCAGTGTGGGTCTGCAGAAAAACTGGGTGCCCAGAGGCAGCCGGCCACCTGCCTGCCACCCTCCCCAGCCCCACCCTCCTTCCAGGGGAGAAATCTTTGGGCAAACAGTCAGCCAGGTGTGAGCAGCACAGCTAATGCAGGGCTGAGAAAAGCAAATACGGAGGGCCCCCATGCTGCGGGCCCGCTGCCCTATGGGGTGGCATTCGGGTGGCCCTGCCCACAGCTGCCACTGGTGTCCCCAGCACTCTGCCCACAGTATTTGGAGGGTCTTCCAGGATGAATGTTTTGGCCTTCCCTCCACTGTACTCCCCGGAGGGGCCCGACTGTGAGGTGACAGAGGCAGCGCAGGGAAGAACAGGCAAGGCACGAGTCTGCAGAGGGTGAGGCGGACCTAGGCCTGGAGTCTCTGCTGGGCCACGCCTTGGCTGGGTGACTTGCAGCAAGTCAAAGGACCTCAGGGCCAGGGATGCCCACCGTACATGGCCTTTATGAAGGTTAAATGGGATGAGGCCTGTGTGGGACCACTGAGAAAGGATTTGGCACAGAAGAGGGTCTGGATACGTGGGTGCTCAGCTTAGTGCCACCTGTGGGTGGGCGGTGGAGCCAGGGCGGGTCGCAGCAGGAGAGGCAGTGCCATGGCGGTCTGGCCCACACACTCTCCCAGGGCATGCTCACCTGGCTGATCTGTGACCCCCTGGCCTTAGCTCCAGGGCAGTAAGGCCAACACCAGACTTCTGGCCTGTGGCTGCAGGGCCAGCCGGGAGGGAAGGATGGTCCAGTTCTATTCTACCAGCAGGGCTGCTGGGTCTACTGGCCCCAAACTCAGGGCAGAATTCCCCCCAGCTGAGAAAGGCCTGTTCCCCCAGTGGCTCCCATCCAGGGCTTCAGCTTCAGGCTGGCCCCCACCCATACGCAGCCACAGGAGGCCCTGTCTTTCTGAGGGTGCGTAGCATGTCCTGCTTTCTCTGCTCTGCTGCGCACCACAGTTGAGTGTGCCCTGCAGGCGGTCTGCATGCCTCTGTGCCCTTGCACAGTCTGTTCTCTTTGCCCAAAAGGCCTTTTCCAATCTTGCTCCCCTGGGAACTCCTCAGTGTTCCAAAGCTCAACCTAAACACAACCTCCTCTGTGAAGCTGCCAGGGCCCGCCAACCCCCAAGGGCAGACCTAATCAGTGCCCCCTCCATTCCAGGCTCCCCACTGGGCTGGGAGCTCCAGGAGGGCAGGGCTACACTCTGCATCTCTGTGTCCCTGGCACCCAGCACCACGCCTGGTGCCTAGCAGCTGCTCAAGAAATGTCAGACAAGGCCCCCGGCCCAGCTCCTTTGCTCCTCTCAGATCACGCTGCCAGCACATTTGGCCAAAGAGACTCAGAGATGGCATGTGGGAAGCAGGGCAAGAGTGAGCTTCCCCAGGGAAGCAGGTGGGGTACGAGGTTTCTTTTCCTTTGGAAACTGTCCGTGCTACGTGCACCAAGCTTCACCCACTATCAGAAGTGGCTCTGGAGGCTTGCAGGCTGCCTCCCCATCTCCAAAAGCAGAAACCAAAGTTAGCAGGGGGGTGAGCAAAGGAAAGGGAAGTGCACCGGAACTGCAGAGAGAAAGGCAGTTGTGGCTGCCATCTGCTGTGAGCAAGATGTTTGCAGAACATGCGCTCCTCATTCTGAGGTCTCCCAGCCAACTTGCAGAGAGCTGGGCCGCCCCTCTGCAGATGGGAGCCTGCAGCTCAGCCAAGCTGCAGAGGCCCCACAGGAGAGATGTCAGGGACCCTGCCTGCCTGCCCTGACCCTCTGGCTGGCCCAGTCTGACCTTCTGATTCTTGAGCAGACTGGGGGCCGGGATGCCAGCCCAGGACACGAGTCACACTGCCTTTTCCAGGGAGCCCCCAACAGGCTCTGAGAAGGCAACTCCACAATAAGGCTGATGATAATATAAACATAAGGGTGATAAGGGCAGTAGTACCAGCCATTGCTCACTGAGAGCCCAACTAGCTGCCAGAAGACCTGGTACTAGGAACTTCCAGTCATTATCTCACTTCGCCCCATGACTCCCAGGGGAGGAGGAAATGGAGGGTCCAAGAAAGGGCCCTCACTGCTCCTCACTGCAGAGACACCTGGCTACCAGGGCCATCACAGGAGGAAATTAGCTGGGCATGGCAGGGCATGCCTGTAGTCCCAGCTGCTTGGGAGGCTGAAATGGGAGGATCACTTGAACCCAGTAATTCGAGGCTGCAGTGAGTGCAGTGAGCTATGATTGCACCATGGCACTCCAGGCTGGGTGACAGAGCAAGACCCTGTCTAAAAAAAAAAAAAAAAAAAACAGGAGAATATCTGAGTGGGAAGGAACCTCTGAGCCACTGAGTCACAAATGCTTATTTGAGGAAGGAAGGTGAGGAAGGATGTAGACAGCTGCCCCAGGCCACACCAAGGTCAGCAGCAGGCTGGGAGGAGAACCTGGAACCTTGCTCCACAGCCCAGGCTCCTGGGGCCTTGGTGCGCTCCTGCGCAGGAATGGCTGCTGTCCTCCTGTCCTTGGCACCACCTAGGGGCTCAGCCACGTGGGGCCATTCCCCCAAGCAGAGCGACGCATTTCCAAGCACTGAGGTAATGCTGGCCTTGCCTGGAGGGCCCGTCTCAGTTTAGGCCAGGCCTTCCCTCGCCCTGGCCTGGCTTCTATGCTCCTGACCACAGCAGCAGGCTAAGCTCAGGAGGCTGGGTAGGGCTTGGCCTACCAACCACATTCCTTTCCAGGGCCACCCTACCCTGGGGCTACCCACAAAGGAATTAGCACAGCCAACAGCCTCATCAGAGTCACTGGAGCTGTCCATGGCACTGGGGCACAGAAACCGCTTCATTTCTCACTGGCCAGGCGAGCAGGTAGGGGGCTAAGAAGTCTGCCTGCCAAGACCGAAGCATGCCAGGATCCTGAATGTCACCCTGTGCCCTCAGCCCTGGCAGACAAGTCTCCAGAGGCTACCATCCCCTGCTATGCCATCCCAGGGAAGTCAGGGGTGACCTCCCTCCCCTTGGCAATAGAAAGGTGAGGATCTTGGGGTGAACCACCCAGATCTGCACCTCCCATCCCACCCCACGCGGCTCTGCTGCCACTGCCCCCACAGGCCAGCTCACAAGCCGCACACTCTACATTTCTGTCTGCTCAGTCCTCCCCCAGCCCCCTACACACCGTAATTGCAACACCTCCACCCCACTGACAGCGCCTGCCGTTGCCTGCTCGCTGCCAAGGGGGCTGGGATGGCCCAAAGATGTGCTTCATGCAAACCTTACTAGGGGAAGGGACTACAGTTTTCCCCTTTTCTCCAAGGGGTCTTTGGATCCGGGTGCTGACCCCACTTCCTGCCTCTCTCACAGCTCCCCACCCCACCCCACCCCCAACCCTGGGTCGCGCAGTCTGTGAAATGCCTCTTACTCTGGGAGGGATGGAGGGAATCAATGGCTTCCCTATTCTCCTGCCTCTCCCACAGGGGAAGGGGAGGGGAGGCATGTGGCCCCTGGGGGGATCTTTCAGGGAGTGCCCCAGCCCCACTGCTCCTCCCCGCTGGGAAGTCGGGGTAGTGTGCTTGACAGACAGGACGGCTGGGCGTCAGGTCCACCGGGAGTGGAAGGCAGGCAGCCAGGGTGGTGGGCACCTCCACCTCCACTCTCCCGCTCCCAGGACTCCATGGGAATCGCTGTCACTATCCAGACACCTTCACAAAGAACTCATGCCTAGGCTGAGGCACAGCCAGGCCGAGGGTGAGTCAGCCAGGGAAATCCCGGCATTGGCGCCCACCGCTGGTGACGGTTCCGCCGACACCTACGGAACGGGGTGCCCAGCCCCTCCCGCAGAGGGTGAGAGGAACACCCGGGCTCCCCCACTCCCATTTCCTGCTCCCTGAGAGCGAGCCTGGTGGTGGGGGCAGGGAGGAGTCTCAGTGGGGGCGGAGTCCTGGAGCGAGGCCTCCGCAGGCTGCTGCCGTCTTGTCTTTGGGCCTCTGGTCCCTCACCCTTGAACATCAGCTGGGGAGGAGCTGGGAGAACAGTCACCACAGCCCCTGGGCTCTGGCCTGGAGCCTGTCACCCACACTCTGGGTATCTGGCTTTCCAGGGTCTCACCGGGGCACGCAGGGATACACACCCTACCTCATTCCTGAAGGGCCCTGCCCCTGCCCTCCTTCCACGCAAGGCGATTGCTCTGCCTGAGCCCAGCACCTCCACTATATGCTGTCCTGGACCCCAAAAAGGCAGGATGGAGAGCAGAGTTAAGCCAGAAGTCAGTACCCTCCCTGGGATGAGACAGAGAGAGGAGGAGCAAAGAGGAGCCAAGAAGAACAGAAAGCCAGGCACAAAGCCTCCTTACAGCAGGACATCCTGTCCCTGGAGAAGCGCCTGTGGCCAGGTCCCCACAAACTCGCCAGACCGGTTGGCTGGAGGCGGGTGGGAGGCTCAGACCGCGGCCTGAGAGCAGACCTAGGACCTGGAAGCTCCCAGACAAGAAGCTCCGACTGCTCCTCCCCACTGGGAAGTGGGGGTGGGTTGGACTCAGCAGGCCCTTAGGCAGGAGCTTCTGGGGACATGAACTCGAGGATGCCAAGCCCTATCCTCAAGTAGCTCACAGTGCAGAATAACAAGGAAACTGGGGCGGGTCAGTGAGCACAGAGCTCCGACACTGATGCCCGGACCACTGCTCAGCCCCAGGCAGACAGAGAAAGCTTCCTAGAGGTGCCTGATGGTTGAACAGAAAGAGCAGGGAAAGCAAAGCTAGTTACTCTCCTCTTCCCCCTCCTCCCACCCAGTTCCCCAGAGCCTGTGGGCAGATTCACCTTGTGCAGGGCCAGATTCCAGCCAGCAGAGAGGCTGGGCACCACTTTAGCTCCCAACCCTGCCTCTCAGTTGCTGGCAAAGGTAGTTTCTGCAGGCTCCTTGGGCTAGGAAAAACATGCTTGCGAGTACACAGAGAGGGCCCATGGGGCTGCTTCCTGGCATCACCAGAACACAGGTGCTTGGTGCTCCCCAGGCAGAGCCCCTCCACTGGCGGGGAGACATGCACATGTTCGGGTTTTGCCAGGCCCCCAGCTTTTAACTTCCAGGCTTCCCCTCTCCACGGTTCTTCCTGAAGACCAGGCCTCTTGCTCTTCCCAGGCAGGGAAGTGGGTAATGCGAGCGATCCAGAAACCCAACTATTACTTTGAAAGAAGACGGAAAACATGTGACCACATGAATCCCATGGGTTTACTTCAATGTCTTTAAAACAAATGACTTGAATGGATTTCTCCCACCCTTCCTCCCCACGGAGCCACTCAATGGAAAACAGCAGCTCAAAGGGCCACAGACTCAGGGCTGCCGGAAATGGGGTATCGGACACAAAGCCTGGCAGGGGGCACTTGAATAAAGGCAGCTTTGGCCAGGAGAGGATGAAAGGCAGATACCTGACAACCGACAGGCAGCCGGCGCAGAGGCACAAAGGGTGCACGCGAGGCCGATGTCAGGTCCAAACACACCCAGGCACCCCGACCCTCTGCTATGGGTGGTGGATCGCTCTCATGTCCCAGCATTGGTCTCCCTTCCTCCTGCCACAGCATGGAAGCCTGGCTGTGGGGACAGCAGTGGCCTTGCTCAGGCCCTTGCCTGGAGAGCCCTGCCCTGAGCAGCCATTTACGCGCAAACTCACTGGACTGGAACACGCAGGTGAGGTCTTCTTGGGCAGCAAAAATTGCTTAGAAAAAAACAGGCAAGGAAGTAAGACTGAAGACATGTGACAGCCCCCAGAAGTTCAGAGCTGGAGAGGCCTGGGGAACTCAGATGCCATGCTTCCCTGATTCCCCGAATCCTACAGATGAGTACCCTAAGCTCATAGAGGAATGCTGACATGCCAAGGTCACACAGCTTTGGGCCTCTGCCCCATCCTTGGCTGCCTTACTCTCTGAGCATATCCTATGTGCCTAGACTCTGGAATTTAGATTTAGTCGCCTAGGTGATGCCAAACTAAACTTGGTCTCAGAGGTTTGCAAGCTGGGGGCTTCCCACCTCTCAGCTGTCCCCTCCCCACCCTCTCCTCTTATGTAAAATGGGAGGAGTGCTGGGCATCATCAGGGAAGACTCAAAGCAGAGAGGAAGTCAGAAAGCAGGAAAAGCAGTGTGAAGCCCTGGGGATCATCGGCCATACCCTGGAGGTGAGGGAGGCCATGGTGAAAGTCACCCCAGTGGGGGAGTCTGGGCTGCCCCTGGCTGCAGGAGGCCTCACCTCAGGCAGGGCAGGTGCACTGTGACCGGGGACCCCAGACCAGACATGCTGACTTATGCATAAGAAAAAGACTTATCTTTGGCCGGGCATGGTGGCTCATGCCTGTAATCCCAGCACTTTGGGAGGCCGAGGCAGGTGGACCACAAGGTCAGGAGATCGAGACCAGCCTGGCCAATATGGTAAAACCTGGTCTCCACTAAAAATATAAAAATTAGCCGGGCATGGTGGCGGGCGCCTGTAGTCCCAGCTACTCTGGAGGCTGAGGCAGGAGAATCGCTTAAACCCAGGAGGCAGAGGTTGCAGCGAGCCGAGATTGCGCCACTGTACTCTGGCTTGGGCGACAAAGTGAGACTCCATCTCAAAAAAAAAAAAAGACTTATCTTTTTCTTATTACAAAAATACATGTTCTCTATAGAAAATAGAAACTAGAAACTAGCTGGGCGCAGTGGCTCACACCTGTAATCCCAGTACTTTGGGAGGCTGGATCACCTGAGGTCCAGAAGTTCGAGACCAGCCTGGCCAACATGGTGAAACCCCATCTCTACTAAAAATACAAAAATTAGCCAGCTGTGGTGGCGGGCATCTATAGTCCCAGATACTTGGGAGGCTAAGGCAGGAGAATGGCTTGAACTGAGAAGGCAGACCACACCACTGCACTCCAGCCTGGGCAACAGAGTGAGACCCAATCTCAAAAAAAAAAAGAAGAAACCAAAAAGAAGAAAATATAAATCACCCATGATCCCTCTAGGAAAACTATCAACTATTAACATCCTTCTAGTCTTTTTTTTCCTCTATCTAATTGTGGGACCATTCGGCACCTACCACTTTTTTTACTGAACTAAAAGGTGAGTACTTCTCCTCAAACATTTTTCTACCGCCATCTTCCTCATTATTGTGGAGTAGTCCACATACAAGATGTACGGAAGTTCATTCAACCAGCTCTCTACTGGTGGATGTTAGGTTGTTTCCCTCTTCTCGGTGTGAGAAAACCCCACAGCTGGGCCCCAGGCAGAGTGGCTCTGGGGTCCAGGGCTTTGGTGACAGGATCCTGCAGGAACCCGGAACTCCTGATCCCAGCCTGGTGTTCCTTCTCCCCGCTGGCAGAGGCAAAGGTTTATGCATAAAGGGTGGGAGCGGGGAGTGGGGATTCTGCCCTTCTTCCCATCTCTCAGGCAGTGAGTGGTCCCCAGTGACTCTCAAACTTATGCAGACTCCCAGGCCCCGCCCAGCAATTCTGAATCAGTAAGCCCAAGGCAGGGCTCAGGAACCTATATTTTTAGGTTCCAAGTTCTACCATGGCCAACCCCAGGAGACTCGGAGGCTGGAGTTAACCCATCTGCACTCAGAAATCCTGCTCTGAAGGATGAGTCCTGGCCAGGACTGCTCGAGTGTGCATAAGTAGAACTTCTAGAGCTGGCTGCAGGCTCCCCTCCCAGCGATTCTGATGTGGAGGAGGGTGGTGGTGAAGGGATGCTGAGATGCTGCATTTCTAACCTGGTCCCAGGTGATGCTGAAGCTGCCGGCTCATGGGCCACATGGGCACCTGTGCAGGCCCTGGGTTCTGCCTGGACGTATGATCACAGCAGGCTCTAACACACTGACTATGGGTCAAACACTCTGCCCTCCAGACTCAAAGTGAGGTGTGCTCCAGGGCCTGCAGCAGCAGCATTATTGGGAGTTGTTAGAAATGCACATCTGGGCCCAGCCAGCCTAAACTGGAATCTGCGTTAGCAAGCTCCCCAGTGATCTTGTGCCCATCAAAGAAGCACGATGTTGAGTCTGTCACGAGCCAGCATCATCTCATGTCACCTCCTAACACTCCTCAGAGGCCAATTATTCCCTGATTTTACAGGTGGAAACTGCAGCTGAGAGGTGAAAGGACCTGGTTAAGGACTCAAGACTACCCCAGCAGGAGCTGCAACAGGAAGCCAGACCGTCTGGCCTGAGCTCTCAACCCTACATCCCAACACCCCCTGCGGTTTCCCATTCAATCACCACCAGCACTCCAAGGTGGGTTCACTCCACTTTGTGGAGACTCGAGGAGGTCAAATCAACTGCTCCAAAGCACTCCCTGGAGCATGGTGGAGCCTGCCCCTGTGGCTGTGTTTGTCCCCTCTCAGCCCACTCTGTCTGCGGGCACAGAGCCAGAGCACAGGGCCAGGTTGGAGCGGGGGGTCCCACCTCCAAAGGCTGCAGGCTCTGCAGACACAGTTGGAGGCAGGAAGTGGGAACCGGGGCGGAAGAACCAGGAGCTCGATTTGGGCTGAGGACATTCTTTCTTCACAGCCAGACTCAGTTTTGTGTGCCTTTTGAAAGGAGACAGAGAATAGCTGTGCTCGGCCCAATGAGGCCAGCCACTTTCAACCTTCTTGTTGCTGCCATTTCCAATTAGAATTTCAGAGGGTTCCTATAATTTATACATCCCAGGATGCACTGCTCCAGCTGCTTTATGATGGGAGTTCATTACACCATTAAGGTTAAACTTTTATAAAGTATGGAGCAGCTGGTGGGCTGGGCGCCCAGCTTCTTTATTGCTGCCGGAAGCCTGCTGAATAGGGTTCACCTGGGGAAGGGAGGGGGTTAAAGGAGCGAAGAAATGGAGAAGGCAGCTGCTCAGGTGCCCCGAGCCCTCCATTAGGCTGTGTTCTAAACTGCATGGTGTAGCAGGCAGGCAGCAAAGAGAACAATCTGGAGTGGCACTGGCAGGGGCGTGTGGGGTGAGAGGAGCCATGCTGTGCGAGCCTGAAAGCCGCCTGCCACGGCCGGTGAGGTACAGGGTAGTTGAAGGTCGGTTTGACAGTGGGAGTAACAAGGTGGTGCAAGCCACAGACGGATCTACACATGGGGGCTTCCTGGGAGCGGGGCCTGGCCTTCGCAGCAAGAGGATAGCCAAAGGGGGCCTTCCTTTTGTGGGAGGCTGTTCCTCCCATGGCTCACAGGATCCCCAAACCCCATGCCAGGTGAGGGGAATGAGAACACCCTGAGAGCAGGGGCCAGACAGACGGGACCTAAGTCCCAGCTACAAACACGCAGCCTCTAACAGATTCCCTCAATTCCCCAAGGAAGCTGACGTCCTAGGCCTGGACCCCTGCTGTGAAATGAGTGCTTCCTCCATGGGTGCCATGGGACTGTCCTGAGCACAGAGCCTAGAGGGGTGAGTGTCTAGAAAATGGAAGCCATCACTGTTCATTGCATTAAATGTGTCCCTACACATAAAGCACTGTGTAGCAGAGAGGACTCACCACATAGCGCTTGCCACTGTGGCTGCTGGTAGAGTGGTAGTGTCCACTTATGCCAACCCAGGAACTCCCTCAGGACGAAGTGATACCATTATTCCCAGCTCCGGGCACAAGGCTTAGCAAGTAGGTGCTCAATAAATGTCCTTGAATAAATGGGGAGATGGGAGACTACACATCGCAAAACTATTCTCTGCTCCACGGTCTGGCCCCAGTCCCAGCGAAGGTGTCAAAGGAGAACCAAGTTCTTTTCAAAGGTATGAAACTGAAACAACTCTTAAGAAAAATTCCTTAAGTTCCTAGGGGGAAAGAGACTTGGATACGGCTGGTGTTCTGGCCCTGGGGGTGCACTGGGGCTGACTCTGGCCTTGCAGCCCAGGAGAGTTTGCAGTGCCTGGAAGCTCAGGCCTCAGCTGGGGCTCTGCAGACCTGGTGGGCTGGGCTCCCATTGCCCTGGAGAGGCTGCCCAGACCAGAGAGGATGGCATGGAATTCTGTGAGGCCAAGTCATGACCCCCCAACTCTTAGGAGGGCAGCTGAAGGAGCTGAGGGGCTTTGTGCGCGGAGACTCAGAGAGTCTGAGGAAGAAACTGGCTTCCCCCAAAGGCCTCAGAGAGGAAAAGTTAGACAAAGAAAAGGCAGTGGATAGAAGCGGTACCAAAAGAGGCCGGGCACAGTGGCTCACGCCTGTAATCCCAGCACTTTGGGAGGCCAAGGTGGATGGATCACGAGGTCAGGAGATCGAGACCATCCTGGCTAACACGGTGAAACCCTGTCTCTACTAAAAATACAAAAAATTAGCCGGGCGTGGTGGCAGGCGCCTGTAGTCCCAGCTACTTGGGAGTCTGAGGCAGGAGAATGGCGTGAACCCAGGAGGTGGAGCTTGCAGTGAGCCCAGATCGTACCACTGCACTCCAGCCTGGGCGACAGAGCGAGACTCCGTCTCAAAAAAAAAAAAAAAAAAAAAAAGAGAGATGAGGAAACAGGCTCAAACAGGTCAAGTGACTTGCACAAGTAGTAGTGGTCTCAAATAAAGCTCTGTCTTTATGCTAAAGCCCGTGTCTGAAGGCCTATGCTATGCTGAATTTAAAGAGGGAGAGAGAATGAATCAGAAGTGGATAATCTTGGAGACCAGGCAGACTCGAGTGGGTGAAGTGGGCAGGTGCTAACTGGGAGGCAGGGCACTGGGAGTTCCCAGCTCCTGCAGCTGAGGCTGAAAAGGCCAGGACAGTCCCCTTAGCCACTGGGCCTAGGGCTGCCCAGTGATTCTGCGGCCTGCGCCAAAACTGCAGCGGGGCAGCTGTCTCAGGGCAGTGGAGGAGCTTGGATGAAGTGGGAGTTGGCTAAAGGGCGTGCCAGGGGAGCCTGATGTAATCCCGGCCCGCAGAAGGCGGAAACTTAGGAAGCGAAACAAAACATCCCCTAACGGTAGCCTGGCCACAATTTCCAATGAGCGATGGCAGGCATGCCTTACCCCCACCCACAAGTCCAAGGGCTCTGCCCTTTTCTTCAGGCCCTGGCAGCACGTGTCATCTTCCCCAGCCCCAGCCCAGCACTGAAATGCGCTCTGAGTAAAGCTGATGAGAAAGCAGAGGATTCCCAGCCAGCGCCCCGGGAGCCTTGCCACTGTGAGGCTGGTGGCCCCACCGCTTTCCGGAACAAACACAGGGCTCACCTCCTCACAAGGCTTTCCGCATGTGTTGAGGGGTGATGGGAGGTCTGGGCGGCTGCCTGGCGAGCTATCCTCCCTCCTCCCCACACCCAGCCTGAACTGACCTAGTTAGGCTGCATGTGGGAGATGGGAAAGGAAGCAGGGCCCAGAACCCCCCGCAGGCCCCCTGCACTTCCACAAAATCCAGGCGCCCAGAGTGGGAGGGACCGCCTCCAAGGACCCAGGCACTGCTCATCCAGCCAGGACAGCAGACCAGGGCCTGGCAGCCACTCTAAGGATCTCCTGCCCCTCTCCTGGCCACACAGGTTCCTCAAGCAAGTTCTTGGCAGCTGGCAAGCTGCAGAATTCATCTGCCAGGCTGGGGTGGCTTGGAGGGTGGGTGCAGATGCCTTGGCTTGGGTTTATGTGCCCAGCCTTAAGTATTCCCGGCCTTCATGCCGGCTCTTGAATCTCATATACGAGCAATCCTAATCCTTTTTTTTTTTTTTCTGAGACGGAGTCTTGCTCTGTCGCCCAGGCTAGAGTGCAGTGGCGCCATCTCGGCTTACTGCAAGCTCTGCCTCCCGGATTCACGCCATTCTCCTGCCTCGGCCTCCCGAGTAGCTGGGACTATAGGCACCCACCACCATGCCCGGCTAATTTTTTGTATTTTTAGTGAGACGGGGTTTCACCACGTTAGCCAGGATGGTCTCGATCTCCTGACCTCGTGATCCGCCCGCCTCGGCCTCCCAAAGTGCTGGGACTACAGGCGTGAGCCACCGCACCCAGCCATCCCTAATCCTTTGTTAGCACAGTGTCTTTCCCAAAGGCCTTTCCCATCCAGTGTCACCTTTGAATGGTGAGGGAGACAGGACAAATATCATTGCTGCTATTATACAGACAGGGCAACTGAGGCTAACAAAAGAAAAGTGACTTGTTCACAGCTGCCCAGCAAAGCCAGAACACTCCAGGCCCAGCAGTCCCATGCTCCTTGTTATGGTAATGAGGATTAAATGAGAGAAGATACAAAAAGTGCTGAGCTTGGTGCCTGGCACCTGTGCTCTCTAAATGTTATTTTGCCATGATTGTTATGCTTCAATGAGGACACAGATCAGTGAGGGGAACACACATGCTCTCTCTGAGGGGCGCCAGCGCTATTCAGATAAGAGAGTGCTAGAAGATGCCTTTGTTTGGCCAGGCGCGGTGGCTCATGCCTGTAAGCCCAACACTTTGGGAGGCCGAGCGAGGCAGGTGGATCACCTGAGGTCAGGAGTTTGAGACCAGCCTGGCCAACATGGTGAAACCCCATCTGTACTAAAATAAAAATTAGCTGGACGTGGTGGCAGGTGCCTGTAATCCTAGCTACTGGGGAGGCTGAGGCACGAGAATCGCTTGAACCAGGAGGCGGAGTTTGCAGTGAGCTGGGATCACACCACTGCACTCCAGCCTGAGTGACAGGGCGAGACTCCTTCTCAAAAAAAAAAAAAAAAAAAAAAAAAAAAAGAGTGCTAGAGTCAGTGGAGCATGGAGAAAGGCCTCACGGAGGAGGTGGGCTTGTGTGGGACCTGAGGGAGAGGTGGGGTATGGACAGGGACACCAAAAAGAACCCATCCTGGGTTCAAACCCTGGCTCCCTGCCTCGCTGAGTGTCCCTGAGCAGGTGATGCAAGCTCCCTAAGCTGCCTGTAAGACCTGTAAGACGGAGGTTGGAGGGACGGGAGTGTGCAGGGAGTTGCTGTTGCAAGGAGTAAATGACATCCTCTATACACTCTCCTGGGTTCAGTTCATCCACATTCAGAAAATGGAAGTTATTGTTATTACTATTATTTTGTGGCTGAGCAAAGCCTCCTAAAGACATGCCCTGGTGCCCTCCCTGAACCCAAACCTGAAAGGCTTTGAGAAAGCTAAGTGCAGGGCCCTGTCCCCAGGAGACAGAGGTGCAGCCCCAGGGAGCCCACTCCACTGTGTGGCCTGCCCATCAGGAGCAGCCAGGGGCTGGGAGGTGCAGTGTATGTTATATTAACAAAGGGACATCAATAATAGATTAACCTCAAGGAAGTCCAGGAACATCAATCATCAATTAATTAAATGGCTCCAGGAGAGACAATGACGAGGGGCCCATTAGGGATGAATTCGAGGCAACATCCTGTCTCACCTTACACAGTGGAGGGCCACCGTCCCGACCTCCCCCCTAGAGCCGCAGGCTCCCTGGCCAGGACCGTCTCCAGGTGTAGGACTGGTTAGCAGGAGCAGCCCACAAACACAGGTGAGGGCAAGCCCTGTTCTCCTCCATCCTCCTCCAGGCTCGGAGAACTCCCAAACACTGAAAGGGTTTTGATGAAACTTCCCAGAATAGTAACCTCCTGGGCTGAACTCAGGCAGGCGAAATTTCAAGGGGTAATTTGGTGAGCAAATGATCAAATGCCTGGAAATAAGTGCTGTGAACACTGGAACCCCCTCAGTGGATCCTCGGGGATGGGAACGGCCTCAAGGGCAGCCCTGAAAGCCTGCCGTTCGCGCTCCCCCCCAGCACTGACGGGAGTCAGACCCGCTGAAAGTCAAGTGAAGGCAACACATTCCAGGCAGTGATTCTGAGGCCCAGCTCAGCTTCCCGGCCCCACTTCCCACCCCTTCCCCTCCTAGTGACCACACCGACCAATCTCATGGCTTCTGTCTCCCTTCCATAATCAACCAGGCTTTGTCTCTCCCCTTTCCCCTGCAGAGTGGCCACTGCCCTGGTTCAAGCCCTCTGTACCTGGGCACCCCCTACTCCTGTCCCTCAGTACCCTGGCACCTGCTGCCACACCACTCTTCCTGGTGGGTGGCACCAGCCCCCAAACTCTTGCTCAGAACATTTCAGTGAATGCCCATGCGTTCACAGATTGGAGACTAAACCTTCAGCCCTGCTGTCGTGGCTCCCAGGGACCCAGCTCCAGCTCATTTTTCCAACCTTAGCTTTCACCACTTCTGTTGTATGCACCCTACAGCATATAACAGACGGGCAGCAGTTTCCCCTCCCAGCCACCAGTCACCCCCCCAACTCGCCCCTGTTGCTGCCAGTTCCTCTACAACCACCTTCCTTTGTTCACTCCCACCGGTCCCCATGGCCCACATAAAAAGGCCGTGGCCACCCAACTCTCCCTGACCTCCCTGGCTCGAGTTACTCTCCCTCCTTTGACCTCTGGCGTCACTCATTTCTAGAAATTAATTATATCTTCTCAACAGATTTTAAGCAACTTGAGGTCAGAATCTACACCTTACAGGCTCTGGTATGCCCACCTCATCTGCATGCCCTCACTAACCCCCAACTCACAGCAGGTACTCAAGAAATAACTATCGACTATGTCCAAGTGGAAACATTCCTCAAGGCTAAGAGATACTCTTGCTGATGACACTGTTAACAGATATGCAAGATTCTGTCTATCCCGAGGATGTGGGGAGCTAACTTCTTATGAAGTAATGAGACCCATTACATCTTCCCTGCTGCTAATATATGCAGATCACGACATAACCAGTTCTCTATGGAAAGGATTCCAGCCACAAGAGCAAAAACATTTTTTCAGTGCGTGTTTTCATCATCATCTCTCTATGCACCAGGCATTACCTGGGAGAATTCTTGCCATTCGGCCCTCGGAGGTTTTACCGTCCCCATCTTACAGATTAGGAAACTGAGGTGTGCCAGCATCCAATCTGGGTCCGTGAGGTTCCAGAGTTTGAAGTCTTTACCACCCATGGGCTACAATGCTATCTTCTGTCATGGGGGGGAGGGGACTGTCCCCAGCTGACTTCTAGGTGGCTTAAGGAGGAGCATGGAAGCAGGCGTGTGAGACGCCCCCAGGTAGCGCACAGAAGGGTATGTGAGAGCCCCGCCTGCAGCCCAGCTTCCTTCTAAGGACTACTGAGAAAGCACTCGGCTCCTCAAGTTAAGAGTCATAACATGAGGTATGAAACCCACCCTCTGCCCTCCCACAGCCTGAAGGCAGCCTCCTCCGACTCCCACTGTTCCCTCCTGCTGTGAAGAGCCCGGCAACCCCCGGCTCCGCACACCCACCAATACCAGGCCAGCCAGACACGGGAGCCTGCGCGCTCCCACACCACCAGGCGCTCCACACCCCCTCCGCCCTCACTTCCCACAGAAACACTTACGGGCACAAGCGACTTTACACACGTGCACTCCCCGGGCAGCCCCGCGGTGATAACAGCCCCATCCCCATCTAGAGGACTTGGGCGTTCCTGCCAAACGCCCCATGAAAACAACACCCTTACCCCTGGTCACACCGATCCCCTCCACGGCATCTCCCTGGACTCCTTCCTCAGCAGCAAAGAGGTCCTCACAGATAAGGCAGTTTCCTGGGTCTTTCCTGCCCACACACACAACCCACATCCACACCCACACTCATGCTTCCCATCCAACCCAGAAAGACCACGCCCAGCCCAAGTCAGTATCAGAAACAAAAAAAGAAAATCAAAATAAACCATTTTCAGCCCTGCCCGCTGGGGAGGTAACCGCATCCTGCAATGTCCTGGGCTCCGCGGTTCTAAAAGATTTATCTTCCTCTGACCACATGCTCATTGATATTTCCCCCAGCGCTACTTGCCCAGTCCACTGGAGTGTAATGTAAAGCTATTCCGGTGAGAAATTGAAGTCACGGAGTGATAGGCCAACAGGTGATTAAACACTGAGGTTCCCCTCTGGTCTTGAGGAGAGGGACTGGGGGAGGAGTGGCTTCCAGCGACAAGCTGTGCCTTCAGCTGCAGCCTTCTGGCCTGCTGCTGTCAGCTCTGGTCCAGCATCCTCTGGCCACAGATGCCTGGCTCCCCGGCACCCCTAAAGCACAGCAGCCAGGCACTGTGATTTATGGGGCAGCTGAGGAATTGCCAGGAGCTGAGTAAAGCAACTTTTAGAGAAACATGGACAAGGAAAATGGGAATATGACTGGGGACCAGAGTTGAAATACTGCAGCTCCAGGGAGCTGCTTGCCCTCGAGGTCCACTCCTAAGTGACTGGCCCCCTGCCTCGGCTGGAACTTACTTGAAATCAGCATCAGCATCTGTGCACAATGACAAGGGTGCTAACCTGGCTGGGCTCCCTGTTGCCCCAAAACCCCAGGACTGGGAAGAAAGCTCAGCTCTCCTTTTGGGAAACAGAGGCCAACTCCTCCTCTTAGTGTCTTCAGATCTGCCCTGCCTGCCACCCAGCTCTGCTGTGCAGTCCCGGCATCCCAAGCAGAAGGCAAAGGGTGGCTGAAAAGGGCTCCTGGAGCCCCAAACCATAAGGCTGAGCCACAAATCAGAAGAAACAGGAGGAGGTGTGGAGGGTGAGCTGAGGAGACTTGAATACTGAATATTCACAACAGGGAGGCTGGAGGCTTCCTCCTTAATGGACTCTGCACTTAAGAGAGCTTTCCAGAGCCGAAGTGCCCAGCAACTCCTCAGGGGAGGTATGAAGGCACTGCAGGGAGCGGGTGAGACGGGCCATGGACACCCCTCAGACCAACATGGGAATGACCAGGGAAGCACCTGCAATGCTGGACAGTGACTGGGTGGCAGCTACGGGGACAGGGCGAGTCCATAGCATGGAAAAGTCAGCTCACAACCCTGGGTCTGGGAGGGCCGTGTCCTCCTTCCACCCACGTGGCTTGACATTGCAGCCTGGGCACAGGGCAAAAACCTTCCTCAGGGAGCAAGGATGTGAAACAGGTTGCCGGCTAAGGCAGACACCCGCATGGAATGCCGGAGAAATGGCCTGGGTGAGAGAAAAATAGGACTTCCAGCGCCATGGGGCAGGGTCTGCAACTCAGGCTCTGCAGCTTGTTGTCGGGAATTAGGCTCCTGGTGGCAGAGAGCAAAGCACTGTGCAGCCACCCTCATCCTCCCCACCTGGGAAGGCACTTCAGCCAGAAGTGGGGCCACATTGGGAGAGGTGCCACACCTGTCTGCCCTCAGAGGTGCCTGTAGCCCCCTTTCCTTTCCCCCATGTGTCTGAGGGCATCCTCCACACCCCCCGGTCCCCCTGCCATCGAGCCTCAACCTCCCGCAGAACCATCCAGACCTGAGCCACATCAATCTCTGGATGGTCTGACACACTTCATTTCCTTCAGGCCACAGCCCAAAAGACGCTGATGTGACTGCTCCCCACCCCTGTTCTCAGAACCCAGAGCCAAAGGAAATTCTCAAGAGAAAACACACACACTTCCCAAGTCTTCCTCCCACACAGGTACCCTAGATCTGTCAGCCACAGACACCTCCCAGACCTACCCTGGCAATGAGGCACATCTGCCACCCAAAGTGCTTCCTCCTGCTTGGGCCACTCCTGCAGGACTTCACAGCTGCCGGGGCCATGCTCAGGACCGTCCTGGTCCTCGGGAGACTGGGGGCCTGGTTCCAGCTCAGCAGCTGACTCACAGTGTCAACAGATCCCACTTGCTCCCACTGGGAGCATGTGCGCTCAGGGCCTCTAATTCCCTATGACAGGCCCTCAACCTTCCAGCTCCCTTCCTCCGAATCACATCCCGCGCCACCATTTCCTATGGCTCCTGCCTCCAGCCCTGGTCTCTTTACTTGATGAGACTCTCTGACCTTTGTACAGTCTTTCGCTGTTTGCAAAGTGTTTCCACGTGCACCATTTCCTTTCATTCTTTACTACCAGACCACCATGTGACATGCCTTGATTGGTGAAGTCACCTGCTGAAGGTCACACAGCCAACACTGGAATTAAAGTGATATGGCTCCAAAGGCATTGGACAGTACTCCGGTTATAGGGAACTCATCAGCATCTCCAAGCACCCACCTTGGCAATTTGGCGACCACCTGCCACCCTAGTCTCCAATATCCTCAACATCATCTTTTTGGACTCACAAGTGCCTTCCCCAGCACAAGCTCAACCCTGTGATTCTTCTACCACTGATCCCACTCCCCCAAGAGATCCACAAAGAACTGAAGATTTCCCCTACACTGTAAGACTTCTCTAGGGGAAGCTGGAAATTGCTCCTCTGTAAAGTAAGGCACTAGGTGATGCTGAGTGAGACCTTCACCCAAAGCTTCCCAAAGGACTGGTGAGAGCAAACACAATCTCAGCGCAGATGGAGAGGGTTTTAACATAGGAGCTAAGCAGAGAAGACAGACAGAGCCCTAGGAAAGGAATTTAAGCCTGGGGGTGGGAGTCCCGGTGGCCCCAGCAGATTCCCAGTGGCTGCAGAATCATCTTTCAAGCATACCCCAATCGATCCACTCCTCTGGACCCAAAGGCTGCCAAGCATCAAAGAAGAGAGGCAACTCCCAGATACCCTGGAGTGAACCCATCAACCCAGGGAAAAGGCAGGACCCCGTGACTACAGATAGACGGTGTGCCATACCACTCCCTCACCCGCTGACCCGGGTTATCTCTCGGTCCTGCTTGCTTCTCAGGACATATTCTGGGACACTGATCACCCCTGAAAATCATCCACCCCTCCCTTCGTTCCCAAAGCTAGATGAAAAGCTAGATGAATGGTTCTCTCTACCTTAGCCCAGGACAACGGTAGTGCCTGGAAGGTCTCTATCTGGGTTACCATCAGGGCCCTTGTGGTAGAAGCTTCTCCTGGCATCTCTTGTTTATGCCCATTATAAAGGACACCAACCTTCTCCCAGCCTTCTGCCCTCCTCAGTCCAGTGTACACAACAGGCATTAAAACTGGACCTCCATGACAGAGGCAGTGTCCCCTTCATCGCCCGTGAGGAAGGATGGGCATTTACCCTTCCCATTCATCAGGATGCGAAGGCCACGGACTCCCCCCGCGGCAGTGCCGGGTAGCCCCCCGCACCACACCGTGCCAAGGCCCTTTCTCACAGTCACGCCAGGAACTCTTGCCATGCTGAGGACACCAGTTCTTCAAGCCCCCAGTGCTATCACTCCAGACCATGTCAAGCCCAAGGCCAGAACCATCCCAACACCCAAGCAATGGCAGCACTTCCTCACACCCATGCCAGCGGCACCACCATGCCGGCATGAGCTGGCCACCTACCCCAGAACCAGTCCAAAGGCCGTGCCCATCACCTACCTGGGCAGACAGCTGCACCACCTCACACCTGGGCAGCCACCACTGCACCAAGGTGGAGGCGAGTCTTCTGAGACCCGTGCCAGGAAAACCACGCTGCCTGTGCCGGACCCACGTTGCCCACGCCCATGCCACGCGTGTCACCATCCCCACGCCGGTGCCAGGGGCTCCACAGACCTCACACCTGCCACGGGCGCGCGTGGCAGCTGCAACTCCGCCCGCCGACCCGTCGGGCCGGCCACCGCGCACCCTGGACACTGCCCAGCCCGCCGCGCCGCTCGCACCGCGCCCGCGCCCAGGACCGGCCCGCCGCGCCGGAGGCCCCCCTTACCTCCTGCCCGCCGCAGGGCTCGGCCCGTCGCCGCGACCGCCACCTCCATCCTGGGCTCCCCAAGGCCCCAATTCACTAACGCCGCTTCCGCAGGACGCCGGCGCCGGCGCGAAGGCCGCCTCCGCCCCCCGGGGGACGCTGCGTCCTTTACGTAAACCCCTCTCCGCCGCCAGCGGTGACCATGGCGACGGTCGTGGGGCGGCAGCGCCCCCTGGCGCCAGGGAGGGGAGCGGCGTCGAGGCCCGAGCGAGCCGAGTCTTCCGCGGGCGCCAGCCCTGCGCGTGGGGGCGGTGGGCGCCCGGCTCAGGCCGCGGCGGGGGCCCCGTGGGCGGCCGGGAGGGGCTGGACTGGCCGCGCTGCGTGCGGGGAAGGGAGCCGCCTGGGTGCCTGCCCCTCCTTTAGGTCCCTCGTGACCAGTTTTAGCGTGGGAGAGGGAAAAAAGGAAGTAGGATCACTGGAGAACTGGTTCATTTGTGGGGAGGAGAGAAACGGGTCCCACCTCCTCGGGGTGACTGAACTCTGCTTGAGAAGTCGGAGCATGGCTAGAGTTCCTGGCGTGACTGTGAGAAAGGGCCTTGGCATGGTGTGGTGCAGGGGGCTACCTGGCACTGCCATGGGGGGAGTCCGTGGCCCTCCAATCCTGATGAATGGGAAGGGTAAATGCCCATCCTTCCCCATGGGCGACAGAGCCCGTGGGTACCCTGGGTACCCCCTCCTCCCTACCACACCCCCACCCCCCACCCGCACCCCCGTTCCCAGTGCCCAGCATCGTGCCTGGCCTCCAAAGGGGGTTGCTTGGTCAATTTTGAATTTCTGGTAAATGAAGAAAACCGCCCCACCAGTTCCCCTTCACGCCCATTCATTCACCGTAAGTCGCTTACACCTCCCTGGGAGCGCTGTGCTGAACTGGGGGAGTGGAGGACAGAGAGGAGCAGAAGGCGGGCCCTGACTTCAAGGAGCTCATTCTGCTGGGGAGGAGACGCAGATGGAGGGGGTTTTAACATAGGAGCTAAGCAGAGAGGACAGACAGAGCCCTTGGAAAGGAATTTAAGCCTGGGGGTGGGAGTCCGGTCTGCAGGTCGGGATGACTCAGCTGGGTCCCAAAGATCCAGTAAAGATTCATCAGAGACAAAAAGGGGAAGAACGTTTTCTTTCAGGCAAGAGAAGTGCCTCTAAAATGTTTCCTAGGCCCTGTTGCCATCCCCAAAATCACAGTGATCACGCAGTTCAGTACAAGTGGGAGCCATAGGTGAACAAGGAGTTGTGGGTAGCGGGGTGCCCGGCTTGAGCAGAAGTCTCGGTCCGAAAATTACGTGGACATTTGGGTTGGAAATGAGGCTGTGAGTCCAGGACTGCCTTTTATTGAAGCAGATGGAGCCACTTCTGGAAGGAGTTCTGTGTTACCTGTGATTATTTAGAAAGCAAACTCACGTAGGTAACAAGGAAAATGAGGAGTGGGCACATATACCCAGTGGGGCACCTCAGGGGATTCAAGGAGGAGTTGAATTCCTCAAGGCTCAGGAAGGACAGAGATCAGGGGAGGTTTTAAGGGCCAACTGTAGCAGTATCAGTTTAGGGATCTTCTTTCTAGATCATTGCCATTAATCAGAATCAAAACTGCCAGACTGAATATCTCTTGGTTCAAAGTTCCAGATTCCCAGAAAAAAAGAATCTTATTAGTCCAGATCAGGCCACGGTCAATCAGCTATGGCCAGGGCAGAAAGTGCTTTGTGATACAAACATGTCAGTCCACTTTTCCCTGTTGAGAGACATTCCCAGAGGAGGAGAATCATGACCTGAACAGCCAGTCCAAAGACTGTCGGCCAGGGGCGGTGGCTCATGCCTGTAATCCCAGCACTTTGGGAGGCAGAGGCAGGCGGATCACCTGAGGTCAGGAGTTCGAGACCAGTCTGACCAACATGGTGAAATCCCATCTCTACCAAAGTACAAAAATTAGCCTGGCATGATGGTGGGTGCCTGCAATCCCAGCTACTCGGGAGGCTGACGCAGAAGAATCACTTGAACCGGGGGGGCAGAGGTTGCAGTGAGCCGAGATCATGCCATTGCACTCTTGCCTGGGCAAGAGAGCGAGACTCCATCTCAAAAAAAAAAAAAAAAAAAAAGACTGTCTACTACAATCCACCCCTTAGCTGCCCCATGTACACAAACTCACATGTGTCCATGTGCACACATGTGTCCCCACACACGCCAGTCCTTCTTCCCATTCCTCCAAAGTTGTCCTCACCAGACAAGTTCCAACAGTCACCTTCACACTTGATGTCATGAGGCTACTATTATTTCAAGATCTTCAAGGTGATTGATCCCATCTGGTCATTTAACTGAATTAAAGGGTAACTTTTATCATCACCAAATCCTTTGAACTCTTGCTACTCAGAGTGAGACATTGGCACCACCCAGAAGCTTAATGGGAATGCATAATCTCAGGCCCAAGAATCTCAGCTTGGCAACAAGATTCCCAGGGGATTTGAATGCACATGAAAGGCCGAGAAACACCACTATTATAAATGTTAGGCGACCGGGTGTGGTGGCTGGCACCTGTAATCCCAGCACTTTGGGAGGCTGAGGCGGGAGGATCACCTGAGGTCAGGAGTTCAAGACCAGCCCGACCAACATGGTGAAACCCCATCTCTACTAAAAATACAAAAATCAGCTGGGCATGGTGATGGGCACCTGTAATCCCAGCTATTCGGGAGGCTACGGCAGGAGAATCGCTTGAATCCAGGAGGCGGAGGTTGCAGTGAGCCGAGATCCCACTACTGCACTCCAGCCTGGGCAACAGAGTGAGACTCCGTTTCAAAAAAAATAAAAATAAAAATAGCCCAGGCGTGGGGCTCACGCCTGTAATCCCAGCACTTTGGGAGCCCGAGGCGAGCAGATCACAAGGTCAGGAGTTCGAGGCCAGCCTGACCAACATGGTGAAACCCCGTCTCTACTAAAAATATAAAAATTAGCCGGGTATGGTGTCACACGCCTATAATCCAAGCTACTCGGGAGGCTGAGGCAGGAGAATTGCTTGAACCTGGGAGGCGGAGGTTGCAGTGAGCCGAGATCATGCCACTGCATTCCAGCGACAGAGCAAGACTCCCTCTCAAAAAAATACATACATACATACATACATACATACATACATACATACATACATAAATGTTAGGTGAAAGGAAAAGGAAAGATAAGAAAAACATGTTCAAATTGTGATTCATATTTTCTTGAAGGGGGAAATGGTTAACTGTTAAATCTTCAACAACTCTAGTAACAAGCAAGGAAAGACAGGGAGGGACTGCAGTCTTTATTTTTGCAATTGGTCACAAACTCCTAGAAGGTACTAGCGAATTCCATCCTCTAACGCCTTGTTTCTGTGTTCTGCAGGTCTCCTGCCCGCATCTTATTCGGTCAGGATTCTTTGCCTGACAGACTGAGCCGTGGCTGTAAGGCATCTCAGCAGGCTTCCAGTGACAATGACCACTGGGCACAATGATGTGAGAGGTCCTTCACGGGGTTGTGGGTTCTACCCATGGTGTGTGTGTGTGTGTCTGTGTATGTCAAAGATCCCCAAATGGCCAGTCCCAATTTCCAGTGGAACCACAATGGTGCCTCCTGATGGATTTGTTCCTCCCTTCCATTCTAAAACCACCAAACACAATCAAAACCCAGAGCCGCCTGCACAGGAAACAGGCATTTTGATGAGAGAGAGAGGCACCCTCATCACTTCTATTTCCAGTTCCAAGACGCTTTGGAAGAAACATATCAGAAAGGGTGGCTGTTCCAGAGCACACACTCCCCACAGGCCTGACCTGGTCCAGCTACCAGAGCTGCATCCTCTCCATGCCAAAGCCATGACTGGCCTTCTCTCTGAGCACCTTCAGGCCCAGTTCTGACAGCATTTGGCCAGGTGTCTTTGGAGATAGTCACCAGCACTGTGAGCAGACAGGAGCTGGGGCAGAGGACAAGAGCAAGGGCACCAGAACAGACAACAAGTCATAGACTGGTCCCAGTCCAGCTGTCAGGCTGTGCTCCCTCCGCTCTGTGCCAAGTTCCCACTCTGGCCTCAGTTTCCCTCTGAGTCCCAGTGGGGATAATAACATGACTCTTCCTCCCAGGGGGGCTGTGCAGATTAACTAATTAATGAGTGTGACAGCGTCTGCATCCACAAAGGGGCTGATTAAATGCTGAGTGTTGTTATTAGTAGCTGTGGCAGTTGTGTGACAGGCAGTTGGCTGGAGACAGATCTGCCCCCTGCCTTCTCCCCATGGAGGACCCAGATGGAAGGGTCCTCCATCTGCCCCATGCTCCGCAAGCCGAACATCTTGCAAGACAAAGCCAGGATGATTTTTAGCACCCCAAAGACAGCATAGAACTTTTGCGCATTTCCCCTGTGCTGGAATGTGAGTCACGGCCGAGCTTCATAGTGTAATCTATCTCTGACAGCTGGCACAGCTGTACCCTGCCCCGACTCAGCTTCCAGCAGCTGCAGGATGGGATGGCTTGGTCAGTAACTGCAGTAGGGTAGAGCTGCCTGCAGAAAGACAGCTGCGGAATTCCTAAGCTGAGCACCACCCCCTGACTGCATTGCCCTATGGAGGCAGGGATTGAGTGACCACCTTTCCTTACTGCCTGAGATAGGGGGAGCCAATATGACACCTTGGCTAAGCAGTCAGGGGAATTCAAAGCATGCAGGGTTTTAAAGTATAAAGTATCTGCTCATGGCCAAGGGAGATACAGTGACTATATTTTAGCTTGGATGCAGGGTATAGGATAACTGGATGAAATCACAGCTCTGGGGCATGATAGCTTCAGCCTAGCTTATTCCCAGACGTAGAAAGTCCAGAGAGGCCTCCGAGCTAAACAGTGAATGTGACTTTGCAATACACAGCCCTAGATCCCGTAGGCTGTGTGAGGTCTGTCGCCCACCCCTCCAATGCTGGGTCTTCCACCCTTGAATGTGATGAGTGCTGGTTCCCACCCTGAGTCCTGATGCGTCTGACGAGGTGGGTAGGAAGGAACTGCTGCTACCAGGTAAATAAGTCTGTCTCTGACAACCACGGGGAATGTTGTTTACCCAAATAGCACAAACTCAGCCTGTCTGGGGAGGCCAGAGAAAAGCTCTGGAGGCTGGGCTGCAGACTCCCACAGAGGGAGAAATTAGCCAGTTGCAAAGTCTAGGAAATCTATGTGAAATGGACCTCGGGACACCTGGAGCCAGCTCTGGATCACTAGGGCTTCTCCTGGTAGGATTTCAGAACTTCTTGCTTCTGAAAGCAGCGACTATCCCTGCACTGCCAGAACTTTTCTGTCCCTGACTTCCTTGTCCCTCCTGCTATAAGGTAACATGAATGGATCACAGGACCATACAGGCTGGAAGTGGGAGCTGGACCACACGGCTTTGCTGGTAGCCCAGGGGTTAAAATGTTACCCACCACCAAGAGACAAGTTGTTCTCTCTTGCCAGAGGGGTGGCTACGAGCCCCTATCTTTTACCTGGTAAACACAATTTGCAGTCAGAATCTCAAAAATCTGTGTGGTAGTGGTTATAATGGGGGTGGTGACAGAGGAGATGCTGGAGGTGGTGACAGTGATAGCAGTTTGGTGGTCATGACAAGAGGGAGGAAAACAAGGACTGACGGCTTCCTAGGGGAAGTTCTGGGAGTTTTTTCCACCTCTGCCTAATCCCCATTAGCTTGGGTATCACCAGCACTTCCCCTGAAATGCCCAGAGGATTGGGGGGATCCTTGCATCTCATTAAACCAGCCTATTTGTGTCTGCTCGCTGATGGGTATGGTAGCAAATAGTTTTTCTCCTTGGGGCACTGGGGAGCTATGGGAGAGTAAACACAGATGTCTCAAAGGAAAACAGGGGTATTTACTGACTAGTGTGATTCATCTGCACTTTCTGGACACCAACAACCAGAGGAGAGAGTCTGTCCTCTTGAAGGTGTTCCATCCCACATACTCATTCTCCCCCCTACCTTTTCACCCACCTACCCATCTACACACCTGCACACCCACTCACCCATCTGCCCAACCAACCATCCACTCACCTATTCATCCACCCAGTCTGTTCATTCACCCATGCACCTACGCATCCACTCATTCACCCATCCATCCGTCCATCCATTCATTCACCTATCCATCCATCCATCCATTCACTTATCCATCCATCCACTCATCCATCCATCCATCCATCCACTCGCCTATCCATCCATCCACTCACCTATCCATCCATCCATTTATCCATCCATCCATCCATCCATCCATCCATCCATCCATCCATTCACCTATCCATCCATCCATCCATCCATCCATCCATCCATCCATTCACCTATCCATCCATCCATCCATCAATCCATCCATCCATCCATCTACTCACCTGTCCATCCATCCATCCATCCATTTATCCATCCATCCATTTATCCACCCATCCATCCATCCTTCCATCCATCTATCCATCCATCCATTCACCTATCCATCCATCCATCCATTCACCTATCCATCCATCATCCATCCATGCATCCATCCATCCATTCACCTATCTATCCGTCCAACCATCCATCCATCCGTCCATCCATCCGTCCGTCCGTCCGTCCGTCCATCCATCCATCCATCCATCCATCCATCCATCCATCCACCTCTCAACCCGTCCATCCATCTATTCAACTACTGTATCTCCTAAATCATGTCCTATTGATTCTTCCTCCTAAATATACTTGAAACCACCAACTTCTGTCCATTTCCCTCAGTACCTCCTAAGCCTAGGGCACCTTTGTCTTCAGGGCAACAGCAGCTGCTCTCACTTCTCATCTGTTTTCTACCCAACAGAAGAGTGACTTTTTTTTTTTTTTTTTTTTTTTCTTGAGATGGAGTCTCGCTCTGTCACCCAGGCTGGAGTGCAGTGGCGTGATCTCAGCTCACTGCAAGCTCCGCCTCCTGGGTTCACGCCATTCTCCTGCCTCAGCCTTTCCGAGTAGCTGGGACTACAGGTGCCCGCCACCACGCCCGGCTAATTTTTTGTATTTTTTTTAGTAGAGACGGGGTTTCACCGTGGTCTCGATCTCCTGACCTCGTGATCTGCCCGCCTCGGCCTCCCAAAGTGCTGGGATTACAAGCGTGAGCCACCGTGCCCGGCCGAGAGTGACCTTTTATAAGTGAACACCAGATTATGTCACGTCACTGCTTGAAACCCTGCTGTGATCTCCCATTGTTTTGAAATACAGACTTCAACCGGGCGCAGTGGCTCACGCCTGTAATCCCAGCACTTTGGGAGGCTGAGGTGGGCGGATAACGAGATCAGGAGATCAAGACCATCCTGGCCAACATGGTGAAACCCCATCTCTACTAAAAAAAGAAATACAGACTTCAATTTTTCTTAGTTATAACTCACTGACAGTAAAGCATGCAGCATGACAAACTTCTATATATGTGCATACCTGTGACCACACCCAAATGAAGATGCAGATCATTTCCAGCCCTTTGTACCCTTCAGAGTCAGTTTCCACCCCCAAGTAGTAACCACTATTTGGATTTCTGTGCTATGCATTGGCTTTGCTGTTCCTGAACTTCCTATAAATGGCATCGTCTAGTATGCAGTCTTTTGTGTCTAGCTTCTATAGCTCAACATTATGTCTGTGAGATTCATCCATGTTATTGTGTGTATCAGTAGTACATTCTTTTTATTGCTGTGTAATATTTCATGAGATGAATACACCATAATTTGATAATCTATTCTGCTGTTGGTGGATTTTGGAGCTTTTTCCAGTTTGGGGCTCTTATGAATAAAGCTTTGCTATGGTTTGAATGTATGTGTCCCTCCAAAGTTTGTACATTGGAACTTAACCCCCAAAGTGATGGTATTAAGAGATGAGGCCCTTGGGAGGTAATTGGGCCATAAGGGCAGGTGGCATTAGTACCCTTATAAAAGGGTACAAGGGAACTTCTGTCCCTTCTGCCATGTGAGGACACAAGAGACACCATCTTGAAAACAGCAAACTAGCCTTCCCCAGACACCAGTCCTGCCAGCGCCTTGATCTTGGACTTCCCAGGCTCCAGCACTGTAAGAAATAAATTTCTATTACTTGTGAATTACCCAGTCTAAGGTATTTAGTTATAGCAGCAGGAACAGACTAAGACAGCCTGCTATGGACATTCTTGTACAAGTCTTTTGGTAGATATTATACTTATTTCTCTTGAGTTAGTGCGGTAGGCAGAATAATGGTTCCCCAAAGATGACTGTGTCCTAATTGCCAGAAGCCATGAATGTGTTAGGTTACATGGCATCGGGAATTTTTTAAATTAATTAATTAATTTATTTCTTAGAGTCTCGCTGTATTGCCCAGGCTGGAGTGCAGTGGCACAGTCTCAACTCACTGCAACTTCTGTCTCCCGCTTCAAGCAATTCTCGTGCCTCAGCCTCCCAAGTAGCTGGCATTAAAGGTGCGTGCCACTACACCTGGCTAATTTTGGGGGTGTTTTTTTGTTTTGTTGTTTTTGTTTTTGAGATGGAGTCTCCCTCTGTTGCCCAGGCCAGAGTGCCATGGCACAATCTCGGCTCACTGCAACCTCCACCTTCCGGGTTCAAGTGATTCTCCCTGACTCAGCCTCCTGAGTAGCTGGGATTACAGGTGCCCACCACCACGCCTGGCTAATTTTTGTATTTTTAGTAGAGACAGGGTTTCACCATGTTGGCCAGGCTGGTCTCAAACTCCTGACCTCTGGTAATCTACCTGCCTCAGCCTCCCAAAGTGCTGGGATTGCAGGCATGAGCTGCCACGCCTGGTCGGCATAGGGAAATTAAGGTTGCAGATGGAATTAGAGCTGCTAATAGGCTGACCTCGAGGTGATGTATTATCCTGGATTATCTGGATGGGCCCCATGTAATCATGGGATCTCTATAAGTGGAAGAGGGCAGCAGAGTGAGAGGACCAGAGAGATGGCAGCGTGAGAAAGACAGCCAGCCATTGCTGGCTTTGAGGATAAGCCAGGGAGCACAGGCAGCCTCAGGGAGCTGGCAGAGGCAAGGAAACACGTCCTCCCCCTAGAGCCTCCAGAGGGAGCAGTCCTGCTGCCATCATGATGACAGCCCAGTGACACCCAGTTTCCAACTTCTGACCTTCGAAAGCGTAGGATAGTAGATTTGTTTTATGCCACGAAGTTTGCAGCAATTTGTTACGACAGCGATAGGAAACTGAAACAGGAGGAAGCCTAGGAGTAGGATTGCTGGGTCCTGGGAGGGGCTAAAGACTGCTTTTTTTTTTTTTTTGAGATGGAGTCTCACTCTGTTGCCCAGGCTGGAGTACAATGGCATGATCTCTGCTTATTGCAACCTCTGCCTCCCGGGTTCAAGCAATTCTCTTGCCTCAGCTTCCCGAGTAGCTGGGACTACAGGCACGTGCCACCACGCCCAGCTAATTTTTGTCTTTTTAGTAGAGACGGGGTTTCACCATGTTGGCCAGGATGGTCTTGATCTCCTGACCTCGTGATCTGCCTGCCTCGGCCTCCCAAAGTACCGGGATTACAGGTGTGAGCCACAGCATCTGGCCAAAACTCTAATTCTTTCCATGGTCTCCACCACCCAGCACGGCCAGCCCTGCCAACATGTCCACCCTATCTCCTGCCACTGTCTGCCCCACCCTCCGCACTCCCACCATGCCAGCCTTCTCGCCATTCCTCAAAGGTCTCCTTTGCATGTGAGTGCCATCTGCTGGTGCCTTTTCCCCTTCCTGCCCTTCAATTATCAGTTCAAAAGATATTCCCTCAAGGGATCAAGGCCAGGTTCTCTGTTTTGTACTCTCTCAGTGCTCTGTTCTTTTCCTTCAGGGCACTTGCCAAGGTTTGCCATGCCATCTTCACTTCAGTGATTATTTAACTTTATCCCCTCACACTCCACCCTCAGACTAGAAGCTTCATGTGGGCAGGGACTGAGCCACCATGGTATCCTCAGCACTTAGTAGGCTGTGTGCCTGGCACATAGTAGGCCCACCACAGCCACTTGCTCGATGTAAGGTGAACTCTTTCTGTTTGGTAGGGAGGGGGAGTTGTCAACTGGATGCATGAGGATGTCAGAGAGTGGGAGAATAGGAGAGAGGAAAAGGAAGGAAGGGGAGAGGAGAAGGGAGAAAGAGAGAGAAACTTAGACCCTGGAGGCCAGGTGCGGTGGCTCACGCCTGTAATCCCAGCACTTTGGGAGGCTGAGGCGGGTGGATCACGAGGTCATGAGATTGAGACCATCCTGGCTAACACGGTGAAACCCCATCTCTACCAAAAATACAAAAAATTAGCCCGGTGTGGTGGCGGGCACCTGTAGTCCCAGCTACTCAGGAGGCTGAGGCAGGAGAATGGTGTGAACCCGGGAGGCGGAGCTTGCAGTGAGCGGAGATCGCGCCACTGCACTCCAACCTGGGCGACAGAGTGAGACATTGTCTCAAAAAAAAAAAAAAAAGAAACTTACACCCTGGAGATCACCTCTGCCCTCAGCTTTAGTCTCAGGTCAGCATCCCCAGGACAAGAAGATTCTTGAAAACCATTCAAGAATCTTGAGTGGGTGGGTGGGTGGATGGATGGATGGATGGATGGACAGATGGGATCAAACCACAGAAGGAAAATGCTGATTTCTTAGTGAGAAAGGCCCTGTATTCCTTTATAGACAACTCGATGCCTTTCCAGGGATCTTGTGATCCATGCTTACTGCCCTTCAGAACAGCTGGCCCTGTCCCTGAGGCAGGAGGGACATCATAAGTAGGTGAGGTGACCAAGACTCAGAGAGGGGCAGTGAGTTGCCCAAGGTCACCAACATGTTAGAATCAGAGGGCTGGGACCCGCAACTGGGACTCTTGACTTCCCGCTCAGGGATGGGGTGAGGTAGGGTTGCCAGATTCAGCAAATCAAAAAACAGGACACACAATTAAATTTGAATTTCAGATGAACAACAAATAATTGTTTAATATAAGTACCCCTAAAGATTGCAAGGGACGTACTTATACTAAAAATTTACCTGTCCATCCAATATTCAAATTTCCCTGGGCATTCTGTATTTTATCTGGGGTTGGGGTAGGGCTTCAGGGTGGTGGTGGGGATAATCCTTGCTACACTACCAAGCAGTCCTTTCTAGGGACCCTGCCCATACTACCCACAACACAGCCTGTTTGTTCCCTGGACTGAGCTGGCCATCCTCTGACCTGTTTGGCCTCCTTACTTCTTGGCCTCTGAGGACACTCCAGCCTTCATGCAGGCCACTGTTCCCAACTTAACACATTAGAATCCCCTGCCCCGGCTGCACCCCAGGCCAATTACCTCAGAAACTCTGGGGGTTAGACATCAGGAGTTTTAAAACTCTTGATTCCAGCATACAGCTGAGGTTGAAAACCACTGTGCTGGAAGTGTTACCGGAAAGGAGTCCCAATCCAGGCCCCAAGAGAGGGTTCTTGGATCTCGTGCAAGAAAGAATTCAGAATGAGGCCACAGTGCAAAGTGAAATCAAGTTTATTAAGAAAGTAAAGGCCAGGCATGGTGGCTCACGCCTGTAACCCCAGCACTTTGGGAGGCCAAGGTGGGCAGATCGCCTGAGGTCAAGAGTTCAAGACCAGCCTGGCCAACTTGGTGAAATCCTATCTCTACTAAAAATCCAAAAATCAGCCAGGCGTGGTGGTGGGCACCTGTAATCCCAGCTACTGGGGAGGCTGAGGTAGGAGAATTTGCTTTAACCCAGGAGGCGGAGGTTGCAGTGAGCCGAGATCATGCCCCTGCACTCCAGCCTGGGCTACAGAGCGAGACTCCGCTCAAAAAAGAAAGAAAGAAAGTAAAGTGGTGACAGAACAGCTACTCCATTGACAGAATAGGGAGTTCCCGAAAGTAAGAAGAGGAATGTGTCCACCCTAGGTATAATACTCATTTACATATAGGATTAAAAAAAGATCATGGGGAGATATGCTCTGCTACAAGGGTTTGTGATAAAGGATTACTTTTCTTAATTACTGTATTTTGCAAGAATCGATATTATTATCTTCAAAGCAAAATTAGGAATGCTTCTGTTCTCAAGGCATCAGGATATCAGGACACTCCTCTAGGTCTGGGTCTGTTTAGTAAACGTTATCAATCTGTTTCCTTAACCGTAACATCTAGAGGCTAGGAATAGCTAACTTTCTGGGAATGCAGCCCAGCAAATCCCAGCCTCATTTTCCTAGCCCTCAATCAAGATGGAGTCGCTCTGGTTCGAACGCCTCTGACAGAAGACTTGCTTTTCTGCTGTTAATGTGGAATGGGCTCTGCCTTCGCCTGTTGGAGGAGCCTCGGGAAGCTCTGCAGTCTGTCCCAGCTCTCCCATTTGCAAACCTCCATGGGATGGACCCTTCTGCCTTTGACCTTCTCACCCCTTTCTGGTTGATTTGAGGAGTTTCCAGTTCCGAGGATGACAGTTTATGTCTACCTTCAGACTCATCGGGAAAGCAGGGGTGGGAGCCGCACACTCAGGATCTGAGCCGCTGATGTACTGACCCCAGGTAGTGGGGATCTGGAGCATTGGGGAACAAAGAGCTATGTGGGGCTCCAAGGCAAAGCCCAGGCAAAAGCTGAGTTGTTCTTTGAGCTGCTGCTTTGTTCTAAGCCCAATGCCTAAGGCTGGGTTGGATCTGTCAGCTGTGGGCCCCTGCAGTGCCCTAGACTTCTCTCCAGAGTGCAGTGCCTTTGTGATTGCTTGTCAGTATCTGTCTTCCCTACTAGAATCAACTTCTGGAGCAAGGGACAGGTCAGTCTTGCTCCCAACTGTATCCCCAGAGCTTGGCTGTTGGCTGAAGTAGGGGCTTAATCAATATTTATGTAATCAGTACATGAACCCTTAGCAACCATGAACTCCAATCCTACTGTTGTACAGATAAGAAAACAGAGACACTGAGAAGGGACAGGACCTGTCTCAGGTTGCACAGCATAGTGGGGGTTGAGTTAGGAATAAAAGCCACTCCAGGGCTCTTTCCACTCAAGAGCACTAGGAGTGCCCTGGCTCCTATGCCCACCCTCCCCACCCCTCTTACCCAGTCCTGAGCCATCAACTTCTCCAATCCAGATAGCTCCCCAGAGGCCAGGCATGGTGGATCACTCCTGTAGTCCCAGCAATTTGGGAGGTCAAGGCGGTAGATTGCTTGAAGTCAGGAGTTCGAGACCAGCCTGGCCAACATGGTGAAACCCCGTCTCCACTAAAAATACAAAAACTAGCTGGGTGTGATGGTAAGCGCCTGTAATCCCAGCTACTAGGGAGGCTGAGGCAGGAGAACCGCTTGAGCCAGAGAGGCAGAGGTTGCAGTGAGCTGAGATCGCACCACTGCACTACAGCCTGGATGACAGAGCAAGACTTCATCTTAAAAAAAAAAAAGATAAAAAAGATATGCTCACCACCCCAACACACGTACATTCTCTCTTCCCAAGGCTTCCCTTTCTGTAAAGGATCAGGGTGACCCTGGCTGTTGGCAAGGAGGTAGGCAAAAAGGAGAGGAGAACTGTATTCTGTGGGAGACACAGAAGTCCCTCTAGCCAGAAGCCTCCTCTACCTGAAAGATTCCTGGGTGAAGAGACCCTGCCAGATATGCAGGGAGCCAGGACTTCTATTTTGATAGGCCTCGCAGAGGGGGCCGAGAGTGGACTTTGCCCTCTCTCTCCTGCCTCTTATCTCTGAGAAAGGGCTGCTGTTGCCTCTAAGCTCAGAGAGCCTGCTGCACCCCACAAGGCCAGCCATGAGTCTGGAAGGTCCCTAACTGGGATTTAGAGCTGACTCTAAAGTGTGAATCCTTCATTTTCTGGTTGTGGGACTCTTTATGAGGCTCAGGTTCCTAATTAGGGAAATGGGTTCAATAATGTCCTCCTTGGGTGCTGGTAAGGATTCTAGGTGTGGTGCTTGGTGCACAATAGGTGCTCAGTCGAGGTGCTTTTCCTGAGCTTTTGCCCTGGGGTACTGGCAACATTCAAGGCTGAGCTTGAGCAGTTAGCAGAAACTCAAGGCTGATCCCTTGATTGGGCAAACTGATGTCATCCCATCCTCTCCTGAAGTGTCAGCTAGTAGGTGGCCTTTTTGGTAAATTCATGAATAATGGTGGCTTCCTAATGGGCTCCCAAAGGGGCCAAAGCACCTTTCAGGTACTTTTCTGCCTTGGGAAGTTGATGTCAAGAAGGATCCGCAAGCCCTTGAACTCCAGGGCACTGAAGGCAGGTTTGTGATGGGGTCTCAAAGAACAGGAAGGGCTAGAGGAGGAGGGAGAAATCCAGGAAATCTCAGGGCAGCGTCGGCTGTCAGAACCTTTTTCTTAGTAGCTTTAAAAAAGAAATTGAGGCCAGGCATGATGGCTCACGCCTGTAATCCCAGCACTTTGGGAGGCCGAGGCGGGTGGGTCACCTGGGGTCAGAAGCTCGAGACCAGCCTGGCCAACATGGTGAAACCCTGTCTCTACTAAAAATACAAAAAATTAGCCGGGTGTTGTGGCGGGTGCCTGTAATCCCAGCTACTCATGAGGTTGAGGCAGGAGAATCGCTTGAACCCAGGAGGTGGAGGTTGCAGTGAGCTGAGATCGCACCATTGCACTCCAGTCTGTGCAACAGGGGGAGACTCCATCTTGAAAAAAAAAATGATCGTGCTAAAATATACATAACATTGAATTTGCCATTTTAACCTTTAAAAAAAAAAAAAATTGACAGGGTGTCCCTGTGTAGCCCAGGCTGGAGTGCAGTGATGTCATCATAGCTCACTGCAGCCTTGAAATCCTGGGCTCAAGGGATCCTCCTGCCTCAGCCTTCAGAGTAGCTGGGACTACAGGGTGTGCCACCATACCTTGGCTACATTTTTATTTTTGTAAAGATATGGTCTTGCCATGTTCCCCAGGCTGGCCTCAAACTCCTGGCCTCAAGTAATTCTCCTGCCTTGGCCCCCCAAAGTGCTGGGATTACAGGTGTGAGCCATCGCACCTGGCCCATTTAAACATTTTTCAGTGTAGAGTTCGGGCTGGGTGCAGTGGCTCATGCCTGTAATCCCAGTATTTTAGGAAGCTGAGGTGGGAGGGTCCCTTGAGCCCAGGAGTTTGATACCAGCCTGGGCAACATGGTGGGACACTGTATCTACAAAAAAAAATACAAAAATTGTCCAGGCATGGTGATGCACACCTGTAGTCCCAGCTACTTGGGAGGCCAAGGTGGGAAGACAGCTTGATCCCAGGAGGTTGAGGCTACAGTGACCCAAGATCACACCACTGCACTCCAGCCTGAGTGACAGAGCAAGACCCTGTCTCAAAAACACATTGTTGTGCTATCATTACCACCATACACCACCAGAATTTTCCAACTTCACAGACTGAAACTCTGTTCCCATTAAACACTAACTCCCATTCCTCTCTCCCCGCAGCCTCAGCCACTAGGATTCTACTTTCTGTGTCCATGAATTTGACTATTCTAGATATTTCATAGAAGTGGAATCATATTTTTATATATATATATATATTATATATATATATTTTTTTTTTGAGACAGAGTTTCTCTTTGTCACCCAGGCTGATGTGATCTTGGCTCACTGCAAACTCCACCTCTTGGGTTCAACTGAATCTCCTGCCTCAGCCTCCTGAGTAGCTGGGATTACAGATGCCTGCCACCATGCCCAGCAAATTTTTGTATTTTTAGTAGAGACGGGGTTTCATCATGTTGGCCAGGCTGGTCTCGAACTCCTAACCTCAGGCGATCCACCTGCCTCGGCCTCCCAAAGAGCTGGAATTACAGGCATGAGCCACTGCGCCCAGCCTGGAATCATATAATATTTATCCTTTGTGACTGGTTTGTTTATTTCACTTAGCATAATGTCTTCAAGATTCATCCATGTAATAGCATGTATCAGAATTTCATTCCTTTTTAAGTCTGAATAACATTCCATTGTATGTATCATATTTTCTTTTTTTTTCTTTTTTCTTTTGCTTTTTGGGATGGAGTCTTGCTGTGTTGCCCAGGCTGGAGTGCAATGGCGCAATCTCGGCTCACTGTAAACTCCGCCTTCCGGGTTCAAGTGATTCTCCCGCCTCCGCCTCCCTGAGTAGCTGGGATTACAGGCACCCACCATCATGCCTGGCTAAGTTTTGTATTTTTGTAGAGATGGGGTTTCACCATGTTGGCCAGGCTGGTCTTGAACTCCTGACCTCAGGTGATCTGCTCGCCTCGGCCTCCCAAAATGCTGGGATTATAGGCGTGAGCCACTGCCCCCAGCCGTATGTATCGTATTTTCATCCATGTCTGAAAGCCACATTTCATTCACTGATGGACGTTTGGGTTGTTTCCACCCTTTGGCTATTGTGATTAATGCTACTATAAACATACGTGTACAAATGCCTGTTCAAGTCCCTGCTTTCAATTCTTTTGGATATATACTCAGAAGTGGAATTGCTGGATCTTATGATAATTCTATGTTTAATTTTCTAAGGAACATCTCTACCATTTTCCACAGGGGCTACGCCATTTTATATTCCCACTGACGGGTACAAAGTTTCCAATTTCTCCATATCCTTGCCAACATTTGTTATTTCCTGTTTTTTGTTTTGTTTTGCTTTGTTTTATTTTTTTTCAATTTTATTTATATATATATATATATATATATATATATTTATTTATTTATTTACTTATTTTTTGAAACAGAGTCTTGCTCTGTCTCCCAGGCTGGAGTGCAGTGGCTCGATCTCGGCTCACTGCAAGCTCCACCTCCCGGGTTCACGCCATTCTCCTGCCTCAGCCTCCCGAGTACCTGGGACTACAGGCGACCACCACCACGCCCAGCTAATTTTTTTGTATTTTTGGTAGAGACAGGGTTTCACCGTGTTAGCCAGGATGGTCTCGATCTCCTCACCTCATGATCTGCCCGCCGCTGTCTCCCAAAGTGCTGGGATTACAGGCGTGAGCCACCATGTCCGGCCTTAATTTTATTTATTTATTTATTTATTTATTTATTTATTTATTTATTTATTTATTTTTTGAGACGGAGTCTTGCTCTGTCGCCCAGGCTGCAGTGCAGTGGTGCCGTCTCAGCTCACTGCAACCTTTGCCTCCCAGGCTCAAGAGATTCCCCTGCCTTAGCCTCCTGAGTAGCTGGGATTACAGGCACCCGCCACTACGCCAGCTAATTTTTGTATTTTTAGTAGAGATGGGGTTTCACCATGTTGCCCAGGCTGGTCTCAAACTCCTGACCTCAGGTGATCCACCCGCCTTGGCAACCCAAAGTGCTCGGATTACAGGCGTGAGCTACCATGAAGGCCTGCTTTGTTTTCTAATAGACATCCTGATTGGTATGAAGTGGTGTCTCATTGTGGTTTTGATTTGCATTTCTCTAATGATTAATGATGTTGAACATCTTTTCCTGTACTTATTGGCCACTTGTAAGAAAGATTTTTTCTTAGGCCGGGCACGGTGGCTCACGCTTGTAATCCCAGCACTTTGGGAGGCCGAGGCGGGCGGATCACGACGTCAGGAGATCGAGACCACGGTGAAACCCCGTCTCTACTAAAAAAAAAAAATTAGCTGGGCGTGGTGGCGGGCGCCTGTAGTCCCAGCTACTCGGAGAGGCTGAGGCAGGAGAACGGTGTGAACCCGGGAGGTAGAGCTTGCAGTGAGCCGAGATTGTGCCACTGCACTCCAGCCTGGGTGACAGAGCAAGACTCTGTCTCAAAAAAAAAAAAAAAAAAAAAAGATTTTTTCTTTTTTATTAAAGTTACATACTAATCCTAAGTGAAAGGCTTGATTAATTTGTTTTATTTTATTTATTTATTTATTTTGAGATGGAGTCTTGCTCTGTTGCCCAGGATGGAGTGCAGTGGCACGATCGTGACTCACTGCAACCTCCGCCTCCCAGGTTCAAGTGATTCTTCTGCCTCAGCCTCCCAAGTAGCTAGAACTACAGGCACGCACCACCACACCCAGCTAATTTTTTTTGTACTTTTAGTAGAGATGGGGTTTCACCATGTTGGACAGGCTGGTCTCAAACTCCTGACCTCACGTGATCGGTATGCCTTGGCTTCCCAAAGTGCTGGGATTACAGGCGTGAGCCACCGCGCCTGGCCAATGAATTTATTTCACATATGTATACACCCAGATATTCAGATCTTTCCCTCCTTCCTTCTTTCTTTCTTTCTCTCTCTCTCTCTTTCTTTCTTTCTCTCTCTCTTTCTTTCTTTCCTTTTTTCTTTCTTTTCTGAGACAGTCTCGCTCTGTCACCCAGGCTGGAGTGCAGTGGCGCAATCTGGGCTCACTGCAACCTTTGCCGCCCAGGTTCAACCGATTCTTCTGCCTCAGCCTCCCGAGTAGCTGGGATTACAGGTGCCCACCACCACGCCCAGCTAATTTTTGTATTTTTAGTAGAGATGGGGTTTCACCATGTTGGCCAGGCTGATCTCAAACTCCTGACCTTGTGATCTGCCCACCTCGGCCTCCCAAAAGTGCTGGGATTACAGGCGTAAACCACCATGCCCGGCCACACCAGATATTTCTCAGGAAACACACACACAAGTGTTTTTCTGCCCTCTCCCTCAACACAACCACAGTCAACACCACAGAATATTTCTGTGACCAAATGCGTGTTTTTTTTCCCCCACACACCAAGCAGCAGACACCAGCTGGGTGTCCCCTCATTCAGTTCAATTCTGATGCTGTTTACCTGGAGATAGCATCACATCCCACAAGGTTAGAACTCAGTCCCATCAGACTGTCCCCATTTCAGACACCTGCAAGTCCAAGCCTCCAGAACTTCTGACCGACTGGTTTCAAGTTGGGGTTCCCCAACCTCCTCGATTAATTTGCTAGAGCGGCTCGCAGAACTCAGGGAAACTTATGTTAACCAGTTTATTATAGAGGATTACAAAGGACACAGATAAAGGGATGCATTGGGCGAGGTATGGGCTCTGAGTTTCCACGCTTTCCCCTAGGCGCCACTCTACAGGAACATGCAGGTGTTCAACTGTCCGAAATCCTGTCCTTTTGGCCTTTTGTAGGAGCCATGGAAAAAGTTCCCCTTCACCCACTGAAGGTTTGCTGAAAAATTACCTGACAAAAGGGTGATTAATAAGAGAAAAGGCAGCCAGGTGGAGTGGCTTACGACTGTAATCCCAGCACTCTGGGAGGCCAAGGCGTGTGGATCACCCGAGGTCATCAGTTCGAGACCAGTCTGGCCAACATAGTGAAACCCCCATCTCTACTAAAAATACAAAAATTAGCCCGGTGTGGTGGCACACACCCGTAATCCCAGCTACTCCAGAGACTGAGGCAGGAGAATCGCTTGAACCCAGGAGGTAGAGGTTTCAGTGAGCCAAGATCACGGCCACTACACTCCAGCATGGGCAACAGAGCCAGACTACTCCATCTCAAAAAAAAAAAAAAAAAAAGGAATGTAATCCCCAATGTTGGAGGTGGGGTCTGGTGGGACGTGCTTGGGTGGATCCCTCATGGCTTGCTTCTGTCCTCTCGATAGTGAGTGAGTTCCCCCAAAATCTGTTTTTTTGTTTTCTTTTGTCTTGTTTTTTTTTTAGGGGGACAGAGTCTTGCTCTCTTGCCCAGGCTGGAGTGCAGTGGCACGATCTCAGCTCACTGCAACCCCCACCTCCTGGGTTCAAGAGAGTCTCCTGGCTCAGCCTCCCAAGTAGCTGGAACTACAGGCACCTGCCACCACGCCTGGCTAATTTTTGTATTTTTGTAGAGATGGGGTTTCACTATGTTGCCCAGGCTGGCCTCGAACTCCTCACCTCAAGTGATTTACCTGCCTTGGTCTCCCAAAGTGCTGGGATTATAGGCGTGGGCCACCGCACTTGGCCTCTGTTCTTTCATAATGTGTGGCAACTCCTTTCCCCTTGCTCTCCTTCTGGCCATGTGATGTGCCTGCTCCCACTTCACCTTCCACCATGAGAAAACCTCCCTGAAGCCTCATAAGAAGCTGAGCGGGTGCCAGCACCATGCTTCCTGTAAAGTCTGCAGAACCACAAGCCAATTAAACCTCTTTTCTTTATCAACTATGCAGCATCAGGTATTTCTTTACAGCAATGCAATAAAGGCCTAACACACTCCCCAACCATGTGTGAGGGTTTCAGTTGCTGTACGTCCTTGCCAACAGTTGGTATTGTCATTCCTTTCAATTTTGCCAATTTTCTAGCCACTCTTTGAAGACTGTAGCCCCAACCTGATCCTTTTGTTAACCATTTTTATGGCTCTTTTTCTTTTTTTTTTTTTTTTTTTGAGACAGAGTCTTGCTCTGTCGCCCAAGCTGGAGTGCAGTGGTGCAATCTCAGCTCACTGCAAGCTCTGCCTCCTGGGTTCACACCATTCTCCTGCCTCAGCCTCCCGAATAGCTGGGACTACAGGCGCCCGTCACCATGCCCGGCTAATGTTTTGTATTTCTTTAGTAGACGTGGGGTTTCACCATGTTAGCCAGGATGGTCTCGATCTCCTGAGCTCATGATCCTCCTGCCTCGGCCTCCCAAAGTGCTGGGATTACAGGCGTGAGCCACCGCGCCCAGCCTCTTTATTTTTTTTGAGATGGAGTTTCGCTCTTATTGCCCAGGCTGGAGTGCAATGCTGCAATCTCACTCACCGTAACCTCTGCCTCCCAGGTGCAGGAGATTCTCCTGCCTCAGCCTCCCGAGTAGCTGGGATAACAGGCACCAGCCACCACACAAGGCTAATTTTTTGTATTTTTAGGAGAGACAGCGTTTCGCCATGTTGGCCAGGCTGGTCTCGAACTTCTGACCTCAGGTGATCCATCCACCTCAGCCTTCCAAAGTGCTGGGATTAGAGGAGTGAGCCACCATGCCCAACCGGTTATTTCTTGAGGATATGCTAAACAAGGGGTGGATTATTCATGCCTCCCCTTTTTAGACCACATAGGGTAACTTCCTGACATTGCCATGGCATTTGTAAACTGTTTACCAGTGAGGGCCACCAGAGGTCAGCCTCATTGCCATCTTGGTTTTAGTGGGTTTTAGCGGGCTTCTTTACTGCAGACCGTGTTATCAGCAAGGTCTTTATGACCTGCATCTTGTGTCAACCTATCTCATCCTATAACTTAGAATGCCTAACCATCTGGGAATGCAGCCCAGTAGATCTCAGCCTCTTTTTATCCAGCCCCTATTCAAGATGGAGTTGCTGTGGTTCAAACGCCTCGACACTTCATCCATCCCTTGCAACGGCCCCACTGGGCACAGGTGATTGCCCTGGACTGACCTCCAATCTGTCCAGCGCCTCCATTTGGGCTGGACAGGAGGTCAGCTAGCCCCTTGGTGGGGGCTGGCCTAAGCTGTGCCCCATAGAGTTGCTCCATAATGAGTGGCACTAGGACGGCCCCATCAAAGCCTTTTCTCGGCACATATACCAGCAGGGAGCAGGTGACATGGATCAGGACTGTGGTAGTGACCCTGAGCCACCCCAGGGGGTTGATCTGGGACCTGGGGAATTGTGGCACTGGTGCATCAGTCACTTCTTTCTTGCCTTTTCCTAGTTCCCACCTATGCCTTTTACTCAGCATCGGCGGTAAGTGGCCCAAGCACTGTCGCTGGAAAGCATTTGGCTTCTACAGATGTAATGTTTTTCAAATGAATGTGGATGCCACTGTGATTAATAACATTTAAATTCACCGACAGCATTTCTGAATTCAAAGTAGTCTTTTGTGCTGTATTTTCTCAGCCAATGAATACATTAAAATACAGCTATTAACAAATGGAATGGAAATAGGTGAAGCTGTTGAAATTTAAGAGTTCAGAAACAAACAGAGTTCAGATGGGCCCTGGATGTAAACCAACATGGCCATTTTGGGGTTTCCAGTGGGACACAATGCTTCCGATCTTCCACCTCCCTGGAGTCACCCTTCCTTGTAAGATCCAGTGAAAATGGCTGTCTCTGTCCTTCATACCAGGGAAGGCTAGCATCCTTCTCAATGTTTTTGAGAATCTCCAGTGAATGCCTATGATCTCCTGTTACCTCTTAGCCCAGATTTCTTCAACCCCGCCCCAGCTCCCTGCATACTGCTGCGATTTCCCTTCGCAATGCTTCACTAGAGCACAGGCCTGGCCCTTGCTAGTGGGATGATCAAACAGGGGCCACAAGAGCCAGACTGCCTGGGTTCAAAGCCTTGCTCTGCAACCGATGAGCTGATTGGCCTTCAGCAATGGTCTCCATCTCTCTGGGCTTTGGTTTTCTCAATATAAACTGGGGGTAAGTGTGGCCCCTACCTCTTAGGCCTTGCTGCAGGTCACATGAGTTAGTGTGAGTAAAGCATCAGCAGTTAGTTAGGGAATATGAGCCATCATTTTTATTGATCCCCCTCCAAGCACTATAGTGTGTAACTGACTTTTTTTTTTTTTTTTGAGACCGAATCTGGCTCTGTCACCCAGGCTGTAGTGCAGTGGCGCAATCTCGGCTCACTGCAACCTCTGTCTCCCAGGTTCAAGCAATTCTCCTGTTTCAGTCTCCCAAGTGCTGGGACTACAGGTGCGCACCACCATGCTTCGCTAATTTTTGTATTTTTAGTAGAGACAGGGTTTCACCATATCGGTCAGGCTGGTCTTGAACTCCTGACCTCAGGTGATCCATCCACGTTGGCCTCTCAAAGCGGTGGGGTTACAGGCATTAGCCAACGCACCCAGCCTGTGTAACTGACTTTTATGGATGAATTGGGAACAGCAGAGGGGGATTACAGATTTACAGTTTAGCACCTCTTCTCTGTCCCCACCCCAGGAAGCGTCTCAGCAGCCTGCCATCTCCTCTGGCCTTGGCCTGTTGCCATTTCTTGGGGGCTGCTCACTTCCCACCTCTCTGGACCCTTCTCCCAACTGTTCTCTAAGTTCCACAGCCTCCCGCCTGCCTCTCAGCCACCAGAAGAAGATGCAAATTGGTTTTACAGGGCATCTGCATTCTGGTCTCAGCTGCTGTAATTACAGAAAAGGCTCTAAGACAATGACACCCAATGAGGCCAAGACGGCCTCTCAGAGGAGTCTGGGAAATCTGCAAGGGCATTTTTCTTTGTCAAAATGGGAGACAGAGACCTGTTTTTATATAAACACAAAATAAATAATTTTTGCATGCTTTCAACATACACAGAATTTTCTAGGAACATGACTATTGTGTACACAAAGAGAAGATTGTCCTTTGTTTTGCTTGGAATTTGGCCAAGACTCGTTGCCCATTTCATGTCACTGGCAACAGCACCGCCTGTGGGGTCTGAATCACCATCACAACTACCTGTGTCCATCTGCCTTGTGGCCACCATGGTCTCTGTGGCCCCACCTCTAGGAGCAAGTGTGGGGCCACCTCATCTCCGGCTGTAGTCAGCCTGCAGATTTTCTTTCTTCTTCTTCTTTTTTTTTTTTTTTTTTTGAGATGGCGTCTCACTCTGTTGCCCAGGCTGGAGTGCAGTGGCACAATCTTGGCTCACTGCAACCTCCACCTCCCAGGTTCCAGCGATTCTCCTGCCTCAGCCTCCCAGGTAGCTGGAATTACAGGCGCCCACCATCACGCCCGGCTAATTTTTGTAGTTTTAGTAGAGACGGAGTTTCACCATGTTGGCCAGGCTGGTCTCGAAGTCCTGACCTCAGGTGATCCACCCACCTCAGACTTCCAAAGTGCTAGGATTACAGGCATGAGCCACCATGCCCAGCCTGCCTGCAGATTTTCATCCTGAAATTTATATTATTTTATTAGAAATTACCCTTTTATTTCTCCTTCATATTATAGTTAGGATATCATTGATTTTTTTTTAAAGCATGTGTGAGAGTAGGTTAGTTTATTTATGAATTTCATTTCAGCTTGGTGAAGGGAACATTACAAAATATTTGTAATTGGGGGGTGGGGGTTGGGTCTGACTTCTCTACCTTTGCATAATTCAATAAATCCATTTCTGCACTCTCGGCAACCAGGAGTGATTCGCTTCTGAGATGAAGTGCCCAGAGGTGCAGGCCGCTGCTGCCCTTTAGTCTTTGGAATCGCTTTTTCCTCTTCCCTATAAGTGTTCTGGGTTCACGACCTCATTGCTAATCTCTTGCTCCCAGGCCTCTCCCCTCGACCTGTCCTCCACAGAGTGGCCCCAGGAGATGCTCCCAGCATATCAACACTTCTCAGCTTGAAACACTCATGTGGCCCCACGTCCCCCATGATTTATGTTTGTTCCTTGAGCTATGTGCAGGGCACAGCCTCAGCTCAGCTCACTCCTCCCCTCTCATTTTGCATCCAGCCTCCGCTCCTTTGCCCATGCTGTTCCCACTGAATGGAATGCTGCCTCACCACCCTGCACCCCTGCACCCTCACCTCCCTGCACCCCCTGCACCCTCACCACCCTGCATCCCCTGCACCCTCACCACCCCGCATCCCCCTGTATTCTCACCATCCCTCACTCCCTGCACCCTCACCACTCCGCACCCCCTGCACCCTCACCACCCCGCACCCCTGCACCCTCACCACCCTGCACCCCTCTGTATTCTCACCATCCCTCACTCCCTGCACCCTCACCATCCCTCACTCCCTGCACCCTCACCACCCCGCACCCCCTGCACCCTCACCACCCCGCACCCCCTGCACCCTCACCACCTGCACCCCTCTGTATTCTCACCATCCCTCACTCCCTGCACCCTCACCACTCTGCACCCCCTGCACCCTCACCACCCCGCACCCCTCTGTATTCTCACCATCCCTCACTTCCTGCACCCTCACCACCCCGCACCCCCTGCACCCTCACCACCCCGCACCCCCTGCATTCTCACCATCCCTCACTCCCTGCACCCTCACCACCCCGCACCCCCTGCACCCTCACCACCCCGCACCCCCTGCACCCTCACCACCCCACACCCCCTGCATTCTCACCATCCCTCACGCCCTGCACCCTCACCACCCCGTCCCCCTGCACCCTCACCACCCCACAACCCTGCACCCTCACCTCCCTGCACCCCCTGCACCCTCACCACCCCACACCCCCTGCACCTTCATCTCCATTTCTGACTGTCCCCAAGGACTTCCTATTCTTCTCTTCATTAAAAACTCAGTCCTGAAGTTCCTGGGTCTTGAAGATGCCTCTAGAAAATCAGCTTCTAGACCAGGCGCGGTGGCTCATACCTGTAATCCCAGCACTTTGGGAGGCTGAGATGGGCAGATCACCTGAAGTCAGGAGTTCAAAACCAGCCTGGCCAACATGGTGAAACCCCGTCTCTACAAAAATACAAAAATTAGCCTGGCGTGGTAGTGTGCACCTGTAATCCCAGCTACTCGGGAGGCTGAGGTGGAAGAATCACTTGAACCTGGGAGGCGGATGTTGCAGTGAGCTGACCAAGATCATGCCACTGCACTCCAGCCTGGGCAAGAGAGCGAGACTCTGTCTCAAATAAAAAGAAAAGAAAATCAGCTTCTACCTGGGCGTGGAGTTGAACAGGGGAGAAGGGGCCACTGGGGCAGGGAAGAGACAGATGTTGGATTTTAGAGGATCCAGTAAAGGACGCTCCCTCTTCTCCATCCAAGTTTGAAAGCGACTGAGAGAGACACACAACAGTCAGACAGAGAGAGATCAAAATATTTTCCTGTGACTTAAGAGCAATGGCCAAGTTGGCTTCCTGCTATCCTACCCTTGAACTTGACATTCACCCACAGAAAATGCCCAGTCCCTGGCACAGTGGGGATACCAGAGGCTGCTAACTGCCAGGCAGCAACAGACCAATAAAGGCTTCCAAAAGAGATGGCGCACTGGGCTGGGCATGCCCAGGAGCTCCTCCCAAGCTTGGCCATCAGGTAAGTCACTTCTTTGCAGGGGAGCAGGAGGGAGTGAACACACAGCATTGCTGTAATTCAATGGACACTTCCCCATGGAAGCACCATGATGTCGGGGAGGGAGGGGAGGGAGGAAGGGCAGTGCTCAGAGGGGAGGAAAGCTGTGACCCGAGATGCCATTGCCTGGTTAACGTTCTTGGCAAGTCTGGATGGGACAGGAGCTGGAAGAGGAAGCTGAGGCCACAGGAAACCGTCAGAGCCCGGGGCTATGCCAAGAACTTCTCTACTTTAAAATAACTTTTGGCTGGGTGTGATAGCTCATGCGTATAACCCCAACACTTTGGGAGGCTGAGGCAGGCAGATTGCTTAAGGTCAGGAGTTTGAGACCAGCCTGACTGACATGGTGAAACTCTGTCTCTACTAAAAATGCAAAAATTAGCTGCGCGTGGTGGCACGCACCTGTAGTCCCAGCTACTCGGGAGGCTGAGGCACAAGAATGGCTTGAACCCAGGAGGTGGTGGTTGCAGTGAGCCAAGATTGCGCCACTGAACTCCAGCCTGGGTGACAGAGAGAGACTCCATCTCGAAAAATAGTAAAATAAAATAACTTTTATTATTAGCAAAGCTGTGTAGGGGTGGAAAAGTGTGCTAACTTTCCTCATTCATCATGAAGGTCATGGCTGACACTCCTATAACAAAAGACTGGATAACAAGAGGAAAGCATAATAAATTTATTTTAATCAAAGTTTTACAAGACACAGGCGCCTTCAGAATGAAGATCCAAAGATTCAGGGAAACCTGTCTATTTTTATGCTTAGATTCTTTGCAAAGCAGACAGCCATGTAGAAAGGCGATTGGACAAAAGAGCATGACTCATGGGAATAGACTGAGCGGGGACACCCAGCAAGCCCTGTCTATTGAGATGCTTCTTGGCCTCTCTGTACGGCACTCCTTCCTGCAGGTATGGGCCAGGACCCTTTCTGGAATAGGGGTCTTCAGGGGAGAAGGGAGAGAGTGGCCCTTTCTAGGTTTTATGGCTTGCTTTAGGGGAGAGGGATTCTAGTTTCTATGGCTGGGGAAAAAGAATTCTGGTGTCTGTGGATTCCTCTGGGGGTGAAAGCGGGGCAGGAGACAGGAGGATGGGAGAATGTCAGAGAGAGACTTGGCTTTGGAGACCTTCCAATTTCCTTTAGTTCAAAGTACTCAGCCTGCCATAGTGCCATACTTTGGAGTACCGTTTTCTGAGCCCCAACGGCTGTGCACATACATTGGAGAAAGTTGGAAGTTGCAGATGAGCAAAACAAGAAAACAAAACCACTGTATTCCTACCATCTAGGGAGTATCCTCATTTCTATCCTCTCATACCTCTTCTTAAGATTTTTTTTTTTTTTTGTGAGACAGAGTCTTCTCTGTCACCCAGGCTGGAGTACAGTGGCGTGATCCTGGCTCACTGAAACCTCCACCTCCTAGGTTCAAGCAATTCTCCTGCCTCAGCCTCCCAAGTAGTTGGGATTACAGGCGCATGCCACCACGCCCAGCTAATTTTTGTATTTTTTTAATAGAGACGGGGTTTCGCCATGTTGGGCAGGCTGGTCTCCAACTCTTGACCTCAAGTGATCTGCCCACCTCAGCCTCCCAAAGTGCTGGGATTACAGGCATGAGCCACCACACCCGGCCCCGAATCTCTTTTTATGCCTATGTAATTTTTTATTATGCTTTTTTAGAGGCAGGGTCTCACTATGTTGCCCAGGCTGGTCTCAAACTCCTGGGCACAAGTGATCTACTTGCCTCAGCTTCCCAAACTGTTGGAATTACAGGCATGAGCCTCGGCGCCCAGCCCTGCATATGTAAATTTTTTGTGGTTTGTTTGTTTTTCTGAGGCAGAGTCTCGCTCTGTTGCCCAGGCTAGAGTGCAGTGGCTCCATCTTGGCTCAGTGAAACCTCCACTTCCCAGGTTCCAGTGATTCTCCTGCCTCAGCCTCCCTAGTAGCTGGGACTACAGGCCTTCGCCACCATGCCCGGCTAATTTTTGTATTTTAGCAGAGACGGGGTTTTACCGTGTTGGCCAGGCTGGTCTTGAACTCCTGACCTCAAGAGATCCACTTGCCTCAGCCTCCCAGAGTGCTGGGATTACAGACATGAGCCACTGTGCCTAGCCATATGTAATTTTTAAAATCAAAATGAGATCATGCTGTCCTTGTCAGTTATCTCAGCCTCTCCCTGTCAATACATCTCCATCTTATCTAATGCTCAGCCCACATTCAAATTCTCTCATTGCTCCTAAAATGTCCTTTATGCTGGCACCTGAAAACGAGAGTGCAGCCAAGGACCCTGCAAAGCCTGTGGTTGGATGCCCTTAAGTCTCTTTTAGTCTGGCAAGTCCTTTTTTATGACAATGACATGTCATAAAACTGGACTTGTTTGCAAAATGTCCCACCTTCAGGGTTTATTGTGTTGTTTTTCTCTTGTTTCATTTCTTCATTAGTCTCCTGTATTTCTGGTAAACTGGAAATTATTGGACCCAAGTTAGGCATTTTGGGCAAAAAGACATCATGGGTGATGGTGGTATGCCATGCAGCATGACAGCAGAAGCACCTTCACATCATGAGTGATACTGAGCTAGGGGGATGGTTTCCTAAAGGACTGGATTGGAGGCCTTCCTGGCTAGAAGGCCCCTGCAAGCTCCTTGCTCTTATTTTACAGACATGGAAACGGAGGACCTGAGAGCAGCCTCCCGGAGCACAAGCCTTTGCAGTTTATAGAGGGTCTTCTTGAACCTGCAGGGGCTTCTCCACAGGCCCAAGATGCAGTTGTGATTTCTTTTTTCCTTTCTTTTCTTTTTTTTGTTTTGAGATGGAGTTTCGCTCTTGTTGCCCAGGCTGGAGTGCAATGGTGCGATCTCGGCTCACTGCAACCTCCGCCTCCCAGGTTCGAGCGATTCTCCTGCCTCAGCCTCCCGAGTAGCTGGGATTATAAGCATACACCACCACACCCGGCTAATTTTGTGTTTTTAGTAGAGACAGGGTTTCTCTGTGTTGGTCAGCCTGGTCTCGAACACCCAACCTCACGCCCACCTCAGCCTCCCAAAGTGTTGGGATTATAGGCGTGAGCCACTGCGCCTGGCCGAGGAGTTTTGATTTCTATGTTAAGGAAACTGACACTCCAAGGGGTGAAGTGACAAGAGCTGGGACATGTTTTCTGTTTCCCCGGGGCTCTGCCTGACCTTCTGCATCAGGAGAGGCCTAGTGTATCTGGCTCTTGGGTTATCAGGGCGTGCTCTGGCTCCAAGGAAGCCCAGCACCTGTCCTTGCCTTTCAGAGGGATGGGTCTTCGCTCTGCGCTGGGGGGCGGGGAGGGGACACAGCTGTCTGGGCCCCCAAATCTGCTGACTCAGCCGGTCTCAGGTTTCCTTCTGAGAGGGAGGCGGCCTTTTTGCAGGCAGCAGAGGACACAGTGGGAGGCTCTGGGGCTTGGAAGGTGGCCCCGGCTTTGTCTGTCCTGTTGCTTCCTGGTTCTGCTCCCTGACTCGGGAGTAAACTGAGTCTCAGAAAGCCTGGAAAGCAACTGGCCCTGGACACACAGCCAGATATGGCAGAGCTGGTTGTGCCCAAGTCATATGGCTTGACTTCACATCGCAACCCAGGGCAGCTTCCATTGTGCCCCTGCCCCGCAAACCAACCTGGGGGAGGTCCCCTCTGGCCAACCAGTCCCCAGCCCAGTAAGAAGCCAGGTGAAGTAGGGGCGGGCGCGGTGGCTCACGCCTGTAATCCCAGCACTTTGGGAGGTGGAGGCGGGGGGCGGAGTTCGAGACCAGCCTGACCAACATGGAGAAACCCCATCTCTACTAAAAATACAAAAAAAAAAATTAGCCAGGCATTGTGGGGCAGCCTGTAATCTCAGCTACTTGGGAGACTGAAGCAGGAGAATCGCTTGAATCCAGGAGGCGTAGGTTGCGGTGAGCCAAGATTGCGCCATTGCATTCCAGCCTGGGCAACAAGAGTGAAACTCAGTCTCAAAAAAAAAAAATAAAAAAAAAAAAAAAGAAGCCAGGTGAAGTAAAGAGGGCAACTGGTGAACTCCAAGGACAACCCAGCCTGCGTTCCACCTAGCCAGGCCTGTTCAAGCAGGTATTCATTGATATTCATTGCTGCCCAATGTGGGCCAAGCTCCCACTAAACGTGCAGGATATACAGATAACTAAATGTGGGGGATATACAGCCAGGCGCAGTGGCTCACGTCTAATCCCAGGACTTTGGGAGGCTGAGGCGGGTGGATCACAAGGTCAGGAGTTGGAGATCAACCTGACCAACATGGTGAAACCCCGTCTCTACTAAAGATACAAAAAATTAGCCAGGCGTGGTGGCGTGCGCCTGTAATCCCAGCTACTCGGGAGGCTGAGGCAGGAGAATTGCTTGAACCCGGCAGGCGGAGGTTGCGGTGAGTTGAGATCACACCATTGCACTCCAGCCTGGGCAACAGAGTGAAACTCTGTCTCAAAAAAATTAAAAATAAAAATAAAAATAAAAAGATTTAGAATCAGACAGAATTGTTTTCATACTTGGCTCAGTGACTCACGTGTTGTGTGACCTTGGACAAGTCATTTGACCTCTCTTAATCTCAGTTCCATTATCCAAAAATAGTGATAAAACTTGCTGGTTGGTTTGTTGAGAGAGGTAAATACATGTAGAGTACTTAATAACAGAAGCTCTTGGTTATATGATGCTTACTCTGTGCCAGGCACTGTTCTATGCATTACACAAAGATTTATTTAATCTGTACAACAGAGGTAGGTACAATTATCATCATTCTCATTTTACAGATTAGGATCCTGAGGCCCGGAGAAGTTAAGCAACCTGTCCAAGTTCACACAGCATATAAGTGGTGGAGCTGGGCTTCAAATTCGGCAGGCAGTCTGGTTTCAAAAGAAAGTAATGTTTGTGGGCCCAGGCATGGTGGCTCATGCATGTAATCCCAGTGCTTTGGGAGGCTGAGGCAGGAGGATCACTTGAGGGCTGAAATTTGAGACCAGCTTGGGCAACACGGCAACACCTTGTCTCTACAAAAAATTTAAAAATTAGCTAGGCTCGGTGGCACACACCTGTAATCCCAGCTAATCAGGGGGCTGAGGTGGGAGGATCCCTTGAGCCCAGGAGCCCAAGGCTGCAATGAGCTATGATCACACCCCTGCCCTCCAGCCTGGGAGACAGAGTGATAAGACCCTGTCTCAATTTTTTTTTTTTTTTTTTTTTTAAAAGAACAATGCTTGTACGTCCAGGCACGGAGGCTCATGCTTGTAATCCCAGCACTTTGGGAGGCCGAGGCAGGTGGATTACTTGAAGTCAGGAGTTTGAGACCAGCCTGTCTAACATGGCAAAACCCCATCTCTATTAAAAATACAAAAATTAGCCAGGGCCATGTGCGGTGGCTCACGCCTGTAATTCTAGCACTTTGGGAGGTCAAGGCAGGTGGATCACCTGAGGTCAGGAGTTCAAGACCAGCCTGGCCAACATGGTGAAACTTTGTCTCCACTAAAAATACAAAAATTAGCCAGGCGTAGTGGCAGGTGCCTGTAATCCCAGCTACTTGGGAGGCTGAGGCAGGAGAATCGCTTGAACCCGGGAGGCGGAGGTTGCAGTGAGCCGAGATTGTGCCACTGCACTCCAGCCTGGGTGACACAGTGAGACTCTGTCTCAAAAAAAATAAAGAAAAAAGAAAAATGCTTGTAATCACTGTGCTTAGACTACAGCCTGGCCATAACTCTTATAAAGGCTACATGCTAACATTGGGTTCCAAAAGGGAAACGTTCCCTGTCCACTCACTCTCCTCCATTGTGCTAGGCCCCTTAAGTTCTCTGAGGTCAAAGGGCTGATATATCTGCGCACAGCACAGTTTGAGAAGGTATATTAGGTAACTAATGCTGTGCTAATGCTGTACAGCACCCCAAAGCTCAGTGGCTTAAATCAGCAATCATCTATTCGCAGGCCCACAGGCCTGCAACTTGGTCGGACTTGGCTGTGTGGCTCTGCTGCAGATGGTAGGTCCAGCTCAGCCCAGCTGCGTGTCTTACCCTGGGGCCCGATAATAGTCAAGGATCTCCAGAGAAACAGAACTGATAGTGTGTATGTGTATACACATGAGATTTATTATGAAAATTGGCTCACATGATGATAGAGGCCAAGAAGTCCCACGATCTGCCATCTGCAAGCTGAGAACCAGGAAAGCTAGTCATATATATAAGTCAGTCTGAATCTGAGGGCCCAAGAATCAGGAGCGCATGGATGTCCCAGCTCAAGAAGAGAGAGAGAGACTTCTCCCTTCCTCTGCCTTTCTGTTGTATTCAGGCATTTAATGGGACTGGGTGCTGCCATGCCTTTTGGCGAGAACAACCTTCTTTTATTTATTTATTTATTTTTTTGAAATGGAATCTCGCTCTGTCACCCAGGCTCGAGTGCAGTGGCGCGATCTTGGCTCACTGCAATCTTTGCCTCCCAGGTTCAAGCAATTCTCCTTCGTCAGCCCCCCAGGTAGCTAGGATTACAGGCATGCACCATCATGCCCTGCTAATCTTTGTATTTTTAGTAGAGATGGGGTTTCGCCATATTGGCCAGGCTAGTCTCCAACTCTTGACCTCAAGTGATCCACCTGCACAGCCTCCCAAAGTGCTGGGATCACAGATGTGAGCCACCACGCCTGGCCTAAGAGCAACCTTCTTTACTCAGTCCATTGATTAAAATGCTATTCTTTTCCAGAAACACTCTCACAGACACGCCCAGAAATAATACCAGCTATCTGGATACCCTTAGCCCAGTTAAGCTGGTCCATAAAATTAACCATCACAGGCCTGGACTGAAGGGGCAACAGCAGCCATCTGGGAGGTATTTATTCTTCCAGTGGCTACAGCAAAAGCACAAGGAACCAGGAAAGCTAGTTTCAGCTTCTGTTCATGTCCAAACAGCAAGTCCTGGCAAGCCACATGATCAAGCTCAAAGTCTAGAAGAAGAGAGTACACTCCACCCACAAGGAGGCCATGGTTGATGGGTAAAATGCTAAACACCGCTACAGGGTAATGAAGAATTGGGATCAAGAACTCAAACTTTCACAGAAGGGAAGGGCCCAGGGCTGGGCAACCAGCCTGTGGCCAGATATCAGGGTGGGAACTCTCTAGAAGCCAAGAGTGGCCCTGAGCTCCTTCCAGTTTTGGAAACTCCTGGTTTTTTTTTTTTTTTTTTTTTTTTTTTGAGTCTCACTCTGTTGCCCAGGTTGGAGTGCAATGGCGTGACCTCTGCTCACCGCAACCTCCTCCTCCGAGGTTCAAGGGATTCTCCTGCCTCAGCTTCCCGAGTAGCTGGGACTACAGGCACGCACCACCACACCCGGCTAATTTTTGTATTTTTAGTAGAGACGGGGTTTCACCATGTTGGCCAGGATGGTCTCGATCTCCTGACATCGTGATCTGCCCACCTCGGCCTCCCAAAGTGCTGGGACTACAGGCATGAGTCACCGCGCCCCGCCGCTCCTGGTTTTTTAAAAAAATCAAGACATGCTAATATGGCTTACGATGATTGTGGCATATTTTAGATGTTTACATTTAACAAATTAATGCTTTTAGCACACACACAAATTGCCAAACAATATAATTATGCTATTCACAAGAAAATTATAGGATTTATTAGAATTATTAATTGCTGGTACACTTCGGGCAGTGGGCCGCAGGTGTGAAGCTTCCTAATGAATGTTGTCATCAGTCGGGCCAGGTTCCCTGTCACTGAGCAGGTGACCTCCTTTGTAGACAATGCCCAAGGTCTAACCCTGAGGCACTCACTGAGCATTAGAAATACCTGGGAAGGGCCAGGCGCGGTGGTTTGGCCCATAATCCCAGCACTTTGGGGGGCCGAGACGGGCAGATCACCTGAGGTCAGGAGTTTGAGACCGGCCCGGCTAACATGGTGAAACCCCATCTCTACTAAAAATACAAAAATTAGCCGGGCATGGTGGCAGGCGCCTGTAATTCCAGCTACTCGGGAGGCTAAGGCATGAGAATCGCTTGAACCAAGGAGGTGGAGGTTGCAGTGGACTGAGATCACGCCACTGCACTCCAGCCTGGGCGATAGAGCAAGACTCTGTCTCAAAAAAAAAAAAAAAAAAAAAGAAATATCTGGGAAGTTTTTAAAAATGCTGAGGCCTGGGCTTCACCCACAAAGTTTCTGATTTGATAGGGCCAGGGTGGTGCCTAGGCATCAATATTTTTTCAAAAACTTCCTTTGAATTCTGATGAGCAGTCAGGGTTAAGAATTACTGGAGTCCGGGCACGGTGGCTCATGCCTGTAATCCCAGCACTTTGGGAGGCCCAGGCAGGCAGATCACAAGGTCAGCAGATCAAGACCATCCTGAGTAACATGGTGAAACCCTGTCTCTACTAAAAACACAAAAAATTACCCAGGCATGGCATGTGCCTGTAGTCTCAGCTACTCGGGAGGCTGAGGCAGGAGAGTCGCTTGAACCCAGGAGGCGGAGGTTGCAGTGAGTCGAGATCAAGCCACTGCACTCCAGCCTGGGTGACAGAGCAAGACTCCATCTCAAATTTAAAAAAAAGAATTATTGGATTATGGGATGGGCAGATCTAAGCCAATTTGGGCTAACGAGATGAGATGTAAAGGGAGGCTTACTTTCAGCTTTTGGGAAGGCATCTTCCTCATTCTGGAAAGCAAGCCCTGGGAAGCTCAGTCTCTCTCCTGCTGGACAGGAATAGGAAGCATTCTGTCCGGCTGCTCCTGGCTGCCATCTTGCAGCCATGAGGGAAGCCTGCGTGAAAAACAAAGTCAGAGAAACAGTCAGAGCTTTGATCCCACCATACCTGAGGCTTACTAACCTGCGGTTGTGTGAGCCAATAGAATCTCCTCTTGCTTAAGTCAGTTTGGGTCTTGTTTCTGTTGCTTGCTCCTGCAGATGTCTAATCACGAAAGCACTTGTGAAGATTGAGTGAGACGTTGTGTATGGAGTGCTCGGCACAGGGCCTGGCACTTGTGAGTGTTCCGCAAATGTTAGCTGCCACTTGTCACCCCCACAGAGGGAGTGCACAGAGCAAAGGGAGTGCCCTGGCACAGGTAGTCCGAGGCATGCTGCGTTGCAGAGCCTAGACCCATGGCTTAGGTTCTTGATACATTTATTTTTTAGCGGGTACTTGATAAATTTCTGCCCAATGGGACGGATGCTTCGTGCTTTGATTTCCCTTTGCTCAGTGCACTGATCTCTGCCAGATGCAAAGAGGAAGTAATCTGATGATCTGATTATGATAATATGGTCCCTTGTACCAGCAACTCTGAGGCTTAAGCCACAGGGGCAGATTTGTGTGAGTAAGAGGCTTACCACCCGAAGGGTGAAACAACCAGGCAGGCGGGGGAGCAGTTAATTAAACGAAGGCTTACTAAGTGCCTACTATGTGCTGGACACTGTACTAAGGCAGCTGAGGAAGCTCCAGGGTCTTTGCCCCCAGTAGAAAGCTTGAGGAGTCTTTGAGGAGGGGAGAAGCACCCTGTCCCTTACCCTGTGTCATCTTCTATATACCTCGGCTAATATAACGGAGGTCAACGCCCCCAGAGACGGTCTGAGGCTTCACCCCTGAGCTGGAGTACCGGACAGATAGATTGACAGACATAGCCGAAGTGTTGCAGGAACACACAGAGCTCACCGCCGTCCACCAAACTTTCTCCTCTTCCAAGGCCTCCCCATGCCTCTGTGATGTGGGAAACAGGGAAGGAAAGCTACTCTTCCATGTGCAGTGCTTTTTAAAAGAATGATGATTTTCGCACCAGGCAATACAGTCCCATGGTCCAAACATCAAAACAGGATAAAAAGGCAGGGACTGGGCCAGGCGTGGTGTCTCACGCCTGTAATCCCAGCACTCTGGGAGGCCAAGGCGGGTGGGTCACGCGGTCAGGAGATCGAGACCATCCTGGCTAACATGGTGAAACCCTGTATCTACTAAAATACAAAAAAAAAAAAACAAAAATTAGCAAGGCATTGTGGCACATGCCTGTAGTCCTAGCTACTCTGGAGGCTGAGGCAAGGGAATTGCTTAAACCCAGGAGGCAGAGGTTGCACTGAGCTGAGGCCGAGATCACGCCAGTACACTCCAGCCTGGTGACAGAGCGAGACTCCGTCTAAAAAAAAAAAGCAGGGACTGAGAAGTCTTGCTTCCATCCCATCCTGTTCGCTTGTCTCCCGTCTCTGAGATGACCCTTTTTTCCGTTCCTTGGAAGTGCCTCTTTCAGAGCTGCTGCTGCTGCGGTCTGCTCTCCAGGTTAAATATTTTGATTATCACCCTGCCTTCCCGCGTCTCTGAGACAAAGAACAAGGAGATGCAAAAATAGATTTTTTCCTTGCCTCCTGCCATGGGCTAGATGTTTGTGTCTCTTCTGTCCCCCACATGTCTATGTTCCTAACCCCCCAAATTCCTATGGTGTAATCTCCACCCTCAATGTGATGGTATCGGGAGGAGGGGACTCTGGGAGGTAAGTGGGTCATGAGAGTGTAGCCCTCATGAATGGGATCAGCATCCTTATAAAAGAGACCCCAGAGAGCTCTCTGGTCCTCTTCCTGCCATGTGAGGACACGGTGGCAAGTTGGCAGTCTGCAACCCAGAAGGGGCCCTCACCAGACCCAACCATGCTGGCACCTGGTCTTGAACTTCCAGCTTCCAGAACTTTGAGAACTACATTTCTATAGTTTCCAAGCCACCCAGTTGATAGTATTCTGTTATAACATCTCAGACTGACTAAGATAACGCCCTTCTTTCTCACACAGAAGTAACATTATAAACACTCTGTTCTGTATCTGGCCTTTTTAATTAAACTATCCCAGGGGTCCTTCCTCTCAGTATAAGGAGCTCCTTTGTTCTTTTTTGTTATTGTTGAATAGTATTCTTTCCATACTTTGTTTAATCAGACCCTGGTAAAATGCACACTTATATTGTCTCCAATCTTTTTCTTTTCTTTTTTTTTTGAGACAAGTTCTCGCTCTGACACCCACGCAGGCTAAAGCAGTGGCACAATCATGGCTTGTTGCAACCTCGATCTCCCAGGCTCAAGCAATCCTCCCACCTCAGCCTCCGGAGTAGCTGGGACAACAGGCATGCGCCACCATACCTGGCTAATTTCTTTTTGTTTTTCATAGAGACGGGGATCTCACTATGTTTCCCAGGTTGGTCTCGAACTCCTGGGCTCAAGCAATCATTCTGCCTCAGCCTCCCAAAGTGCCTGCACCTGACTCCAATCTTTTCTTTTTTTTTTTTTGAGATGGAGTTTCACTCTTGTTGCCCAGGCTGCAGTGCAGTGGCACGATCAAGGCTCACTGCAACCTCCGCCTCCCAGGTTCAAGTGATTCTCCTGCCTCAGCCTCCCAAGTAGCTGGGATTACAGGCGCACACCACCAGGCCCAGCTAATTTTTGTATATTTAGTAGAGACAGGGTTTTGCCATGTTGGCCAGGCTGGTCTTGAACTCCTCACTTCAGGTGACCCACCTGCCTGGACCTCCCAAAGTGCTGGGATTACAGGTGTGAGCCACCGCGCCCGGCCTCCAATTTTTTGTTATTAGAAGCCATGCTGCCGTGAATAACCTGGTACATTATTCTTGCTCGGCTCTACCTATAAGAATAAAATATAGACTGAGGACTGCTGACTTAGAGGGTAAACACATTTACAACTTTGATAAATATTACAGAATTGCCCTCCGTAGGGAATATAACACGTTGAATCCCCACCAGCAACATACGAAGGTTTATTTTTTTTAAGGGAATCAAATAAAATACTTTTCTTGTTGAAAACAAAAGCACAGTCTTCATGGAGGACGGGGAAATACAATCACAGAGCAGAAAGTAAAAATTACTCAGAATCAGAATGTGCGGAGACCTCCTGGATTTGCAATCTGGCGTATTTCCCTCAAGTCTTGATTCATACCCTGCATACTGTTCCAGAACCCGATTTATTCACTCCACCAATATTTTGTGAACAGCGTTGTCTCATGTCAGTAAATATTTTTTATTATACCTTCAGAGACAGGACGGAACAGAGATATTAATTAAGCAAATGGACCCTGGTTCAAATCTCGGCTCTATTTCTGTCTATCTGTGCAATGTTGGGCAAATTATATAAGTATTCCCGGCTTCGATTTCCTCTTTGTGAAATGAGGATCATAAAAGCACTTACCTGTAGAATTATTGTGAGAGTTGAGTGCATCAGAATACATGAAATGCGCAAACAGGACTTGGCACAATAAACACTATAAATAATCCCAGCACTTTGGGAGGCCCAGGCGGGTGCATCACCTGCGGTCAGGGGTTTGAGATCAGCCTGGCCAACATGGTGAAACCCCATCTCTACTAAAAATACAAAAATTCGCCAGGTGTGATGGTGGGCGCCTGTAATCTCGTCTACTCTGGAGGCTGAGGCAGGAAAATCGCTTGAACCCGTGAGGCAGAGGTTGCAGTGAGCCAAGATCGCGCCACTGCACTCCAGCCTTGGCAACAAGAACAAAACTCCATCTAAACACACACACACACGCACACACACACACACACACACGACAAATGTTAGCCGATGCTGCATCATTTTTGACTGCCTGGTAGTCCCATGGATGGACACACTATAGTTTGTTAGATAAATTCCTTGTTGTTAGACATTTAGGTTATTTCTGTGTTTTCGGCAATACTTCGATGATGCAGCTTGGTTGGATATAGCTTTATCCAGATCCCTGGTTTACCTTTGCTGAGGGAGGTAAGGGGGCAAATGTGGCCCGTCCCTCATGGCTGCTCAGGGTCTACCTTGATGTGTTCCTTTGGAACTCCCTGGAGTAGGTTTCCACATCCCTTCTCCTCTGGATTTTCCTTCCTGCAGGGTCGAGAGGCAGGGTCTGGGCTTTCTGATGCCTCTCTCAGCCCTACCACCTGTGTTAACTCAGTCACTTCTCTTGTCTAAGAAAATGCCAGAGTCTTAAAGCCATCTATCTACCTATGAATAGATTTTAAACATGTGGTCCAGCCATACAATGGAATATTATTCAGCAGTAAACAGGAATGAAGTCCTGATGCATACTATGACATGGATGAAGTTTGACAATATTATGCCAAATGGAAGAATACAAAAGAGCAAAAATGAAACACAAAAAGGCCAGATATTGTATGATTCCATTTATATGAAATGCCCACAATAGGCGAATCCAGAGAGATAGAAAGTAGGTTAGGGTTGCCAAGGGCTCGGGGGAGGGGAAATGGGAAGTGACTGCTTATCACTACAGGGTTGCTTTTTTTTTTTCTTTTTTTTCTTTTTTCTTCTTCTTCTTCTTTTTTTTTTTTTTTTGTTTGAGACGGAATCTCCCTCTGTCACCCAGGCTGGAATGCACTGGCGCGATCTCGGCTCACTGCAACCTCCACCTCCCAGGTTCAAGAGATTCTCCTGCCTCAGCCTCCTGAGTAGCTGGGATTACAGGTGTGTGCCACCATGACCGGCTAATTTTTTTGTATTTTTAGTAGAGATGGGGTTTCTCCATCTTAGCCAAGATGGTCTCAATCTCCTGACCTCATGATCCACCAGCCTCGGTCTCCCAAAGTGCTGGGATTACAGGCGTGAGCCACTATGCCTGGCCACTACAGGGTTTCTTCATAGGGGGATGGAATGTTCTGGAATCTGATGGTAATGGTTGTACAACCTTGTGAATATACTAACCCCCCACTGAATTATTTACTTCCAAGGGGTCAATTTTATCTAATAAATAAATAGCAAAGGGCAACTGAGTAGACCTAGGGCTGGGGGGACATGAGGAGCCACCACTGCAGAATAAAGTTTCATCTCTGTACCATGGCCTGCGAGGCCCTTTGCAAATCTTGCTGCTCATTAGAACCACCTGGGAAGCTTAAGAAAATCCCAGTGTCCAGGATACACTCAGACCAAGTAAACTTAATGAATCCAATGGGCATCCAGGGCTGGGAACTAGCCCCCACACAGTCTTAAAACAACAACAACAAAACAAATAAAACTAAACTAAATATCTGACCTGAATGGGGGGGACCCCAAGGCCCAGAGAGGTGAGTGCATTTGCTTAGTAAGTCATGGGCTGCCCCATTGTTACTGGAAAGGGGTCCTGATCCAGACCCCAAGAGAGGCTTTTTGGGCCTCACGTAAGAAAGGATTCGGGGTGAGTCCATACAGTAAAGTAAAGGCAAGTTTATTAAGAAAGTAAATGAATAAAGAATGGTTACTCCACAGGCAGAGGAGTCCTGAAGGCTGCTGGTTGGCTATTTTTTTGGTTATTTCTTGCTTATATGCTAAACAAGGGGTGGGTTATTCATGAGTTTTCCCAGAAAGGGGTGGGCAATTCCTGGAACTGAGGGTTTCTCGCACTTTTAGACCATATAGGGTAACTTCCTAATGTTGCCATGGCATTTGTAAACTGTGATGGCGCTGGTGGGAGCGTCTTTTCGTATGCTAATGCATTATAATAGCATATAGTGAGCAGTGAGGAGGACCAGAGGTCACTTTGGTAGCCATCTTGGTTTTGGTGGGATTTGGCTGGCTTCTTTACTGCCTCTTGTTTTATCAGCAAGGTCTTTGTGACCTGTACCATGTGCCGACCTAGCTCATCCTGTGACTAAGAATGCCTCACCTCCTGGGAATGCAGCCTGGTGGGTCTCAGCCTCATTTTACCCAGCCCCTACTCAAGATGGAGTTGCTCTGATTCAAACACTTCTGACACTGCTAGGCAGACTCACTGCTTTGTACACCAAAGCTTGGGCTCTGGAGCCACGTGGGCCTGGGTTCAAATTCCGAATCTACCACTTTAGCCTAATCGCCTAAACCTCTCTGGGCATCAGCTTCCTCATCCAGGCTAATAGTACCTGCTCCTCAGGGATCAGATGAGGTACTACATGCAAAGGGCTTCTCCTAGTGTCTGGCACATCATGAGCCTTGTTTTAAGCATTTTATTAGCAATTTCTTTTTTTTTTTTTTTTTTCTTGAGACGGAGTCTCACTCTGTCGCCCAGGCTGGAGTGCAGTGGCGCAATCTCGGCTCACTGCAAACTCCGCCTCCCGGGTTCACGCCATTCTCCTGCCTCAGCCTCTCCGAGTAGCTGGGACTACAGGCGCCCGCCACCACGCCCGGCTAATTTTTTTGTATTTTTAGTAGAGACGGGGTTTCACCGTGGTCTTGATCTCCTGACCTCGTGATCCGCCCGCCTCGGCCTCCCAAAGTGCTGGGATTACAAGCGTGAGCCACCGCGCCCGGCCTTCATTAGCAATTTCTACTGCTTGGAGGGGAGCAAGGGAGCATGAGTCTGACCCAATTTACCTGCCCCCACCGCCTTTTTGAGAGAGGGTCTCACTCTGTCACCCAGGCTGGAATTCAGCGACGGGATCCTAGCTCACTGTAGCCTCAGAACTTCTGGGCTCAGGCAATTCTCCCGCCTCAGCCTCCTACAGGTGGGTGCCACCACACCCAGTTAATTTTTTAATTTTAATTTTTTGTAGAGATGGGGTCTCATTATGTTGCCCAGGCTGGTCTTGAACTCCTGGGATCAATCCATCCTCCTACTTTGGCCTCCCAAAGTGCTGGGATTGCAGGTATAAGCCACTGCACTTGGCTTCAATTTACCTGTCCTTTTGTACCTTTAATAATCATAAAAATTTTTGAGTTCTGGACTATTCCATGTACTTTACAGGGTACCACTCCCATAAGGCCAATATGGGGAGCAAGGCATGGGAAAATGGGTGTCTTGCTCTAGGTCCCCTGATAGAACCCTGAGTTCTCTTCTATATGGATGTATACAGGGGTGGGAGGTAGGAATAGGGCAGCCCAGCCTCTGTAACTGTCCCAGTGGTAGATTCTCTGGGATGGGAATCACCTCCTTTCTTTGTCCATAACACCAAGCATAAACCCTCGCACCTTAAAAGGAGCTCAAGTAGCTGGGTGCGGTGGCTCACGCCTGTAATCCCAGCACTTTGGGAGGCCGAGGTGGGTGGATCACTTGAGGTCAGGAGTTTGAGACCAGCCTGGCCAACATGGCAAAAACCCGTCTCTACTAAAAATACAAAAATTAGCCGGGCATCGTGGCACACATCTGTAATCCCAGCTACTCAGGAGGCTGAGGCAGGAGAATCGCTTGAACTCTGGAGGCGGAGGTTGCAGTGAGCTGAGATTGTGCCACTGCACTCCAGCCTGGGAGAGAGTGAGACCCTGTCTCAAAAAATAAAAATAAAATAAAAAGGAGCTCAAGCAATGTTTGCAGAGCTCTCCCAGGGCTGTAGAGCAGCCCCACTGCTGGCGAGAGGTCACACGCTGAGAGCTGCAGTCCTCCCTGTGGCCACGAGGGGTCTCCACGCTCCACCGAATGGCTGGAGGGTCGCTCCTAAGGCTACGCGCCAGGCCACGGCTAACTTGGAGCCCCTGGACACTAGGCACGAGGGTGACAGGGTGGGACGCCAGGCCCTGGCCTCCCAGGGTGCCATCCTTCCTCCCTCCTGTCCTCCCCTGGGGTCAGGTTAGAGATCACCATGAGGTCCTGCCTCAGGCTGTCATGGCCTGTCAGGGGCTGGGGGCCTGCTTCATGAGGGCTGAATGCCTACTGTGTGCTCCTTCTTCCTGCTCTGAGGCTGTCGTAACCCGTCAGGGGCTGGGGGCTTCACGCTGGCTGAACACCTACTGTGTGCTCCTTCTGCCTGCTCTGAGGCTGTCGTGGCCTCTAAGAGGCTGGGGGTGTGCTTCACGCTGGTTGAACACCTACTGTGTGCTCTTTCTGCCTGCTCCTTTTCTTTTCTTTCTTTTTTTTTTTTTTTTTTTTTTGAGACAGAGTCTGGCTCAGTCACCCAGACTGGAGTGCAGTGGCGCGATCTCGACTCACTGCAAGCTCCACCTCCTGGGTTCACGCCATTCTCCCGCCTCAGCCTCAGGAGCAGCTGGGACTACAGGCACCCGCCACCCCCCGGCTAATTTTTTGTATTTTTAGTAGAGACAGGGTTTCACGATGCTAGCCGGGATGGTCTCGATCTCCTGACCTCGTGTTCCGCCCGCCTCGGCCTCCCAAAGTGCTGGGATTACAGGCAGGAGCCACCACGCCCGGCGCCTGCTCGTTTTCTTTAAACCCCACTGTCACAACCGTGGGAGCAGGTGTTGTTTTATTTTCTTCTTTCTTTCTTTCTTTCTTTCTTTCTTTCTTTCTTTCTTTCTTTCTTTCTTTCTTTCTTCTTTCTTTCTTTCTTTCTCTTTCTTTCTTTCTTTTTTTCTTTCTCTTTCTTTATCTTTTTTCTTTTTTTAAAGAAGTAAGCCTTTATTTCCTTGTTTTGCAAATAAAGCTGGCTAAGTTGGTTGCTTTTTGGTGATTAGTCAAAGAGACCAAATCCCATATCCTCGTCTGACTCCTCCCTCCGACCCTTCCTTGACTTCAACCTGAGCTGGGGCTGCTGCAGCAGCAGCAGGAGCAGCTGTGGTAGCAGCAGCCACAAGGGCTGCAGCCACAAAGTCAGATGGATCAGCCAAGAGGGCCTTGACCTTTTCAGCAAGCAGGAAGGTGTCATCAGTCTCCACAGACAGGGCCAGGACTCGTTTGTACCCGTTGATGATAGCATGGGGCACTGATGCAACAATTGGGTAGTGGATCTGCAGACAGACACTGGCAACATTGCAGACACCCTCCAGGAAGCGAGGATGCAGGTTCCTCTGTGATGTCAAGCACTTCAGGGTTGTAGATGCTGCCACTGTCGAACACGTGCTGGATGACCAGCCCAGAGGAGAAGGGGGAGATGTTGAGCATGGTCAGCAGTGTGGCTTCGCTGGCTCCCACTTTGTCTCCTGTCTTGATCAGCTGCACATCACTCAGGATTTCAATGGTGCCCCTGGAAATTTTAGTGGTGATACCTAAAGCCTGGAAAAAGGAGGTCTTCTCGGGCCCCAGACCAGTGTTCTGGGCTGGCATAGAGACTTCACATGGGGTAATGGCACCAGCACAGGTGGCAGCTGGCACCTTATTGGCCAGCAGCATGTCCCTGATCTCAGTGAGGTCCTCCTTGGTGAACACAAAGCCCACATTCCCCCAGATACGAGGCAGCAGTTTCTCCAGAGCTGGGCTGTTTTCCTGGTGCCCTCGGATGGCCTTGCGCATCATGGCATTGTTGCCCATCAGCACCACGGCCTTCCCGCAGAGGGACATGCGGATCTGCTGCATCTGCTTGGAGCCCACAATGTCTGCTCCCACGATGAAACATTTCAGATAATCATCCAATAGTTGGATGATCTTAAGGAAGTAGCTGGGTTTCCAGGTCACCCTGTCTTCCCTGAGCATCACGGCGGTGCATCAGGGATTGCCACACAGGTTTTTTTTTTTTTTTTTTCTTTTGAGACGGAGTCTCGCTCTGTCGCCCAGGCTGGAGTGCAGTGGCGCAATCTTGGCTCACTGCAAGCTCCGCCTCCCGGGTTCACGCCATTCTCCTGCCTCAGCCTCTCCGAGTAGCTGGGACTACAGGCGCCCGCCATCACGCCCGGCTAATTTTTTGTGTTTTTTAGTAGAGACGGGGTTTCACCGTGGTCTCAATCTCCTGACCTCGTGATCCGCCCCCCTTGGCCTCCCAAAGTGCTGGGATTACAAGTGTGAGCCACCGCGCCCGGCCTCCACACAGGTTTAAAGACGATGTCACTTCCACCAGGACGCCTGGCAAGGGGCAGGCATTGTTTTCTATGCTGCCTGGGGAGTGAAGAGAGGTGGGGTTAGTGGGGTTAGGACTCCAACTCAATTCTGCCTCGTTTCAAAGCCTGTGTTCCTTTGGCATCTCTCTACCTCTCCTGGCACCCCCAGGGCATCTCAGGCCCGGCTTCTGGACAAGCGACTGGGCCTGAACCTCACACACCCAGTTGCTCACACAATCGCACCCACGCACACTGACACACACATGGGCCCCACACCCCATCCACACCTGGAGCCTCAGAGCTCAGCAGGGATTTGATACTCAGTCCTTCAAACCAGCTTCTCATCGAGGGGGTGGGCGGGGAGGAGTTACAAGAGCAATTGCTGTAATCCAATCGTCTCTTCTTTTCTTGTTTTCTTCTCTCTGAATACACTTTGCATTAAGGGCTTGTCTTCTTGGTTCCCATGAGAACGCTGTGCTTTTTCTTAAATGAAGGTTCGTTGATCATTTTTTCCTATTATTACAAAAGCAATTTGTGCCACTGCAAAAAAACACAGAGAAGCCAAGAGAACAAAAACTCCTCCCTCCCCTCCTCCAGGGACAGCTCAGGCTGACAGGTGTGGCACTATCCTCCCCAGACACCCTCCTGCTGCCATGGATCCCTGGCGTCCTCATCAGGCCTAAGCTGCTTCTTCCAGATGGGGCTCCCAGGCTGGGAGTCAGAGGCTGGGTCTTTGTCCTGCCCCATCATTGGGTCCCACATGTCCTTGGCAGGTCCTCACCATTTTGGGGTGGGAAGGGGATGATCTCAAAGGGTCTTCTGCCCTCACACTCAAGGATCCTGTTCTCTTATTCCAGACAGATGAATCTGGGGCTGGGCCAAGCAGCAGCTATTAGGAGTTCCTAGGTAACAAGGGGTTCTCCTAGATTAATCTGGAGACCAGGGGAGGCATGGAACCCAAAGCCTCACTCATCGCCAGCATTGAGCAGACAGGCAACCCTCCCAAGGACAGACAGCTGAGCCCATTATAAAGATTCTGGTGTCCTGTGTCCCAGTCCCAGCCAGCTTCATGGTTGTGCAGCCTTTGCAACTGCAGAGGGCCCTACATTCCAAAGGGCTAGAGCTTGATTTAATGCTCTGCTGTCGACACCTTGAAATTCTTCATGATGTGTGAGCAAGGGCACCACATGTTCATTTTGCACTGGGCTCTGCAAAGTGTGTAGCTGTCCCTGTTCCTAAAAATAATAACACCTGTTACTGACATACAGCTTGCTGTATAGCCGGCACTGAATATTTTTCCTGTATACTGTGTAATTCACCTGTCCCTCACAGGAGCCAGGTATAAATTGCCTCTCTCAGATTTGGCCAGCCCATGTGATAATGTGAACTGGGTGCTAGGCACTTTAGATATGTGACGCTCTGAAAGCTCTCAGCAGTACCAGGAGCCATTGTAAGCCAGGCACCGTGGCTCACACCTGTGATGGCAGCACTTTGGGAGGCTGAGGCAGGTGGATCACCTGAGGTCAGTAATTTGAGACCAGCCCTGGCCAACATGGGGAAACCCTGTCTCTACTAAAAATACAAAAATTAGCTGGGCGTGGTGGCGGGTACCCGTAATCCCAGCTACTAGGGAGGCTGAGGCAGGAGAATTGCTTGAACCCAGGAGGCGGAGGTTGTGGTGAGCCGAGATTGTGCCACTGCACTATAGCCTGGGCAACAGAGCAAGCCTCCATCTCAAAAAAAAAACAATTATAGATGAGGCATATTATAGATGACGCATGAAGTCTGGGGAGGTTAAGTAACTCGCCTGCAGTTGCAGAGCTAGTGAGGAGGCCACAGACCCTCCCATCCCTGCCCGGCCGGCCAAGGGCCGCCCCAGGAGCTCTGCAGCCCTCATCCTGCCCTAGCCACCATCCCAGCTGTGGTGGGCACCTGGCAGTGCCTAGGGGGGTGAGAAGCTCCACCCACACTATCAGTTCCCATTTCCACCACCTCCTGATCCGCCAGCAGTTGCTGCACTTCGCCACCTCCTGTGCCCAGGTGTGCAGTCGGCTTCCTACATGGGGCACGGAGCTGTGGGGCCAAGAGGTGTCAGTCTCCATTTCTCCGCACTGTGCTGAGCTCCCAAGCATTCTTTTTTTTTTTTTTTTTTTTTTTTGAGATGGAGTCTCGCTCTGTCACCCAGGCCGGAGTGTGGTGGCGCAATCTTCGGCTCACTGCCACCTCTGCCTCCTGGGTTCAAGTGATTCTCCTGCCTCAGCCTCCCAAGTAGCTGGGACTACAGGCACGTGCCACCACGCCTGGCTAATTTTTCTATTTTTAGTACAGACAGGGTTTCACTATATTGGCCAGGCGGGTCTCGAACTCCTAACCTCGTGATCTGCCTGCCTCAGCCTCTCAAAGTGTTGGGATTACAGGCGTGAGCCACCGTGCCTGGCCTGCTCCTGAGCATTCCATGCTACAGGTGTGGCTCCAGGAACTCTGGTTCATCAAAGCTGGTTTCATTTATTTATTTATTGAGACAGGGTCTTACTCTGTCGCCCAGTGCAGTAGCACCATCACGGCTCACTGCAGCCTCAACCGCCCAGACTCAGGCCATCCTCCCACCTCAGCCTCCCAAGTAGCTGGGACCACAGGTACACATCACTACGCCTGGCTAATTTTTGTATTTTTTGTAGAGACGAGGTCTTGCTATGTTGCCCAGACTGGTCTTGAACTCCTAGACTCAAAGGATCCTCCTGCCTCAGCCTCCCACAGGGCGGGGATTACTCAGCCCCCAGTGCCGGTTATTGCTGAGGTAGCCCAAACAGAGAGGGGTGATGCCAGAGTGAGCCCAGGCAGCCGGAATTGGAGTGAACAGAACAGCACTAGGAGACTCTCACACACCCAGGCTGACCTGCACAGCATCTCTGTCTCAGCTCCCACATCTGTAACGGGCATAAAGCAGGGGTCCCCAAACTTTTTGGTATCAGGGACCTATATAAGGAGTGCAGAAGGCCAGGAGTGGTGGCTCACGCCTGTAATCCCAGCACTTTGGGAGGCCGAGGTAGGTGGATCACCTGAGGTCAGGAGTTTGAGACCAGCCTGACCAACATAGAGAAACCCTGTCTCTACTAAAAAAAAATACAAAATTAGCCAGACATGGTGGCAAGAGCCTGTAATCCCAGCTTCTCGGGAGGCTGAGGCAGGAGAATTGCTTGAACCCAGGAAGCGGAGGTTGTGGTGAGCCAAGAACGCATCATTGCACTCCAGCCTGGGCAACAAGAGCGAAATTCTGTCTCAAAAAAAAAAAAGAGTGCATAATCTAGATCCCTCATATGTGCAGTTCACAATAGGGTTCGTGCCCCTATGAGAATCTTACGCTGCTTCTGATCTAACAGCAGGCGGCACTCAGGCAGTAATGAGAGTGATGGGGAGTGGCTGTAAATACAGATGAAGCTTCTCTCACTTGCCCTCTACTCACCCCATGCTGTGTGGCCCAGTGCCTGACAGGCCACAGACCAGTCCCAGTCCACAACCTAGAAGCTAGAGACCCCTGGGATAAAGAAACCAGCCAAGCAGTTAAGAATTTGAGGTTTGGGAATACAACATCCTGAGTTCAAGTGCCAGGCTCAGCACTTAACAGCCATATGACCTTGGGCAGGTTGCAAAACTGAACTTCAGTGATCTCCATAAAAACACAGCAAAAATGGAGGCATTCTAGTTAAGAACTCAGGCCCAGCAGACCGACAAGAGTTCAAATCCCACCTTGAGCACTTATTAATTATGGTAGCTTGTACAAGTTATTCCACTTTTCTGAGCCTTGGTTTCCTTGTCTGCCAAATGCAGATAATCCCTGCAGCATCCTCATGGGCTTTTGTGAGGACCAAATGGCCTGGTGCCTGCGGAGCCCTATTCTCAGCCCCTGGCACTTAGTAAGTGCCTAGTAAGCCGTTACGACAGGTGCAAACGGATGGGATTGCTGGGACGTCACGAGAGCAGGTGCCCTGCCGGAAGGTCTGTGTCAGGCCAAGCCGTGGAATAAGAAAGCCAAGCACAGGGCCATCTTCCCATAGCCAGGTGGCCCTGGGAATTGGTGGCTGAGGCCTGGGAGGGCTGCTTGTTGAGTGAGGTCCAGGGACTAAGCCACTAGGAGGCTGTTGACAGGTCTGTGGGGACAGCTTCTTTTAATGGGAACTGTGGCAGTGGGATGAGAGAGACAAAACCAGGCTCACATCTGCCTGGGCCGCCTCCCAGCCTCTCAGCTACCTCTCCTGCCAGGCTCTGGGGTCAGGCCTCCCTCCCCCAACTCCCGCCAGATGCCACTCTGTAAACCCTGAAGCTGTGCTCCCACGCTGCACTGCACCGCGCACATGAATTCCCCGAGGAACTTCTTAACGCGCTGATTCGGATTCAACCGTGGGGGTGGCCCGAGACCCTGCATTTCTAATCAGCTCCAAGGAATGCGAGACCACGCTTTGAGTAGCAGCATCTAAAACACGATATAAATGTAGGTCATGAAAATTAACAATAATGTGGGGTGTGGAGTTACTACCAGATCTGACTAGCAGACTTCGGGAGAGAGCCTGTCTAGGAGAAAATTCTCCCCAGAGGTCAAAAGGAACCCCCACCCCAGGTTCTGGGGGTGCTAGAATCTGATTTTGCTCCTAATAGCAAAGAGACAGTTAGAGGGTACCTTTCAGCTTGAGCCACACGGACAGCGGTTCCCAAACTGCAGACCACACACCAGCTGCATCAGAAGTACTTGGGGATTCGTTTTTTTGTTTGTTTGTTTTGTTTTGTTTTTTGTTTGTTTTTTGAGATGGAGTCTCGATCTGTCGCCCAGGCTGGAGTGCAGTGGCACGATCTTGGCTCACTGGAACCTCTGCGCCCTGCTAATTTTTGTATTTTTAGTAGAGACAGGGTTTAACCATGTTGGCCAGGCTGGTCTTGAACTCCCAACCGCAAGTGATCCGCCTGCCTCGGCCTCCCAAAGTGCTGGGATTACAGGCATGAGCCACTGTGACAACTGAATTTTTTAAAAATACAGATTCTGAGTCACGAAAAGACAGGTCCTGTATGACTCCCTTATATGAAGTATCTAAAGCAGTCAAATCCATAGAAACAGAAGTAGAATGCTAGTTGCCAGGGGCTGGCTGGGAGGGAGAATGGAAAATTGTTGTTTAATGGGTATAGAGTTTCAGATTTGCAAGATGAGAAAGTTCTGGAGGTCTGCTTTACAATGGCGTGAATATACTTAACAATACTGAACTGTCCACTTAAAGATGGCTAAGATGATAAATTTTATGTTATATGTTCTTTTTTTTTACCATAATGATAGACAGAGTCTTGCTCTGTCACCCAGGCTGGAGTCCAGTGACCCAGTGGCTCTCGACTCACTGCAGCCTCCGCCTCCCAGGTCCAAGCCTCAGCCTCCTGAGTAGCTGGTATTACAGGTGCGTGCCACCACACCTGGCTAATTTTTGTATTTTTAGTAGAGATAGGGTTTCACCATTTTGGCTAGGCTGGTTTTGAACTCCAGGCCTCAGGTGATCCACCCGCCTCAGCCTCCCAAAGTGCCGGATTATAGGCGTGAGCCACCACGCCCCGCCTCATAATGATAATTTAAAAAAAAAAAACAAAAACAAAAAAAACAGGTTCTGGGCCAGGCTCAGTGGCTCATGCCTGTGATCCCAGCACTTTGGGAGTCCGAGGCAGGTGAATCACCAGGTCAGGAGTTCGAGACCAACCTGGCCAACATGGCGAAATCCCATCTCTACAAAAAATACAAAAAATTAGCTGGGCGTAGTGGCAGATAACTGTAATCCCAGCTACTCAGGAGGCTGAGGCAGGAGAATCACTTGAACCCAGGAGACGGAGGTTGCAGTGAGCTAAGATCACGCCACTGCACTCCAGCCTGGGGGACAAAGTGAGACTCCGTCTAAAACAAAACAAAACAAAACAAAAAAACAGATTCTGGCTCTAGCCCCTGAGATCCCGTTTAAGTGCATCTTGAGTAGAGCCCAGAAACCTATTTTTTTTAAATCTGCCCAGGGAATTTGGGTGCACAGCCAGGCTTGGGGACCACTGGCCAGGGGGAAGCTTTCCCCCAGATATCTCTGGAATCTTTCCACCTCTCCCACCTCCACCTCCATCTCCACGGCTGAGACTCCATTCTGGACAATGACAGAAGCCTCCTGCGCCTTCTCCCTGCCTCCATCCTCTCCCTGCCTCCGTCCTCTCCCTGCCTCCGTCTGCCACGCGGCTGCCCCGGTGATCTTTCAAAGCACAAATTCGATCCTGTTGCGCAGCTCCTTTAAAACTGTTTCATGGCCTCCCGTTGCCCTCCGTACAAAATAGAAAAAAGCACAACCTTCTCAGCAGAGTCGAGTCAGGGATTCAGCTGTGCGCACAGAGTATTACAGCAGGAAGCCTTTGGAGCCGCAGAGGTCTGTGCAAGGGCCCCGGGAGCACCGGGGACACAGATGAATTATGCCAGGAGGAGAGAGGTGGTGGGAAGCCTCCCCAGAGAAAGAGGCATTGAGTTGAGCTGGGCCTTGCAAGTGAGCTGGTGTTTGTCAGGAGAGTGGGGTGAAGGCAAAAGGCGGTGGCAGTAGGGGGATTCCAGGCAAGGGGGATAGCATCTGCAAAGCCAAGGACGTGTTGGGGGCTATGTCCCCCTCAGTGCAGGCAGGGGCTAGGTGAGCTGGGAGAAGAGGGAAAGGTGAGGGTGGGAAGAGGCGGTGAGGGAAGAGCAGAGAGACTGTGAAAGTCCAGTTCAGCTGGGAAGCAGGGAGGGGGTGAGCGTCTCCATCGCCTCCCAGAGCTATCCCGCCCAGGGGCAGGTTACCAACTTCAGGCCCTTGTCCTCACTCCCCACCCCCCGCCCCACCCCCCACTGCTTGGTGGGGGCCTTGGGCAAGGCCATCTGGTCGGGATGGGGGACACGCTCCTTCTCTGCTCCCCCAGGGGCCCTAAGGCTCCCACTAATTGTTCACAGTTCATACCCTTGGCTCTCCGCCCCGCTCCCCCAGGGCCCGCCTGGGCGCTTCTCCTTTCCCCTCACCCGTGTGTGTGTGTGTGTGTGTGTGTGTGTGTGTGTGTGTGTGTGTTGTTGTGTGAGTCCGGAAGGTCACGTGGTCACCCAGTCTCCGTCTTTGTCTGTCTAAAAGCTGGTATGACACAGCGTGCATGTGTTTATGAACACGTCCCTCCTGCCCAAGGGTTCCTAGCCTCAGAGTCAAGTCCCCTGGGCCCATCAAGGCTGTAAGAGGTGATTCTAGGGGCTACAGCAATAGAGACCCAGCCAGAGGGAACAGGAGAGCTCCAGCCCACAGTTCCAGGGGCCCCACGGCCAGCCACCTCCAGAGGAACACACGGCCTACGTGAAAACAGAGAGCCCACAGCACAGCCACAGCACCTGGCGTGGCTGAATTCCCCTCCTGCCCCGCTCAGTGCCCAGCACCAGCCCGACGCTACTGTAGAGGGACTTGGGAGCTGCATGCATTTCAGAAAGGGCCCCTTCACCACAGTTAGAGAGCAAATAAATGGGTCCTCTGGGGCTGGGGTTGGGGCTGGGATTCCCTTTGTAGCCCCCTTCCCCACTGTGGAGGCCCCTTTCCTCCACACACCCTCACCCCTGCAATTCCTCCCCTGGAGCAGAAACAAGGTTCTACCCAGGCCATGGAGCCTGGCCATGCAGGTCAGCCCTGGGTCCTGGTGGAGGACCCAAAGTCTCCCTGCTGAGGACCAATGTCCGGTGGCCCAGCTGGGGTAACATCACACAAGGGGTTCACACAAGGCTTCTGTCTTCCAGGAAGGAGATGGGAACAGAGATCTCCCTGCAAAGGCTGGAAAAGAAATCACGTCCCAGAATTGTTGGCAGAAGGTTAATTGGATGCATTTGTAAGCTCGTTCCTGGGACAGGCGTGTTAATAGCATTAAAACATCTGAAAACTTGCAGAGCCACACGGAGGAGTTAATAGACCTGGAGAGTCCAAGGTCACATTGAGGCACCTCCCAGGAGTGGAAAGAGCAGTGGACCAGGAGCCTGAGAGCCTGAACCCCTGGCTCCTCACCACAGCTCGCTGTGGTCCCCAGGCAAGCCCTGGCCTCTCTAGATCTGGCAAACAGTGCGGAAGGCGGGTCGCCTGCGTCGCCCAAAGGAAGCCTCACTGTGGTCTTGTGTGGTGATGTTATCATTATTTGTTTTGTGGAAGAGGAAACTGAGATTCCTCAAATGAAGTGGAATTTGCCACTGCTGGTGCTGGGGTCAGTACTGGAGCCTGACTGCAGGCCAAGGGCTGAAATCACAGGGCTGGACCACGGGCCAGCCAGAGCAGACGTTCCCTTGGTGTCCACTGGGAGGCGCCCTAGACTGCTTCTCCTAGTTGGCACCAGCATCTGCATCCCTCAGCCAGAGTGGTCTCCCCTGGGTGATCTCTGGACAAGGTGGGACTGGGGGCTGCCAGCTCCTGGGGCAAGGTCAGGAGGCTTCCTGGTCCTCCCTCCCCATCCTAGCCACACCCATGAAAGAGCCTCCTGCCCTCACCCTCCAAGGGCAAGGGAGGGAAGAGTGAGGTTTCAAACCCATGAGGTTTCAAACCTTCCCTCCTCAGGCCCCTGAAGAGCCCATGTATCAGATTGGGGTCAGCTACAAATGTCAGAGGCTCAGAGAGGGTTAGTCACTTGCCCCAGGTCACACAGTCAGGTCCGTCTGATTCTGAACACCTAAACTTGGTCCTGATTCAGGCGAGGCTCACAGCAGATGTGGTGGGATTCCACAGGTCACACGGCCCATAGCAGACAAGAAGGTGCTGGTCAGCTGGGCCTGCGAGTCTCACTGGTGGCAAAAGGGCTGAGTCTCGTAGAGAGGGTTCCTACAGTCACTTGAGGGTCCAGGGCTGGGTGCACGTAGTCAGGGCGGGGTGTGGGAGCTCGTGAAAGGGCAGGAGGAGGCATTCAGCCAGCAGATGTCCTTGGTGTCAGGGTCGGTGTCTGTATCTGAAAGTGGGCGTGTAAGTGGGGGATGGGGTGGAGGCAGAGGGCTGCAGCTCAGGCCCAAGACCCCAGGTCATGCTCACTCAGAATTCAAGTCTGTCAGCTTGTTAGAAGAATGAGGATGGTGACAGCCGGGGATCTGGGGGGGAGAGAGGCCTTTGGAGATGGGAGTTGGGGGGGCTGTGATTGGGGGATGTTGAGCAATGGCTTGAGGAGGTCGAAGGATCCAGCTTCCCAAGTATTCCGAGTTGGTCTGGAGCTGACGGGGAGTGGCTGGGCTGGGTGAGGGGAGGTGACAGTGACATTGAGTATGGGGACACAGGGCTCTTCTCTCCCTGCTGGGCTTTCTGGAGGGTGGAGGACAATAGGAGGGAAGCCGAGCGTCCCAGGACAGAGCTTTGCAAAGTTACAGCCGGTTCCTGCCCTCTATACCCAACTCTTGCAACTGTGACTCTCTCCTAGAGCAAGCCTGACCCTACCAACATAGAGTCCACCTAACCCAACCTGTTACTCAGGTCACCTCACCACAGCAGAGGCAGGAGCAGGCCCAGGGCTGGAGAGAAGCCCATCCCCGGGCCCCAGGGCTCACAGCAAAGCCAAGGAGACAAACAACCACCAGGTGCCCCGGATTAAGACTGTCCAGGTAGGGGGCTCCATCTCCCCGTAGACAGAGGTAGCCGAGGAGGCATCCTGGAAAATCCCAGCCCTTCCCCAGCAGGTCACAGAACCGGCTCTCCCAGCTGAGGCCCTTCCCTCCCAGCAACATGTCCAGGGGCACCTGACTTGAACTATAAATAGAGGATGACGGAAGGCTCCGGAAGCCCAAGGGAGGGCAGGAGAAAGGGATTCTGATTCTCCCCCAGCGAGGCAATGCAAGGCTGCACTGACAGAGCAACGCCTTAGCACTGGGTCTTTGAGGTTGGATAGGAGTGCCCCTGGCATCGGAGGTCCGGTAGGGCCATTCAGGCAGAGGGAACAGTCTGGGGAGGCAAGGAATGGAGCAGGCAGGTGGCTCCAAGAGGCTGGACACAGGCTGCAAGGGGCTGTGGCAGTTCCTGAGACCCAGTGGCAAAGGGCCCTGAACGTCAGGCTAAGGGCTTTGTTCTGGAGGCCTGAGTCTGGCTTTCAGGGCAGTTCTGGTTTTGTGGTGAGGAGTTAAGAGTAACACAAAAGGCTGGGTGAGGTGGCTCACGCCTATAATCCCAGCACTTTGGGAGGCTGAGGCAGGTGGTCACTTGAGGTCAGGAGTTCGAGACCAGCCTGGCTAACATGGCGAAACGCTGTCTCTACTAAAAATACAAAAATTAGCTGGGCGTGGTGGTGCACGCCTCTAATCCCAGCTACTTGGGAGGCTGAGGCAAAAGAATCTCTTGAACCTGGGAGGCGGAAGTTGCAGTGAGCTGAGATGGCGCCACTGAACTCCAGCCTGGGCAACAAAGCAAGATCCCATCTCAAAAAAAAAAAGTAACACACAAGAACATGTAACATACAAGAACAAGGTCACCTGGAACAGAGTACCAGAAAGTACATGGCCATCATTCCCCATGGAATGGAGGAATACCATGGTGTGCCAGAGACTGCTAACTATTCCCCAACATCTGTTCTGTCTTCTTTGCCATGGAACCCCTGATTTTTGCTGGGCAACAACCCCCTGAAATACAAGCTACATTTCCCAGCCTCCCTTACAGCCGGGTATGGCCATGTGTATAAGTTGTAAGAAAAAGTGCCATTCAGAGGCAGGAGGTTGCACCCTGTTACCTCTTCTCCCTTTCTGCTGGAAAGGAATATGCATGTGATTGCTCGAGCAGGAGCAGCTATCCTGGATCATGAGGTAGAAGCCCCATGTTAAGGATGACCAAGCCACAAGAAGGAAGTGATCTGGGTTTCTGATGTTTGTAGAGCTGCCACACCAGCCCTGGACCAGAACCTCCAAATATTGTTTACTCAAGAGAAAAATAAACTTCTATATTACAGTTTACCACACAGTTGCTTAAGTTTTCCTTCAGATGAACATAACCTAAGCACATACAGGAAAGGAATTAACCTCAAAAGAAGAACCCCAGGAGCATTTTATACATCTTTTTTTTTTTTTTTTTTTGAGATGGAGTCTCGCTCTGTTGCCCGGGCTGGAGTACAGTGGCATGATCTCGGCTCATTCCAACCTCTGCCTCCTGGGTTCAACTGATTCTCCTGCCTCAGCCTCCCGAGTAGATGGGACTACAGGCACCCATCACCACACCCGGCTAATTTTTTGTATTTTTAGTAGAGACGGGGTTTCACCATGTTAGCCAGGCTGGTCTCAATTTCCTGACCTCGTGATCTGCCCGCCTCGGCCTCCCAAAGTGCTGGGATTACAGGCGTAAGCCACCGCGCCTGGCCTTACCTCTTAAGTAGTAAGAGGTATGCTCTGATTACATTCCATATATCCTGTCTCATGAACTCTCTGCAGAACCCTCCTTCTAGGTGTAGGGGTGGAAAAGGCGTGATACGTCTTCTCACCCATCATAAGGGTCACGGCTGACACTCCTATACCAAAAGACAGAGAGAAGTTAACAAGAGAAGAGTATAACAAACATATTTAATGAAAGTTTTACATGACACGGGGGCCTTTGGAAATGAAGAGCCAGGCTGGGCGTGGTGGCTCATGCCTATAATCCCAACGCTTTGCGAGGCCAAGGTGGATGGATCACTTGAGGTCAGGAGTTCAAGATCAGTCTGGCCAACATGGTGAAACTCTGTCTCTACTAAAAATACAAAAAATTACCCAGACATGGTGGTGCGCACCTGTAGTTCCAGCTACTCGAGAGGCTTGAGACATTAGAATTGCTTGAACACAGGAGGTGGAGGTTGCAATGAGCTGAGATCATGCCACTGCACTTCAGCCTGGGCAACAGAGCAAGACTGTGTCTCAAAACAAACAAACCAAAAAAAAAAAGAAAAAAGAAAAAAGAAAAAGGAAAAGAGATGAATATCCAGATTGTACAATACCTTTTTATGCAAAGGTTCGATGAAGAATGGGCAATCATGTAGGAATGTGATTGGACCAGCTGGGCGCGGTGGCTCACACCTGTAATCACTTTGGGAGGCCAAGGTGGGCGGATTACTTGAGATCAGGAGTTCGAGACCAGCCTGGCCAACATGGTCAAACCCCGTCTCTACTAAAAATACAAAAATTATCTGTACTTGGTGGCGGGCACCTGTAATCCTAGCTATTTGAGAGGCTGAGGCACAAAAATCGCTTGACCCAGGAGTTGGAGGTTGCAATGAGCTGAGATCTCACCACTGCACTCCAGCCTGGGCAACAGAGTGAAACTTCATCTAAAAAAAAAAAAGTGATTGGAGGCCGGGCACGGTGGCTCATGTTTGTAATCCCAGCACTTTGGGAGGCCGAGGGGGGCGGATCACCATGCCAGGAGATCGAGACCATGGTGAAACCCCATCTCTACTGAAAATACAAAAAATTAGCCGGGCGTGGTGGCAGGCACCTGTAGTCCCAGCTACTCAGAGAGGCTGAGGCAGGAGAATGGTGTGAACCCGGGAGGTGGAGCTTGCAGTGTGCCGAGATTGCGCCACTGCACTCCAGGCTGGGCGACAGTTGAGCGAGACTCCATCTCAAAAAAAAAAGAAAAAAACAGTGATTGGAACAAAAGAGTATGACCTAAAGATGATAGGCCAAGGGAAGGAACCCAGCGAGGCCTGTGTGTGCACATTCTTCTTGGCCTGTCTGCCATATTCCTTATTTCTGGGTGTGGGGCAGGACCCCGCTGGAGCGAGGGTCTTACAGCCTACTATCAGACCAAGTGGGGTCGAGAATTTCCTTATGGCCAGCTCCTACACAGAAAGGCAGGGGAAGGTAAGAGTAATAGTTCTATTTTCTTTTCTTCTTCTTTTTTTTTCTTGAAACGGAATCTCTCTCTGTCACCCAGTCTGGAGTGAAATGGCACAATCTCGGCTCACTGCAAACTCCACCTCCTGGGTTCAAGCGATTCTCCTGCCTCGGCCTCCCAAGTAGCTGGGACTGCAGGCGTGCGCCACCATGCCTGGCTAATTTTTGTATTTTTACTAGAGATGGAGCTTCACCATGTCGGCCAGGCTGGTCTCAAACTCCTGACCTCACGTCATCTACCCACCTTGGCTTCCCAAAATACTGGGATTACAGGCATGAGCCACCACACCCAGCTCCCAATATTTCTACTTTCTATGACCTACCTTAGGGAAGAGGAATTCTCATTTCTATAGCTGCCTTGGGGGAGAAAAGAGGGACAGGTCAGAGAGAGAGAGATACTGCTTCTGAGGCTGCTTCTGAGACCTTCCAGACTCCTTTAGCTCAAAGTACTCAGCATGCCACAGCACCATACTTTGGAATATCATTATCTCAGCCCCAATACGGGAAGATGCTTGAAAATGCACTGTCTTTGTTGCAGATGCCATGCAACATCCTATGAGAATGTGATTCCCACGCCAGGCCCCCCATCCGGACAGGCCTGGTTTTCTGGACCCCATGACTCAGGGCCCCGAGAGCCACGGGCTCACGGAGGCCCCAGAAACTTTATTTGACCCCTTTGGCATTCCTGGTCGCTTCTTTGTCTCCTTTCCCAAAACACGTGGTTATGTGGTCTTATCTTGGCCACCATAACTACATAAGAACAAGAAGCTGCCGTTCACTGAAGACGCTACCATGTGCCCCTACAAGATCAGCACCCTAGGAGCGGACTGAACATGTGCCCTCTCCCCTTGGCTGAGACAGAAAGAGAGGAGATGTGGCTCTTGGCTAAGGATTTAATGGAGCCCTTTCAGGGAACAGCCTTCTTGTGGGGAACTGAGGGAGCAGTTGTTAGGGGCCCAGGCACCACTCTGCAGGGTCATGCCACTTACTGGATCCAGGGCCAGCAGTGTCGAGAACAGGAGGTGGCCGTTTCCCTCCTCTTCCCTCCACCTTATGGCTCAGGCTCCTCTGTTCTGTCTCTGAGTCTTCTGTTTGCCTTCAGGAGCAGCTTGTGGTGTTCCCAGGGTATGGGAGTCCTGCCTGCGCAGGGAGATCTGCAGGTGAGCTAGGAGGGGCCGCCTGGATCCCTGACACTGCAAAGGCCAAGCCCACACCCTACCCAGCCATGCTGGGGCTGGAATGCCTTGGTCATTCCTCCTTACCCTGGTTGCTGGTAAGGTCCCTCCTGGTCCTGCCCCATACCTGGTGGGACGCACTTTCCAACCCTGGGGGGAGGGGGCATTCACATGGGTAAGGCAGGAAGAGGTGGCAAGTTTGAGGTTAAGAGAGTGTGGGACAAATGAATGACTGGACCCAGAACTGCCTGGGTTTGATCTTGACTCCACCACCAGCTCTGGGAGCTGCCCAATGACTTGACCTCTCTGAGCCTCAGTTTCCTCATCTGGATAACAAGAAAATTCATAATACCTTCCTCCTAGGGCTGTTATGAGTATTAAACGAATTAATACATGTCAAAGTTTAGGATGGTGCATGGCACATAAAACCTGCTCAAAGAAGAGTAGCTGTTAGTATTAGTATCAGTGTTAATATTATTGTTAAAGTATTTCTTTTTTTTTTTTTTTTTTTGAGATGGAGTCCTGCTCTGTTGACCAGGCTGGAGTGCAGTGGCACAATCTCAGCTCACTGCAGCCTCTGCCTCCTGGGTAGCTGGGATTACAGGTGCCCACCACCACACCTGGTTAATTTTTTTGTATTTTTAGTAGAGACAGGGTTTCACCATGTTGGCCAGGCTGGCCTTGAACTCCTAACCTCAGGTGATCCGCCTGCTTCGGCCTGCCAAAGTGCAGGGATTACAGGCATGAGCCACTGTGCCTGGATTGTTACAGTATTTCAAGAGATAAATTCAAACTCAGTGAGCCCCCTCAGGGAAGAGAACTAGTGAGGAATTAACTTCTGAAATGCCACCCCAGACATGCTGTCTCTAGCACACACCTTGAAGTATTACTCCAAACCACTGTAAAGTTATCTAATCACTCCAGCCCATCGGGAAGAGGGTCTCATCCTGTTTAGGGAGGCGGAGGAGCGTAGTGGTTTTGAGTGCAGACTTTGGGGCCTGACTGCCTGAGTCTGAATCTGAGCTCTGCACTGCTGGAAGGTTCCTTAACCCTCTGTTTCTTGGTTTCCTCACTTGTGGCATGGGAAGATGCAAGCACCTGCCTGGGAGGTTTAAGTGGGATCATGTGTGCCTGGTGAGCCCTGATGACAGCCTGGCATTGATAGCACTGTGGACTAGGGGCTGGGTGTAGAAAGGTCAGGGCTGCCACAGGCCACCCCCGCTGGTGTCCCTAAGGGGTTGTGCCCAGGAACTCCAGTGTGACCAAGAGGGGGAGGGTGGCAAAGCCACACCATAACTCCCTCGTAGGCTCCTCTCTCCGAAGAGCCCTCGAAGCAGTGGGGCCCGAGTGGCTGCTTCAGGTGACCAGAGAGGTTGAGGCTCTGTCCAGCTCCCTCCAAGCTGGAGGCTGCTGACTGTGCAGGACACAGGGTGGGGTACGCTGGTCCCCACTTGGTCATCTCATTCAAGCCTCCCTCTACCTACCTCCAGGAGGCTGGCATTTACTGTCCCATTCTGCAGACGAGGGACTAAGGCCCAGAGACCCAGACATGAGGGTATCAATTCCAGGCCTGACTGACCCTGGAGCGGCCCCATTCCTCACCAGGACATCCTTAGCCTCCCTGCTCTGGGATGAAGCCTCTGTCCCCCATCTCAGGTACAGAGCCAGCCATGCACACTTTCCCTCCTTCCGGGTCTAATTTTCCATCCCAACTAACTTTTCTGTTCCCACTTGCTGGCTCCCCCTTTCTCTATGTATCTGAAAGCTCACCCTTGTAATCCCAGCACTTTGGGAGGCCAAGGTGGGCAGATCACTTGAGGTCAGGAGTTTGAGACCAGCCTGGCCAACATGGCAAAACCCTGTCTCTACTGAAAATACAAAAATTAGCTGGACATGGTGACGCATGCCTGTAATCCCAGCTTCTTGGGAGGCTGAGGTGGGAGGATTGCTTGAACCTGGGAGGTGGAGGTCGCAGTGAGCCAAGCTCATGCCATTGTACTCCAGCCTGGAAAACAGAGCAAGATGCCATCTCAAAAAAAAAAAAAAAAAAAAAAAGATCAGTGATTTTTCATGCCTATAGACTCTGTCATGGAACCTCAGAGACTCACAAGCCCTCCCTTCTAGAACTTGTCCAGGAGCTGGGAGGAGGTTATGGTCTGGAGTAAACATTCTGCAGCCCGGGAGGTTGGAGAGATCTGCCCTGGAGACAGCCAGGAGGGCTTCCTGGAGGTGGTGGACCTTGAGACGGGTTTGGAAGAGGTGGGGCCTTTTGGCCAAAACAATTCATGAAAGGCAACAAATGCCTGCAGACCTGGGATCAGATCTCAGCCTTGCTGCCACCTAGTTGGGTAACCTTGGTCCTGGTAATTAACCTGTCTTTGCCTCAATGTCCCCATCTGGAACAGAGGCATCGAGTCATTGATGAAGGAGTGTGACTTCATAGCATGTGCACTACAGTGTGAGTCCAGAGGCCTGGGTCCCCACTGCACTGCGAACAGGTCAAACAACTTTTTTTTTTTTTTTTTTTTTTTGTGACAGAGTCTCTCTCTGTTGCCCAGGCTGGAGTGCAGTGGCGCTATCTCGGCTCACTGCAAGCTCTGCCTCCTGGGTTCACGCCATTCTCCTGCCTCAGCCTCCCAAGTAGCTGGGACAACAGGCGCCCACCATGGCGCCCGGCTAATTTTTTGTATTTTTAGCAGAGACAGGGTTTCACGGTGTTAGCCAGGATGGTCTCGATCTCCTGACCTCGTGATCCGTCTGCCTCGGCCTCCCAAAGTGCTGGGATTACAGGCGTGAGCCACCGTGCCCAGCTCAGGTCAAGCAACTTTGATAATGGTAGTGGCTGAGCTGATTGGTGCTTGCTTGGTGCTGCATGCTTTACATGTATTATCTCATTTAAATGTCACAGTCACCTTACTTGGGAGGTCTCCATTTTTCAGATGAGGAAGCATGTCCAGAGAAATCTGGTGTGACTTCCCCCAAGGTCACACAGTTGGCATGTGTCAGAGAGGGTGTCTGTCAGATTCTCGAGCTCGTGCCCCTAACATTCTGGACACTTTGACCGACCCTCCCTCTCAGGCTTCCCCATCATTAAAAAGGGCAGGGGGCGGGCAGGTGACATTCTGCTCCATCACAACTCGCAGCCCAGTTGCCTGCTGCAGCAGGAAGGGTCGCTGCTGGAGCCCAGTGCCCTCACCCGGCCTTTCAGCAACTTCCCTGAGGCCTCCACCCCCAGGATGGTGAGAAGTCGTGCCTGGGGGCTCTTTTCCTGCCTTTGAGAGGGTGGGACCTTAGGGAGGGAGGAGCTGGGTCCCCAGTGCCCAGGTCTGCTGGCTAAATTTAGGTGCTGGGGCATAGAAGGAACAAGGGTAATTAAGGGGTGTGGTGTCACTTTCCAGCCGCCTCTCACATCCCCTGAGAAGTCACACGCCATTTGGGAAGGAGCAAGGAGGCGATAGAGGGTGATAGAGGGGAGGAGAGGGGAGGAATGACGGACAGTTGGAGCCGGAGGTGGGGGAAACCTACAGCTCCTCCACAGACCTGATGGCTGCCTGTATCACAGTGAGACAATTTTCAGCCAAACACCCCAAGGGCTTCCTTCAATTCACACCATTCATAAATGGAAAGTCTGCCCTGAAAGTAGTGACCCCTGCCGTTGGAAATGCTCTGCCCAAAAGGAAATCTAGCAAGCATTGATCAGGCACAAGATGCAACAGGATTTACACGTATGTTCTCAGCAAGCCCTTGCAACAACGCTGAAAGGAAGGTGTTATCATTCCCATTTTACAGAGGAGGAAACTGAAGAGTTAGCCTCCCAGGTTGCACAGCTGAGGCTTGGGGGAGCCAGGATCTGAACCAGACAGGCTGACTCCGGAGCCCGTGTGCTTAGCTGCAGGGTACAGCTAACTCTGGCCCACTGCAACATGGTCGGCGATCACTCTGCGATCAGAGAAGGATCATAAAGGAGGTTTAAAGAAGGCTTTACCGAAGAGATGAGAAGACAAGTCATTGTAGGTAGCAGACACTGCTTCTGTAAAGACTAAAAGGTAATTCTGCCCACCCCAAAGTGCACAGTCTGATGTCAAAGCAAGCACAAGGCTACTGTGTTGGAACCTTCACAATTGTTGCTTTATCCCTCTATCAAAACGAGACCTGAAGCCTGAGCATGGTGGCTTATGCCTGTAATCCCAGCACTTTGGGAGGCTGGGGCGGGTGGATCACTTGAGGTCAGGAGTTTGAGACCAGTCCACATGGTAAAACCCAATCTCTACTAAAAATACAAAAACTAAGGCAAGGCACGATGGCCCACGCCTGTAATCCCAACACTTTCAGAGGCTGAGGTGGGTGAATCACCGAGGTCAGGAGTTCGAGACCAGCCTGGCCAACATGGTGAAACCTCATCTCTACTAAAAATACAAAAATTAGCTGGGCATGATGGTGTGTACCTGTAGTCCCAGCTACTTGGGAGGCTGAGGCAGGAGAATCGTTTGAATTCCGGAGGCGGAGGTTGCAGTGAGTCGAGATGGCGCCAATGCACTCCAGCCTGGGTGACAGAACAAGACTCCATCTCCAAAAACAAACAAACAAAAAACAAAAATTATCAGGTCATGGTGGCAGGCATCTCTGATACTAGCTACTCAGGAGGCTGAGGTAGGAGAATTGCTTGAACCCTGGAGGTGGAGGTTGCAGTGAGCCAAGATTGTGCCACTGCACTCCAGCCTGGCCAACAGATACCCTGTCTCAAAAAAAAAAAAAACACCAAGACCTGAATCACCCCATTAAAAATGGGCAAAGGATTTGAACAGGCCTTTCTCCAAAGCAGATATACAAATGGCCCATAAGCACACAAGAGATGCTCAGCATCATTAGTCATGGGGGAAATGCAAATCAACACCACAGTGAGATACCCCTTCCCACCACTAGGATGGGCTACAATAAAAAAGAAAGACAATAACAAGTGCTGGAAAGGATGTGAAGAAATTGGAACTCTTGTGCATTGTGCTGGGAACGCACAGTAGTGCAGTAGAAAACAATTTGGCAGTTCCTCAAAAAGTTAAACATGGGCCTGGTGCGGTGGTTCACGCCTGTAATCCCAGCACTTTGGGAGGCCAAGGCGGGCAGATCACGAGGTCAGGAGATCGAGACCATCCTGGCTAACACAGGGAAACCCCGTCTGTACTAAAAATACAAAAAATTAGGCTGGGCGCAGTGGCTCACGCTTGTAATCCCAGCACTTTGGGAGGCCAAGGGGGGTGGATCACGAGGTCAGGAGATCGAGACCATGGTGAAACCCCGTCTCTACTAAAAATACAAAAAAAAAAAATTAGCTGGGCGTGGTGGTGGGCGCCTGTAGTCCCAGCTACTCCGAGAGGCTGAGGCAGGAGAATGGCGTGAACCCAGGAGGCGGAGCTTGCAGTGAGCCGAGATTGTGCCACTGCACTCCAGCCTGGGCGACAGAGCAAGACTCCATCTCAAAAAAAAAAAATACAAAAAATTAGCTGGGTGTGGTGGCGGGCACCTGTAATCCCAGCTACTTGGGAGGCTGAGGCAGGAAGCCAGGAGGCGGAGCTTGCAGTGAGCCGAGATCGCACCACTGCACTCCAGCCTGGGCGACAGAGCAAGACTCCGTCTCAAAAAAAAAAAAAAGGTTAAACATGAATTACCATATGATCCAGCAATTCCACTCTTAGGTATATACCTAAGATATCTGAAAACATAAGCCCACAAAAAATAGTGCTCCTATGAATCTGAATGTTCATAGGCTGGATCTCGGCTCACTGCAATCTCTGCCTCCTGGGTTCAAGAGATTCTCCTGCTTCAGCCTCCTGAGTAGCTGGGACTACAGGTGTGTGCCACCACACCTGGCTAGTTTTTGTATTTTTAGTAGACACGGGTTTCACCATGTTGGTCAGGCTGGTCTCCAACTCCTGACCTCAGGTGATCCACCCGCCTTGGCCTCCCAAAGTGCTGGGATTACAGGCATGAGCCACTGCCCCCAGCAAAATGGAAACAAGTTAAATGTCCATCAACTGATGGATATATCCATACAGTGCAATATTATTTGGCAATAAAAAGGAATGAAGTACTGATAAAAGCTACAAGATGAACGAACCTTAAAAGCCTTATTCTAAGTGAAAGAAGCCAGACACATTTGATATAATTCCATTGATATGAAATGTCCAGAATCAACAAATTCATAGGAACAGAAAGGAAATGAGTAATTTTCAGGGCTTGGGTGTGGGAGGGAATGGGGAGTGACTGCTATCGGGTGCAGGGTTTCTTTTGGGGGTGATGTAAATGTTCTGAAATAGATACTAGAGATGAATGCACGACTTTGTGAATATGTTAAAAACCACTGAAGCATATACTTCAGAAGGGGGAGCTAAGACTCCCATAAATTACATGTGAATTATATATACATATGTATCAATAAAGCTGTTATTAAAAAAAGTCCCAGACCTGTCTCTAATATTTGCAAGAGCACAAATGAAGACCCACATACCATATGCCTAAATATTTCAAAAGCAAGCGAACAAGCTGTTAAATAAAATATGTTCTCTTCTCTTACCTTGACAAATATACATTCATAGTGGCACAATTGAAAAGCATGTGTAAAGCTCTGGTTTTTATATGCTTGAAAGCTGGTGTGTTTGGGTATTCTGTTGAAGGGCCGGCTGTGTTTAGACAAGTGATCAAATAAAGACATACATAATTCACAAATTCTTATCATTTTAGTCCATAAAAATGTTCAGGCCTTTATTTCACCAAAATTGCTAATTTGTGTTTTAGTGACAATACCCATCCAAAAAGATTAAAGAAATAAAATACAGTTTTTGTCCAAAAGGAAAATTATAGTAAAGGTAAAATTTTAAATGATTTTTAAAAAGATACTTTTTCTAAAATATCCAAAATTATTTATTGAAATTAAAAGGTAAAATACAAATTATAATGAGTGTAACTGTTTTTTGACAGAGAGTCTTGCTCTGTCACCGAGGCTGGAGTGCAATGGTGTGATCTTCACTCACTGCAACCTCCACCTCCCAGGCTCAAGCAATTCTCATGCCTCAGCCTCCCAAGTAGCTGGGATTACAGGCGCGTGCCACCACGCCCAGATAATTTTTGTAGTTTTTGCAAAGACAGGATTTCACCATGTTAGCCAGGCTGGTCTTGAACTCCTGGCCTCAAGTTATTTGCCCACCTCGGCCTCCCAAAGTGCTGGGATTACAGGTGTGAGCCACTGCAGCCAGCCTAGTGTAACATTTTAAATTAAATCTGGGGCTGGGCATGGTGGCTCACACCTATAATCCCAGTGCTTTGGGAGGCCAAGGTGGGAGGTTGGCTTGAGGTCAGGAGTTCCAGACTGCTTGGGCCACATAGCAAGACCTTATCTCCACAAAAAATTTAAAAATTAGTCAGACATGGTGTCGCACACCTGTGATCCCAGCTACTCAGGAGGCTGAGGTGGGAGAATCACTTATGCCCAAGAATTCAAGGCTGCAGTGACCCATGATCACGCCACTACACTCTAGCCTGGGCTACAGAGTGAGACCTTGTCTCTAAAAAAAAAAATAATAATTTAGAAAATATGTTAAATCTGAATTTTTATTAATCTTTTGAAATTGTAATAACATTTTATTAAACATTTTTAGAAAAATGACAAATTAGCAATTCCAGTGTTTAACACTATATTAGTTCGTTTTCACACTGCTAATAAAGACATACCCAAGATTGGGCAATTTACAAAAGAAAGAGGTTTATTGGACTTACAGTTCCACGTGGCTGGGGAGGCCTCACAATCATGGCAGAAGGTGAAAGACACGTCTCACATGGCAGTAGACAAGAGAAGAGAGAGCGACTGAGAGCAAGTGAAATGGGTTTCCCCTTATGAAACCATCAGATCTCGTGAGACTCACTCGTTACCACGAGAACAGTATGGGAGAAACCATCCACATGATTCAATTCTCTCCCACCGGGTTCCTCCCACAACACGTGGGAATTATGGGAGTACAATTCAAGATGAGATTTGGGTAGGAACACAGCCAAACCACATCAAACACCCATCTAGTTGGTACTGTAAATAATCAGTATCACACTTCATGCATGTTATATCTAAATTTATATATACAAATATAAGAGTAAATGAACGGTTTAAACATTGCAAAAGGTTCCTCAGTTGCTATAGGCATCATTGTGGATATTGCATTAATCCACAAGAACCTCTGGAACCAAGAATTGGTACATGAAGAAAAGCAAGAAAATGGACAGCTGACCCTGCCGAGAAAACGCTTTGGTTTGCAATAATCTACTGCATTCATGCTCTCTGAGAGTGAAGATTTAACAAGTTCATCTCAGGCTTTTCTCACACATAAGCACTGCTGCCTCTCAAGTCTACCCTGTCTTCAGAAGCAGAATCTGTCTCTCAGGTCAGCAGCTGCACAACCCCTAAACCTTCATACATTCCAGACTTAGATCACCTTTTGTATCCAGGACCTAGAGGAAGAGAAGAGGAGAAGCAGTCCCCCAGGACCTGGGTGGTGCCAGTCACAGGAGTGGGTGTTTAGGGCTGTCCTTGCAGGGGGGCCAGTGCTGAGCTGAGGGCAAGGGTGCCTCTTCCCCTGGTGTGCCAGTGGGACTGAAGGAAAGTATAGCCCTTCCATGGGTCACACGTCCCAATGGATGAATGCTCATGAGAACTGCCTCTTTGGGCCCCTGACCCTACTGTCTTCTCTCACTTGTCTACCTGCCTACCAGCTGGCCCCAACACCCCGTTCCTCACTGGCTGTCCTGCCACCCCCTATCTGCCAAGCATCAGCCTCAGCAGGGGGTAGAGAGGGGCCGCCCCCTCTCCCCAGCTGACGGGCAGATTATATAGCTGTCTCTCCCAGAAGAGGGGGTGACAAGGGTAGTTACCCACCCACCAGCTAGCCACCCAGAGGAGCGGGCTCTGCCCCAGGAGTTTATGGCGACAGGGGAAGGCTTCCTTCACCTCCCGTTATGGCCAATGCCTCCCCGCCTCCTGAAGGCTTCTGGGTGCTGGAGCTTTGAAGATGCCCAGCCCCCTAGTCCTCTAAAGGGGGCTTGTCAACCAAGCAGCCATATCACGTTGTGGGGCTGTAGAAACAGCTCTGGCTGCAGCCTTAGGAGGCCTGGGTTCCAGCCCTGCCCCTGCTTTGCTGTGTGACCCTGGGCAAGTCATTTCCCCTCTCTATACTCTGGTGCCCTGATATATAAATGGGCCTGGCTGGGGGATGACCAGCTCCAAGCCCCCTCCATTGTGTAACAGTGCAGACCCTGTTGGCTGCCCACCGAATTCCTTTTCCCTCCCTCCCTGCTTCCTGACAAGATTCCAATTTTGTACAGGGTTGCCACATTCCCCCACCTCACATCTGTATAAACAGATGTTGACTGTGTGGGGTTTCAGGAGAGTTTTCACTTTTAAAAATAAGGGGCAGACTGGGTTCGTAGGGTGTCTTTTGGTCCTAACTTCCATTTATCTTGCCAGGAATCTGAACATGAAATCTGGAGGTACGGTAGCCATTGTGGCACCAAACTGTTGAAAGTCAACATCTAAAGCTGTGGGAGCAGGAAGCTGGCATCCTGAAGTCAGCACACTGGTTCTGGGCAGCTCGCCTCCAGAGTCCTTGTAATGTGAGAAGAGAAACCCCTGAAGTGTTTAAGCCACAGTTTTTGGGTTTCCTTTGTCTTGGGACCAAATGTGTTCCTCATAGACACAGATTAGAATCTGTCTGTGGGGTGGGCTGGGTGTGGTGGCTCACGCCTGTAATCCCAGCACTTTGGGAGGCCGAGGCAGGTGGATCACTTGAGGTCAGGAGTTCAAGACCACCAGCCTGGCCAACATGGGGAAACCTGGTCTCTACTAAAGTACAAAAATTAGCCGGGCGTGGTGATGCACGCCTGTAATCCCAGCTACTCGCAAGGCTGAGGGAGGAGAATCGCTTGAACCCAGCGGGTGGAGATTACAGTGCTTACAGTGAGCCGAGAGCGTGCCATTGCACTCCAGCCTGGGCAACAGAGTGAGACTTGGTCTCAAAAAAAAAAAAAAAGGAATCTGTCTGTGGGGTGACTCCATTGCTGTAGGCCACTTTAGGATGTTTGGACCTGTGCCTGGATGGTATTATTATTATTATTATTATTATTTTGAGATGGAGTCTCGCTCTGTCACCCAGGCTGGAGTGCAGTGGCGTGATCTCAGCTCACTGCAAACTCAGTCCCAGAGTAGCTGGGACTATAGGCACATGTCACCTCGCCTGGCTAATTTTTGTATTTTTAGTAGAGACAGGGTTTCACCGTGTTGGTCAGGCTGGTCTTGAACTCCTGACTTCAGGTGTTCTGCCCACCTCAGCCTCCCAAATTGCTAGGATTACAGGTGTGAGCCACTGTACTCGGCCATAAGCATTTGTTAACCTGTTTGCACATCTCCATCTCCCCCTTGCTCCCTTGTAAGCCCCTGCAGGTCTAGAACGGTGTCACTCACTATCTCAATGTCCCAGGGCTGCCATCACAACATACCACAAACTGAGTGCCTGGAAACAACAAAGCTTGATTGTTGCCCAGTCCTGGAGGTCACACATCTGAAATCAGGCATCAGCAGGGCTGTGCTTCCACCAAAACCTGCAGGGGAGAACCCTCCTTTGCTTTTCCCTACGTTCTAGTAGTTGGCTAGGTGTTCTTCGGCTTGTGGATGCATCACTCTCATCTCAGCCTCTGTCACCACTTGGCATTCTCCTGGTGTGTCTGTGCCTTCACAAGGCTGTCTTCCTTCTTTTCAGAAGGACACCAGTCATATTGGATTAAGGGCCACCCTACTTCAGCAGAACCTTGCCTTAATTTGACTACATCTGCAATGACCCTATTTCCAAATAAGGTCATATTCTATGGTGCTGGGAGTAAGGACTTCAACATTTCCTTTGGGGGGATATAATTCAACCTATAACTATCCGCAAGGCATCCTCAGCACCTGGTGCAAGAGATATCTGCGGGATGAACAACAAATACAAATAAATAGATCCTTCTGCCTGTGAGCCCCCACAGGCAGGGCTCAGCACCCCATCTCTGTGTCCTGGGGCCTAGGTCAGAGCCTGCTCTCCTGAGGGCAGGTAGATGGATTTTCATTTAGATGTATCACAGGGAATCTGCCCAGCCAGCTGGCTGACCAAGCCACCCATGACGAGAGTCCTCTGGCCGGGGGTGGGGGTGGCCCAGGGAGGGGTTTTCACCCCTCAGAGGTGCAGGCCTGACTGCTGAGCCCAGAAAAACTGACAGCCTGCTCAGTACCGCTGCCACTCAGCACAGACGGGGCAATCCCTAGGGAGATGTCACAGGCAGCCGGGGGCGACTGATGTCTTGGTGACACTGCTAATCCGGGGCCCAAGCTGCCCTGTGTGTGTGCGTCAGGCTGACTTGCAGTGGGGGTAGAAGGGTTCCTGGCTGGGAGGGGGCAGCAGATGCTGAATCAGGGAAGAGTAGGCTCCTCCTGCCTCGGGTGGGGAGGGGAGGGCAAGCTGGGCTCTGCAGGGCCTACCTTCCCGTCCCCCGTGCCAAACAGCCCCTGGCCACCACCACCTGCCCCCTCTTGCCCTTCAAGGCTCCAGTATCCGGTGGCCAGCCTGGCTGCACTCAGAAGGCTGGAAGGGGAGGAAGGACCAAGGCAGCAGCCGTAAAGGTCAGCAGCCCTTGGGGCTGGGAACATCCATGATGCAAATGTGGAATTTACACTCCTGGAGTGCCTGTTGGCCAGCCTCCTGCCTGTTTCTATGCCAGCCAGCAGCCTGGGCAGCACGGGCACAGCAGATGTTCTGGGCCCTGGCTGGAACGGACAGCTCTGGGACTCCCCACTGCTTTGCGCACCTCCCCAGAAGAGCCCTGATGTGCATGGGGGCAGGCCTCAGTGGGACTGGGCAGGTCTGCTCCGGCTGGATGAGTGCAGCCCATCCTACTGGTTGCGGGCTGTCTGCCTGGGATCTCCAACCTCAACTCTCCTAGTTCCACGGCTGAAAGGGCCAGATGTGGGGAGAACAACTAGACACTAACTGTGCCCTTTGCCATTCATCCTGCTCCAGCCAGCTTCTTTCCAAGACCAGTTCCATTCAATGACTTTCTGACCGTCACAGGGACTTGGGATGAGGGGCAGAAGAGGCAGGACCATGGAGCGCTCCTCTGTGCCAGGGGCTTTCCTTTAAACCTCCCAACAGCTCTGCTCTTATCATCCTACTATTCCAGGAGAGGAAACTGAGGTTCAGAGAAGAATGCCTCCCAACAAGATCACACACCCAAAGAATGGCAGAGCCGGGACTCAAATCCGTGTCTCCATCATTTCCTATGGCTCAAGGAGCTGACTCTAATCTTTACTCAGTACCCACCTTTCCTAGCCACCGTTCTGCAAGCTGCTTAGCCTAGCAGACCCGAAACCATGTCCTCCAAACCTCACACCAGGCACTGAGAGTCACATGCCTTTGCTGTGTGTGTGTGTGTGTCTGTGTATGCGCGTGCCCCATGCAGTTGTGCAGTGCCGTGGTACTCTGTGGTGAGTGTGAGGCCAGGAGTCCCAGGCCCAACACCTCGTCAGCCTCACCTAGCCTCTCTGGACTGCAGGTTCCTCCCATGTCCTCTGTAAGTCTGGAATCCCTAAGGCAGAGTCGACCTCCCTCTCTCTCTGCTCCTCGAGCTCCCGCCTGCCCCCTGGCAACCACAGCAGAGCCTCACATGCCGTGGGTGCTTGAGACATCTTGTCCTTGCCTGACTGACAAAGCTGCCATTCTGAGTCCCTGGGGATGCCATCCATGGCTTCCTCAAAAGGCTTCCCAGGGCAGAACCCTTCTGGGTGCTCAATCTTAATTTTCCTCTCATTTACAAACTTGCTTGTCCCCTCCCCCATCCCACTGCACTGTCACACTCACACTCCCTGGCATGCGTGCAGGCACTCTGTCAATCTCTCTCTCTCTCTCTCAATCTCTCTTTCTCTCTGTCTCTCTCTCTTTCCTTCAATCTATCTCTCTGGTTTCTTTTGCTCTATCTCTCTGGTCGTATCTGGGATTCTGTCTCTCTCAGTCTTTTTTTTCTAAACTTTCTCCTTTCTTGGTCTCTCATGCCTTCCTTTCTCTCCTTCTATCATCTGTCTCTGGCTTTTCTCTCTTTCTCTGTCTCTGTCACTTGTCTCTGTCTCTCTCATCTTTGCTTCTATGTATTTGCCTCCCTTCCCTCTCTCTCTCTCTCTCTCTCACACACACACACACACACATACACACACACACACACACAGGACCCCACCCCCCGGGAGCCCTTCCATGCATCTGTCATGATGTGTCACGTCACATTTTTCTCCTGGACCATCAGAGCCTTTAATCCTATTGACATTCAGTTAACGAGTTTCTCTCGCTGTTGACAGAACCTCCTGCCCCACCCGTGCTGGGCTGACCGGGATCAGAGTTCAGAGTTGTTGCTGGGCAATTTAGGGCCTGCGGGGAAGGGAGTGGGGAAAATGGCCTCGGTTGTGAGGGGCTCGTAGTCTCCTGCAGCGGCCTGAGGGGTGCCATGGGGAACAGCCCCTCGAGTAGTGGGAGTCGCCTCCTCCTTCCTTGGGATGAGGCCGGCGCTGGGGGAGCTGGCACATCCGGGAGGTGCTTCGTGGCATGCAGGAGGCTGTGGACACAGTGAGGCCCCAGGAGGCAGAGGGACCTGCCCAGGGCCATGCAGTGAGGTGCACTCATGGCTCAGGGCCCTTCTTCCCCCATCTCTGGGCTCGCCAGCCCGTTGTTGGTTGTGCCAAAGAGATCTGGTGGCATGGAGCCAGAGAGGAGTGGGGCCAAGCCCAAGGGATCAGGGATCCAGCGCTAAATGTGCACAGGCTGCTGGGGCTGTGGGTTGCCTGGAGAAGGACAGGGGTGGCCTCAGGAAGGGGACAGAGGCCTGGGGGAACAGCCTTCGGAAGTTGCTGCTGAGAAACGAACCCTTGGGGGTGCCAAGGGAGGTGTTGTCAGCATTGCCTCCTGGGGATGCCAACCTGCCCAGAGCTTAGGACCAGTGGAGCCCACCTCCCATGGAACCGCACCCTGGGAGAGCAGAGCTGGGCTCTGGAGTTCCTTCTCAGGGAGGGCCTCTACCCCCATGCAGGGCTGTGGGGGTCCAACCCTCTGTTCATCACCCAACTCCAGAGAAGCAATAGCCCTGGGAAGGTCCAGAGCCTCAGTGGGTCAGGTGGGGTGGCTCCTGGCCTAGGGTGTCCTCAGCAGCCTGTCACTGAAAGGCAGCCTGGAATAAGGAAGGAGCATTGGCCCGAGTCAGACAAACTGGGTTCGAACCCCCACGCTGCTCCCAGGGCTGTAAGGACTGTAGGAAAGTGCCTAACCTCTCTGGGCCTCAGTTTCCTCCTGTATAAAATGGAGCAACTGCTCTCTGCCTCCAGTGGCTCCCCATGAGAAATGAGCAGTATGTCATATGTAAACGTGCCTGGCATGGCGTACTCCTGCTCGGTAAACAGCCACCAATATAATTGCTGTTTTAAAATGTCTAACCACACTGACATACCATTATTCAAATATCAGATTGGCAAAGCTCACAGAGTTTGATAACACTGTGCTGGCAAAGCTATGGGGACCAGACAGATGCAGACAAGGCCAGTGGAAGTGTAGCCTGGTGTAATCTCCAAGGAGGGCCATCCGACCTCTCCATTCCTTCACAACTGTGCATAGCCACGTCTAACCTGGCGGTTCCACTCCTGGGAATTTCCCACAGGTCCGCTAGCACACATTTGAAGTGGCATGTGTACAAAGTTATTTATTGCAACGTTTCATGTAATTACCAAACACTGGAAACAAGCTAAATGTGCATCAATAAGGGATCAGCCGGGCACGGTAGCTCATGCTTGTAATCCCAGCACTTTGAGAGGCCAAGGTGGGTGGACCATGAGGTCAGGAGTTCAAGACCAGCCTGGCCAGCATGGTGAAACCCTGTCTCTACGAAAAATACAAAAATTAGCTGGGCGTGGTGGTGCGTGCCTGTAATCCCAGCTACTCAGGAGGCTGAGGCAGGAGAATAACTTGAACCCGGGAGGCGGAGGTTGCAGTGAGCTGAGATTGCGCCATTGCACTCCAGCCTGGGTGACAGAGTGAGACTCTATTTCAAAAACCAAAAAACGAAAAACAAAAAATAAGAGATCAGTTGAATAATGTGCAGTCCTTCCATACAATGAAGTCATCTGCAGTCACAAAATAAGAATGAGGAACCTGTTTTGCAAGTGACGTAGAACAATAATCAAGATGTGTTTTTAAGGGAAGAAAGCCAGGTGCAGAGCAGGATGTGTGTGCATTTTAAAAGGATAACAAATGAGAATCCCTAGGAGGGTGATGGTTTATACATAGACGATCTCTGGAAGAACACACAAGAACTGGCAACAAGGTTCTCTCTGCAGAGGGAAACTGGGTGGTGGGGACCAAAGGAGGAGCAACTTTGCACTGTCGGTCCTTTAGGAATTTTGAATTTTGAATCATGTGAGTGCATTAGCCATTCAAAATATAAATCATGTCTTCAAAAATAAATTCTTATTTCTGTACACTTAAAAAATATCCATTTTATGATTAGCCTCTCCTGGTCCAGACTGAGCTTCAAATGAGCTTTTGGCTCTATGTAAAGTTTCTAGGGGTAGAAATGGCTTCTAGGAATACTTAGAAGCTGGGCCCTGGTGTCTTCAGTGAGTTAGGACCCCCCAGGGGCCCCAAGCCCACCCCAAAAGCAAGGGAAGGGGGACACTGAGGGGCTGCGTTAGCACCTGCCCATCCATGGCCTTGGAACAGCTGTGAAGTCCTTGTGGACAGGTAAGTCCTCATCACGTTCTGCTCCACATCCAACTGAGGCTAGCAGAGAGGTGGGAGTGGGTGGGTATGAATGGGCAGAGGAGGGTCCTGGGGTTGAGGTCACCACTTCCTCTCATGGAGGGGGGAAGGTTGAACATGCTATATCCTCCAGACAGCTGTTGTCAAATGCCTGTCTCCTCCCCTGGGAATTCTGACTCTGCTGGTACCCAAAGTGTTCAGAATTCCACCAAGGAAAGATTCTCCCCATCACTAAGCATCTACTGTATACCTGTGCCAGGTGCTTTCCCTCTCGATGGCACAGGACCCTGGGGCAGCCAGGACCTCAATCTTACCTGCCACACTCCTTGAGGGGTGCACCATGCTGGCACCTGCCCCTGGGAGAGCAGGGACTCAAGCTGGCCCTGTCTCCAGTGCCCCTGGCTGGAGTCTCCTTCCCACTCCCAAGAGCTAGTCAGTCCTGATGCTGGAGCCCCTACAGCCCCCAGTGGGCACGGCAGCGTCACAGACACCCATGGCGGGCAGCAGGAGCTCTGCTGCCAGGAGACTGTCTCCCTGGATTCTGACTCTCTGAGGTGGCAACAATGTGGAGGAAGGAGGGTCCTACCCACCCCCTCCCAGAGCTGGGGATGGTTGGTGCTGGGCTACTGGAAGTGGGATAAAGGCCCTCTGCCAGGACTGGTCACTAGGGACCAACTGGTATACAGTGACCCCTTCCTGGTCCTGTTGTTCAGAGAGACACTGAAGGTAGGGTTCTCCCTAGGGACAAGGGGCTCAGGGGACAGGTTTTCCTGCACTGCCAACACCAGGGGGTCTTCATTTGACTTCACAAGTGGGGAACTTGTCACAACGGGTAGTTATGGATTCATCGTGTGCCAGAACCTCACAGATTACCATTATAAACCTCGGGAGAAGCTGGGATGGATATCTTCATTTTGCAGAAACTGGGGCTCAGGGAGATGGGGACTTGCCCTGAAACCACATAACTGATCCTAAAGCCCCAAACCTCTTCACTGACTCCCCACACTGACACACATACCACTGCCTCCTTCCCCCAGGCCTCTGTAGGTGCTTGTATGTCATGGGTCAGCTCAGGCGTAGGGCATTGGAGCTCAGGCATAGAGTATTGGAGCCCAGGCAGACATAGGGGAAAGAGCACTCTGGGAAGTGTGCACAGCTTAAGGAAAAGCACAGAGGTGGGACCGTTCAGAAGGGAAGTGTGGAACTGAAGCGTGAGAGTGAGAGGTGAGCTGAGGCTCCAAAGTGTGGAGGGCCACCTTGGGGAATGGAAGGTTAGTCAGGAAGAATGCTGTTTGAATGCCAGGAGGGATGCCTATTCAGGGAGCCCTAGGGCAGCACCAGAGGCTTCTGGCTTGAGGACTGGCAAGATGAGAGGCATCTTCCCAGAAGATGATGAGCATGGCAGCAGCGAGGCACTGGCTCAGGCGAAGAAGCCCCGGGGCAGGTGCAGAAGGTGGTAGTTCAAAGAGGCTTCTGGAGCCAGGATGGTTGGATTGAAGCCCAGCTGCTTACCAGCACTGTGACCTTGGGCCAGTTACTTAGCCCATCTGGGACTAAGTAATCTCATCTATAAAATGGATATGACAATGATGATGACAATACAGGTTGAATATCTCTTATCAGAAATACTTAGAGCCGGGCATCATGGCTCACACTTGTCATCCCAACACTTTGAGAGGCCGAGGTGGGAGCCCACTTCTACAAAAATTTAAAAATTAGCTGGGTGTGGTGGTGCACAACTGTAGTCCCAGCTACTCAGGAGGCTGAGGCAGGAGGATCACTTGAGCCCAGAAGGCTGAGGCTGCAGTGAGTTATGATTGCACCACTGCACTCCAGCCTGGGTGACAGAGCGATACCCTGTCTCAAAAAATAAAAAAAATAAAAAAGAAAAGAAAAGAAAACAGGCTGGGCGTGGTAGCTCACACCTGTAATCCCAGCACTTTGGGAGGCCAAGGTGGGTGGATCACCTGAGGTCAGGAATTTGAGACCAGCTTGGCCAACATGGTGAAACCCTGTCTCTACTAAAAATACAAAAATTAGCCAGCCATGGTTACAGGCGCCTGTAATCCCAGCTCCTTGGGAGGCTGAGGCAGGAGAATCGCTTGAACTCGGGAGGCAGAGGTTGCAGTGAGCCCACTCCAGCCAGGGCAACAAAGCCAGTCTCCATCTCAAAAAACAAACAGGCCGGGTGCGATGGCTCATGCCTATAATCCCAGCACTTTGGGAGGCTGAGGCAGGCAGATCACAAGGTCAGGAGATCTAGACCATCCTAGCTAACACAGTGAAACCCCGTCTCTACTAAAAATACAAAAAATTAGCCGGGCGTGGTGGCAGCCGCCTGTACTACCAGCTAGTCAGGAGGCTGAGGCAGGAGAATGGCGTGAACCCAGGAGGTGGAGCTTGCAGTGAGCCGAGATCACATCACTGCACTCCAGCCTGGGCGACAGAGCGAGACTCCATCTCAAAACAAAATAAAACAAAACAAAAAAATGGGCCAGGTGCAGTGGCTCATGCCTATAATCCCAGCACTTTGGGAGGCCAAGGCAGGTGGATCACCTGAGGTCGGGAGTTCGAGACCAGACTGACCAACATGGAGAAATCCCGTCTCTACTAAAAATACAAAATTAGCCAGGCATGGTGGTGCATGCCTGTAATCCCAGCTACTCAGGAGGCTGAGGCAGGAGAATTGCTTGAAGCTTGAATCCAGGAGATGGAGGTTGCGGTAAGCCAAGATCGCACCATTGCACTCCAGCCTGGGCAATAACAGCAAACTCCGTCTCAGAGAAAAAAAAAAAAAAAAACAAAAACAAGTTTTGGGTTTCAGATTTTTTGGGGAATATTTATATTATTCTTATCTGTTGAGCATCCCAAATCTGAAATCCGAAAGTCTCCAGCGAGCATTTCCTTTTAGTGTCAGTCATGTGGGTACTCGAAGTTTTGAATTTTGGAGCATTTTGGATTTCAGATTTGGGGGTTCAGGATGCTCAATCTGTTCACGCATGGGGCTGTTGTTAAGACAAAGTGGATAGACACATGTCCAGCACTCAGTGCCTGTTAGGACATAGTAAGCGTCCATCCATCTCTGCGATTTGGTACTCGGTATCATTACTACCCTGACACTCAGCCCCGCCTCCCAGCCCTGGGCTGCTGGGACAGAGTGTTTCTGTTTCCTGCTCTGAGAGAGAACAGAGGGGACAACATGGGCCCAGTGGGGAAGGAGGAGCCGCCCTCCCTGGAGATTGACGTGTCCCTAGCCCAGACCTAGAGGGACTTCACTGGTTTTAGACCCCTGGTAGGTGACCAGACAGAAAAGGACCAGCCCTGGAGGCTGGATCCCTGCCACACCTGTCCTTGCCCCAATTCTAGGTGAGTGGGGAACTATACACCTGTTTCCCTAGTCAGGGATCACTGTGCCCAGTTATCGAGGCCCCAGGCCAGACTCCTGTGTCCCCCCGACACACCTGGGAAGAGGAGCGGGTGGGGTGATGTCTGGGCCATGGGCTGGTGGGCATGCCCCGGCAGCTCTAATGAGGCATGTGAAGGCCACAGAGGCTGCCTTGTTAGTGGCACGGTCAATGAGAGGGCAGGGGAGAGGCGGGCCTGGCGTGACGGCCGTGGCAGTCGTGGGCGATCAGCCCTTCGCCGACGGTTGCTCGGGTGAGCAAGTGCGCTCCGAGCCATTCGGCTGTAATAACCCTAATCTGCTCATTACCACTCCCGGAGCTGACGGGTGACTCAGGCATGAGCTGCCAAGGGTTCCTGCCTTGGTAACCCCCATTCCACCCTCCCCCCTCACATCTGTGCAACAGCTGGGCTCCAGGACAGCCAGTTCCCAGCAGACTCTGGCACCATCTGCTTCTCCTGTGGGAGTCAGGCTCCGCAGAGGGTGTGCTCAGGGAGCCTCCTAGAAGAGCAGAGCTAAGGGACACCTGGTCTAGTGTTAGGGAGCTCTGTGTCTCACTCTGCTCCCCAGAGGAGGTGCAAGGGTCCAGGCTGGGGGCTCAGGAGGCTTGGGCCCTGATGGATGTTAAATGACTTGTTTCCCCAACGCCTGAGACTCTAGGTCTCTCCATCTGCGTGATGGAAGGACTGTCTGGCTCCCTCCCCACTTCTCCAGCCAACCAGACCTAGTGCCAGACAGTGTTTTTCCCATCTGAGGCCTGGGGCTCCTGTGTGTTGTGTGTTGGGGTGTGGGGTGCATTAGAGGACACTTAAACTGCTGACTTCTATGGAGTGTGGACGGGGTGCAGTGGAAGGGGAAAGGGCAGAGGCACCACTTCCCAGTACCTTTTGCCCCCACCCAGCCCCAGCCTGCCTATCAATTTGGGGGTTCTCAATCCTCCTCTCCTGCTCCTGCTGGCTTTTGAGACTTGTTCTGCATGGCTGCCGCTTCCTAGGACTGGGAGGACCATCAGGATCCTTGGTAGTCATGATAGCAGCTAAGGCTTGCTGAGCACCCACCTTGAACCCTTAGAAGGCATTGTGCTGGCAGTCACAGCAATCCAGCTAGGTTGGCGTTATCATCCCACTTCCCAGATGAGAGACTTGAGGCACAAAGCAGTTACAGAAGGTCACACCACTAGCAAATGAATCCGGGGTATGAATCACAGTGCGTGTGACTCTGGGTCTCCTCACAGAACCGCAGAGCCACACGCGGCCCCAGTGTACAGTTGGAGATGGAAGACCCCCCTTCTAAAGAAGGAATACACTGAGATTGGAAAACCTGGCTGCCCTACATGACTCTGTGCCCACCTGGCATGCAGTAGACACTCAGCAATTGCTCAGGGCTTACAGGGCTCATCAGGCAAACTGCTTAAATTGGAACTGCTCTGGTGGAAGCAAAGATGGGGTCCCATTGGCAAATTGCTCATAAACCTCTCTCCCAGCCTCTCATTTTCAGGTAATGAAATTGAAGTTGAGAGGGGGAAGGGACTCCCAGGGTCACTCATCAAGTTGGTGGCAGAGTCAAGACTAGAACTCATGTGGTGGGATGTCCCCAGGGGAGCAAGCCCAGAGAAGTCAGGAGCAGGTGGGAGGCTCTCAGAGTGGGATGGGTCACGCCCCTGCCCCTTTCCTCAAGCTGAGCCAGAGAGACAGGGGAAGAGGCCTGGAGAGAGACGCGGCCTGGGCTGAGCCATCTGAGAACCCAATGGGCAAGTGCACTGGGCTCCACGGGCTCCCACCAGCCAGTGCCCTACATGGCCCTCTTGATGGCCTAGTCCAGGGACAGCCCTTGTGTGTGTAGTGCAGAGCCACCTCATTCCCCACTGTTGACATACTAGACTCCCTTATTCCATCAGCAAACACTGGGCCTGGAGAGACAGTCCAATTGGCTGGCAGTGTCTTCCTCCCAGCTCCCCTCCTTGCCTAAACAGACAGCTCTGTTTGTCCTCCCTGCCCAGCCACCAGGACTTCACTGTCACCCAGATCCCTGCCCTGTCAGCAACTCTCCTCCTCTCACTCCCACAGAATCCCCGTGTCAGAGCTGGAGAGGCCCATGGGAAACTTTTAGGGCAACCTCTAACCCCCTACCCAAGCAACACCACCTCCACCTTTTTTTTTTTTTTTTTGAGACAGAGTCTCGCTCTGTTGCCCAGGTTAGAGTCCAGTGGAGTGATCTTGGCTCACTGCAACCTCCACCTCCTGGGTTCAAGCGATTCTCCTGCCTCAGCCTCCCAAGTAGCTGGGATTACAGGGGCATGCCACCACTCCTGGCTAATTTTTGTATTTTTAGTAGAGACGGGTTTTCACCATGTTGGCCAGGCTGGTCTCCATCTCCTTACCTCAGGTGATCCACCTGCCTCGGCCTCCCAAAGTGCTGGGATTACTGGCATAAGCCACTGCGCCTGGCTACCACCTCCACTTTTACAGATAAAAAAAAACAGAGGGGTGGCCAGAGCCATGTAGAACAGGAAGGCAGGCCTCACATCCAACCACTCACTGCTGGGCGTGGCCTCTGTGTCCTGACATGTGCTGTTTCTTCTGCTAGGACAGCCCTTCCTCGATGAAGCCTCAGCCCACTGAATGAATGACAACCTTGGCTGCACCTGCACGTCACCTGTGGCTGTGTCTATTGTGGCTCATGATGCCCGGCCCCCTTTCCATCACCCTGCAAGCTTCTGAAGCCCGAAACCGGGTTTGGTTCATTGCAGGGCCCCCAGCTCTCAGCCCAAGGTGGCCAGAGTGAGATGCTGACGAAGGCTTGGACATGAGTGAATCAGTAGGCTTGAGCCAGAACAAATTCTCCCAATCCTGGCCCAACTTGGACCCCCAAATCCCAATCCCTCTTCTCCTAGGCCAAAGCTATTCTGAGAGGTCTTTCAGGCCCCTATTTCCAGATCCCAGTGGGCTTTGAAGACTTGGTCTCCCTTGCTTCCCCTGGGCCTGGGCCCCGCCTGGGCAGAGCCTTCTCTCAGTTGTTGTGGGTGAATCACTGGCAGGCTGTAAACAGCTCTATGGAGCACTGGCTGTACCACCAAGGCCCTGGCACTCATCCTAGCCGCGCCAGGGGGATCTAAAAGAAGACATGGCTCCCACGCACCCACGATGGAAAGGAGAAGGTGGAATAGAAACAGGGGGGAGGCTTCCAGATTTGCATACCAACACGTGCACAGGAGTCTGTAACGCAGCCCAGCCTAGGAGGGGACAAAACAGAACCTGGAGGACGAGAAGGGGAGGAATCAGAAAGCCTTCCAAGGGGAAGGGACCTGCAGCGAGGAGGTGGGCTGGCTTCTGGGAGTTTAAAAACCACCAGTATTTACTGAGCACCTACTATGCAACAGGCACCGCTCCAGGGCTACAGGTACTGCCATGAACAAAACAAAGACCCCATGCCGCGCAGGAAAAAAAAGCAGAGCAGGGCCAGGGAGGGTGTGGGCAGCTGCCTTATGCATCATTTGCAAGATTCTGTAGAAGGACAAGAGCTTGGAGACCTTTCCAGCCACTTAACAGATGGGGAAACTGAGGCCCAGAGAGGGCTGAGGAGTTGCCTGGAGTTGCACAGGAAGACGGGGCAGAGGCAGACCCCCAGGCCCTGTGATGGGCTCAGAGGTGAGGATGACTCTTTGGACTTCAGAAAGGAGAGGCTTTGACCTTCAGTAAAGCCCTGAGCTCAGTCCCTCCCCATGTGGCCCAGGTGGGGACTCATTTCCATGGTAGGTAGTTGGGGGCTGGCTCAGGGCGGGACTCCTCCCCTCCTGCCCCTCAGAGGAGGGATCCCAGGGCACTCAGAGAAACAGCAGAGGCTCGTGAGGAAAGCGAAACAAGTCACTCAGTGGTGGGTTCCCCAGGGCTGCACCTCCTCCGCTCCCCGTCTGTAGATGGGCAGCTCTGACTTCGGGCTTTTGGCCTTTCCAAGACCAAAAATGTAGCTTCCTTTCCTCCCCCAGGAGCAGCCAGCTGGGGCCGCCAGCATGGTCTGGCGTCTGGAAACTCAGACTTCTTCCAGCCCCACACCCCACCTACACCAGCCCCAGCACAGAGCTTGATGTCTGCTGAGTGACTCGCTTTCTGTGGCTTCAACAGCCTCGGCCGAAGCAGGGTCAGAGCACGGGCACTGACTTTTCAGGCTCTCACTCTGCTAAGTGAACATTAGACCCACATTACATAGCCGCTGAAATTTGTGGATGCCTCCTACAAGCCATTTGATAAGCTCTGTTGACACCTCCCCCTGGTTTGTGTGCATCCCCAGGGACTGGGGCAGCTTGTTCACTCAGAGCCAGGGCGCTGCCAGGGGGCAGGAGCGGGGCATGGGTGGCACAGAGCCCTGGCTGGGAGCTGTGGCCCCCTTGTGCTGCCTTGAGCATGACGCTTGCCCTTTCTGGTTTCACCTGGAAATGGCTCTCCAGAACGTGACTCAGCTTCGCTGTTCAGCCGGCCCCCTCACTGGTCCATTCCTAGGCACAGTCCTGGACTCTGGACAAAGCAGCCTCTTCTGAGGTCACTAGACCAGTCCCCAGCCCTAAACCTGCCCCCAAACAGTTTGTCATCCCAAGACTCTTGGACCTCTTCCCACAGCTTCCCAGTATCCCTACTCCAAAGCTATCTTCCCCTTCTCTGAGCTCACCTCGCCTTGTCCAGGCTCTGTCCAGACAGCGTCCTGGGCCATTGCACAGGTGGGTACTCGATAGGGGTGGGGCCTCCTTTACATTGGACCCCCCTGCACAGGCCTGACACATAGTTGATCTCTACAGATGCCCATTCAGTCACTCACCAATTCAACAAACAGCTCTTTGGGCCAGCTTTGTACTCAGCTCCACACTGGGTCCTGGGATATTAGAGGCTAATAAGGCACTGCCTTACCCTCAAAGAGCTCCCTGTCTGAGGAAGAGAAATACAACGACAAAGCAGGTGATTCATGCCCTAATGGGGGAAGCCCTGGGAGCAGCGGGAGCACACAGCAGTGCTACCTAACCCTGGGGAAATGAGGGAAGGCTTCCTGGAAGAGGCAACATCTAAACTGAGACTTGAAGAATGAGTAAGAGCCAAATAGGGGAAGCAGTTCCAGAAAGTGGGAGCGCCCAGGCAGAGTTCTTGAGTCTAGAGACAGCACATGGATTCTGGGAACTCTCAGGAGTCAGGCTGGCCTCTTTGCTTCTTCTATTGACTGGCTATTCCCCGCCCCACTAAGAAAGGAGGGGAGATAGTTCTCTCCCACTGGGTGGGCTTCCCAGACCCCTATTCCTGCCGGAAGAGGCCCGATAACTCCCAGGTGGCTGGTCACTTACCACATGCACCTAACCTGCCCGTCACTTCTCTGCTCTGAGCCTCAGCCTCATCTGTCAAATGGGGTGGGGCACTTATGCTCCTATGTCATTCTTACGAGAGACCAGGAGGAGAGAAGAGAAGGCCCAGCCCTTCCCCTGCCTAGCTAGGGGTGCAGCCCGGATTGGGCCTGGGTCTGCAGGGGGCAGTGGGGTGGGGGAGACCCTAAATGCTATTGCCCACCAATCTGAGCCCAGGCCAGCCGAAGACCCCTGGCTTCTCTCCCATCTCAGGAGACTTTCTCCCTCAGCCCCCTCACTCCCAGCCACGTTGGATGATGATAAAAAAAGAAAAGAAAGAAATGGTCCTCCCACTACCTGGCAGGCATGCCCACGAAAAGAAATGCCTTTCCAGGGGAGCGTGGTCTCTGCAGAGCCCTTGCCAACCCCCAGCCCTACCTGTCGTGATCCTCTGGCTGCTCCCCTATGTTTTCTCCCCCTACTCCCACCTCCAACTCACTGGCTGGAGGGGAGCGGGGAGAGAAAACAGCCTTCATGGTGGGGCTGAGGACTCACAGACTAGGCACGGGGGAATGGGGGGCAGAGGGTGGGAGGGGAACCCCAGGACCAGCTTGAAGCAAGTCATTCTTCCCTTCCTGGTTTATAGGGAGGAGGAGGTGAGGGGTGGGAGTGGAGTACCTGACCATCAGACACTCTAGGTCAAATTCAATGCCCAGAAAGGGCTGGGCCCCAGTGAAGGGCTCAACAAGCTTATGGGATTAGATCAGAGAGCCAGAGGGACATCAGGAATGGTCTTATCCAGCAAATGTGCAAACTGAGGTCCAGAGAGGGGCCAAGACTTCCCCAATCACACAGCAAGTTAGAGGAGGCTGAGGCAGGACTAGAACGTGGGCCTTCTGTATCCAGCCCCAGTGGTGGGAACGGAATGCAGGATAACTTAGAGGACTGTGACAAAGCCAGGCCAGGCTGCCACGGAGGCTGGGGTCCAAACCTGACCACGGCTTTTATTCCTTCTACACGCTGGGCTCCTGTCCCACCAACTTCGATGCCATCACAGGGAGAAGAGAAATTCTTGCCTGGATCTTCGGGGGAGCCAGATTTCCAGGTCTTTCAATGTTCCAGAATTGCAGAAATGCTGGAAGGAACCTCCTGGATCACCTACTCATGAGAGAACTCAGGCCAGGGAGAAGAAGGCCATGCCAAAGGCCAAGCCCCAGTGAGTGACCCATGCATGTCTCAGGCTCCCAGACCAGGGCTCTTTCTGGTGTATCACAGTGGTTAGGAGGCCAAGCTATGGATGGGTCTGACACACCAGGGTTTGAATCCCTGCTCTGCCATTCACTGGCTATGGGACCTCACTTTACTTTGTAGTCATTTATCTGAGCCTCAGTTTCTCCACCTGTAAAATGGAGATGGCAGCACTTACCACATAGGGTGTTACAAGAATTTAATGCAACAAAATTAGCTCCACGGGGACAGACTCTGTCTCATTCACCACTGTCTTCTTAGCATCTAGAACACTGCTCAGCACATAGTAGGTCCTCAACAAAATGGAACAGTCATTATCACACTATACTATGCTGCTCTGGCTTGACATCAGTAGCAGGAGCAGAAAGGGGATGACCTCTTTTATTCCACTGGCCCCTGAAGAGAAGCCAGAGTCTGCCTGTTGCAGAGGGAGGCCATCAGCCATGCTAGAAAGAATGGCTGTGCAGCCTTAGACATGTTCCCTCCCCTTTCTGTTTGGTTTCCCCCACAGCACAAGGAGGGCATTGCTAAGTGATGACTAAGTCTCCCAGCTTGAGGCCTGCTCCTGGACCCTGTGCCATGGCCCTATCTGAGATACTTAAATTTTCTCCTCTGGGATGCCCAGAGAGAAGGGCTGAGGGGCAGGGCTGGGCATCCCAGATGAGAAAAGGGGTGGGGACGGGGCAGTGGCCAGGCTCTGCCAGGATCCTGGGATCCTGTGCTCTATTAGGTGGTCGGCTTATAGGACACAGGAGTGATCAGGGCAGCCAGGCGTCAGTGCAGGCACCAGCCTCCACTGGGGCCTGAGAACGAAGCTTCTGGTGGATGCTGGCTGGTTCATTAAGGGGATGAAGGGCAAGGCTGGAGACTTGCTGAGCACTTCATCTGCCCCCACCCCCAGCCCAGCCTCACACTACCTGGCAATTAGTGGTTCCCTCCCCAGCAGGCACCGGCAAATGGTGAGGAACTCTGAAGCTCTCATAACAGTCTCCAGTGCCTGCTCTGCCCATTAGCTCCTGCTCCTTGTGGCTCTTTATTGTGAGGGAGGCTTTATTGCTACCTCTGTGTTGTAAGGTGGAGGGTGAAGTTTTAGGAGCAAGAGGCCCTGGCTGGGCATGACAGAGCAGGTTCCCTGCAGGACTGTGAGCCCCCTCCCAGGGCTGCCAGCTCCCAGCCTGTGGTCTTGCCATGGTTTGTTGCCAGTCAAGCCACATTTGTCCCCATGAATCCTCTTATCCCCTACACACACACACACACACACAAACACACACACTGACCACACCCTCAGCAGAGCCCCACCCCACTCCTGGCATCAGGGCCTCTGGGGAGGGGCTAGACAGCCAGGCTATTTTCCAGGGGGTTTCAAAGGCCCAGATCCGGAGGTTCATGAGTCCAGAAAGCTCTTGGCTCAGGAGAAAACAAAGCAACACCCTTCCCTGACTCCTTGGAGGAAACGGCCTCCAGGGGCCAGGGAGGAAAAACAGGAAGGTCCAGGCTGGGGAGGATGTCCTGAGGGTGGGGATGGGGAAGAGGGCCAACCTATCCCTGTCTTCCTCCCTACACTAGTGGGCCCTGTGGAGGGAGCGGCCAGTGTGGTCCCGGCCTTGGGCTGCGCTAGGGACGGTCCTGGGCTGCACTCGGAGGTCTGTCCTCAGCTGGTGGCCGCCCACCTGAGAGCTTCCTCAGGGATCCCAGTTCCTGTGATGGGAGCTGAGCCCTGGGGTTAGAGAGTCGGAGTCGTCCGTGCTCAGGGGCAGAGCTGTGACACCTGCCCTCCTCTCCCCACTCCTTGGCATGTGGGGGCCCAGAGCAAACTCCCCTCCCCTCATTCACCCTTCACTCTGCATTTACGGAGCCCTCCTCAGTACAAAATAGCAACAACAGAGTAGAGGATAGCAATAACACAGAGTGCTTCCTCCTACCTCTGCCCCTACTTCACAGATGAGAAGACTGAGGCATGCGGACAATTAACGAAAACAAACAAAAACTTTGCCCAGGTTACACAGCCAGTGAGCAATGGAGGAGAATTCAAATGCTGGCTGCCTGACTGCACGGGGCTTGTTGGTAACCCTTTCCTGGAGCAGTAAGGGCTTAAACCTCAGTGGGGTCAGGGAGCCCCGGGAGCCCGGAGGTGGGCAGCTGACCCCAGCCCGAGTGGGGCGGGAAGGCTCACGCTGGCGATTCTTCACACTTACCGCTGAGTCCGTTCACCCTCCCTTGCGCGTGGGCGACTCATGCTTTCTCACGATCTCCTCTCCTCAAGCCCCACCCCACCCTCCCCCGTCCTCACTCTCAGCTGTTGACCTTGTTTCTCACTCCCCGAAGACAATCCAGTCTCTCAGAAGTACTTCCAGATTTGCAGGGGCACATCCGCCCCCACCAGCCTCTGCACCCACACATTGCCTCCCCGAGTCCTAGGAGAGATGACTGCCCACGCCTGCCCTCACCCACCACCCCAGGCAGGCACCAGAGCCCAGTCCCTCTGATCAGCAAGTCATCCCGTCCCTCTTCACCAGACCATTCCTTTCAGTGGCTGTTTTTCCTCCCATCTTACACATACCTGCTCTCGATCCTGCTTCCCCTGCGGCTGCCACCTAATTCCTTGTTCCCCTCTGCAACAAAACTCCTCCCAGAGGTGTCTCTATCCACTATCATCAGTTCTTCTCCTCCTGTTCTCTCTTAAACCCACTCCAATCTGGCTTTCATCCCCACCACTCTATCAAAAATACTCCTATGGGCCAAGCATGTTGGCTGATACCTGTAAGCCCAACGATTTGGGAGGCCGAGGCAGGAGGATTGGAAGCCTGGAGTCCGAGACTAGCCTGGGCAACACAGCAAGACCCTGTCTCTACAAAAAAAAAATTGTTAAGGCCGGGCGCGGTGGCTCACGCCTGTAATCCCAGCACTTTGGGAGGCCGAGGCAGGCGGATCACAAGGTCAGGAGATCAAGACCATCCTGGCTAACACTGTGAAATCCCATCTCCACTAAAAATACAAAAAATTAGCCGGGCATGGTGGCACACACCTGTAGTCCCAGTTACTCGGGAGGCTGAGGCAGGAGAATTGCTTGAACCTGGGAGGCAGAGGTTGCAGTGAGCCCAGATCACGCCATTGTACTCCAGCCTGGGTGACAGAGCGAGACTCCATCTCAGAAAAACAAAACAAACAAAAAAAAATTAAAAATTAGCCAGGCTTGGTGGTGCACATCTTTAATCCCAGCTACTCAGGAGGCTAAGGCGGGAGGTGGGAGGCTAGCTCAAGCCCAGGACGTTAAGACTGCAGTGAGCTAGGACCATACCACTGCCCTCCAGCCTGGGTGACAGAGTGAGACCCCATCTCAAAAATAAATAACTAAATAAAATGCTCCTATCAAGATCTCCAGGGGCCTCCCCATGGCTAAACTCAGCTGTCGGTTCTCAGTCTTTCCGCCACTTGCCCCCGACCCCATGACATTTGGCAGTGTAGCCCTCCCTCTTCCCTGAAACACTCTTTCCACTGGGCTTCTAGGCCACCTGCTATACTCACTTGGTTTTCTGTTACCTCTCTCACCTTTCCCTCTCCATCTCCTTTGCTGTTTTTTTCTCTTCTTCCAGACAGCCCAACATGGGGTGCCCCAAGCCCAGACTTTGGTTCTGATCTCATTCCTCATTCCTCTGGTGAGCTCACCCAGTCTTACGGCAACAGCATATATACACCAATGACTTTCACATCCATACCTCTAGCCTGGACCTCACATGTTCCACTGTCCACTCAGCGTCCCCTCCCTGCACTAGATAGCTCAGGTCCAACGTGTGCCAAGCTGAGCACCTGTTCTCCCTTACAAAACTCACTCCAACACATGCCTTCTCCACAGGGATGCCACCTTCCCCAGTGGGCAAAAATTGGTTCTCGGGGGGACAGAAAATATTGATATTACAATGGTTTGTAATTTTCCAAAGGGCCAAAGTATAGGAACATGTATACATTATAGCTGTGGTGGTAAAATTCCATTGTGGGCCGGGCGCGGTGGCTCATGCCTGTAATCCCAGCACTTTGGGAGGCTGAGGTGGGTGGATCACCTGAAGTCAGGAGTTCAAAACCAGCCTGGGCCACACAATGAAACCCCGTCTCTACTAAAAATACAAAAATTAGCCAGGCATGATGGTGCGCACCTGTAATCCCAGCTACTCGGGAGGCTGAGGCAGGAGAATCACTTGAAACCAGGAGGCAGAGATTGCAGTAAGCCCATAGCCCATATCATGCCACCGCACTCCAGCCTGGGCTACAGAGCAAGACTCCATCAAAAAAAAAAAAAAAATTCCACTGTGGGGGGGAGTGGTTAGAGAAAAACGTCTTAAAAGGCTCCTGAGGGTGGGTGATAGTGAAAAACTGATTGAGAAAAGGCACTGCTCCAACACAAACCCCATTTCAGCCGATGGCAATCCAAGCCTTCCATGGCTCAGGCCGAAGCCTTGGAGGCGATGATCTCGGCTCCACCCTTTTTGAAACAACCCACGCCCAATCCATCAAGAAATCCAGTTGGTTCTGCCTTCAAAATAGATCCAGAATCCAAGCCCTCCCAACCACCCCCACAGCATCTACCCTGATTCGAACCACCATCATGTCTTGCCGGGATTGGTGCAGCAGTCCCCTGACTAGTCTCCCTGCAGCTGCCCCCACTACACACACACACACACACACACACACACACACACCCAGAGTGATCTTTTAACAATATAAACCAGCTCATGTCCTTCCTCTTACAAAAAACACTCCAGTTGCTTCCCGTCTCCCTAAGTTCTCACAGTGACCTGTCCTCCCCTCTCCCTCCACACTCTCCTGACCACCTCCTTCCTCCCTCTGCTCCAGCCCCACAAGCCCCCTTGCTTTCCTCCAATAAACCAGGCATTATCCCACCCTACAGCCTTTGCACTGGCTGTTCCCTCTCCCTGGTACACTGTTACCCAGATAACTGCAGGGCTAAATCCCTCTCCTCCCTCAAGTCTTTGCTCAGATGCCACCTTCTCAATGAAGCCTGTCCTCACCACCCTGTCTCAACATTGCAATCCACCCCCAGATAACCCTCACTTCTCTCCACCTTTTCTTTTTCCACAACACTCATCACCTTCTAACACACTATAACATTTCCTTCTTTTGCTCATTGCTGATTGCTGCCTTCCTCTGCTAAATGCCAGCTCCTGAGGGCAGGGATGTTTGTTTTGGTCACTGCTGCATCTTCAGCATGAGAACAGAGCCTGGAACACACTAGGTGTGCCTGGTACACCCTGGACGCTCACTCCAGCCTCCTGCCATATCTGCTTTCTGATTTTTCCCACCCCAGGTTCCATCATATCTCCCCACCTTTGAAATCACATTTCCCTGTCCCTGAAATGCTCCCCACGCCCCCATCCCTTAGTGAGCTTTTCTCAGCCTCAGAACTCTCTCAAAGATGACTTTGCCTCTCTGGTTAGGTCAAGAAGGGCCCTGCCTGCCAGACAGGGAATCTGAGCTTTTTCCTAAGAGCAATTAGGGATCCATGGAAAGGCTTTGAGCTGAAGAGCAACCTGGTCACACTTGTGCTTTGCTGCCCTTAGGATAGTGGATGGGAAGGGAGCCAGGCTGGAGGCAGAAGAGGAGACCCAGGGAGGAAGTCGATGCAAGATGGGAAGACTGGGGCTAGGGCCATGAATGAGGGGCAGGGGAGGCTGGGAAGGACTGGAGCCAGGAAGGAAAAAGACCAGGACTCACCACCAACGAAATGCGCCAAGTAAGGAAAAGAGGGAAAGTAGGGACATGGCCAAGGTCTCTGCTTTGTAGGGTCAGGGTCGTGATGGTGCCTTAGCTAAGGACAGGTCATAGGGGAGCATGCATCAGAGTCCTGTGCAAGAAGCTTCTCTTCTCTCTCACTACAGCTTCCATCACCTTTCACTGAAGCATCTTGCACGCCAACACTTCTGGCCATAAAGGGAGAGGTCAATGCGGATTTGGAGAGGGATGGGCCTTCCCCAGGGGAACCCAGAGCTCAGACCTGGAGTGAAGGGAAGGGGCTCACACAGAGGTCTTTTTCAGAAAACAGACCTTAAGGCTGTTCCCCAGAAATTAGAGAGGAACTTCTGGCCGAGAAGTCCACACTTGCCTCATGTTCTGCATGGCCTTGTTTGACCAGAAAGACAAACAGGACAGGGAGTGACCTTTGTGACATTATGAGGACTCCCCAACTCAGCCCAGGGTGTGGCAGTCAAGAGAGGACCGAAGGCATCCCCTAGTCAGACACAGCTGTCCCTGGAGCATCTCCCTGGAGGAGCCGGAGACCCTCAGAATCATCTCATGGTATGTCCTCATGTTGCAGATGGGGAAACTGAGGCCCCGAGAGAGAAGCAAATTGTCACAGGGCACAGCTGATATTACCATGAGGCAACTGAGGCCACAAGGAGAGGACTTATCTGGTCTGATGGGGATAGACTGATAATAGCCCTGATATTTGTATAGCTATTTTCTTCCCAGGCGTTCAGAGCACTGCACGTCCATGATCTCATTTGTCCACAAGACATCCCTCAGGGATGGGTGACAAGGCGACTTCATGCAGATGTGAAAATGCTCTGTCATCCCCCGCCGCCTGGCCCCAATAACCTTAATTTTCTTTTTCAGTCTCTATTATGTCCCCTTTCTTCCTGTAACCAATTTAATTCAGCAAAGATTTACGAGGCTACTGCTTGGTGCAAGGTGCTGGGCATTTGGGAAGCTTCAGGATTTCCCCAGGGCCAAGGTCAATGCTCTGCTTTCTGTGGTCCCAAAGCACTGTGTTCAGACCTGCATTTGTACACATCCCATTGTTTTTATACAGCTACCATCCTGGAGGGCAGGGCTTGGTCTTGTTCAAGCTTGCACACCCCCATGGTGCTCAGGCCAGGGCCTGGCATTCGGGAGCCTGGAGAAATCCTTGCCCAGGGCCATGTTTCCCTGAATCCACCTGTTAATGCACTTGTCGCACTGTATGACAATTACCCAGAGAAGGAGCAGGATTCTGTATATGCAGTGCCTAGCACGTAGCAGCTACGTCATTAATGTTTGCTGAATGGATCAATAAAAAATGTGAAAGGAGGAAGATGAAGGTGGATAGTAATGGGTGATCCTTGCCCTGAAAGAGCTCCCAGTCCATTGCAGGGGTGGAGGAAGTGGACAGAAAGCAGGATTGAAGAGCTGTATAAATGCTATCAATGTAGACAATTCCATCACCGAAATGCTGAGAAGTGCCATGGGGCTGCAGAAGAGGAGAGTTCAAACTCACCTGAGAGAATCAGGGATGGCTCCCTGGACAAAGTGACAGTGAAGATGGGCTTTGAAAGATGGAAACCCATAGGGAGAAACTCAGTTTTTAGCTGAAGGCAGGGCACTGGGCAAGACAAGGAAGTCAAAAGTCATCCTGGGGCAGACTCCATCTCAGGCTAACCTGCTCCTTTCCACAGGCATGGGGAGCCACCGAAGGCCCGGGGGCTGAGAAGCCAGCAGCGCAATTGGATCTTGTGTCTCAGAAAACCACAGGGAGGCGGGGCATGGTGGCTCATGCCTGTAATCCCAACACTTTGGGAGGCCCAAGGTGGGCGGATCATTTGAGGCCAGGAGTTCAAGACCAGCCTGGCCAAGATGGCGAAACTCTATATCTTTTAAAAACACAAAAATTAGCTAGGCATGATGGCAGGCGCCTGTAATCGCAGTTACTCAGGAGGCTGAGGCACGAGAATGTCTTGAGCCTGGGAGGTGGAGTTTGCAGTGAGCCGAGATCCTGCCACTGCACTCAAGCCTGAATGACAGAGCAAGACTCTGTCTCAAAAAAAAAAAAAAAAAAAAAAAAAAAAAGAAAAGAAAAGAAAAGAAAGAAAAGAAAAAAGAAAACCACACGGGGAGGGAGGACACTGGATGGAAAAGACTGGGGGAGGCAAGCGACTGGGCAGGAGCCAGGTGAGGCGGAGGCTGAGCGGCTTGAGTGTCTGACTTAGGGAGGTGGCTCAGGAGTCTGTGAACAGGGTGTGAGAGGCTGGGCAGAGAAAAGGGTCTGACGGATATGGACAGTAATTAGGTGCGGGGGAAGAGCAGTGGGAGGATTTGGGGAACCCACGTGGGGCTTGAGAGAGTGATGGGGCCTTAGCAGCTGTGGGGTGACCCCAGGGAGGTGATGAGTTTCCTCCACCTGGTGGAGAGGCTTCACTAAGTACACAGCTGCGGAGCTTGGGAGGGAGGTCAGGGCCCCAGAGACAGTGCTGGGAATGGGGATGAAGCAAAAGCTGAGGCCGTGGGCGTGGATGAGGTCACAAAGAGAGTGGGTGAGAAAGAAGAGGGAAGAGAGAGGACGGAGCCTTGGGGGACGCCCACCGTTGGGAGGGGTGGGAGCAGGAAGAGAGCAGGAAATGAAGCAGCCACGGAGCTGGAGGTCCCCCATTCTTCCTCCTTTCCAGGGCGCCCGGCCTCTGCGCCCCCTCACCTCCCACGGGCCACATCCAGCTGAGGAGCAGGCTCTGTTGCCTGCTCAGCCTCCAGGAGAGCTCCGAGGACTCGAAGACAGGAAAGCTCAGGGGTTGAAGGTTTGGGCTCTAGACCTCGTTGGAGCTGGTGTGACTCCCACCTGCCCCTCCACCCCGCCGGCTGCCCGACCTCAGGCAGGCCACGCCCCAGGCAGGCCACGCCCCTCGCAAGTCACGCCCCTAGCCTCCTCAGCCCCCTCACCTTCCTAAGGGGATCACAACCGGACTTCTGTGACTATTAAGTGGGATAATGCGTGTTATGCACTTGGCACCCGGGCCTGGCAGTCCCTCAGAGCTCAATAAGTGCTGCCGGCTGCTCTGATGATTATAATAGAGCAGGATTGGATTCTGGCGCTCAGGCTGGCAGGGCCAAGGAGCCCAGCAGCTCCCCCAGAGGCCTTGGTGAGGGAGAGGGCTTGGCCACCTGAACTTGCCCAGCCCTCGGAGTGCTGGGGCCCTTCCTGTCATCCTCCTGAGCCCAGAGCCAGGGATCGCGGAACTGGGACAGTCACAGCTCTCCCGGGGCAGATCACCCTTCCACCTGCGAGGGATAGGCCCACACCCCCACTGCAGTCTTCAACTCCAGCTAGGGTGGGGCCTCAATCCTGGGGTTGGGGATCCCTCAGAGAGTCGTCTCCCCCGCCCCCCATCTGTGTACCGTCCCCCTCCTCCCTCCGGGCCAGCGCGGACGCGTCCTCTCAGGTCCGCGGTAATTTGTCTGCTCACAAGGGCTCCGCGGCACCCCCTCCGCGCACGCGCATCCCCGCCCCGGGCCGGATACTGGGGCGCTCTGGGTGGGTCCGTCCAAGTTGCAGAGAAAGACTTCTATGCTGGGGGCGCCCGTCGCTAGAGGGGCCGGCCTCGAGCCCAGGCCGGGCGTTTGCGGGCGCTCAGCTATTAAGAGCGGAGACGCCTCGTCCCCCGCCCCCCAAGAATTCTGCAGCTGGGACTCAGCCCAGGCGCGCCTTCTGCGCGGCCCTGGAGGACCAGGAGCGCGGGCGGCGAGTGGTGCTGGCTGGGGTGGGGCTGCTGGAGCAGGTCTTGGGTTGGTGGATTCTGGCCCCTGCCCCCTCACACACCAAGGCCTGAACCCTGGACTTCTCAGAGCCTCAGTTTCCCCTTCTCAGCCTCAGCCTCAGACCTGGAAACAGGTCAATGGCTATCATCGTGGGCCTGCATGCCTGTCTGTGCAGCCTCAGCTGGGCGGGAAGAAGAGTCATGGACCGCTGAAGGCTGGGGAACAGGTCCCCCACCCCACACTACCAGACCTGGCCTGGGCTCCCTGAGAGGAGCGGGGCTTGACCCCTCTACCAGCTGGGCTCGGGTCTCGGGGTCCAACTCAGGCCAGAGTCGTTCAGCTCTGGGAGGCCCCCATTAACTAGGCCACCCCTGGGTATGGGCAGTGGAGGCTGGAGCTGACTGGCCTGGGTCCCCGGGGGAGGTGGCTGCAAGGCCCATGGCTTTGAACAAACCACAGAAGGTTTCTGCAATATCAAAAGAGCTCTTAGAGACTAATCATGTAGGGGGAGGGGGGACAGTTGGCGAAAGAGCTTCTGCTTGGTTCCCATCAGCGGAGGATCAAAAAGCATTTGGTCAAAGAACCTTTAAATACCTTGAAAGGCAGGTGAAGCCAGTTCAGTGGGTTCCAAGAGAGATTGAAATGCTGATGTGAGCTGCAGACAAGCTGGCACCAGCCACAGGAAATGCTGGGGGAGGGGCCCACTGAGGCAGGAGGGAGAAAAGGTGTGGATAGGCCAGCAGCCCACCTCCCTAATTCTCCCCTCTTCCCCCACACCCAAAAGTCACTGTGGAGAGGATGGGGAGGGCAGAGAACTGGGTTCAGACTGACGGAGCTGGAAGCAGTCTTGCAGGCTTCTGGGCCAGGGGTTTTCATCTGGAACCCGAAGGACCCGCGCCCCAACACACACCAATTATGGGCAAAATGTTGTGTCTGTGTTTGTGTATGCACTTTTCTAGGGAGGAGAGGTCCACTGACTTCATTAGATTTTCACAGGGGTCCAAGACCCAGTCAAGATTAAAAAACAACATCCTATGGTACAGAGTGGTAAAATGAGGCTCAGAAGGACTGAGGGGCTAACCCCGGGTCACTCATCTAGTAATCAGCAAACTGAGGTGCTTCCACAGTGCATCCCAGGGAGGGGGTCTCACTAGCCCCCATGGCCCTCAGTCAGTCTCAGGGGTCCCAGAGCTGCCCAAGGGGTAGGGAATGTCTCAGAGCAGAGGCCCAAGGCCAAACTTCTGACCAAGGCTGGGGCTGTCCCAAGCCAGAAGAAGCAATACCAACTTTAATCTTTTAAGGGTGGTGAGGGATTTAAGGGGCTGAGCCAAGCACTTGGGGAGTGTCAGGGTGACCATGGAGAAGAGAGAGACTGAGAGCCAGAACCTGGATGAAGAGGTTACAGGGTGAAGGGGTGTGGGAGGACAGATGGGGTGAGGGTGGGGTGGGAATAAGGTTTCTGGCCTGTAACATGGCCTGAGAGACCCTTGGGGGCCTATAGCTATGGAAGGTCAGCTTGCAGCAGGGTCTTTGGTGCCTGGGGTTACCCCTAGGGAACCAGGAAAGACACCCAGACCTTGCCATCTCCCCAGGGAATTCTCACATCTTTGTGTGGAGCAATTCTTAGCCTTATTTTACAGATGAGAAAGCTGAGGCCCAGAGATGTCAAGTAACCAGCCAAAGCCAAACAGAGAAACAGACAGAGGCAGGACCCAAGTTCGAGTCTCAGATTCTTCCCTTGATGCTGGGGTCCAAACCCTGCCTTTTAGCACCAGGCCCCCAGAGCACAGCCCGGCAGCAATGTGACAAGCATAGACTCTGGGTGGGCCTCTGAGATCTGGTAGTTACTGGATCTGGCTAGAGGAGGCAATAGATCAGCAAGTATTGATGGTGATGAGGTGGGTAGAGAGATGGCTGCAGCTGCCTCCTAGTAGTTTGCTGTCATGTCGTTTCTGGGGTGGAGATATCTGTTAACTTTATACTTTTATCTTCTCCAGACTCTTGTCCTCTGCAGAGGAGGATGGGGAAGACTAGCGGGTAGGAGCAGGGACAGGATGACAGAACAAGTCCTCACTCCTGGCCTGTCACCACCAGTGGGCTTTGCTGTTGCCCTGCACAGACACCTTCCAGCTGGTCTCAGCCTGTCCCTCCTGAATCAGGCGAATGCTCAGCCTGGGTCTCTTGCCACATGGATGATGGCAAGGAGAGAGGTGTGTTTGTTCTGTCACGTGAGCTGCACAAACAGCTTCCTCAGCATTTTTATTAATAATTCAGCCCATAGCCAATGGGGTGGGGGTAGGGGGAAAGGACTGTGGGGAGACAGCAACAATGAAGGCCATGCCAGGTAGAGGCCAGAGGGGAACTCAGGAGCTCTGCCTCCTAGCCGTGGCCTAGCAACAGAGCCAGGCAGCCTCAGGGGCCCTGTTTGGGAGAGCGCAGGCCCAGCATCTGCGCCTGAGGGACAGAATGTCCCTCCCTGAAGCCGACCCAGGACTCCTGGCCCTGAGGATGGTGCCAGATCGGAAACAGGCCTGAAGGGTCTGCAGCACACAGCAGGGCAGTCCTTGGGGAACAGGTGCTGCCCGCATTTCCTGCCACGTCATGGAACCCGGGACAGGGGACCAGCAATGAAACAGAATGAGAGGGCCTCTTTGGGCCCCCCTCCTATCGGGGCTGGAAGGGGAGAAGCTGAACGCCCAGAGGCTCAGGCCCTCCCCAATGAGAGACAAGACCCAAGGGCAGGGCAGGGGTGATTCACAGCCTCTGATCTTTTTCCTCAGAGGACCTGCTCACTCCTGCAGGCTCCATTTACTGCTTCTACCCAGTTCTTCATGAGTGCTCAGAAGACAGAATTGGGATTGGATTCTGGCTCAGGCTGGGAGGGTCAAGGAGCCCAGCAGCTCCTAGAAGCTCACAGTTGGCTTGGCTCTCATCGATATTCCAGCAGGAGAGAGTAGCCTTCTAATGCAGCAGAATGGTTCATGGTTAGACATCTGGAAGAACTTTCCTGACAGGCAACACATGGGAATGGGGAGTATGTGTTGTCTCTGTTAAGGGTAAACAAATAGCAACAACAATAATAATAAAGGCATTCAAAAAGTATAAAGAATAAATTATATGTTCCAAGTATCTTTTTTTTTCTTTTTTTTTTTTTTTTTGAGACGGAGTCTCATTCTGTCACCCAGGCTGGAGTGCAGTGGCACAATCTCAGCTCACTGCAACCTCCGCCTCCCAGGTTCAAGCAATTCTCCTGCCTCAGCCTCCTGAGCAGCTGGGATTACAGGCGCATGCCACCACGCCCGGCTAATTTTTTTATTTTTATTTTTTTTAGTAGAGACGGAGTTTCACCATGTTGGTCAGGCTGGTCTCGAACTCCTGGCCTTGTGAACTGCCCGCCTCGGCCTCCCAAAGTACTGAGATTACAGGCGTGAGCCACCGCGCCCGGTCCCCCAAGTATCATTTTAAGTTATTTGATTTTTTCACCATGCTTAAACTTAACAATAGTCAAAGGAAATAGGTGTTATTATTCCCATTGTAGAGACGAGGAAACTGAGGCCCAGAGGTGTCTGCCCAGGGTAAACACAGCAATGATGGCAGCGCCACATAAATCTGTATTCTTTCCTCTTTCCCATGACTCTGAGTCCCCTAAACAAAGTGACTGAGGCCTAGAGAAGGGGTGTCTTCAAAGCTTTTTCTGTGTCAATGCTGCAAGCAGGAATTTAAAAACCACCCAAGATTCCCAATGCCCCAGAGCCGCAGTTTGCACAACTACGTCTCATGGCGTTTCTCTTTTGTGTCTGAGGAGCTGTCCAGCTCTGACATCCTGGAACAAGGACTGTCTAATGCCTGTGAGGAGAGGATAAGACTTGGCTTCACATTCTTGTAAGAAACAGGCTATAAGCCCTCAGATGGGAGCAAGCACTGAGTCTCCTCATGAATCCCATGGTGGTTAGCAAAGGCTGGGAGTCTCAACCAGAGTGTTTCTTACTCTGGGTTCTGTCACCGGCTCCCCGGGGTGCTGGCTCCGGGGCCTTTAGCTCCCTGGGTCAGTTCCTTCTCTAGAGGCCTTGCCTTTACCACCTGACACTTGCAAGGGGCAGCCTGGGGAATCTCTCAGATGTCCTCTCTGTCAACTCTGAAAAACTTTAGATGCTTTGTAAAGACCTGTCGAGTGGTGGAATGAGGAATTCTGCTCTCCCTCTCTGGACTTTCAGATTGATGGGTGGAGGGATCTGGAGTGGGGAGATTCCTCAGCAGGGAACCTGTCTGTGTGCCCACCTGTTGTGGGGGGTTGAGGGTGCCCTATTTGCTCTTTTTTTTTTGAGACTGGGCTCACTCTGTTGCCCAGGTTGGAGTGCAGTGGTACAATCATGGCTCACTGCAGCCTCAAACTACTGGGTTTAAGCCATCCTCCCGTCTCAGCCTCCCGAGTAGCTGGGACCCCAGGGGCGCACCACTACACTGGGCTGATTTTTTTTTTCTTTGTAGATATGAGGTCTCACCATGTTGCTCAGGCTGGCCTCAACTCCTGGGCTCAAGTGATCCTCCTGCCCCGGCATCCCAAAGTGCTGGGCTTACAGGTGTGAGCTACCATACCCAGCCCCTGTTTACTCTTTACTAGGGCAATGAGAGAGGCAGCTGGGGTGGGTGGGGGAATGAGCCAAGGTTGCAGACCCTGCAGTCCCAGCCTGTTGGCTTAGCTTTCTGGGGTTTGCCAGGCCCTAAAGCAGAGTGTAGATAACTCCTGGGTTCTTGGCTGCACGTGGGTGAGTGAGGGAAGACAGCTGTGAGATGTATGGAATAGGATGGCCGTTCCCCACAGGGTGAGGGCTGAGATTTCTGGCCACTGAGGAATTGTGGCCTTAACCTACGATGCCTTTTTTCCTTCCATTTTTATTTAGAACATTCATTCCCAGGAAATCTGCTCTGCGCTGGAACAGTCTTCATGGAGGTTTGCTGGGGGAACTTCCTTATCTTTTTCTCAACCGGAAAAGCTGTAGGTGGAGGTGAATGTGTGTGTGTGTGTGTGTGTGTGTGTGTGTGTGTGTGTGGTGGTGGTGGTTGGGGATAGACTCCATGTGATTTCAAGGGGATGGGGTCTGTTTGTGTGTGTGTCAGGGGCAACTTGAGAATAGAGGGTTGTTCCTGGCTGCCTTCTGCACTGTGGGCAGGTGGAGGTGTGGCTGGGCGTGAGTAGTGCAGTATAAAGCCAGCAAAAGTGGATTTCTCAGGGTGAAAATAAGAATCCTTGACTCTGGGAAGCCTGGCTTACCTGCAAACTGCATTCTTAGCACAGGGGAGGGCAGGATGCTGCCACAGACCCAGGGATTTTGCCCTCTTACCTGACCCATCAGTGAAGGGTAGGGGCAGCACCTGTACGTGGGGAGCGTCAGTGTATGTGTCTCTTTGTGTGGGCAGCATGTCTGTGTGGGTGTGTGTGTGTGGGGCAGCATGTCTGTGTGTGTGTGTGTGTGTGTGTGTGTGTAGGTGACTAGGTAGGTAGGTGTGTGCAGAGAGGTCTCTGTGCCTACCATACCACTAATGATTCTGTTCCGGATTTTTCATATCCTTGGGAGACGGGTCTCTTCTCCTCCCTGCCCCAGAATCAAATCGTCCCTGTTCTGTAGAGAAATGAGTGTTCACCTGATTTAGACTGTGCTAAGCCGGCAGAGAGGCAGAAAGGACCAAGAGAGGTCCAGGGTTGGAAGGAGAAGGAGAGATTTCCTTCCTACCCTCCCAAGTGCTAAGGTCAAGGAATAGAGAGGAGGATCAGATGAGGAGCTGCTGCTGAAGAGGGATAAGCAGAGGCTGAAAAGTCTATTTTCTTCTTTCGTGGGGCTGGTTTAGGTGAGGAAGGTCACTAGGCCTAACCTCCCACCGAGGGCAGGGATCTTAGCCCTTTCGGCTCCACCTGTGTGCGAGCTTGGAGAAAGACCGGACTGGCGGACCCAGGCTCAGCGCTGCCAAAAATTCCACTCCTGGTTTTTGCACACACCAGCCCGTCTGCCCTGGACCGCCGCGGTGTTGAGTCCGGAGCTGACGCCCTCGAGCCGCCAGCAAGCGGAAAACCCGGAGTGGATCTCCACGCCTTTTGGATCGGAGCCATAGGGCACCTCGGAGGAGGTGGCCGGCTCTGCGGCCCTGCCCGGTGCCAGGCCGCGGCCATCGGGGAAGCACGGGCTGGGGGTGGGTCGCGCAGCGGAGCCAGACCCCTTGGCCGGACAAGCCCGGCCGTGGGGCTCGGCGGCCCTCCCCCCGGGGGCTGCGGGCGGGCGGGCGGGGCGTGGGGCGGCGGCCGTGCCCTCGGGGCGGCTTCGGGCGGCGGCGGGCGCGGGTGCAGTGCGGTGCGCGGCCGCCAGCGGGCGCAGGCGGCGGCTGTGGCCGCGGCGTTCGGCGGTTGGCGGGCGGCGCCGGCGGTGTCCCGGGCGCGCTCACACACGCGCTCACACACACACATACACACGGCCTCGTACACACTCACACACGCTCCGGCGCGCACACGCGGCGCGCAGGCCGGAGGGAGGAGGCTCGGCGCGGCTCGGCGGCGGCGGCAGCGTGCTCCGCGGGCGGGCGGGAGGGCTGGCGGGCGGCCCCAGCTCCCCGGCTCCGCGGCTCGGTGCAGCCCGCTCGGCCCCCGCCCTCGGACCCGCCCCCGGGGGTCGCCCGGCCCCATGCCCAGCGGCGGCGGCGGCGGAGCAGCGCGCGGCCGCGGGCGGCCCTGAGGAGCCCGGAGGGAACCGGCGACGAGGGGACCATGTACCGGGACCCGGAGGCGGCCAGCCCAGGTAAGCGCGGCCCCGGCGGGCTGGGGCGCCCCGCACCGGCGGGCAGGACGGCGGCAGCGCCGGACGCCGTCTCGGAGCCCCAGCCTGGGGCTGCTGTCCGCCCGGAGCCGCACGGGCTCCCCCAGGGGTCATCCCAGCCCCGGGGGCGCGGGCTCGAGCGGCAGCGGCTCGGACCCCGATCCCCCGCAGTCTGGACACTGCCAGGCTGGATGTCCGGGACCGGCTTCGCAGTGTCCCCACAAGGACCTCTCCCCCACCCCCCCAGCAGCCCAAGGACAACGTGTGTGGCAGAGCGAGGAGCCGCTGCCCCTGTGGGAGCCGGGCAGTGCCCTCAGAGGCACCCGCGTCTCCCCAGCACCGGTGCCCCGGGGGTGCCAGGGCTGGCGGACCCCAGGGCGAGGATCCCGGCAGCTCTTGGCCAAGGTTGTGGGCACAGGGGAGCGGAGTGGCATCGCAGTGCCAACTGTGAATTGAGAGGGTGCCAGGGGGCAAGTAGGAATCTGGTGCGGCAGCTGGGCAGGGAGGCTCTGGGGGGTGGGGAACTGCAGGGGCGTTGATGGGTGAAACGGGGGTGCCTGAAGGGAAAGAGAGCAGGGGCTCATGAGAATGGGGGTGCCAAGAGAATGTTCTCCTAGGCTTGGGGAGGGGGAAGCAAACAACCCCAAACTCTCTCCTGTCCTGGTGGGGGAGGGCCGAACTCCTTTGCCTTCTGCTTCGCCCGCCAGGGGAGTGGCCTGGGAGCCCACTGTCTGCTTGGTATCCTCTAAGCCAAAGCCGAAGAATCTTCCCGTCTTCCTTGGAAATTGCTCTGCCATTTCCTCCTTGGCTCCTGATGCCTCCTCACCCAGTGCCCACCTGTAGGCAGGTCCCCTGCAGCTCCTGCCCAGGCTCCATCCCCGCTTCCACCTGGGGTGCTCCACCCAGTCCCAGCACCCACAGTCTGCCAGTTCTGGCATCAGGGACTGTTTCTGGGCTTCTCTCTGATGCCAAAAGCACGACTCCCCAGCCCAGGATGTGCTCCCAAACGAAGAGCCTCCAGGCTCCCTGCTGCCAGCCTCCTGGGGGCGGCGGTGCTGTGGGGAAGGAACGGCTCTAAGACCCTGCACAGAAGGAGCCTGCAGCCCTGAGGCTTCTGAAGGCAGTCCAGTGGGTGCTGGCTTTGCCCACTGTTGCCCCAGCCCCACATTTGCTCTTTCCCCTCTAGGGGCAGCCTCAGCCTGTCCCTGCCTCTTAAGGAATCGGCTCCCACCCCCATCAATTCTTTTCAGCCCAGTCGATATTAAGGACGACCTACTGGGCGCCAGACATTGCCCTCACTCAGCACTTGGATATGAGGGTGAGAGATTCAGTCTCCTTCTCTGGAACCTTGCACCCTTCTCTGAATGTCCTCTAGGTGAGGGCTGAAGGGGCATTGCCTGTGGAGAGCCCTCCCCTCATCTGTCTGGACCTAGGTCACCTACCCTGGCATCTTCGTCAAAGAGGCCGCTGGCTTCCAGCACATGGCCCGTGGCAGGAGTATTCTCTTGCTCTGCTCACCTTCTTAGAAGCCAGTAGCTTAGTTCAGAAGCCAGCTCTGGGGCATGAGGATGGAAGGTAGGGAAGCAGTAAGGACACTCTCCGTCCCCTCGCCCACCAGGCTGGCAGCCTCCCCTCTGTCCTGTTAGGCCACTGGCCTGGGGCCATGCCCTCATCCCCTCTCCCTCCCTCCTCTTCTCTCCCATGCCTGGGTACCATGACATCACCACTCCTCTAAGCACCTCTGCCCTCACCACGGAGGCCAGCTTGACGTGCTTGGCATCTTCTAGGCAAAGGGTCTGCAGTCCAGTGCCATCCCTGGTGTGCTGGCAGCCCCCAACTCTTCCCTCACTCCCTCCTTGAATGGGCCTCTCTGGCTGCGTTTGGGACCTGTCTTGCCCACCCCAGTTGTAGCTGCAGGACCCACCAGCGTCTGTGGTAGGGCAGCTGTGACTGGAAAGGGGCTAGCCTCAGGCTAACTCCTCTCTGGTGTGGGCATTGGGCTGGGTGGGGTCAGACATAGGCTGGAGAGGGCACAGTCTGCCTTTGAGTCTAGTCGTCTGGGGTCCTTGAGGAGTCAGAGATCTCATTCTGGCATCTGCCCTCTGGCATCCCTGCCCACCTTTGTAGGCCCTATAGTTCCAGGTCAGATTTCCCTTCCCCCCAGCTCCCCCAAGGCTCCCCAGACTCAGCTCCCCCAGCCAGGGCTCTGTGTCCCCCATTTCTGCTCCCCCCTCTCCCCTTGGCTGGTACCAGTTGGGACTGAGATATGCAAATTGATTTCTCTGTAACTCAGGCCACCCCTCCCCTCCCCTCTGGTCTCCCAGGAGCCAGTGCCTTTTATATCCTGATCCTCTCATCCCACTCTCAGGAACACCTGCGGCCCAATCCTTTAAAAAAAAAAAATCTGTCCTCTCCTGCTCCCCTTTGCCTCATGCTGGTTCCAGAAGATCCCTGTGGTACTCCCTCCCTCATCCCACTTACTGTGCAGGTCCCCAAGGGCTCAGCTACTGCTAGGACCTTACCTGACAGGTGCAGTTCTCTCCCTACTTGGGCCCCTTGCCCCCAGGCCCTTGGTTCCCTGATCTATTGTGAACGAAGAAAGGGACTGTGGGAAATAATTGGAGTCCAATGAAGAACCCAGACCAGCCCCCTCCCATGCACACCCAGCTTCCAGCCCCACACTCTGCCCAGCCTCCCTAGGCCATACCTGCAGCCTCCCTTCTGCCTACTCTGAGACTTCAGGGCCTCTTCCTGCCCTCGGCCTTCACCCTCTGGTTCATCCTGAAGTCCGTTTCTCTCGGACTGCTTGTCCCCAGGCCAGGCAGGCCCTAGAAGGCCTGCAGGGGTCAGCGTTGCAGTGGGCAGGCAGGACAGCGGCAGGAAAAGAGAGAGGAAGGGAGAGGTGACCTTGCAGTGAGCTGGTAAGCAAGGCCAGAGAGGGAACCACTGGGACAGAGGTTAGGTCCTGAAGGCTGCCTGCCCTGCCCCCAACCCTCTGTGAGCTTGTCCCTGGGGGTAGTAGTGCTTGAAGCCTTCTTTTGTCCCACCTGTTAGTGGGCTCTGTTCCCTACAGACACTCCACCAGGCAGGTCATGCCTTGGGGGCATGCAGGGCAGGGGGCCTTGGCACAGCGGGCCTCTTCTCTCAAGGCGAAGGATCCGCTAGATTGCCCAGGCCAACCCTCCACTCACTGGGCACAAGTTAGGGGCAGAGGCTGATGGCGGGTGAGGGAGGTGCAGAAGTTAGGGGTGTGGCTGAAAGGGCAGATCAAGGGTGTGCCCTGAGGAACACCTGGGTTAGAGGCCAGGGCTGGAGCATGGGAAGGTCCAAGGAGGCCTGACTGTGTCCACCCATTTCACCAACAACCTCTCTCCTCCCACCTACCTCCCCAAAGCCTGCCCCATCGGCACATGCCCGGGCCTCCCTGGCCTGCATCCTGGGCTCGAGTCAGAGTCCGGACTGAAGATCGCATGATCTCCCCACAGGCCAGGACACAGTGGAGGACCTGAGGCTGGGCAAGTCTAAAACCCAGAGGGGGCGAGGATGGTTTCAATGGGGCATGGGCCAGGGTAGCCAGTGCCCCCAAGCTGTTGTGTTACCATGGAGATAGGCCCCCTCCATGGCCCTGGTTCACACTGTTCTGTGGCCTTGCAGGGAAGCTTGATCAACAAGCTGCCTGCTTGAGGGCTGGGGGATAGTGGGGAGGGAGATAGCCCCAAAGCCCCTCCTCATACTGGGGAGGGGATTAGAGCAGGCTGGATTGAGGTGGGAACATACAGGCCAGTAGGTGACAGGTAAGGGGACAGCTGGAAGGCAGGTCAATAGGTGGGTGCCAGGTGAGCAAAGACAGGCCCTGGGCAGCTGGGTTCTGCTCCTGGCTGACCCCAAGCGCAGGCGTAAGGGGCATTGAGGGCAACATGGAGTGCCAATGGGGGCTGTCCGCTTGTTACACCCTCTAGCACGGCCATTGCAGGATGTTGTGTGGGACAGGCAGAGGAGCCATATATGGTTCCCTCCCCCTCCTGCCCCTCCTGAGTCCCCCAATCCCACTCCCCACCCACCCCCTATTCTCTCAGGGACTTTGAATCCTTACTGAATCTGATGGACCGTTTTCGTTTTCAATAACTGGTTCCCCCAGGGGAGTGAGGCCAAGAACAGCAGGGAGAAGAGCTGGGAGGGGTCACGTGGGGGCGGGAGGCCCAGTCCTGAGCTGATGACCCCCAGCTGGAGAATGAGTTGGCTTGATGGCTCCTCAGAACACTGTGGCATCCCAGGTGGGCATGGGCAGCCCTTTATAGAGCTGGTCCTTTGCTCCACGGACAGTGCCCGGCAGGTGGCATATGTGGCCAAGAGGTCAACTTTCTCTTGTCGGGGCAGTCACTGGTCTGGCCAGGTGCCGGCACCAGCCTGTGCCAGGCCCAGCCTGGGTGCCTGCCTGCCTGCCTTGCCAGGGAACCCCAGCTGGTGATGCCAGGTGAATTCTGCCAGTTCCATGGGCATGGAGGTCCCTGACCTTCCAGGCAGCAGGGGCAGCCCTGCTGGGCCCTGTCCAACTAGTGTCTACAGGGCAGGGCTTTGGTCTCACCCAGCAGAATTCCCCAAGGGCTGGAACAGAGTTGGCAGACAGCATGAGACCTGTGGAAGGGGCTGGACTGTGCCCAGAGCTTGCGCCTGGAATTCCAGGTCCAGTTGGTTGGAAGGTGGGCAGGTGCATCCGGCCTGCTCTGGGGGGTCTCTGCAGCCTCCACCTGGAAGGACCCCTTGGGATAGAATGGACCAGAAGCTGAGGTATTGTGAGCTGGAACCCCTGCAAAGCTGCATGTTTGGGAAATTGGTATCTTCATGTGATTAAGTCCACGGGTGGAAGGGGAGGACAGAGCCGGGGGGAGAGGCACTGTCTGTGTGTGTACCTAGTGCGTGTGCGGGTGGCAGCTGGATGGCCATAATATCTGCTCTCATCCAAGTGCCAGGACCGCTGTAAACAGCAGCTAATGAGTGTATTTGTAGCGAGGTGCGTTGAGGTGCGTGGGGAGCTATGACGGAAAGCTTTAGGGGAGGGCCCCTCCCCCAGCCCTGTACCTGGCCAGGCAGGGCCTGTGTGCCAGGGACCCTGCCTACCCCCTGCCACACCCTCCCACCTGCTGGCATGGCCATGAAGGCCTCGTCTGCTGGGAGCAGGGCCTTACCTGGCTGTATGGCATACATGGGTGTGGACGGGGGTGATCATGGGAGCTTTCACGTGTACAGATACAAGTATTCCCATGACAGTGTAGGGCTGTTAGTATGTGTGTATGTGTCTGGGTCAAACTGAGCTCGCCTGTGTGTTTGTGACTAGGTCTGGTCTGTGCGTGTGTGTATGCACTGCTTCCCCAGGCCCTAAGAGGAGGGCTGCCCATCGTCTCTGTAGTGACCCTGATAGTGACAAACCCTGATAGTGACAAAACCAAAGATGCTGGTAAAACAGGCATATGCTGCTGGCCCTGCTCCTTCAGTGTCCTTCCTGGAATGCAGAAGGCTGGTGGCTTCCATGGCTGACCAAAGGAGAAAGGGGGGTGACTGCTGTGCCCACTAGAGGAGACAGGAGGGAGAGGTCTGAGCTCTAGCCCCAGTAGGCTCCCATAGTTGCTGCTTGCATCAGAGATTGGGGAGAACCTGGGACCTAGAGAGCCCTCTGGTTCTAGAGCCCCCAGGAGCCCCAGGAATGAGAGAGGAACGGTGCCTACCTATTAGTCCTAGCTGGTTGGTGGAGCATGCACCCTGCCACCAGCCAGGGTAGGGTGGCATGAGGGGTGGGAGGCAGAAGGGGCGCCTGCATGAGGCTCTGCACAAGGGGAGTGGAGGAGAGAGCATGCGGCTAATGTGTCCAATTAAATTACTTCAAACCCTGCCACGGCAGCTGCTCCCGGCGGGGCCCTGGGTACAAACTGGATCCGTCTCATTACCATGGGTTGGTGTCAGTGGGGCCAGAGAGCGGCGGCCAGCATGCCCGGCACATAGCAGGCTCTCTCCCGCTCTGCTGGGCCTGGGCCCGGGAGGGCCCCCTCAAGCATTTGCTTGCTGCAGCACCCCTCAGAGGAAGTGCCCTGGGTCCAGATACTGGGGCTCCCTGCACAACTCCTTGCCATCCTTGACCCCCATCTGAGGATGGGGGTCAGGGATGGCAGCCAAGGGACCCTTGGAAACACTTTCTCCAGGAATGGGGGTTTTATGCTTTGCAGAGGGACCAGCTTAAGGAATCCCATCTCAGGTCACCAAACACATCCTGTGTCCTCCCCTGATAATAACAATAGCATGATAGTAGCAAGCCTTGTGGAGCACTCAGTATGTGCTGAGCACTTTACATATGTGCCTCCAGGGACAGCTTGCTTGAGCTAGGGTTCTAGGGTCAAACAGCTATTGATTTGAATCCTGGCAGAGACACTTGCTGCTGTGTCTCTGGAGCAGATCAGCCCACCTCTCTGGCCTTGGGTTTCCTCTTCTGTTCAATGGGTATGATGATGGTTCCTACCTCCCAGGTGGTTGGAAGATGAGGTGAGATAAGTCAGAAAAAGTATTTAGCAGAGAGCCAGTCCATAGTAAACACTCAGCCAGCGGCAGCTGTTCTCAACATTGTCCTGTACCAAGCAATTGATGTGTGGGATGAGGGTTCTGGATCCTCCAAGGAGAACATGCCTGCTACCGCCATGGTGGAGGAGTTGGGGAGGGCTTCATGGAGGCAGTGTCAGTTAAGTTACCATCAGAATAGCAGAGACATGTGTGCTCACTATGTGCCAGATGCTGTTCTAAGCACATAACATGCGTTAGCCCCTCCATCCTCAGAACCACCTTGGGAAGTGCGAACTTGCAGTTAGAAGTAGGTCTGGGATTCCAGCCACGCTGCCAGACCTAAGGGTGTGAACTTCAGATACAGGGCCTTGAGTCCTGAAGGAAGAATAAGAGCTTTGCCATGTGAGCGAGCAGAGGTGAGGCGGTTGGTGAGGTGGGGACAGCACATGCAATGGCTCAGAGGGTTCGAGGGATCTTGGCCAGTTGAGGCAGCAGTGAGTGCTTCAGCATGGCCAGAAGGGAGAACTTTGGGGCACAGTAGCAGGAAGTGAGGCTTGGGAAGGTAGGTTGGGCCAGATTATGAAGGAGTTGGCATTTTGAAATAGGAAAACTGAAATTCTTTTAAAAAGTAAGGCATGGAGTGCCATGGATGGCTTTTGAGCAGATCTCTATAAAGAACTTTGACAGCACGGTAGTGTGGAGGGTGGGAAGTCGGGAGGCAGGCGGGTAGATGGAGCTAGAATCTCAGCCATTAACATATCTGTCCCTACCTCTGCCAAGAGATCTGCAGTGTCCAGCCAGCCTGGGCCCCTGCCCTTGGAAAGCTTGCAGCAGATTATAGGCAGTAAGGGGGTAGCCGGGTGCAGGTGGGCATGAATGAACACCCTGAGGGGGCTTCCCAGGTGCCTGGGGTATCAGAGAAAGCCTCCCAGCGAGGGATATAGAGCCAAGATGGGCGGGCCCAGGGCCCTGTGGACACAGTTAGTCCTCTTGAGGATTTGTTCTGTACCCACATAACCCCCGCAGGCATCAGGGCCAGGCCCGGGAGGGGCCACACAGCTCCTGCTCCAGCTGCCAGGCCTGAGCTCCAGAGCCCCACCAAAGCCAACCTGTCTCCATGGCAACTAGGCGGGCCACCCCCCTCTCCATGCCCATGGCCCCTGGCACAGGGACCCATTCACAGCGGGGCCTGGGTATGTCTTCCCACTTCCCTTGGGGGTCTTCCCACTTCCCTTGGGGGTCGTCCCAAGGCAAATGCCCTCACACTGAGGCGCTGGCAGCACACATGCATGTTGGCATTTGAGTACATGTGCACACATGATGTGTATGTGTCTGTGTCCTGCAGCAGGAAGCAGGGAGGTGGGGACCATCTGTGTTGACTACCCACCTTAGTTGGAAATTTGTTCCCCCTGAGTGGGGGTCAGATAGGTGCCAAGGGCCCTGACGCCAGGATGAACTGTGGGCTCCTGTCTTGGAGATTGCAGTGAGAAAGCCAGCCCAGAGAAGGGGCAGCTAGGAGAAATGGAAGATCAGGGAAAGCTGCAAGGGAGAGGCTCCCAGTGGTGCCTGGTGGGTCCACAGACCACCTTGTTCTTTCCATTCATCATGTTATGTCATCTTCACAGCAGTCTTGCAAGGGAGATATCCAATTCACTGCAGTGCAAATGAGGAAACGGAGACTCAGAGAGGTTGAGTGTCTTGCCCGGGTCACTCAGTAGAGCAGGAATAAGATTGCAAGTCGGCCTCACTCCAAAGCCTGGGTCTTAACCACTGGGCTACGTTGCCTAGTGCCGCCTTATCCTACTAGGCTCTAAGCCAGCCCGTCTCTCAGCCCGTCTCTCAGAAGGGAGCACTACGAGTTGGTAGTGGCTGCAGAGCTGGACTCAAAGGGTGTCCCAGTGCCTCTTCTAATGCTAGGGTATCCCCTAAAGCCTTTGTTCTTCCTGGAGTGGAGGGGAGTCTCCTTCCCACCCTGTCTCCATTCTCTCTACTGGCAAGGTGGAGGGATCCTTTTACTCATGGGGGAGGCTCTCAGGAGAAGGGGAGGAACCCCTCTCTCCCTCCTTGGCACCTGCCAGCCCTGGAGAAGCCTGATGAATTGTCTGTGTGCCCCCCCCCAACCTCATTCCTCCCTCTCCAGCCCCCGCCTGGTTGGGGAGGTGCGAAGGGAGTGATTTCACAGCCTGTCAGCTGAGGCCTAAAAATACCCAGAACTCTAAGATGCTTGGGCAGGGGGAGGAGAGAGCAGGGACCGGGGATAGGGTGGTGAAGGGTGCAATGGTAACTTGGTCAGAGGAGCCCAGGTGGCACCACAGTCCTGCTCAGGAATGATGGGAGACCCTCTGTCCCCAGGGTCCCCATCTGACCCCATATCTGGCAATGACAGAGAGGGCCAGTGTCTCGAGGGTCTTGAGAGCTCAGCTCTGGCACTCAGACCTAAAGGCGGGCTTAGTCTCAGATAGGAGCCGTTGTGGACCCCAGGCCCCCTGGAGCCTCCAGTTGATGCCTCTCTCTCCCTCTCCACCCCCAGGTTGGCTGGCATCTTTGGGCCGTGGGAGCCAGGCTGTGCCTGAGTCTGCTTCCTTCCTGGAGAAGGTGCCCGCTTCTGCTAGGGGAGAGGCGTGAGGAAGGCAGTGTGGATGGGGGTGCCGGCAGGTGCGGGATGTGACGTGCCAGCCACCCAGGCACTAGAAGGAAGCAGAGGAGAAGGGGTGTGGTGGCCCACGTCACTGCCACATGGCTGTGTGCTGCAGCATGGCACATGGCCCCCACAAGTCAACCAGTGCTCAGAGACGGGAACACGTGTATATGTGTGTGTGTGCATGGACCTGCTAGAGTCGGCTTGTTCTGGTGCTGGGATGCTTGTGGACATATGTGACCCAGCCCGGCTACTTCAGGTAGAAATTGGGTGGAGGCACAGGAGTGGGTGTGGGAGCATGAGCTAACACACCGCACTTCATGCAGATGCATGACTCTGTGTGTGCTTCCCATGTGGAAACATGATGGTAGGTGTGTCTGTGCAGAGGCACATGGGCACACGTCGCTGGAGCACCAAGCAGGGGCTGAGAGGGTCCTTAGGGAAAGAATGCAGAGTGGTGGCCAGGGCACAGGGGCTCTGGATCAAAAATAATGAGGCTCAAATCCCAGATGTGCCATGTGCTGACTTGCTTTGTGGCCTTGGGCAGCTGACTTAACCTTTCAGTGCTTCATTTCCCACCTGTAAAATGGAGGGAATAATAGCACCGTCATGGGGCTGTTGGGGAAATTCAGTGAGTTAATATCTGTAAACCACCTAGAACTGTGCCTGTCACAGAGTTAGCACCATGTACGTAGTAGTTCTTATTATTATCTAGTCCTACCCTTTGATGGTACAGGTGGGAACATGAAGGCCCAGAGAGGGACAGTGACCTGTCCAAAGTTACACAGTAAGTTAGTGGCTGAACCAAGACTAAAAACCAGACTCTAACGCCTTAAGACAGGGCTTGTTCAAGTCTTAGACCTCATGGATTGCAGTCCTACTGGAGTTTGGGGCTTAGATTGTGCCAGGGCTGTTCTGGGACCTTGAGAACTCAGGGACCTGCACATCTTCAGATAATGTTGAGGGGTCTTCAGGGCAGTGGCCCCAAAATGACCAGCTGCATGAGTCAGAACCATGCCACTGGCTAGCTGTGTGGACTTGGCCAGGTCACCCAACCCTCCTGAGTCTCAGTTTTTTTCCTATAATGGAATAATAGTGATACGTACTTTATAGGGTTGTTGGGATCAAATGAGATCCTGCATGTAATGTCTTAAGTGGCTGGCGCACTGTACCTAGTAAGTGTTCAGTAATGTTTGTTACAATTATAACCCTTGCAGAACCCTCTCACCCTGTGCTCCATAAACGTGAGTTCCTTTGGTTCCCTTCCAGCCCCTGGCCACCCTCACTCCCTTCTGCCTGCCACCCCACACTCCAGAGGGCTTTGATCAGGACTGACTTGCTGGCAGCCATGACTTGTCTTTGTCTCCTGTTGTTGCCCATTGCCCAGAAGGGAACAGGACCCACCAGTAGGACTTAGCCCCTGAGCCCTCTGAGTCTGGCCTCATCACTCACTTGACCTTGGACAGGCACTGTTTCCTCTCTGTGCCTTGATCCTCCCTCTGAAAAGTGGAGAGGCTGAACACAGCCCCAGAAGCTCCTGGTCATGTTGCTGTATGGCCCAGGAGGGCCCCTGGCTCAGCCTACTCGAGGGGGTGGCAGGTTGGCAGGGAGGGAGGTCAGCTGGCTGCCCCGGGTGAGTGGAGCATCTGGGGCCTGAGCCGGCTGGTGGCCTGCCATCATGCCCGCCCGCACCTGTGGCTGCGTAGGAGGGTGTGCAGGCCCAGCTGGCTGGGCACTGACATTGGGGGAAGCTCAAGGACAATGACGTAGAGAAAGCCCTTCTTGGGGCTCTGGGAGCTGCCACTCCAAGCCTTCCTCCCCCGCTCTCCTCCCCCTTCTCCCTGGGGTTTTCCTTCAGCAATTCCTCCTTCCTCCCTGTCCTTCCTCTCCCCTTCCCTTTCCTGGAGTCTTCCAGTATCTCTCTCTCTCCCTCTGCCCCTTCTGTAATCTTGACCATTTTCTGGGGCACCTTCTCACTTCCTCTCTCTCCATAGAGGGGAGATTCCTACCCCTTCCTGTCTCTCTGGTTCCTGAGATTCCTCCTTTCTTCCTTTGATGTGTCCCTGTTTTTCTGGCTCCTCCTGGCTCCCTCTGCTGCCCCAGAGTCCAGGTCTCTCTCACTTACTCTGCATGGGCATGTTCAGGCTCCTTCCAGCTTTTTGTCCCGTTGCCCTCTCCCACTTCAGAGTCCCTCCCTCCCCAGCATCCCTGCCTCCCTTCTTCCAGTTCTGTGGAGCTCTTTGCTCCTCCATCAGCATCACCTGCCCTGACAGAACCCTGACCCAGGCAGTTTCTGTGGCTGGAGCTGCTACCCAGTACCTCCACAACCCCCCTGCCCTCTGTGGGTTGAGAAAAGGGTCAGTCCAGGGCCCAGGGACTGGCAGCCCTGCCTCCTAATTAGCAGGAGGTAATTGCCTGGAAAAAAAAATTCATTTAGAATGAGACTCCGAGACTCCAAGTTAAAGCTGAGCCAACCAATGGACCCCGGGGAGGAGGAGTGGGGAAGCAGCCCAGGTCATGGCCTCAGGAAGCCCCTCAGGAGATGAAAGCCCCTAGGACTCCCTGCCTGGCTTATCCCCAGCACCCCAGCCTTAGGGAAGTGGGAAGAGTACACTGGACTGGGTGTCCCACCGTCTTTGCCTGAATTCTGGTTCCACAGCTCACGGTGTGACTTGGGGCAAGCCATTTATTCCTTGGAGCCATACTTTTCTCTCCTACAAAGTCAGAACAGGGCCATCCCTGCCCACTTCACCCCTCAAGATCATGAGGGTCAATTCAGACAGACAGTGGCTCTGAAAGCACTTGGCAGGCTGTAAAATGCTATAGAGTGCAAGGTGTTACTCTCTTCCTCCACGTGGCTCTCAGCCGAGAGGTGAGGATGGTGGGGGGCTGGAGTGGTCTTGGAGAAACCTGAAGGATAGTGTGGCCTCTAGAACATGGAAGGATGGTGAGGTAGATCCAGCTGAATGGCAAGAGTAAGGGCAGATGGATGCACTCTCCCATGCCTGTCTCAGCACTTGCTGGCTACGCCAGCCTGAGTGGTCGCCTCCCTTTCTGATCCTGACTTTCCTCATCTGTAGGAGGCTGAGCATGATGCTCCCTCCTGGGGAGGCAGGGTGGCTGGAAGGCTAAATGAGATCATGTTTGCACAGCTGTTAGCACAGTGCTTGGCATACAGTAAGTGCTCAATAAATGATACATACCAGCTATGTCTACTGTAATTGAAGGCTATTATCTTGACTCCCTTGACTCCAGAGAAGCTGTGGTTTTGGGTGCTGCCTTTTCAGGTAGTATTATTTGTTTTGCTTTTTGTTTTTGGAAGAGGGAGAATCTCTACAACCCAGTCAGGTTCATATCAAGCAGTCCCTAGAAACACCAAGCAGATCTGCCTTTCAAAGAGCCCCCACGTGTAGGGTGGGGGAACAGGAGTGGACTGCAGTTATGGCATTCTCCCTCAACCCCTCACTTTTTCCTGGGGCGGGTGTGGGCAAAGTTCTTGTTTGGATGGGGGAGAGGTGTGGAGCGTTTGCCCTGGGGGAGGCCTTTGTGTTCATCTTGGCGGGACTAGCCCTGCCGCAGAGGAAAGGTTGGTGTTTGTTGAAACAAGCCTTCCCCACCCACCTTGGAGGAGGGAGCAGGAAGTTTTGCCTGCCCCAGGTCTGGCCAGCTGGGTTGAGCCTGCACTGTGACCCAGGCAGCCCCAAAGCAGCCAGGACGCAGTCAGACAGGCTGGAGTGTGCGGGTGTCGGGCAACGCCGTAAGCTCTGAACGCCAGATTGCCCTGGGAGCAGTGAGGGGGCGGCGGGGGCCGGAGGACCGCCTGCCGCTGCTTCCCCGTCGGCCCAGGCCGCCACTGGGGACCGTCTGTGCCCCCGCCAGGGTGCAGTGCCCGCGCCAGCCACCAGGAGGCAGTGCGGCGGGCCCCCGGGAGGGAATGGGGCGTGGTGTTTACCACGTTCGCGGGGCGGCCCTTTTTGTCCTGAGTCAGGACTGGAGTCTTCAGCATCCGAGGACCTAACTCGAGGAAAGGGGGCTCTTGAGGTCGCTGGTTGCTGCCATAGCTTCAGCTGAAGGTTGATCAGGGAGGCATTGGCAGAGGAAGGCGGAATCACTATGCACAGTCTCTCGGATCCTGCTCGCTGGGAGCTGCGCAAAGGGCGACCTGGAAGAGGGCGCAGCCCCAGAACTGAGTTCTGTTTCAGCACCAAGGACAAGGAGCCGCGTGGCCGACAGCTGTTTCAGCACCTTGGACAGCTCTGGGGGTTGCTCAACGGCGCCATCCTAATATTTGCCGTGTAAATGATACCCCTGAATATGATAGAACGGCATCTCGTAGAGGGAATCTTAGACCCTGCATTCCAGCCAGGAGGCTTAGGACCAGAGAGTTCAGTGAGTAGCCTAAGGTCACACAACTGGCAAGTGACAGAACAGGATTCAGATCCGCAGTGGTCTCTCTATCCATTTCTCCCGCCCCTGGATTCCCACTAGTTATTTCTGTCCTGAAACCTCTCTGGGAGCTTCACATTATGTTGCATCCCCAGGAGCCTTTGAGCTTGCAAAGATTAAATGCACTCCCCTCCCCAGCCATAAGCCCTGGCCGTGGATTTGAATCCCAGGATGGAAGATTTCTAGCCCTGGTGGCCTTCACGGCTCCAAGCCTCAGGTGGAAGGGCATTCGGGCAGGTGGCCCGTGAGGAAGCCTATGACTTGGAGAGATAAAGTTGAGTCATCAGCATCAGGAGCTTTTAAGTGCTCTGAGATACTCAAATGAAACATAGCATACAGTTCCAACCCCAGCTTCTTTGCAGTGTGTATTATTAATAACAATAAGATGCTGATTTAGGCCAAGGCACAACAATGCATTATTCATAGGAGTAACTAGTGGTCAAGGCCCACACTTAATCATCACACATCCCTGATCCTGCCTCTGCTCCGCATTCCCAGCGAAGAGCCCCCTCCCCATTCTGAGCCCCTCCTTTCTTGGGCTCCTGCTGCTCTGACAGACGTGATCATTTTCACAGCTGCTCAGGTGGCTCATCAGCTTTGGGATCAAGGTGGGTGGGTAGGGTGTCAGGTTCCGAGCTAACTCCTGGCTAGCCACTCTTCAGCCTGGGCTCCCAGCTCAGAGCTGGCACCTGGCCCTTTCCATCCTGAATGGCTTTGGCCCTGATGACTTCTGGGCTTAGCAGCTCTCTGGGGTCTACAGATGGCCAGTCTCTCCTTCCTCCTCTTTTGAGGCTGAATACAGAAGCCAGATGCACCAGGCCTTCCTAGGCCAGGAATTGTGGGAGGTAGGGGTGGCTGTGGTGAGGTGAGGTGAGGGGGTCACTGAGCAGAAGATACCGTCACCTCCATTAAATTCAATAATGCATGTGAAACTCTCGGTAAACTGTGGAACACTTTATAAACTGCTCTGCACTGTACAGATGTGAGCCGTTATTACCAAGGCCATGTCTTGACTGGAAGAGACAGCAGAGGTAGGGAAGGCGTGGACAAGGTCCTCATAGCTCACCAGGCCTCGCTCTCTGATAAGGAGTAGGAGTGCTTGTGGATCCCCACATGTCCCCGTCCAATTTCTTGCTGGAACAGCTGCTGGCCCATCCAGATAATCCTTCATTTGCTGTTTACTCAGTTGGCATCTCCTCTGAATTCTAAACTGTCTGCATCCAGCTGGCCTCTGCGGCCCCAGCCAGCGCACTCTCCCTAGCTCACTCACACATTATCTGTTTTTATTACAGTCAAGGTTGAGGAAGCTTGCTCGTGCCGAGACCCTATTTTCAGCTACTTGTAACTTTCCAAAACAATTCCCCTTGGGCTTCCTCTTTTGCTAGCCTAGTTCCTGCCCTGGGTGAAGCCCGAGGGGTTGTGGGCACCTCCACAGCTTTCCAAAGGACACTCAGAGAATGTCCGGAGGGCATGGGGTGGGGGTAGGTCCAAGGCCTAGCTTTTCTGGAAAATAAGTGCTGGGTGTTCTCCCTTCCTTCTTCTTTTTTCCCTCTCGCCTATCTCAATTTGTTTTTCCTCTTTTAAGAGAAGAGCTGGCCCTGTTCCCCAGGTGGGTGGCCTGGAAGGGAGAGTTTTACAGTGGAAAGAGGTCAGGAAATTCTGCAAGATGGCAAGACCTGGAGCTTTGCCTGGTTGTCTGGGGTGCAGGGTTTAGCTCACTGGCTTTCTGTTCCTTTCTCCCCAACTCTGCCTCTTTCTGGCTTTCTTGTGTGTGTTAGGTTGAGGGGAGGGAGGGAAGCAGGATAGGCACCAAAAATGTCCCCCTTTCCACGCCCAGATCACCCTGGAGCTGGTAAGCTCTGCCCACTTGTAAATGCCTGCCATCTTCCCCCATTTCCATCTGCTCAGCATGCGCATGGAGGGTGCTTCCTATGGAAACCTGTGACTCCAGCTTTCACTGTTTCCCACCTTGAACGTCATCGGGAGCCACCAAAAGATGGGGGTGGGGAAGTGCTGGGGCTTGACGTGTATTGCAGAATCAGGTGGGAGGAGGCAAGCTCAGGATGGCAGATGTAGCCCCAACCACCCCCAGCAGCACTCTGCTTTATCTCCGGAGTAGTGGTTGCACCCTGATCAGTACCAGAGACAGAGCCCTGGGCAACTCCCTGGGACACCCCATTGTCCTCCTCTTCCCACTCCTAGACTGTCCAGTGCCAGATACCCAACCCCCAACCTGTCCTGGGACCCTGAGGCCAGCTGAGACTCTATCTATTGAGGGTGCTTCTCTGAGGCCAGTGCGTGGGCCAGTGGATGGGGGAAGGAGCCCCAGAAAAGGTGTGTGTGTCAGAGGAGTCTCTGAAGTACCTGGGGTAATTTGGGCATGGCTCTAACTGGTAAAATTCTTGGGAGAGTGGGAGCCCTTTCCCTGACTGCTGTTTGTGTCCACTCAGGTTCTTTCTTCTTTTCTGTCTATTCTCAGAGTGTCTTATTTCAAGGCATGGCTCCTCTAGGGTGGAACAAGAGTAAGAGCCACAGGGTTTGAGGTCTTACAGACCTCCAGTCTAATCCTGGCTTTACCTCTCTTCTGCTGTGTGTTCCTGGGCAAGCATTTAACCCTCCTGAGCCTCAGGTTCCTTCTTTGTAAAATGGGCATAAGAGTATTTACCCTCAGAGGGGTGCTGAAGTCTGCAGACATGATTCAATGCCAAGCATACATTCGTTACTGTGATGAAAGACACTTGGGAAGAAGAGCAGTGGCCTGGGACCTGTGAATGCCTGTAAGAGCCTCCAGGAGCAGAAGCAGTCTAGGTTGGGAGGGCTTGCAGGTGTTGGAACAACTCTGGAAGGGCTGGGTGTGGGGAGTGTGCATGTCACCATCTGAGAGTGTGAGCATACATGAATTCTGGGGGAAAGAGCCTATAGGCACAGATTCCCAGCATGTCCAGCAGCTTCTCTGTACCTTGACCTAGGCTACAGGCTGTGGGAGACCCTGAGCAATTGGGAGACAGGATATTATCCTGTTGCCCCTGCTTGTGGGGGTCAGGTCTATCCCCAAGAAAAGGGGGTTGACAAATGGATCCATTAATTCAAGTTTGGAGAAGGAAGAGACTGCTATGAGTGCCTGTCATTGGGGAGGGCTTCTTGGGGGAGGTGGGCTTATCTGAGACCTTGAGTGATTTCATGAATTTGTTTAGTAATTAGTTCTCCAACCTCTCCTGTGTACCAGACTTTGGTCTTCAAAGCTGAGTGAGCTGGGGGTCTCAATCCTCTAGGTGCTCCCAGTTGGGGAAGGACACAGAAAGAGCTAATTATTAACCCAAAATAGTTAATTGTCATAGTTACTAGGGAGGCAGAAAGGATTGTAGGAGGGGAGACCATCTTTGTCTAGTTGCCTTGAAGACAGAGAAGGAAAGGCATTCCAGGAAGAAGGAACAGCCTAGGCAAAGCATCATAGGTGTGACAGGGGTTGACCTGCTTGTGGGAAGAAGAAAGTGTGGCTAGGTTGTACAGTCTAGCACATTATAGAATGCCATCACATTCGTCAGCTCAAAGGGAGGCCACTGTGGCCAGGCAGGAAAGGATGGGCTCAAGCACCTATTATTCCCCATGCCGTAGTTTTTTCCCCTGTGAAATGGAGATAATAATGGTCCGAGGTTGTGGAGATGGTGCATGTAAACTTCGTGGCACAGTATCTGCCACATTGCGTGCACTCAACTAATGTTAGCTATTATTTGGTGGTGACCTCCCCTGCTGGGGAGGTCAGGGGTCATGATCATCATTTGAAGGTAAAGTGTTCAAGCCCAGCATGGGCCTTGCCCTGGGTAACGTAGTTGGCCAGGGGCAGGGGTGGGGCGTAAACCCAGGTCATCTGCCTCCAAGTCTACAATATATCCCACTGCTCTGCCTCAGAAGGACAGACAGAATCTGAGTAGACAAGTGATGGCAAATTCATGGGGAGAGAACTCCAGGCTAGAGGAAGTGCGTGAATGCCTAGAGCTCGTGAATGGCGGAGCTGGCTGGGCATCTGCTTGTGGCCACGGCCATGGGTGTGTGTGCATGTGTGCATGGGTGTCTGTGCCAGGGTGAGTCTCTGTGGCTCGTGTCTGTGGCCTGTGTGCATGTGCCCACTGCTCCTGCGGCCCCCCTCCCATTCCCCTCTGGGCAGCTGGTGAGCTTGCCCTCAGAAAGCCATTCCCTCTCCTGCAGCTCCCCAGGGCATCCCAGCAGCCAGCAGCCCTGTTTGATTCTGTTCATCCATAAATCATGGCTTGCTGAGGAGATGAGAAGGAGTTGGGAGTCAGAGCTGAGCCCTGGTAAGGGACCAGGTTGGGTCTGCAGTTCACACCTGAGGCCCAGCCTGGCTTCCAGCTGTCACCCCTGATCCCATGTCCCCATACCTTAGCCCTCCCTCTTCCATACCGTAGGTGCTCACTGATGCTTGCTTTGGTCAAGCCCTGCAGGTCCTGGGAGGGGTCAGGGGTGCACAAAATTGAGTAAGATGTGACCTCTGACCTCTGCATCCTGTGGAGAAAACTAGAGTGTATCCAGTCCAGTATTTCATTCAACACCATTGAGTGCCAACTCCGTGCCCCAGATATCTCTAATCCAGGGCACGATGTGATAATGCTATGATAATAGCTAGCATTTAGTGCCTACTTATTCTGTGTCAGGCACTGTGCTGAGTGCATTGTACATGCTAATTCCTTTAAACCTCACCATAGTCCTATGAGACTATACTATTATCAGCCCTCGTTTACAGATGGGGAAACCAAGGCACACAGAGATTAGGTTACATGGCTTGGAAGAATCAGAGCCAGAATTTGAGCCTGAGCAATCTGACTTCAGAGGCCTGGCACTAATCACTATTCTCTAAAAGAAGGATGTAGGCTCAGTATGCTGGGAACTCAGAGGCAGGAGAAATTAATTCCCACTGGGCAGACTAAGGGAGGCTTCCTGGAGGAGGTCTTTTTATCTGGGCCTAAAAAAATCAGGAGTTTGTCAGGCAAAGTTGAGCATGGGGAAAGAACAGAAGGGGTCCTAGTGTGTGTGTGTGTGTGTGCGTGCGCAAGTGTGCGTGCACGTGTGTGCGTATGTGTGTGCGTGCGTGTGTGTGTGCGCACACACACATGCTTGTAAAAGAGAGCTCTCAACTCATCACTGCAGCCTCTCCAATCTCTTCTCTTCCATCTTATTTGGGTGACAAATGAGTTAACATATACAAGCATCAACAAATATTTGCTGAGCATCCCCTGTGTGTCAGACACTGAACTCGTCATAAAGGATACTGGAGTGAGCGAAGCAGATACAGCCCCTTTCTTTGTGGACCCTGTAGTATGGCATATAGTAGGTGCTTAATAAATAGTAGCACCTATTATTATCTTTGTTCCTGGAGGCCTGGGATTCTTCCTCCTTCATTCGTTCAATAAGCATTTATTGAGCACCTATTATATGCTCCACCGTTGGTGCTGGGAATACAGTGGTGAACAAGAGACCAAGCCCTGCCCAGATGCTAGAAGGGAAGGTTGTGCATGGGCATCTTGTCCACCCTCAGAGGCAGGCCGCTTCCTGGGGTACACAGACCTTACCCTGAGATCTCCTTGGGGGGTGGCATGGCCAGGAGCATAGGCTGTGCCCACAGGACCCAGCAAAGCACACAGGACTCATTTAGACCCTACATCCTGAGCTCTAGTCAGCTGATATGCCTACCACAGGCCTGGGCAGAGGGGCAGCAGCCTGCCCCAGCTCATACCTCACTCCCAAGACATCCCGGCATTGGACCTAGGAGGTCTGGTTCTGCCTAGCTCCTGGTTCACCCTGCCTCCCAGGTTTCCTGTCTGCCCTTGTCTATGCTGTGCCTTACCCACTGGGACCCAGGATGTCTCCTCTGCCTCAGGATAGGTTGTGGCACTCAGCCCTGTCAAAAGGCTGACTAGGGCTCCCATATTTTCTTTCCCCCAGTGTTAATATGCTGACAGTAAGGGGACTTGAAACCATGCATGTCATCTGAGGAGGGGTTAGAGGGCTGGGGCGGCTTTGCCTGGAGAAGACTTGAAGGGGACATTAGAACTGTCGGCAAGGCTTTGGAGGCCTGTCATGTGGTAGAGGCAGCCAGCTCGTTCCTGGCAGCTCTGGCGGGCAGGCTCAGGACCAGCAGGGAAAGTTCTAGGGAGACAGATTCGGCTCTGTGAGAGGCACAGCAGCCCTCCCTAACAATGCCCGTCCAGGAAGGACCTGCTTCCTGCTTTCTGCTCCCTGCAGAAGCTCCCTGTTACCAACAGGGCTGCCCATGGGCTTTGTGCATCCCTGGGGCCTGACTTCATGACTTTCAAGGTTCCTTCCAGCTGGAGACACAGTGACTCCATACGCAGGGAATGGTTCACTCTGACTGGTAGGCAAAAACATGCCTTCACCCCTCGATGGCGACATCTCCCTTAGGATCTCCTTAGGATGTCCGCATGCTGGCCGAGGACATCATGTCACTATTATTCACAGCATCAATGCAATCTGCAGTGGCAAGTGTTTGTTTCACCCTGCCTTTGAGGGCCGTCCAAGGGAGGCTGAAGGGTCTGGGGAATCTGTGGAGGCCGTACCAGCTGCCTGGAAGATAACAGCAGCCATCCACACTGTAGGGGACCCTGGGGTCACTCATCCAGAAGAGTTCAACTTTTCTTAGCAACACAACCCCTTCTCCAAATGGAATTTTCTGCAAAAGCTCAAGAACACAGAAGGAAACAGTGCTACTGTGGCTGAAGAGGGCTTGAGGGATCACAGCCTTATCTGCTCAGCCTCCACTCCCCAGAGCCCCAGAGAGACTCCAGGCAACCCTAGGGTTTCCAAAGACTACCTCTTGAAAACTAACCACGTACCTCTAGTTGGTGTGATGTCAAAGCAAAGAGTATAGAATCTGAGCCGGATTGCCTGAGTTCAAACCCTGGCTTTGAACTTGGACATGGTATTTGACCCCTCTGTTCCTCAGTTTCCCCATCTGTAAAATGGGGACAACTCATAATGCTTATCTCTGTTGTCGTTGTGACTGCATGTGGAGCACCTGGAATACCTGGCTTGTCCTCTGAGTGGGGAAGGGTCAGGGTCAGCTCTTCCACAGATGAAGGCACTGATAATCCAAGAGTTGAGTGTCTTGCCTGCCACATGACTGGTTAGCAGCTGGACTAGGGTCTTAGCCTAATTCTCCTAGACCCCAAACCCAGGGCTCATTCTGCTGTGCCCACAGAATGCTAATTGCTTAAGATGGGTTTTCTGTTGGGTTTCTGGGGACCTTTCAGAGTGTGCCCACTGGACTCTGAGATCAACAGGCTTCTGACCTAGGGACTCTCTGACCTGCAGCAGGGGTTGAGGATTGGTTTTTGAGAAGGATCTTGTTTGACAAAAAAGGAGGGAGCTCCAGGAAGGTGACCTCTTGGAGAATTCCTAATGGCAAAGAGGTATATGGGGGAGGGGGGAGTGTGGAGAGGGCACCAGAGCAGAGGAGCCTACCTGGACTGTGGCCGTGACCTCCAGCTGCTTCCTACTGTAGCTACCAGATCATGAGCTTGTGAAACACCCATCTGATCCCATCCTTCTCCTGCTCAAAAGCCTACCATGGCTCCCATGGTCTACAGAACAAAACAAGCCCCTCAGCTGGATAGACAAGCCCTTTCCCCATCAGGCCCTCCTTTCCTTCCAGGCTGGTCTCCCTGAATTCACTCCCCGTACCCTAAGTCTGGCTCCTCACACAATGTGCCTGACACTTTTCCCACCTCCATGCCTTTCCCTCTGCCTGGAATATCCTACTTTCGCCTCACTTCCATCTTCAGACTACACCAAACACTACCTCCTCAGGGTGGCCTTCCCAGATAGCTCCCTAGTCCCGCAAGATTGATAAAGTCCTCATTTGTGCTCCCAGGGTCCTTTGTTTATGCCTGAGATAAAACAAACACCAACAACCATACTAATAGTACCCATCTATTGAGTGCTGACAGCAACCCTGTGGGAGACACTGAATGGTTAAGACACTTGTCCAAAGTCACACAGCTGTTAAGAGGCAGAGGTGGGGCTGGGCACAGTGGCTTATGCCTGTAATCCTAGCACTTTGGGAGGCCAAGGTGGATGGATCACCTGAGGTCAGGAGTTCAAGACCAGCCTGGCCAATGTGGTGAAATCCCATATCTACTAAAAATACAAAAAATTACCCGGGTGTGGTGGTGGGTGCCTGTTATCCCAGCTATTCAGGAGGCTGAGGCAGGAGAATCACTTGAACCATGGAGGTGGAGGTTGCAGTGAGCCGAGATCATGCCACTGCACTCCAGCCTGGGTGAAAAGAGCAGAACTCCATCTCAACAAAAAAGAGGCAGAGGTGGTACTCACACTTGGGTCTTTTTTCTCAGGTCTTTTGGAGTCTGGGGCCCCCTGGCTGGGTGTCCTGCTCTTTGATGGTTCTGGGGCACCTAGCATGCTAGGAGATAACTTAATTCTAACCTGTCTTCCCCACTGGAGTGGTAGTTCTTTGTGGGCAGGGCCTGTTCCCCCACAAACACACACCCTCATAATTTATATATATATATATGTGTGTGTATGTGTGTATGTGTGCGTATATATATGTGTGTGTATGTATATATATATATATATATATATTTTTTTTTTTTGAGACAGAGTCTTGCTCTGTTGCCCAGGCTGGGGTGCTGGGGTGCTGTGGTGCAATCTCAGCTCACTAAAACCTCCGCCCCCCTCCAACCCCCATGCCAGAGTTCAAGCCAAGCAATTCTCATGCCTCAGCCCCCCAAGTAGCTGGGACTGCAGGCACACATCACCATGCCCAGCTAATTTTTTGTATTTTTAGTAGAGATGGGGTTTCGCCATGTTAGCCTTGAATTCCTGACCTTAAGTGATCTGCCTGCCTCTGGCTCCAAAAGTGCTAGGATTACAGGCGTGAGCCACCATGCCCACTCATAATATATTCTTAATAGATAGTTGCCGAGGAAAGCTCAGCGTAAGAATGGAGTTTACTTTATTTCAAAGTGAGTTAAACAAAGGAAAGTGTGGGCTCATCTGCTTTCAGCCCACACAGCTCCCCTAGCCCTTCCAGTGGGGCTGGGCAGGTTCCATGGGGAGAGCTGGGAAACAGATCTCGTATCCAGAAGGCACCTTTGCCCATCCCTTCCTTGGAGGCCTGGCCATGGGCCGTGGAGCTGTGGTGGAGTGTCCTGCTCGTATTCTCCCTTGGAAGCTTGGAGATCAAAGTCCTAGTTCTCCCATTTGGCCTGAGAACTTTGACAAATGTGGCCCCTCCAGCCTTGCAGAGCTGTGCTCCTCAGCCCAGGAGAGGGAAGGGCAGGACCTTGGTGATTACAGGTTGTCCAGGTCAGAGTTCATGGTGCTGTGGGCCCTGAGGTTGAAAGTGAACTGGGTGCAGGGGCTTCCAGGGGGTTGAGGCTGCAGACTTGGTACAGGAGGAGGCTGAATTTGCCTGGCAGGTGGACAGGTGGGAGCCTCACAAGTGTGGTCTTTCCCCACAACTAGGAGGCTCAGGAAGTCAGGAAGGGAGAGGTGGGGCCCAAAGAGGGTTCTAGTAGAGCAGGTAGAGAAAGGGCTGCTCAGGGTGCTGGAGTGGAGGAGGGAGGGAGCCCAGAGGCCCCTGAGAGCTGATGAGAGTCATCCCTGAGGGTGACTGCTGGGCCCTCCTCCACCAGGCTCCATGGCCAAGCAAGAGAGACCAGGAGAGGAAGAAAGACAGAAGCTAAAACCACAGGAACCAGAACCAGACAGATACCATCAACTCTTAATTACCATGATCACTGGCACCAAAAAGCCCACACAGGCTCCTCTGTAAATAAACAGCATCTCCTTGGCTTAGGATGCATCCCAGCACACACAACAGATTTATAGCGCATGTGTGATCTATGCGGGTCTCCACCCACTGCCCCACATGAGAATTTGTCCTCAAAGTTTTTGCCTTCCTTACGTTTGGTTTGGGCTAATGTTTACAATCACCCATGAGGAGGGCGGAGGAGGAGGTCTGATCTGCACTTACAGAGGAAGAAACCAAGTGCTTCTGTGACTGGTGGAAGCCACACAGCCTGGGAAGGGGTGAGATTCAGACAGAGGCCTCCCAGGACAGGTCTCATCTTTGCCGAGGGTGCCAAGGTTTCCACTTCTGAAGTTTATGGCACCTCGGCACTTGGGACGAGAGCATTTAGGAATTACAGATGGGCTGCAGCCATGGTGTGGTGGGGGTGAGCTTGGGGGATAGGGATGTGCAGAGGCCAGTGGGTGGGCTTCCAGACCAATGAAAGCTGGGCTAAAGGGGACAACAGCTGGCCAGAGGGTTCCAGAGATTCCTTTGACTACACATATGGCTGGTGAGTCTTGGGAAACAAGATGACTGGCTAGTGCCACGAGGCAGATATCCTCAGAGGGGCTGTCAGAGCTAATAAGGACCCTTTGGACAAATTTCACTGGAGTTGCAACTCAGAGTGTGTGTGTCGTCAGGGCAGCAGGTGGAAGAGTGCTGTGTGAAAAGGCCATCCAGGAGCAGTGGCCTGTGGAGGGATTTGATGAACGAGTGAAGTCTGGCTGAGCTGAGGGGCACATTTGGCCTCTCCCTTTGACGGTCTCAAGTTTGGAGGACGGCACAGATCCCATGGACTCACACAGGGTCCATGCAGGGAGAGACAGAGAAAGATGCCAACTGGCACAGTTTCCCCATTTTACAGATGAGGAAACTGAGGCACACAGAGAGAAACTACCCAAGTTCATCCAGCAAGGCAGAACTGGGAGTAGAACCTGGGTTCAGAGTTCCCAGTGAAGGGGCCAGATGGAAGTGTAGGGTGGTGGTTCTGGAGGGCTCTGGGCTGAGGGAGGGTGGCAGGCCCTGGCCAATGAGGGTGTGACCTGTACCTGTCCTCCCCAGGGGCGCCCTCTCGCGACGTCCTGCTGGTCTCTGCCATCATCACCGTCAGCCTTAGCGTCACTGTCGTCCTCTGCGGCCTCTGCCACTGGTGTCAGCGCAAACTGGTGAGGCTCCTGAGGGCCCCTTGGAGGGCGGTGCCTGGCCCTGCACACTGGCCCCCCCCCACCCCGCAAAATTACAGGCTCGGGAATTTTCCCAAGGGTGCACACAGGTGACCCACCTGTCCACATAGTCAGGGGCACTTCCATAGAAATTCAGACCACGTGCATACGCATCCATGCATGCACACCCTGCCTTTACCCGGGTCTCGGCCCTATACTTCTGTGTATATATCCAAAGCCATGCATCTAGGGATACATTCGGGGACAGACTTAGGACTCACAGGCATTCGCACGCGAGCAGCTACACACACACACACACACACACACACACACACACACACACACACGCACGCCCTGCCTCCCGCATAAAGCACCGCAGGCACACACACGCAGACTGAGAATCGAGCCCCTACTCTAAGCACCGCGCCCCCTCCCCTCTGCCCGCTCCCCTTCATGGGCGTGGCCGAGCCGGTGGCCAATGCGGAGGCTCCGCCCGCCCCACCCCCGCACATCCATCCTGGCTGTTGGGTTTGTACAAGCACAAACGGCTCCTTTTCATTTTTAACGAGGGCTGGGGAATTAACGAGCAGGATTAGTCCATCAATAAGTAAGGAGACCGTCAGGAGGGACATTCATCCCCCGAGGGCGCCGGTGGGGGGAGCGGGGCTGAGCCGCCCGCCCCGCATCGCGCCGCCCCACCCAGCCCTCAGCCCGCAGCTCCCCGAGCCGCTGCTCCGCAAGACCTCCACTCCCGTCCCCATTCCTGAGACCTCCACTCCCGTCCCCATTCCTGCCGCCTGGCCCAGAAATGTAGTGGGACTTTAGGGGCAGCAGGGGGCGGGGGAGGCGACGGTTGGCCCGGGGGTGTCCGAGGTGCGACGCCTTTGGCGGAGTCAGGTGAAGGAGGGTCACTGGCAAGCATCCCCCATCTCCCTGGGCCGAGAATGGTGGGAGTAGGAGCAGGGCACCACCTCTGGGAACCCCATTCTCTTCCTGCGCAACCACAGGGGGGCCTTAAGGACAAGGGGGGAGCAGTGTGGCTGTGGGCACTGGGTGGGTAGAGGCTTCATGCCCCACTCCTCTGGAGGAAGAAAAGGGGCAGATACCCCTGGGAAGGGGTTTTGGGGTCTTGTGAGAGACCTGCAGGAAAGACCGGAGAGTCCCAGAACTCAGCATGCCTCCTTCAAGAAAGGCAAACTCAGGACTTGGGAGTATGCGGCTCCATCCTGGGTGTTGAACTTCAGGCAGCTCCGACCCCTGGGGAGGAGCCACAGTGGAGGCAGCTCTGCTCCCTCTGCGAGTGTGTGTGCATGTGTGCGAGTGTGTGCGTGACCCCATCCCCCTCTGCCTGCAGGTGTGTGGAACCGGGCTGGCTGCCCTGCTTTGTTCCTGGGTCCCCTGTGTCTGCGTCTGTCTCAGAATTTCAGGAAAGGTGGTGGAGGAGGCTGGGCCATGTGCCTCTGTGTGTGAGTGTCCTCGGAGGTTGGGGGAGTGGCTGAGTGTAGCTGCAGCCCTGAGCATCTTGTTGCAGGGCCCCTTAGGCTGTCTTGCTGTCTGTCTGGATTTGAAGGCCAGGGAAGAAGGCTGCATGAGCAGGCGCTGCTGGTGACCTTGTGTGTGTGTTCTGTGTGGGGTCTGTGCTGAGTGTGTTGACTTTGAGGGTATTGGTGCACTGTGTGTGTGTGTGTGTGTCTGTGTGTGTGTGTCTGTCGGTCTGTGTATGTCTGTTCACCCCTCAGTGGTGGGATGTGCATCAACTCATCACAACCCTGTGTGAGCCAATGCTGGGGTCTGCCCCACCCTCCTGGCCTCCCCTGCATATGTGCTGCAGTGTGTGGGTGTGTGTGTGTGGGTGTGGGTGTGGGTGTGGGTGTGGGTGTGTGTGATGAGAGATGACTTCCAGGACCCAGGTACAACTGAAACTGGTTTCTACCCCACCCCCATGCACCTCCAGTCGGGGCAGGGCCTGGGGACAGGAGTTCAAAGACAACAGCTTTTGCAGCAGATGGGGGGCTGTCAGCACAGGAAGGGCCTTGGGAGCTGAGAGATGCAGAAGCAGCCTCTTCCCTGGCCCCAGCCCCTCCCCGCAATCCCCAGCCAGGAACCCTCCCAGGGTCCAGACCACAGGCTGTCCCTCTTGACCTGCTGTGGATAGAATGCTACTCTCCCCAGTCCCCCAAGCCCTGCCACCCCCTCCTCTCTGCCTCAGGGGTTCCAGAAGCCAGGGAGCTCATTGATCAGGCTGTCTCCTTGCTCCATGGAAGGGACTTTAAAACGCTGTCCCATCCCCCAACACACACAGTTGTTGGGCTCTCCTTGCCTGCCTGTCCCCTCAGCAGCAGTGACGTGATACCCTGACAGCCCAGATCCCATTTCCAAACATTAATAACTTCCTTAATCTCCAGCTGGCTTTTTCCGGATCAGCCTGGCCACCCCTCCCTGAGAAGCGGGCTGGTGGTGTTGGGCTGCTTTGGAGCTGCCTAATGTCACCTGGACCCTGCCTGGTTTCCTGTTAACTTGGGTTGTCCCCCTGCCCTCCAAATCAAGTCCTGGCCTGGTTCCTGTCCCCCACAGCGCCTCGGCTCCTGCTGCAGAGCAATAGTCGAAGCCAGAGGGGAAGGTTCTCGGAGTTGGGGAAGGAAGAGGGGCAGACAGAGGCTCCCAGAATGTCTGTGGGGGCGCGGCTCGGAAAGGGCTGACCCTGCCCTTCCTGGCCTCGGGGAAGGGGCAGCGGACCAGCCTTACGAGAGGGTGCTGGCCGGGGCAAGCTCTCCTGCCAAGCCAGAAAGAAGGAAGAGAAGGGCGAGGGGTGGCATGGGATGCCCTCAGCAGCCCCGCTCTTGACCCACACTGCCTGTGTGCTGGAGAATAGTGGGGCGGGGCTCCTGCCTGAGGGTCTTGCCAAAGGGGGCCTGAGGTCACTGTGGCACAGCCTCGTAGGATCTTCCAACTTCCAGTTGGAACTGGGAATTATTTGAGATTTGGACCTCTGGGTAGTGATGGGAGGGATCGGAGATGGAGCTGTGAGTGGCAGCTTTTGTGAACCCAGGGTGTCCGGCATCTCTATATTTCAACTCTTAAAGTTCTGACTTAGAGGTAGCTGCTGGGGGCCCAGACTCCAGGGTGGATGGGGCCATAGAAGGGATACTTCCAGGTGAGGATTTCTGAGAACTGCCCAGTACCAGGTTCCACACTAGGTACCAGAAACCCACAGCCTTGCCTCTGTGGGAGCACATGCCGGGAGATAGGAGCTGAAGTAAGTAAACAGAAATACTCATATCTGTGATGAGAGCCTGGAGGGATGAGGAGTCTTCCTTCTAGGGGTTCATATGGTGACACCATTTCAGAAAGGAGGAAAGAGGCCAGAGAAGGGAAGAGACTTGGCTAGGATGACGGGGGAACATGTGGCATTGCTGGAGCCAAGCCCCAGGCAACGCTGAGGTGTAGGGCACTGCTGGTGGGATGAGGGAGCTTTGCTGCCAGTCTCCCTAGATAGGTGGCTCCCGTGCCTGGGAAGGGGCTGCCCCTGGCAGGAGCGTCAGGGAGCATGGCTGTGACAGGAATCATGGCAGTGACAGCTCTTACTCTGCTTTAGAGAGGATGGAATAATTGACTGTTGTGGCTGTGGTGCTGGTGCACATGACGGGGTGTTGGGAAGCATTTGTGTGCGCATGTGTGCGTGTGTGTGCGTGTGTGCGTGTGTGTGTGTGTGTGTGTGTGTGTCTTTGCAGCCGGGGAGGGGCAGGCCAGTGCCCAGTGGGAGAATGGGCTGGGAGAGGCAGCCCCAACCCCCGCACAGCCCCTGTCCCCCGACTGCCCATATCAGCCCTGGACCTGGCCCAGGTCTGTGGCCCATGGGTGCGTGTGAGGACGCTTGGTGGCAGCCAGGAATGTTAATGGGGCTAGGCTCTGCATGAGCTAAATTTAGAAACCCAAACTGAGAAGGTGAATGGTGCTCACCTTCCCGGCAGCAGGCCCAGTTGCCGCTGTGCCCATGGCCCTTCCTTTAGCTGGAGGACCTGGGGTACCCACCCGCTGCCCTGCCCCCTCCCTCCCTCTGCTAGTGTGAGGGACTCTGGGGGGCAGGGGCCCAGGCTGCCTCCCCGCAACTGCCTCTGAGTCAGCGGGCAGTCTCTCTTCCTAAGACTGCCTTCCTAAAACAGCCTTGCTCCTGCCTCACAGCCCCAGGGCACAAGGACCCCCCAGAGAACCCCCAGACAATGGTGGACACAGCCCCAAGCAGGACTGGGGATGTGGCCTTCTCCCCGCCCCCACTGCTCACATCACTGGCCACTGCCAACCTTGCCCTGCAGGATGCCACCCCCACCATCTGGGGGTGGTGACGTGGACAGTGTGACGTGGCCAGGCGCCTGAGAGCCGTCTGTCCGTGGCAGAGGGAACTGTGTTTCTGGGAGCTAGGCCAGAGCCCCAGGAGATAGGCAGACAGGAGGGGCTGATCCCTGGGAGTCAGGGATGAGGTTCAGGTTGAGGTGGGTGGGGCAGGTCCTAGAGCCTGATGGGGCCCAGGAGCTGCCAACCAGGGAGCAGGCATCCAGGGGATTGGCCCCCACCGTGGTGACAGCCTCGCACGCTGGTCCTGGCCTTGTTGCCATGGCCCGACTCCAGTCTATCTTCTTCCCCCCACCCCCGGGTCCCTGTTCTGGGGAGGTGGGGAGGGTACAGTCCTGTTCCCCAGGAGTGACCCCAGTGCTATCTCCACAGGGCAAACGCTACAAGAATTCCTTGGAGACGGTGGGCACGCCAGACTCAGGGCGTGGGCGCAGTGAGAAGAAGGCTATCAAGTAGGTGCCAGGCTGCCAGTTTGGGATGGGGCCACATAAGCAGCCCAGGTGGGAGGAGCCCCTTCTCTCCCCCAGCCCCACAGACCTGACCACACACTTTCACTTCCCTCACACCCTGATGCCATGCTCTCTACACCCTCCACACACCCCCAACAACTCAGGGGCCCCGTCTTTTCTGCCTGTGCCCAAGCCCCTCGCAGTGCTCCGGAGTCCCTGGCCTCCGTTTCCGCTGCTCGCACCGTCTGCGCCCACCTCAACCCTGGTTGCTGCTTTCTCATCCCACCCTCCTGTCACACACACTGTGCCCACCACCCGCAGGCTTCCCTGGACCTCCAGGCCCCTCTCATGGGGCCCCTGCTGCTAGGCTGGGGAAGCCCCTCCCTAGTGGGCCCCAGGTTCTTTTCTCAGATCCTGCCAGTGTTTGAGGATGACTTGGAAGTGGGGAGGCAGACACACCTGTGTCTGGGCCACTTGGGGAGCAGAGCGCTGGGGAGCAGTCCCTCCCTCCCCGTCACCCCCACTGGCTGCTGCGTGTCTGGCTGTCTCTGCCTCACCTAGGTCTCCTTGTTCTGCCGTAGAGCCCTCTTCAAGGGGTCTGCTCTCCCACTGCAGACCACCTTGGCCAGCCCTCTGCTGAGGTCACTGGGAGACACCAAGAGAAGTCCCCCACCCACCTGGCTGGGGACTCAGGCCACCTGGGCTCTGGAAATGGAGGCTTTTGCTGAGGGGGAGGCCTCTGTGCCCACTGGCCAGTGGCCCCAGCCCCTTCCTCTCTGCTGAGCCCAGAGGTCAAGGTAGGGGTGGTAGCCCCACATCTCAGCCTGGCCTGGACCAAGCCTGCCAGGCAAAGGGCTCTGCCTAGAAGCCGAGCGCCCCCAGCCCTCCCTACCTCCACTCTTCCTCCCTCTGAAGGCCTAGCCACCCTCCCCCTGCCCTCTGGCCCCTGCCCACTGCTGGTCTCCCCTTCCTTCCCCTGTGTGTCTTTCCCCTTCCCTTCCCGTCCCTTTCCTATTTCTCCACGTTCTCTTCTCCACTCGTCCCCAACCCTCCACCCCGCTCCTGAGGGCTCCCTCCCAGGTCCTCCTCTGCCCCATTTTGTTCATCTCTTGCACTGATCCTGTTTGGGGCCTTGGTAGGAGCTGTGTGCATGTGTCTGGGGTGGGGCAAGAGGAGGGATGGGCCAGGCTGAGGCTAGGGGAGGGCGGGAGGCTCAGGAGGAGGCTGTGGGAGCCTTTGAAGCTAGGTTGGTTGCGCAGGCTCCAGTCTTCAAAGCCAAGTGCTGGCAGGGCTCAGGGGCTCTTGCAGAGTGCAGGCCCGGGCTTTCTGAAGGCGAGGGAGCACGTGGGGGAACGCGGCCAGCCCAGCACCTGTGCCTCCTCCAGGACAGGCCGTTTACAGCTATAGGCCAGGGCTGGGGGCCTGTCTCTGCCAGGTGATCATAACCTTCCTGGATAGGGGTGCGTGTGGCAGGGCCCAGAGTCCTGGAAAGGGCCCACGAGAGGAGACAAGTATTCCCAACCAGGGGGAGGGCGGGCAGCAGGCTGTGCCAGGCTGGGACCAGTGCCCATGAGGGCTCTCTAAGACAAAGTGAGGCAGCAGCGGCCGTCCAGCCTACCTCTGTGTGGTCCTGCAGCCCCCACACTCACAATCCTAGCCTGCCCCCGATGCTGCTGAGTGGAGAGGCCCTCTGCCCCGAGGGACGGAAGCCACCATGTGTGTCTGCATGCACCTAGGCCTTTGCTTCTTTCCAGAGAACAGAAAGGTCCCAAGTAAGTGGAGTCACAGGAGGCAGAGCCTCCTTCCTGCACAGCCCTCCATGGGCTTAGGACCCCCCACAAAGGATCGTCTTATCAAGGATTCTGGGAAACTGTGTTCTTTAGCAGTGCTTTCCAAACTGCGTTCCTCAGGGCCCTTGTGCCCCACAGATGAGTCATAGCTATTCCACGAACCAAGGGTCTCATGTCCAACTAAGTTTGGGGAACACTGCACACTCTATCTCCCTCTTGCCGATAGTGATATTCATGGGCACATTAAAGGCTCTGAGAAGTCCTGCGGTAAAGGAATCAGTGTCTCCCAAATTTCTTTAATCAAAGATCCTTTTTTCCAGTACCGCAGTGGAAAAACCTGAGGGACCCTGGAGCTCTTCAGAACACAGAGTGGGAGACAAGTCTGGCAGTGGTGACTCTGGGTGGATTTTTTTTCTGGGACCTCGGGTTGGATGGCCCTAGATACTGGAGATCTGGAGGGAGCGGGAAAGGGGGGCTCCTACCTGTTCCATCTTTGTTACACCTGACACAGGGAGGCCCCATCCATACCCTTGTGTGAGGCTCTGCTGGGAAGGGACATCTGTGGTGGGAAGGGGTTTTTTTTGTCAAGGGATTATAGGTTCCCCTGGGGCCTGTCCTGCCTCCTCCATACCCACCACTTACTGCCCCTGTGAGCTGGCTCTATGCTTTGGCTTTGAACCCTGCACACAGAGTTCCCTGTGAGACATTTCCAAGGTGTACTCTGGACAGAGAAATCTGTCTACAGCAGGGATGCCCAATGCCACCATCTCATCTGGGCCTATGGTGGCAGCTCAGTCTCTCTTCATCTTTCTCACTTTTGTGCCTGAGTCTGAGGTTAAGAACCAAGGTCAAGGTCAAATTCTAAATGGAGGAAAAAGCAGGTCCCACAAGAACATGTTTGCTTGATCCTGGGGGGTGGGGTGTGCCCCCACCGGTACCCTTCCCCACACTGCCCCACCTTGGCTTGGGGAGCGGCACAGCCTCAGTCCTCCCCAGGCCCACCCCAGCGCTCTTCCCGGGGCCCCTTCCCTAGAGGCATTCCCGTGCCTGAAACATGGCTGCCTTCCAGAATAGTCACTGTCTCTATTCCCCCTGTACTCCCAGTCCTGCTTCTTGGGGTCCCAGTAGCCTGATGAGCTGGTGGCGCCCCTTGTCCTTGGCTCCCAGGGTTTCTAAGCCATGCCCTCCACCGGCCAAGGCTTCTGCCACCCACCCCACCTGCAAATCCCCACGTTCTCAGGAGAAGGTGGAGAGTGCAGGGTGAGGGTCCCTTCCAGACCCAGCAGCTCCACCTTGGAAAGGGACAGGGACCGAGGGAGGGGCTGCCCCGGCAGGCAGGCCAGGGACACACTGAGAGAAGGACAGGTTCCCGCTACAAAGGACAGAAGGGCCCCCTGGTTACCTTAGTGACATCCTCAGCAAGGTCAGAGGCCCAGGAAAGCTCCCCTTTCAGGGGAGTGGGGTGACCCAGCTGCCACATTTGCAAGGAGTAGAGATGGTCTCCAGCTCAGCTGAGATCCCCCAGTCTTAGGTTAAGGCTGCAGCCCAGCCTCACAGAGTAGAAGAGAGAGCAGAGGAAGCCAGGGAGCCCCTCGGGCCAGTGGGAAGAGGAGGAGAAAGATGGGCAAGGGGCTGGGCCTGCCCCAGGAGGGCCTCAGTGGAGAGAAGGTGGAAGAGGAGAGAACCTTGAGTTCTCCAGTATTAGAGCTTTTATTCTGCAGTGAGAGAGTTGATAGTATAGCAGTTACAGCCAGTCTTCTCTTTTGACAGGCAGGGAAACTGAGGCCAGGAGAGGTAGAGCCCAGCAAGTTGGCACCTGGGCCTGATCTGCCTTTCAGGTCCATCTAGCCAGAAACCAGCACTCTCCTTCTCCCACTCCCCCTGCTCACCCCAGGCCTCGTCCCCAACCCTTCTCCCCTCTGTCCCCCTCCTCTCATCATTTTCTCTCTCCCACCAGTTTCCCAGGTGCGAGGCTCCGGTCTGCCGCCTGCCGCTTGCCTCCTTTCTGTGTGGCTTCCTGGCCCTCGAGTGCGTGCACGTGTGCATGGGTATGCTTGCACATGTGTGCGTGTGCGTGTATGCGTGTGTGTGCCAGGCACAGACTGCGGTGCCCACCTGCCTTTCTTCCTCCCGCAGGAGCTGACCCACGAAGCCCTGCCCACTGTGTGCCCGGCCCCGGGGCCCTGGTCCCTTCTGCCCCCGCAGGACTTGCAGTTCTTGTTTCTTCTTGTATCTCCCTGTTTTCTCCCCTCTCTCTCTGCCCCTCCAGTGATCTAGACAGAGACTTTTGGAATAACAATGAGAGCACAGTGCAGCAGAAATGGAGCTCCTACCCTCCCAAGGAGTTTATTCTAAACATTTCACCCTACGCCCCTTATGGCGACCCACGACTGTCCCTCAAGTGAGTGACTTTACCTGGTTTGATCATATGTACCGAGTATCCGCGCACGCCCTCCTTCCCTCCTCCCGCCCCCACCCACCCCTGGCCCGCTCACTCCCTCTCTCCTCTCGCTCCTGTCCCCCAACTTCCCCACCCATCCACCCCATGGGCAGGCCGACCATGGAGACGAGCAACCCCACCTGCCCCCGCCCACCTGCCTGCCCGCTCCCGTCCCCTCCCCCAGGGCCAGCCTTAAAGGAGAGCCTCCTCGGCAGCCATACCTGGCCCCCCAGCTGGTCCCGGGGCCCACCCCACCTTCTGTGCAGTCAGGATGGGGTTGCCCGTTTGGGTCCCGCCCCCTCGGTTGTGGTCGCTTCTTCCTCCCCGCTGTGTGCTGCCGTGGCTGCTCGGTGGTCGGTGGTCGGTGGTCGGTGGTTCGTGGCGGTGGTGGCGGTGATGGTGGTGGTGGTGGTGATGAACTCTGACTAACACGGCTTTCTCTTTCTCCCTGCCTTGGGGCCTCCTGGCCTGGACAGCCCGCTCTTCCTCCGTCGTTAACCCTTCGTTGTCCTGTGGGATAGAGTTGGAGGTGGCTGCCCTCCCCCAACCCCCGCCGCCCCTGCCCCAGGCGGTGGGGAGGGGCCCCCCCTCCGTTGTCGTGGTGCGTTGTTCTCCGACCCCCAGCCCGCCCGGTCCCCCTCTCTCCTCTCTGCAGGCTCCGCTGTTAACCCATTTGCAGTGCTGATGTCTCTCTCTCTCTCTCTGTCTGTCTCTTGTCCGTCTGTCTCTCTCCTCCTCCTCTCTCACTGTCTCTTTCTTCCTTTTATCTGTTATTGTTTTTCTTCCTCTTCCACCCCCCGACCCCCACATATGGCCTGCCCTCTCTCCCCCACCGCCACCCCCGGTGCCCCTCTGGCCTGGCTGCCTCATGCATGCCTCCAGTGGCACCCTCCTGTCCGGCGCCAAAGTGGCCGCCGCAGCGGGGCTGGCGATGGAGCGGGAAGGCCGGCTGGGGGAGAAGCCGGCGCCGGTGCCGCCAACTGGAGAGGACGCCTTGAGAAGCGGCGGGGCTGCCCCCAGCGAGCCGGGCAGCGGTGGCAAGGCGGGGAGAGGCCGCTGGCGGACGGTGCAGAGCCACCTGGCCGCAGGGAAGCTCAACTTGTCCAAGTGAGTGATGGCGCCCCATGGCTGCTGGAGCCGTGAGCTCAGGCCTGCCCTGCCAGGGTGGACAGCGGGACCCCTGGCATTCCCGCTGCTGCCCCCAGAGGTGCCGTCCTCGGCCCCTGGCTCATTCCATCCCTTCATGAGACTCTCCCATCATCCTTGCCATCTGGCACAATGAACTCAGCCATACAGTGATGCATTTCAGCCTCTGGCTGATGCCCTGTCAGTCCCTTCCTTTGCCAGTGACCAGGTCATTCCATTTTCTGCCCCCAGGGCAGCTTCATTTCAGTCCCCGGGTCATCCCATCCTCTTTGATTGGCCACCCCATCTCAGCCACCAGGTCATCCCTCCATGGGCAGCAGGCCTGTGGTTGTTCCATCTCATCCTGGGTATCTGGCCCACTCTCAACCTGACAATCACCCATCAGCTCCCAGGCTTTCCCTCTTACTGCCAGCAGATGGCTCTAGACCCAGAAGTTGAGCCATTCCATTTTTGACCATTGGGTGACTCCATTGGCTGTCCCAGTCTTGCTTGAACCATACATCATCTGTTGTGGAAGCCACTCACGAGCAGCCGCAGGCTGCCCCATCGGTTCATCCTCATCTCGGCCATCCCCGTTGGCTGTCCCAGTCTTGGTCACCAAGCTATCCCACCACTGGCTGTTGGGACCATGTATTCCTGGAGGTTGGGTTGTCAAACCCCAGCTAGCTTCACTCGCCAGATATCATGGGGTGTTCTAGATATCAGGCAGAAGGAGCCGTCCCCTCTGTAATAGCTGTCTGAGCTTGTCGAACCGTCAGGCCCACTCTTGGCTGATGGACGTAGGATTGGCCCCTGTTTTCCACAGACAGTATATCCCCTCTCATGGGGCAGCTTTATTCTCATCTTGGCCTTTGGAAACTTCTGATTCCCCTCATCAGAGCCCTTCTAGGTCCTGAGTCCTTTGAGCTGTGACCAGTCTCCCTTGGGGTATGAATTCCATTTTCAGAAGTTGGAACTCCCAGTTAATGGAGCAGCCTCCCACTTAACAGGCCAACAGCCCTGCCCCTTCCTAGCTGTTGGGCCATCCTGTTGCCTCAACTGAGGGCCCTCCTGATTCTCTTCAGAAGACCTGTGGTTCCTGCCATTGGGAGCACTGAAGGCCACTGTACCGAGATCTCTTCCGCTAGTTGGCTTGAGTGCACACAAGCCAATTTCTCCCAACATCTGGCCTCAGGAGGGTCCCACAGGGAAGCCACACACCCCTTCAGAGAGCCCGGCCCAGTGCCCCACCCTCCCAGCCTGCCCCGGCCAGTCTCCAGGCTGGTTAGGCCTCCATGCCATCCGCTGCCTCCAGGCCTGGAGGAACCAATTTTAGTTTCCTGTGACTGAGAGGTTGTAAATTGGACTAATTTTGGATGTGATAGGAAACCAAAATGAGGTCACCAAGGAGGAGGAGGAGGCAGCTGCCAATATGCCGCCCTCCCTCTGCCTTGACCTGCCCCCAGGAAGCTGTGGGCCTACCTGGCCGGCCAGGCCTGGGCCTGCCCCTGGAGGTAGCCCGGATTTCAGGCCTGAGTCAGGCAAGGCTGCCACCCCTCCAAGACCCCAGCTAAAGCCACGTTTTGCTTTCTTCTCTCTTTCTTTCGCTCTCTCTTTACTATACTCTTTCTCTCCCTCTTTCACTCTCTCTTCTTCTTTCTCTCAGCCCACAGGGGTAGCCTAACTGTTGTCTTTTGGTTCCCAGGGTAGGCTCAGAGGGTGAGCAAAGCTGAGGTCTGGTTGCGGTGGTGAAGGTGGCTCCCAAGGGCTCTGGGGCCTCCTCCCTTGGGCAGCCCAGGGGATACTTGGCTGCCCCATGGCCCTAGACCAGAGGTCAGCAAACTTACTCAGTAAAAGGCCACTTGGGAAATATTTAGGCTTTGTAAGCCATATAGTCTTGCACAATGACTCAACCCTGCCATTGTGGAATGAAAGCAGCCAGAGACACTATGTAAACTAATGCCAATGGCTTGGTTCCAATAAAACTTTATTTACAGAGACAAGCAGCAGGCCAGATGTGGCCCACAGGCAGTGGCTTCCCAACCCCTCCCCAAGACCACTGGATTGAGAGGTGGAGGGAAGAGACAGAGGAGGAGAAGATTGGAACCCCTGAAGTTCCAAGATGAGAAATGATTCACCCAAAGCTGCTCATTCAGCCCAGTCTCTGGCTCCGCTCTGGTGCCTGGGGGCAGCCTGGCTCTAGCCCTGCCTGTGGGATATGGTGAAATCTCCAGCCAGCGCATGAAGCAGACAGATTCTCCAGGGGTGGCCAGGGACTTCTGACTCCAACCACTGGCATGGGGAGCTTTTACCAATACAGCATTTTCAACACAGCCCAACCTCATTAGATCCTCATGGCAATTCTGTGACAGAGGAAGCTTGGGGATTATTTTATTACTCCCATTTCGTAGATGAAGAAACTGAGGCCCAGAGAGGTGGAGTCACTTTTCCAGAGTCCCATATTTAGTAAGTGGCAGAGGTGGGGTTTGAACCCAGTTCTCTCTGAGGCTATACTGCATCTGACCAGCCATGTCCTAGTTCCTCTCTGTCCTTGCCCCACTTCCCAGTGCATTTCAGAGATGCTGATGGGCCTGTGGGAGAGCATCCCCTTGCAGATACATCAAAGACAGTCACCCTGTTCTCTGTTAGAACTGCGGTGAAGTGTCGGATGAGGGGATACTGGGTTCCACCCTGTCTGCACTCTTTCTTGGTCCAGTCCTCTGACTGGGAGATATTTCCAAGGTCCCAGGAGAGGATGCTGGACCTCAGAAACAAAGAACCCTGGAAAGAGGGCAAAGATCCACGCCAGAGCCTGAATCCTAAGGCTGCGCTGGCCACAGGGTAGAGGTCTGCCGCTTCCTTGCCTCTGTGGACAAAGTATAAGAACTAATGGCTTCCCCGGCCTCCCCAGGATTACTAGGCCAGCTCTGCACTGGCCTGGATTTCTTCCTGTCTCCAAAGGATGGCAGTACTTAGAACACAGAGGCAGACTTTCCTGGTGTCCCCCAGCGAGATAGTGGGAGGGGCCACAGCAGCTCCCTCCACCCCTCCCACTCCAACATGACAGGCAGCCGCAGGGCCCAGGGGACCTGCCTTCACCACGCAGCCTCGGCAGCACTCGCAGCCCACTCAGACCAGCAGGGAGGTCGGCCTAGCCAGGAGGTATTCTGGCACTAGCTGAGCCAGGGCCAGAAGGTGGGTGGGCAGAGCCGACCTGGGGCCTCAGGGTGGGCGCGAGGGCTTTGCAGCCTCCTGGGCGAGGCAGTGGCGGCGACGGCGGTGGCGACAGCTCCGATGGAGGCCTGGCGAGGTCCGGCAGCACGCACCCTGCACTGGGGCCTCCTAGTCCTGGCCCTCGGCTTCTTTCTCTTCCACTGTGATCCCTTCATCTGCTTCTCCTTTCTCTCCTCTCCTCCACCTGCCCCAAGTTTCGAGGACTCCACCCTGTCCACGGCCACTACCCTTGAGTCTATCCCCAGCTCCACGGGAGAGCCGAAATGCCAGCGACCCCGCACCCTGATGCGGCAGCAGAGCCTGCAACAGCCGCTGAGCCAGCACCAGCGGGGCCGGCAGCCCAGCCAGCCCACCACCAGCCAGAGCCTGGGCCAGCTACAGGCCCACATGGCCTCGGCGCCAGGCCCCAACCCCCGGGCCTATGGCCGGGGCCAGGCTCGGCAGGGCACCTCGGCCGGCTCCAAGTACCGGGCGGCGGGGGGCCGCAGCCGCTCCAACCCGGGCAGCTGGGACCACGTGGTGGGGCAGATTCGAAACCGAGGCTTGGACATGAAATCCTTCCTGTAAGTCCTCCCCTTGAGCGGGCCGGCCCCCACCTCCCTGACCCAGCCTCCTGCCCCCCAGATCTCCTTGGGAGCAGCTGGTTGTGTGTACCTCCCGGCCCTCCATCCCCTTGGCAGGGTGCCAAGCAGACTCGGCAGCCCCTTCCTTAGCCTCTTGTGGCTCATGCCTGAAGGCCACCACGGAAGGATTCTCAGCCACCTCCCTATGAGGACCCCTGCCCCCCTCAGTGCTCTAGGGCTCAGGGAAGTTCCCTCCTAAAAGTTAGGTGGAGACACTGGACAATGCCCTGAGATACATCTCTTCTCCCCAGTTAGTCCCAGGCTGCTCTTGGCCTCCTGGCCAGTCTTCCTTCTCTCCTGTGACCTCTCTCCTCCCCCTTCTGCTCCCAAACCCATCCCTTTTACTCATCTCCAGCCCTGCCTCCTCCCCTGCAATTTACTTCTGCCCTGTAACCCGACTCTGCTAGCCTTCCTGGCCCACACCCCTCCCTCCCTCTCACTTCCTCTATCCCTGTCCCTACCACCAGCCCTCCCCCATCTCTCTGACCTTCTATAGCCACCTGTCCTCCAGCTCCCGTCCTGACTTCCCAAGTCTCCTTCCTCCAGTAATGACCCATCCCCTGAGGACAAATCTGAGATGTTGCCCCAAAGCTTTAGAAAAGGTTGTTTCTAAATTGGAGCTTTCTTTCAAGTATACAGGTCTAAGAAGTAACAACACACCATCAGTGTCTAACATTAACCATTCCCTCCAGCCATTCGCCTACCCCCTGCTCTCCCTGGAGGGGCCCCACCCAGGAAGCCCCCTCCCCAGCATCTCTCTGGACATCTGCCCTCCACTCTCAGAGCCTAAGACAGGTCTGGGCTGCCATCCCCAATATCAGCCCCCTCCTTTGCCCTAACATGAGCTTCCTTCTAGGCCCTGGGGATTGTTCCCATCGCCCAGGTCTTCCCTGGGAGCACTTTTCACGGAGCAGGAGACCAGCACACTAAGCCTGGGCGAGGAGAAAGGGAGGAGGAAAGGGAAGCATTGGCAAGATATAGGGATTCTGAAGGCAAGCAAGTTCCTCGGAGCATCCTGTCTCTCCTCTGAGACCTCAGCCAGGCCTTCCCGGGCAGATGGGAGCGCTGCCCTGGGAGAGGCACCCCATCCGAAGAGGCCCTGCCGTGCCAGCTTCCCATACCCGTGCGAGTGGCCCATGGCCAGCAAGACATGCTGCCTGTGACTCTTTGGCAAATCAGGACACCATATTCTCTGGGGCTCTACCCCACTCGAGGACCTGCAGGAATCTAACTGGACGCCTGCACAAGATGAGATGCCCAGAAGAGCCTCCTGTCTTCCAGGTGGCGGTTTGTTTTGGGACAGAGGCCGTGATCCAGGCATGGATCTTGGAGAGTCGAGGGAATTGGTTCTGCGTGGCTTGAACAGGACTGAGAGCCTGCTGGGCCCCTGCACGTCCCTGCTCCTCCCCACCTCAGACTGTCTTATCACAGCTATCACCCTACTTCCTGTTCCAGCAGCCATCAGACTGGGCCAGGGGCCTGCCAGAATCCTGGGTACCATCTCTTTCCTGCCTGCTGCCTTCTCAGCTAACCAGGATTGGTCCAGCATCACGCATGCAACAGCATCCTCTGTCCCTGCTCTGTGCCTCAGGACAAGTCTCATGTCCCCCTAGTTGCTGGCAACCTCCAGAGCTCACCTCAAGGGTCAGCCAACTTTTCCTAGAAAGGTCCAAATAATAATTTAGGCTTTGCAAGATGCATGTGATCTCCATCACATATTCTTTTTTTCTTTAAAACAACCCTCTAAAAATGTAAAAACCACTCTTAGCTCGTGGGCTGTAATTTGCCCCTTGATTTACAATTTAGCTGCCCTGTTTCTGAGGCTCTTTTCTTGCCCAAACGCTGGTGGCTCCAGTAGAGAGGCAGGTGGCGAGGGTTGTCCCGACCCTCCATGATCCCACCCACCCCTTGCAGGGAGGGCAGCAGCCCTCTGCTTGATGGTCATGACTCCCCTAACATTGCCAGCTTCTCCCTCCACTCTCCAGCCCCTGCCCCTCATCCTAACCCTTGCAGCCTGCAGAGCTGGAGAGAGTGACGAATCGGGAATTTATGCAGAGGAGCTGTTCTGGTTTTAAGAAGAGAAAAAGGAGTATCTAAAAAATGCATTAACTGGGGAAAAAACATGTTGTTTTCACTGAGTTTGCCTTCCCCCAGCACAACTAGCTCCCGAGCAGCCAAATGGAATTTTACCAACTCTGAAACAGTACTGGTGGGCAGAAAACAAAGAAAAGGAGGATTTGTCCTGAGGGAGGGGACAGAGTTTTTTCCCGAAAGTTAGATCCCAGCACAAGGGTCAGCCTGGAGTAACTGTGCCCAGGACCAAAGATGCAAAGACAGGGAGGGGTACAGCAGCCACTTAGCTCCCTCCGTTCACTGGGACCCCAGAGGTAATGTCCCATTTTCCAAGACCCTCGTGCCTTCGCCCCTCACATCAGAGGCTATTTCTCGCCTGTTTGTTCCCTGTTTGACAACTGCTCTGAGAAGTTAGAGCAAGCTCTTCCTCTGTAAACCTCGCCTCCCTTCACAGTGGTTGAAGTGGTAGGCTTCCTGACCCAGCATCCTCTCCCTTCCAGAATACTCCGTCAGCCCTACTGTCTTCCCTTTGGCCCTTCTTGAGACATGCTTTCATGCCTGGCCTGTCCGAGAACCCCTCCCTCTCCTTTTGTTCTGATGAGAGGCCCAGCACTGGAGGAGCTCCACAAAGCACCCAGAAAACGCTCACGGACTCTGATGGTCTTCGGGGACAGCAGGGTCGCCAATGATGCTCCCTTCTCCCCCGCCCGGCAAATGCGGGTAACCTCGCAAAGACCCTGGCAAGTTGCCCGATGGTTCTCTGAGAATGCCCCCTACTAAAGGTGTCACACTTGGCCTCATCCGGCTGCCCACATGTCCACTCCAAGAGAGTCTCGCCTTCTTGCTTACCCCCTCCCCGTTCAGCCTTGACCGTGCTCCCTCAAAGCACGATCTCTCACTGCAGGCACAGGCTCCCTGCAGTCCTGCCAAAACTTCTCCAGACCTTGCCAAGTTCCTGCACTTTCTCGCCACGTTGGCTTGTGGTGCCTTCTGGACCTCTTCTCCAATGAAAGGCCCTTGACCTGGACTCAGCAGTGGTGCTCATTCCTTGGATCTCCAGTAAGGAGGACACAGGAGACAGCCACTATGGCCGAGTTGCCATATACCACAAAGGACTTTCATTCTCCTCTGATGGGCTTGTATATCCAGGAGCCTAGGGGAGGTAGCTCCTTAGACCCTACCTGGCTTCAAGGACATCTGGTTCACCATGACACAGCGTTGTCTATGAAGGGCTTCCATAAGGACAGGGTGCAGTGCCCATTGGATTTCAAAACTTTCTAAGCCTGCGCAGTGCCGGTGCAGGATAGTGACGGAGCCCCTCCCTCTTCTCCCAGTGGCCCAGATGGTCAGAGCGAGTCCAGCTGGGCATGCATTAGCCTTTGAAATCTGTGGGGTCCCAGGGCCTATGCTCATTCCCCCCACCCTAACCCCCGTGTTCCCTTGGGACTGTCCCAGCCACAGGCCACCTCTGCAGGCCTCTGCCCAGCCCCTTGCAGTTTAGCTCTGGAGAATCTTGCTCTTGGCTCGGACCAGTGGAGTCTCAGGCCGTAGTCACCTCCCCTCCCTCCCTGCCTCCACTCTCCCCACTCTATCCTGCAACTGTTGACGTTTGCTTTCTTTCCTGCAGGGCCAGTTTCTTACACTTTTTTCTTCTCTCTCTTTGTCTCTGTCTCTCTCTCTCTCTCTTTCTCTCTCTCTCTCTCTCTCTCCTTCCCCCCTGCCCCCGCCCACGGGGCCTCCTCGTTTCACCCTGGCCTGTGGGCTGCCCACCCCGGGCAGGGAAGGCCGGATGGTGGTGCTATCCTTGGTCTTAGGGCTTTCGGAACAGGATGACTTTGCCAATATCCCTGACCTGCAAAACCCAGGAACCCAGCAGAACCAGAACGCTCAGGGGGACAAGAGGTACGAGCACAGGCGAGGGCCTGCGGCGGCGGCGGCAGAGAAGGAGGCGCGGAGAGGCCGCCTGCCTCGACCAGCCCCAGCTGCTGGACGAGGTGGTGGTGCCTTCAGCGGATGCTGGAGCAGGAGGACAAGCCCCCTCCCCAGCCGGTGCCCTCACGCACGGCCACCTTGGTGGTGTTCCTGGGGTCTGAGGCCACTTGCGGCCATCCTGGGACCATTCTGGATCAGGCCTGCTCTCCGGCATGCTTGCCCCGGCCCGGAGCAAGCGCAGCCTTTTCTGCCCCATCTTCCTGCTTGGCTCCTCTCTGCTGCCCCTCCATCTTTCATCTCTGTCCCCACCCTAACCGGAAATCCCTGTTTCTCTGGTGGTTGGTGGGCGGGGGGGATGTCAGGGAAGGGGCGCCAGCCTGTTCTCCCTCATCCCCACCCCCTCAACCTCCCTCTTGCCTGGAGGTCCTGTTGGGCTGCTTGGCTGATGGAAGAGGAGCCCATGGTGGGAGGGTCTGGGGCATGGGAGAGGCCTGGTGACCAGAAATAACCAGAAGGCTCTCCCCTGAGCCAGGGCACCAGGACGGAGCTGGGGAGGGCCCGGAGAGGTGCAGGCAGCCGTCCTGAGCAAGGGTGAGGCCTGGCTTTGTTGGGTTCCCTGTCACTGCAGCTGGCCTCGGGACCCTGTGGAGACTGGGCATAGCCTGTGTGGCCACAGCACAGGCCAAGCAGAAGGCTGGTCACTTAAACTGCCACAGCCTCAGCTATCAGGAATTCAGGGAAGCATCTCCTACTGTCTCCATCTCAGGGAGGGGGCGGGGCGCTGCTTATGGGCAAGGGGTAGGGTGGGAGGTCCCAGGGTTCAGGCGGCATCCCACAGCTGGGGCCAGTGGATGCGTGACCTTAGGTTGGGTTGACCACACCTGTGGTTTCCAGGATGAATTAGCCTTTGGGAATCATGGGAGGAGGGCTTGTCACCTTGATCGGGTCTGCTTCCCATCAGACCAAAGGCCTGCAAGAGAGCATGTGGCCTGGCAGCCAAGACATCTGCCTTGCCGCTCTGGTTCTGCCAGAGCCTCGTTCTGCAGCCTTGGGCAAGTCACAGCCCCTTTCTGAGTTCTCTGCTCACTTATGTGTCCAGCAAAGGATTGGACAGGCTAACCTCTAAGGAATGGCCCCTCAGGCTCAGATATGCCAAGCTTTTCATGAGGGAAACAGGCCTTTGGGCTGGGGCATGTGTCCTGTGAACTGGGCAGGGACTGTTTGGACAGGCCATCCTGAGGCTCTTGAGAGGCCCCCAGGGGCCAGAAGGGACTGTCCCAGGCTGCTGTCCTGGGCTTGTGGGCTAGGGAGGGTGGATAGGCTGAAAGGCAAGATGGCCGGCTTGCCTGTCCCTCTGGTGGCTCCTGGAGACCACCCCTCCCAGTTTCTTCCCATCCTGAATCCACAGTTGCATGGTCTGTGGTGGGCAAGGCTGAAAGTCCCCAGAGAGTGGGGACTTTCACTGAGTGGCACAAATGGTGTCAGGCGCTGAGCCCATGTGCAGGGGTACTGGAGGAGTGGAGTCTGCCACCCCTGACCCACCTGGGCACTACAGGAGCTGTGACTTCCTGAGCCAGGGTCTCAAAGCTGGGCTGCAGGGCAGTCAGAGGGCCACTGGGAGGGCCAGGGGCCAGAGGCGAGAAGGCACACAGGGGGTGGCTGAAGTCCTCTGAACGCCCACTAAGAAGCTGAGACTGGTGCTGGGAAAGGTGTGAGGCATGAGGGAGCAGAAGCAGGCTGGAAACGAGATTTCACATCACCCATGTGTTAATGAACCGGCTCCATTGTCACCCACAGTCTATTTTTACCTCCTTGCCACTTAGGTCTCACTCCATATTTAACACACCCATCCCTTCTGATCATCACATCAGCTTGTCCCCTGCCTTCCTGGGAAAGGTGGGTGTGGGGGTGGAGGCCGTGCGCCCTCGCCACCACCCAGCCTGACTTTCCGAGTGGATCGTGCCATTCCCGCCTCGTCATGCCCACCCCGCCTCGTCATGCCCACCCATCCTGGAAACTCATTTCTCATGGCCACTGGGGTGCTTCTCGGGTGGTGGACTGCCACAGGGGTCCAGAATCCAAAGTTTCCTTCCCAGCAGACTCTCCCCTTCCCAAAGCTTGGCACCAGCACCACCCACTGGGCACCGGGCAGCTTAGAGCCCCACCCCTCTGAGCTCCTAGACCCTCAGACCTTGGGGTGGTGGCCTTGGGGCGGCTGTCCCTCCCTCTTCAGCCTTTCCTTCTAGACCCAGGGTCTGCCCTTCTGCCCCCAGCCCCACCTTTCCCTCCCCAGCTGACCCCTTGACCAGATGTCTCTGGAGGAAGGAGTGGTGGCCCTTGGCTGTCACCGGGGAGGACACTCAGCCCCCTTGGTCTGTGAGCAGCAGGCTCATGGGAGACAACGCCCCGGGAGAGGAGTGGCCATTCCAGGTTCCAAGCAGCGTGGGAGTGTGTCCAACAAGCAGCGGGAGATGGGAGGGCCAGTCACTACCTCTGTCCCCACGATTCTTGGTGTCCCTGAAGTCCCCCATCTGGGATCCTTCAGCTTCTGGGCCTCGGCACCACACTTCAGACTGCGCTCCCAGGAGGGAGGGAGGGAGGCCCTGGCTCCACGCCCTGCTGCGCCCATTCCGCCCTCAACCACTCTGCTCGTGTCCCCACACCATGCTGTCTGCCATCGTTTCACCACTGCTTCTTGGGATCCAAATGGTTTCCACCGCGGCCCACCCCCACCCTAAGTGGGGGACAGGGCAAGGCGGGGACCAGGCCACCCCCATTGCTCTCCCTACTCTGAAGCCACCATGTTCCTCTGTCACGGTGTGTGTCCCCCGCCTCCTCTCTGCCTCTCCTGTTGGCCGCACGCTCCTCCCTGTCCCCTCGTCCACCCGGCAGCCTTCACACGTCTCTGACTAACTTTCTTGGCCTCTCTCTCCCTCTGTCTCCTTTCTCCCATCTGCTCCTCACAGGGCTGCCCTGGGCCGGTGATGGGCCCCTCGGCCTCTCCCTCTGCCTCTCTCTGTGCCTCTCGCCTCTGTCTCTCTGTTCTGTGACCTCCGACAGCTTCAGTGGCGCTGACCATCTTTCCCAGGCTGCTTGGCAGCTGTGCCGACGCTGCGGCGTGGCCAAATAACTCTAACGTTCTCATATCTTCAGCAGTCAATCTCGCACTCTCCCTGCTCTCCCACTCTGTTTCTAACCTGACTTTACCTCTCCAGCTGTTTCGGGCTCCTTTCCTTCCCCCTGCCTGCCCGTGTGAGCACGTGTCCTCTCGTGTGTGTGTGTGTATGTGGTGCGTGTGTCCACATGTCCATGTGTGCCATGGCCCTCTGGGAGGGGCGCCCGCGTGTCGCTGGGTGGAGTGGGCGTTTCCGTGTTGCAGAGGCAGGGCCAGGTTTTCACAGCAGGTGTATCGTGCTTCTGATAATCAGGATGTTGGGCCCTGAAACCACTCCCTGCCTTTTCCGTTTCAGTTTGTCCCCCTTCACGTGCACACGCGGCATGCCTGGGTCTCCCCAATGCATCTCCTCTTGGGATCCCTGCGTGCCATCGCTGTATGTGTGTCGTCGCTGCTGCTGTGGTTGGCCTGCCTGTGGCCTCTGCCATCCCCTCCCTGCCCCTCTAGATGTCTGTGGGGCTCATGTGCGTGTGTGTGTGTCCATATGCATACGCGTGTGCGTGTGTGTATGCGCATATGTGTGTGTGTGCGTGCATTGCGTGTGTGTGTATGTGTGTGCGTGCATGTGCGTGTGTGTGCGCACGTGCACCCTGCTTTGGGATCCTGATGTCTCCCCTCCAGGGCCTGGCATATTCCGTGCATGTCTGTCTGTGCCTGTCGTGGTCACCTGTGTGCTGGAGGCTCTCTACCAGAGGGCCATGGCTCATGTCCACCCTCAGCGTGTGGCTCCCAGTTTGTGGCTGTGTGCTCTCAAAGCTGTTCTATTTTAGCCTGTCCTGAGCCTCATGCTGCTGGTCCCCCATCTCCTCCTCCCTACCTACCCCTACCTCTCTTCCTCCTCATGGGACATTCCAGCCTGGTCCCTGGGCAGGCTTTTAGTGCCCCCTTCCTGACCCCCAGCTGAACGGAGCCTGGGCTTACCACCCAGCCATTGGGTCAAAGAGCCTAGCATCTTGGGAACGGCATGGAGTCAGGTGCAGACAGGGCTTCTCGGTGGTGCCCGTCTTTCTGTGACCCTGGGTGAGAGCCTTACCAAATGCACAGTCTTCAGCAAGTGGGAGAAGAATGCGAACTGGGGAGCAAGGGGGTGTAGGCTCACCCTATCCAATATGGGGCCATTAAACCTAAATGAGCTTACATTCAACAAAATTAAAATTTCAGCTCTCAGCCACACTGGCCACATTGCAAATGCTCAAATGCACACGTGTGACATGTGGCTGCTCCACTGGACAGCACAAATGCAGGACACTCTGTCACTATGGAGAGTTGTCCTGACCTCACCTGGTCAGTCTCGTGTCTGGAGGGTGGGAAGAGGATTCTTGATGAGCCCAAGCAAACACAGGTGGGGCATCTGGGAAACAGACATTCTGGGCGTGTTTGCAGAGGGTAATGACGCGGAGAGGCACCTGGACACACCATGCCACGGTGGAGCCTCCCCCTTCCAGGCTGGGGGCGGATGGGATAGAACAAGCCTCTGGGGAGTGGGGGTGGTGGCCAGCTCAGAGACCGACTATGCAAGCCAATGACTGGAGGGTGGGGGATTTCTGGGGAACAGGAAGAATGGGGACACCCCCCAAAATATCCCCTATAGGAGTAGTTAAGCCACAGTCACCTGGGGTAGAGGCTGCAAGGAGAATGGGCCCCGGGCATGGGTCTCCAGGGAAAACCAAGTGTCCACGTGGACTGGAGTATCGCTCCTGCCGGCCCGCCGGGGATGGCAGCTGCTGGGGTCTTCAGAGAAGGTCCTGCCACCCCCCAGGCCGGGGTGCCCAACCCAGCTCACTTCCCAGCCCAATCTCATTTGGACTCCCCTGCCCCCAGGTTGCCTGCAGGAGGGAAGGCAGTGAACACAGCCCCGGTGCCAGGCCAGACACCCCACGATGAGTCCGACCGCCGGACCGAGACACGCTCCTCCGTCTCAGACCTTGTCAACTCCCTCACCAGCGAGATGCTCATGGTGAGAATGAGGGAGCCTGCGCTGCTCCGAGGAACTGGGCTGGGAGGCCAGGGGCAGGAAGAAGAGGGACGTGTGTGGGAATGGGCAGCGGCATGGGAGTGGCCAGGCAGGGGAACGGGGTCAGAAGCAGCCTGGAGAGCCAGGCCCAGCATGGTGGCCACTGGGCGCTTGGTGACTGAGTGTACAAGGCCTGGGTTTGCTTCCCAGCTCTTTCACCAAAATATCTTCTCCATGTCTCAGTTTCTTACTTTGACAAGTGAAAATAAGAATTCCCATCCTGCTTTGATCCCTTTGTGGATTGCGAAGGGGCCAAAGAAAACCCACTTGTGCAAGATACTTTCAGGATCCTAGAGGGAAAGGCTGGTGGGCAGAGGACTCAGGGCAGAAGGTGTCCCCTCCTGAGAGTGATGTCCCTTTAAGTGGAGGTCTGGGGTGGAAGGCCTAGCCCAGCGACCTGCCCCATTCCCATGGCTGACGGCCCCTGAGAACAGGAGAGCAGGAATCCACTGGTCCAGGCTCCTCTGAGGGGACAGCTGTGATGGGGTGCTCCTGTCCACACCCACGCCCCACCAGAGGCCGCCAACCCTGTGGGATCCTAGTTCTAGGTTGTTTGGCCCAGACAGAGGTTGTGGTTCCCATGGTGCCCCCAGGGGGGCAGCAGTGAGTCACAGCCACTTGCCCTACCTGTACTTTCCAAAGAGTCCCTGGAGGGAGAAAACCAGGGAGACTGGCAGGCAGGGATTGGCTCAGAAGTCCCAGTAAGGCTTGAAGAGGCGATGAGGCTGGGAACCCAGCAGCTGCTCTGTTCCTACTGGACTTGACCTGGGACACTTCATCTCTTTGGATTGAACCCCTCCCTTCTGTAGAGAGAAGGAAGTAGGCTTGGGAGCTCCCAGCCCTCCCCCACTGCCCTGGCACCAGAGCCCCCACCCTTCTGCCAGGTAGGGTTCCAGCCAGCTCTAACCATACATCCCTACTGCACCTTCTAGCCTGGCGTTTCTCAAATTGCTACGTGCACAGGAATCACCCAGGAACCTTGTTAAAATGCAGATTCCTGGTCAGTGGGCCTTAGCTGGGGCCTAAGAGCCTGCCTTTTTTTTTTTTTTTTTTTTTTTTTTTTGAGACAGAATCTCACTGTGTCCCCCAGGCTGGAGTGCAGTGGCACAATCTCAACTCACTGCAACATCTGTCTCCCAAGCTCGAGTGATTCTCCTCCCTCAGCCTCCCGAGTAGCTAAGATTACAGTAGCACACCACCACGCCTGGCTAATTTTTCTATTTTTAGTAGAGATGGGGTTTCACCATGTTGGCCAAGCCAGTCTCAAACTCTTAGCCTCAAGTGATCCACCTGCCTCGGCTTCCCAAAGTGCTGTGATTACAGGCATGAGCCACTGCGCCCGGCCTATCCTGTGGTTTTCTTGAGTCCACATTAGAGCATCAGATTTTCCACATCCTAGATCTGGTCACCTTGGGCCTCCCCACCTCTCCCCTTCTCCCCGCCCGCCAGGCCCCTGTGTGTCTGGCCCTCCACTGCCCTCCTTCCATCTTCCCCCACCCAGGCAGACTGGCCCCGGCTGTCCTCTCTTCTGGATGGGCCATTGCCACAGCCCACCCTGCCTCCCTGCACAGCCCCTTAATTGGTTACAGCTTCCGGGCAGCCAGGTTCCCATAAGGGACAGCCCCTTCCCAGCCAGCTTGCCTACCCCTTGCTGCCCCCAGGGAGGGGCTGACAGCTGCAGCCAGCGGAAGGAAGGGCAGGCCTCATCTCCCTCTCCTGTGCTGGGAGGATGCTCAGAGGTGGGAGGGCAGAGTCCAATTGCACAGCTATTTTCCAGTGCTAGGTCGTTGACGTTAACAGCCATGATAAGATAAGCAGGGCAGAATCAGCCCACTGTGACCTCAGCCTGTCCTGGTCTCTGGACCCTGGGCTGTGGAATCTGGGGGTCAAGAGACAAGAGTTAAGCACCCAGAGCTGGCCAAAGAAGGAGCTGAGGGGCAGAGGTGTCTGAGAAGAGGCAAGGCCACACCTGCTTCTGGGTACCTCCTGCCCTGGTACAGGGGTGGCTTGCTGCTTTTCGAGGCTGACTTCTGCTGGTGCAAGGGCTCAGGAAGCACCTTCACTGACTGTGATGGGGTGGCCAACCTGGTTGCCATAGAGATGGCTCTGCCCCAGCTGAGTAATTAGGGCTCAGGGTTGTGGCTTAAGAAGGCTGGGAGTGGGCATAGAGCTGCCACCCCTTTCCCAGGTGAAACCTACCTGGCCAGCCCAGGCCTTCCCAAGACCACACCGTTTGGCAGCCAGGAGCCAAGGGACCAGAGGGACCTCAGGTGGGGCTGGGGCCAGCTGGGCTCCAGTCATCAGCAACTCCACCCCAACTTCAGAAGCAAGGGGGAGGGCGAGTGATCTTTGCTGGCACTGTCTACCCATGCTATGCCCCAGGTGCTCGGTCCATCTGCCAGTGGGTCAGGCCACGGGGCAGAACTCTAGAAGGAACCCCTTCTAGCTCTCCCAGGACCCCTCAAAGTAGGTCTCATGGTCCCCACTCTGCAGATGTAAAAGCAGGGTCAAAGGGTGTGGGGCTGGCATGAGCAGGGAAAAGAGTGTCAGGAAAAAGCAGGCTGTGGGCAGGGAAGCCACATTCTCAATGGGCCTGCGGTGGGGCTTGCAGGTTTATCTGGATCGGCCAAGGGGTGGGGGCGCGAGGGAACATCTTCTGCTGAAAGGCAGCTCGGTGCCCCCAACTAGGCAGGACTGGGGTAAAGCCTCAGACTCTAGATCTGAGGGCAAGAGCAAGGCGCAGGTGGAAGGGCACTCAGGATTCCTGGCCGCTAAACTGGGTTCCATTCCCCCTGGCCATTCAATCGCAGGTGACTTGAGGCAAGTGACCTAACCTCTCTGTGCTCGCAGCCACAGTTGGAACACCGGGAAACTGTTCCAGCTGTGTTCCGAGTGTTCCAGCGGGAATGCCTGCCTCGTTGGGATGTTGTAAGAGGTCAGTGAGGACAAGGCACAGGGCACAGGGCAGGGTCTGGTGAGGTGGGCGGCCAGCCAGTCCATGGTAGTTACTATTGTGAGTGTGAGGCTGGGTGCGTGGCTCATGCCTGTAATCCCAGCACTTTGGGAAGCTGAGGTGGGCATATCACTTGTGGCCAGGAATTAGAGACTAGCCTGACCAACATGGCGAAACCCTGCCTCTACTAAAAATACAAAAATCAGCCAGGCGTAGTGGCACACGCCTGTGGTCCCAGCTACTCAGGAGGCTGAGGCATGAAAATCGCTTGACCTTGGGAGGTGGCGGTAGCAGTGAGCCGGGATTGCACCACTGCACTCCAGCCTTGGCAACAGAGCGAGACCCTGTCTCAAAAAAACAAAAACAAAAACTATCGTGAGGGTGATTCCGACGCTTTTCACCTTGGCACGGTGAGTCTATGGGTCTTTGCTGGATTGAGGGGAAACTTCAGTGTTGCCCTGGGGTGTGGGCCTGCTTTAGTGGAAAGGGCAGGATTTTGAGTCAGAGAGGGTTCATACTGCTGTGCAGTCTTGGCCATGTGACTTAACCTCTCTGAACCAGTCTCCTCAGCTAGAGGGTGGTGACACCTGCCTCGCCTGGCTATTGTCAGGATTCAGTAAGGAGACGGCGATGCGAGAGTCTCTGGTCGTGGTAAGAGTGCACTGGATGCATTACTATTATCTGTATTATTGAGTCTTTCAGAGCCTAGGGCTGCCTCTCCAGGATGAAGGAGAGGGCACAAAGCAGGTTTCTACAGGGGAAGTGGGGGAGAGAACAGATGCCTGCAGTTTTTCTGAACTGTGGTACCCAGGGTCCTACTTCTGTCCCTCATCCAGTCATCGTGGGAGATTTTAAAGCCAGGGGTGCCTGAGCCATACAGCCCCCTAACTGGGTCTGTTGTGGTCAGTGGTCTGGGGCTGCGCTCAAGCGGCTGGGGGATGGGTAGGGTTCTAAAACCTCCTAGGTACTACCAGTGTGCTCACAGGTTCAGACACGTGGCTGGGAGACCCTCCTCCCGGCTGCTTCCTGTGGTTCGATGTCAGGATGGGATGAGATGCCCACCCTGCCTCTGTGTGACTGTTTATTGGTGGGTCAGCCCATGTGCCCTCCCTCCCAGCAGTCCTCAGCCCCCATGGACGGTACAGTCATCTGAGGCGCCTTTTACACAGCACTGATGCCCAGGCCCACACCAGCCCCATCGTCAAACTGCTTGGGGACGGGGCCTGGGGAGTCTGCAATTTTCTTGTCCCTAGTGATTCTGCCTTACACAAACAGACGTTGCTCCTGAAAACTTGCCTTTCTCATTTTGTAAATCACATCATTCTCCGCACCCTAGAGAGTCACTTTCCAAAGAATTGTTGCGGTAAACTCTTTTGCGATGTGAACAGCCTCCCTCATCTGCTGTGTAGCCCAGGTTTGTGTCGGTGCATCCCACAGTTGGCCCTACCGTGCCACGAGAGGGCAGGGAGGTCTGGAGGGCTCAGGAACCCCAGCACGCGCCAGGGCAGCTGCAACCAGGAAGGCTAGGCAGCTGAGCTGGAGCTTGGGGCAGGCGGCAGACCCAGGGCTGCGAGGAGAGCCTGGGAAGTGAGTGTCGTGCATACCGCTCTGAGGTTCAGGACACAGGGCTGTCTCGGCTCTGCCCTCCCCCTCCCCTCCTGGGAGACCCTGGTCAAGGCACCTACCCTCTGAGCCTGAGCAGCATCCGTAGGATGTGAGTGTGGGCTGGGCCACCGCCTCTGGCCTCTCTACCATGCTAGCCAGCAGTGGGGACATGGGGGAAGCAGAATCCTCCCCAACCCTGCCGGCCTCTCCCCCACCCCCAGCTCTCCCCAGGCTCCGAGGAGGATGAGGCCCACGAGGGTTGCAGCCGAGAGAACCTGGGCCGGATCCAGTTCAGCGTCGGCTACAACTTCCAGGAGTCCACGCTCACCGTGAAGATCATGAAGGCCCAGGAGCTGCCGGCCAAGGACTTCAGCGGCACCAGCGACCCCTTCGTCAAGATCTACCTGCTGCCCGACAAGAAGCACAAGCTGGAGACCAAGGTGAAGCGGAAGAACCTGAACCCCCACTGGAACGAGACCTTCCTCTTTGAAGGTGAGTCTAGTGCCACCTTCCCCCGCCATGGTCACCTCTTGCCGTCCACCATCCCCCCTACCCAACCACACATGTGGCCACATGCACAGACACATATGTGTACACACACCTGCAGGCCCACAAATGCACAAAGACACATGCAAGCAGATACACTTATGTGCACACCTGCATGCGTGCACAGGCACAGATCCACACACATGTGCTCTCGCACACGCCCACACAGGCAATGTCCTGGCCCGGTTAACCTGATGCATTTTGTGTCTAGTTGGGATCAGGTCACAGGAGCCAAGTGGAGCCAGCATCACAGCCAGAGGCCGAGGAGGGAAGCTGGGCCACCGCCTGGTGTTTCAGCCCAGACACAGAGCTCATCCTGAGGAGGGCAGGGAGGGAGGGAGGCACTCGTAGGACTCAGAGCTGGAGTACCCTGGAGCCACCAGATCATAGTGGTTCAGTGCACAGGCTGTGGCCCAGGCTGCCTGGGTTTGAATCCCAGCTCTTGCCACTTACTCGCTGCGTGACCTTGGACAAGTTCTTGAGCCTCCCTGTGACTTGGTTTCCTCATCTACAAAATAGAGATAATAATAGTGAGGGTTCAACAAATGAGTAAATTGTAAAAGCACTTAGAGCAGTGCCTGACACCCAGCAAATGCTTAATACCAGGTTGTTAAACACACTCCATCTGTTGCCGTTCTCTGACCCCCTCCCCCGCATGGGACAGGAACAACAGCTCTGAACCATGCCTGGAGGCCGCTGAGACAAATGTCCTTTCTCTCTCCTGCAAGCCCTCTCTGAAGGCCGGTCTTTATCTCTTATCTCTGAGGATTCAAGGTAACCAGGAAGCTGGGCGTGTGATTAAGGAGTGATTTCTATCCCAGGGCCTTTGGGTGCCAGGACCCCGCTTAGAAAAGCCGTAACTCTTTGCCAATGGCCCCCGGTTCAACCAGGGAGAGTAAATCCCTACTCCAGCTGCCCCAAGCCCTAGCCTTCCAGAATCTTCACCGTGTACCCCAGGGACCTTTCCCCACCTGCCGTCCCAGCCACTTAGCACCCCACCTCTTCTGCAAGATGACAGCCAGGTCACCCACTAAATGGCACTGAGGGTGAGCAGTGAGTGTCTGTGTGTTTCTGGACACCCTTCTTTGCAGGCACCATGAGAGCCAGTTTAGAGATGGCTCAACCAGCAAGAGGTTCAGCTGTCTGGATGTATATGTAGGCAGCTGGCAGGGCGAAGTTTTTGAGCAGAACTCCAATCCTCTGGTCTCTTCCATGAGCATGTACCCAGCAACAGCCATGAGCTGGGCACTCTTCTAGGTACTGGGGGTGTAGAAAAGAATGAGGCACCATTATGGCCCTCAAGGCATTTCTGGCCTAATGGAGACACAGATGTGTAGATAACTCAGCCACACACAGCATGACAGGAGCTGCAGGAAGCCAGTATGAGCTCCCTTTGGTGGTGCTGAAGAAAATTTCCCAGAAGAGGGACCATTCAAAATGGGTTCTGATGGATGAGTAGGAGTTTGCCAGCTAGGAGCCTGCCTCCTCTGGTGTTGATGAGAGCTGACTGGGGTGCAGCGACCTCTTGGAGCTTCCAATATTCCCAGAACACTTGTCCTCGTGCATTTTACCTGAATTGATGCCAAGGGTCCTCTGGGCAAGGTCCCTGGGAGGCTCTGAAATAAGCAAGACACGTCTTCCTGCAATATGAGGAAAGGGACCCTGAACAAATTCAGAGTCTCCTCTTCCAGCTCACCTGCTCCTGTCAGAGCTCCTCGGTGCTTCCAGAGTCTCTGGGGGAAGGTGCTGGAATCCTCTGGAGCTCCTCCTTCCCTTATCTTCTGCACCAGCCAGGCTGAGGTTCCACGCGTCCTCCTTCCTGCTCATACCTGGTTTCAGAATCTCCTCACCTCAGGCCTCCGGGCTGGCCTGTGCCCCTGGCACCTCCTGGGCCAGTCCCACCTCTGACTAAGCCTCCAAAGAGCTCATGACTCCTGGCTTCAGACCTTCACCTGGCCCCCTCTTCCCTTCTGCATCCCATCCAAGCCCCTTCTGCTCCTCTCCCTCTGACCTTAGCGGCCGCCTCACCTCAGCACAGTCCTGCTGCTCCATCAGGCCATCTCATCAGCATTGACTCATCTGTTCAATTATGCACAGTTATGCAAGAATGCACAATTATACAATTATGCATTCACTTAACAAATATGTATCGAGTGCCTACTACGTGCCAGAAGCGGTGTTAGACACCGAGATCCAGTGGTTGGTAACAGAGAGGCCTTTCTGGGAATCCTTGCCTTCCGGGAGAGCCAGACAAAAATCAGGGAAAGAGACAGAGAAATCTATTACCGCGTGTGATATGTTTTTGCGGAAAAAAAGTTGCTAGAGCGGATAATGGGATCCGACACTGTCTGGGGTGCCAGGAAAGAATGCTGAGACCTGAAGGATGAGAGTAGCCAGGAGGGGAGTCATGATGGGGCCAGTGTGCGCCCGGCCCTGAGGCGGGAGGAGTCGGGGTGTTGAAGGGCCAGGAAGGAGGCTGATGTGGCTGGAGCCCAGTCATTGAGTGAAGAGTGGTCACAAGCCAAGCAGGGAGAGGACAGCCGGGCCAAATTGTGGAAGGACTTGAAGCCAAGGTAGGGTGCCCGGCTTTTATTCTAAGTGCACTGGGAGCCATTGAAAGGCTTTAAGCAGCAGCACATCATGATGGAATTTCTATTTTTAAAAGATCTCTCTGGCTGCCGCGTTGAGAATGGACGGTAGGAGAAAGCGTGGACGCGGGGAGGGTGGTTTGGAGATGCTTGCAGCTGCCTAGGCAAGAGGCGCCAGCGGCTTGGATGAGGGAGGTGGCAGTAGAGAGGGGGATGCTGCGGTAGGAAGGATGGAAGGCACAGGCAGGAGGAGAGGGGTGTGGAGTCACAGGACACTTGTCACCTCCTGCTTCTGTGCCTTTGCCTTTTCCCTCCCACCGATGCTTCCCCATGTCCCTCTGCCCTGAGTCCTCCTGGGGCCTGCGTACTGGCAGCTGTGGCCATCTAGACAGAGCCACTTGCCCAGACCTGCCTCGGGACGATTGGCAGAGGCTGCTCAGCCACTGAGATGGACACAAGGTGCATGGGTGAATGGATGATTGCAGTTCTACTCTTTACTAGCTGGGACTCTGGGCAAGTACTTTAAGCCATCTGAGCCTCATCTGTAAGATGGACGAGATGCCATTCACCTTGGAGAATTGTTGAGGGAATCCCATGAGACGGTGACAGTTCTTGCTGGCACTTCAGTAAGGTCTAATTGCAATCCGGTGTGCCTGCTGGCCCGGTGGGGTGGCAGCGGGAGGGCACAGGGCCTGCCTCCTCTTCCCAGGGCCTTCCTTGACTCCCGGGCCCTGTGCAGCTCCTCTGTCCCCCTCTTCACTCACACTCATCTATACCCTCAGGTTTTCCCTATGAGAAGGTGGTGCAGAGGATCCTCTACCTCCAAGTCCTGGACTATGACCGCTTCAGCCGCAACGACCCCATCGGGGAGGTGTCCATCCCCCTTAACAAGGTGGACCTGACCCAGATGCAGACCTTCTGGAAGGATCTGAAGCCATGCAGCGATGGGAGTGTAAGGCCTCATGGGTGGGCCTTAGCTGGACAGGCAGCAGGGCAGGGCTGGGAGATCTGGTCCCAGACCCTTGTCAACCTTAGGAAGGCCAGGAGGGCTGTGGGAGAGGGTGCAGATGGGTGGACCCGATGGAGCTCAGCCCTCACTAGCAGTCAGAGCATTGGTGTTTGGCACCTGGGGGGACTCACCCGATCTGTAAGAAGGAACCTAGGGCTATGTTCAGGGAACAGAGAGGCGATGGTGGCCCTGGGAGGAGCAGTACACCCACCTGCCAGATGGGGGGAGACAGAGTGAGACAGAGGTGACAGACAGGGGCATGGGTAAGCGCCAAGGTCAGGGTAGAGGGGGCTTGGGGGCAGCTGGGTCAATCAGAGAGCTCTGCTAGCCTAGTTCCCCACACCCCTCCTGTTGTGCCTCCCAGGGGAGCCGAGGGGAGCTGCTCTTGTCTCTCTGCTACAACCCCTCTGCCAACTCCATCATCGTGAACATCATCAAAGCCCGGAACCTCAAAGCCATGGACATCGGGGGCACATCAGGTACGGGGCTTCTCCAGCAGAGGATGGGCGGGCCGGGGAGGTGCTGGTGACACAACGGTTACACCGGATGTGGAGAGCAGGGTCTGCAGTGGTCCTCACCCCAACCCGCCACATCCCCACCTCCAGTCCTCACTCCTTACCCCAGAGACCCTGGGGCCCCCCTTTGAATCACCCTCATCTTGGACTGTGTTCAAGAGTCAAGACGTCAGCATCATCCTGGACTATGTTCTTCCCAGAATCAGAAAGAAAGGGAACATTGTGGGAAGACTTGGGTTCTATGCCCAGCTCTGATGCTACTTGTCTGAGATTTGGGGCAAGACCTGGCCTCTCTGGGGCTCAGTTTCCTCGTTGGTAGTAACGGGAAGGCCCCAGGTGATCGCTAAGGTCCATCTGCTGATTCTCCCAGGTCCCTCTTGTTCTTGCCTGGGTCTCTCCTTGCCTCTGGGGAAAGCACACGGCCCTCCTGCCTCAGCTTCCATTCCCGGAAGGGGAAAAGGATCCTAGGAAGTCCCTCCCCCATGGTCCCTCTAACCCTTCCCCACTCCCTCCCCCAGACCCCTACGTGAAGGTGTGGCTGATGTACAAGGACAAGCGGGTGGAGAAGAAGAAGACGGTGACGATGAAGAGGAACCTGAACCCCATCTTCAATGAGTCCTTCGCCTTCGATATCCCCACGGAGAAGCTGAGGGAGACGACCATCATCATCACCGTCATGGACAAGGACAAGCTCAGCCGCAATGATGTCATCGGCAAGGTAGGGGCGAGACAGGTGGTGTGGTGCACCTGCTGGCTCCAGTGAGGCTCCATTCCTTAAAAGAAGCAGGGAGGGTAGTGGACGGGCACAGGCTGGACACCAGGAGAGATTGGGATCAGTCTCCTCTCCTCTCAGGCCTCTGTTTCTTCATCTGAAAATAAGGGGATGAGATGACCCCCTCCCTAGGGTTCCTCTCTCAGTGTCCTCCTATGGGTAGGTCAGCTCAGGACAGACCACCAGCTGGGCAGGGAAAGAAGGAGTGCAAGAGAGGAATGGCCTGGATCTCAAAAGGAAGGTTTACTGGACAGGATGATGACGTTGGAGCAGCATTGCCCGGGGTCCTGTCTGCACAGGGTGAGCTGCGCGGGGCAGCGTTGGGAGCTGCAGTCAGACTCTAAAGACCTCGTTTCAGTTCCCACTCCATCTGCCGATAAACAACCATATAACCTTGGGCAAGTGGCTTGGCCTCGCCAAGCTTTAGCGTTCTCATCTGTAAAATGGAGCAACTAATATTGTCCCTGTAGAACTTTACAGGGTGGTGTAAGAATTGCTTGAGGTATGTGGATGTTCTTGTAGAAATTTGGCCGGACACAGTGGCTCACGCCTGTAATCCCAGCACTTTGGGAGGCCAAGGCGGGTGGATCACCTGTGGTGGGGAGTTTGAGACCAGCCTGGCCAACATGGTGAAACCCCGTCTCTACTAAAAATAGAAAAATTAGGCCGGGCGCAGTGGCTCACGCCTGTAATCCCAGCACTTTGGGAGGCCAAGGCAGGCGGATCACGAGGTCAGGAGATCGAGACCATCCTGGCTAACACGGTGAAACCCCATCTCTACTACAAATACAAAAAATTAGTCGGGCATGGTGGTGGGCGCCTGTAGTCCCAGCTACTCGGGAGGCTGAGGCAGGAGAATGGCGTGACCCTGGGAGGCAGAGCTTGCTGTGAGCCGAGATAGCACCACTGCACTCCAGCCTGGGCGAAAGAGCAAGACTCTGGCTCAAAAAAAAAAAAAGAAAAAAAAAGAAAAATTAGCCAGGCATGGTGGCGGGTACCTGTAATCCCAGCTACTCAGGAGGCTGTGACAGGAGAATCCCTTGTACCCGGGAGGCAGAGGTTGTAGTGAGCCAAGATTGCAAGACTGCACTCCAGCCTGGGCAACAGAGCGAAACTCTGCCTGAAAAAAAAAAAGTGATCTCTTCATATCACGTAACCAAAAAATTCATACCTGACCTTGAGTTTTCCCAGGACAGGATTCTGTGACATAAACCCTTCCGTGTTTCTACCTTAAAATGTCTATTCCTGTGTTTATTTATGGTTTAGTGTTGAGAGCATGGGCTCGGGAGTCAGATTGCCTGGGTCCAAATCCTAGCCTTATTTTTTAACACTGTAACCTCTCTGAGCCTCATTTTCTCCTCTCAAAATGAGAGTAGGATGGTCCTACCCTCACAATGCGCTGGGAAGATTAAGTAAGATCACACAGGTGAGCTGTTTAGCATAGGACTTGAATACATGTTAGCTAGTATGATAATAAAGGGGCATGTATATCCATTCAGGCAGGACAGTTTGGCCAGGAGTATGTGAGGAACCAGTGCTCAGGGCAGTCATGGAGGAAGGGGAGATGCCAGGAGTGAGAGAGGGGCACATACCTGGGCATTACCCTGTATGGGGGAAAGGGAAAGGGGGACTGGATACCCACAGGGAAGGGAGCTGAGTTGAAGGCAACCCTCAGACAGATGGGAATGGAGAACTCACCGGCTGGGGTGAGGGAAGCAGCCTGGACTAAAAGAGGAGAGCTAGCCCTGCTTGCCATCAGGTATGGCATAGGGAGTATGACTGGCCAATCTGTGGTCACAGGTGAGACAGCTCCCCAGGACATCACCACTCATACTCCAGAGAGAGAATGCGCCCCTGCCTGGCCAGGGCTTGGGTCCTGCCGAGTGCCCCCTTGACCAGCTCAGCCCAAAAGCCAAGTTACCATATCTACTTTGATGTTCTTTTGAAGCTTAGCCTTTTGGCGTTAGGTGTTCTTAGATACCAATTAGAGCTCCTTTTGAAACAGTCCTACCTTCTGTTGGCTGAACCAAAGCAAACGTGGATTTGTTCTCACTTTGGCCTGGTAACTTACCGAGCCCAAGGATCTCTGAATCCTTCTGACTCCCGGCTCCTGCTCGGCCCCTGGAATCCAAGAGTCTGCCCTTTGTCTGCCTGGCATCATCCAAGGCTGTCGGTATCATGCTGGGCTGAGGTTGCAATGGGGGCAATCCCAGAGCAGGGCAGGCCCATAGTGGCCCCGGAGCTCCGTGACCTCCGAATAGTCAACCAGCTCCAGCAGGATGGAGCCGCTGGCTGAGAGAACTCACTACACAGAGGCATGCCACTGTTCCCAGCTGAGCACATGACATGCACCATCCCAGCTATCTGTGAAGCAGGTACAGTCATCAGCCCGCTTTACAGAGGAAGGTCTGGGGCTAAAAGAAGTTCCACCATATGTTGCAGAGCTGGGGCTTGCTCCCCATCCTTTTTGTTTTGTTTTGTTTTGTTTTTTGAGATAGTCTCACCCTGTCGCCCAGGCTGGAGTGCAGTGGCACAATCTTGGCTCACTGCAACCTCTGCCTCCCGGGTTCAAGCAATTCTCCTGCCTCAGCCTCGCAAGTAGCTGGGATTACAGGCATCTGCCACCATGCTGGGATAATTTTTTTTTTCCCCGTAGTATTTTTTTGCTATTTCTTAGCTTTTCCCCTTGTTCAGCATCTGATCAAAGATCATGCACTATATTTAGTTGCTGTCTCTTATTATTAATTTTTTTGCACACAACACAATAAACATTTTCTAAAAATACATACAAACAAAAAGATGCGTATCAAACATATTAGGAAGGTTGCACATGGGAAGACGGGGAATAGAAATGGGGAGTGGGAATTAAAGAAAATAAATGAGAGAGGGACTTTATATGGATCAATGATAATAACTCAATCCTCTATTTGACAAAGAAGAAGGAGAAGGAAGAGGAAGAAAAAGAAAGTGGGATAAAGGATCAGAAAGGGAGGAAAATAGAAAAAATTAGAATATGACTCCAGGGTAGACCTGTTTTGTTGTTGCTGGGTTGGTTGGTTGGTTTGTCTGTTGTATTTTTCATATGTTTCGCCATGTTGGCCAGACTGATCTCAAACTCCTAGCCTGAAGTGATCAACCCGCCTCGGCCTCCCAGAGTGCTGGGACTACAGGCGTGAGCCACCACGTCCAGCCCCCACATTGCTTCTGGCCTCCGTGGTAGACCTACCAGACGGGGCGGTCGGGCAGAGGCGCTCCCCACATCCCAGATGGGGCGGCCGGGCAGAGGCACTCCTCACTTCCCAGACAGGGCGGCCGGGCAGAGACGCTCCTCACTTCTTCCCAGACGGGGCAGCCGGGCAGAGGTGCTCCTCACTTCTTCCCAGACGGGGCAGCCGGGCAGAGGCGCTCCTAACTTCTTCCCAGACGGGGTGGCCGGGCAGAGGCGCTCCTCACTTCCCAGACGGGGCGGCCGGGCAGACGCGCTCCTCACTTCCCAGACGATGGGTGGCCGGGCAGAGGCGCTCCTCACTTCCCAGACGATGGGTGGCCGGGCAGAGGCGCTCCTCACTTCCCAGACGATGGGTGGCCGGGCAGAGGCGCTCCTCACTTCCCAGACGATGGGTGGCCGGGCAGAGGCGCTCCTCACTTTCCAGACGATGGGTGGCCGGGCAGAGGCGCTCCTCACTTCCCAGACGATGGGTGGCCAGGCAGAGGCGCTCCTCACTTCCCAGACGATGGGTGGCCGGGCAGAGGCGCTCCTCACTTCCCAGACGGGGCGGCCGGGCAGAGGCGCTCCTCGCTTATGCTGGGATAATTTTTGTGTTTTTAGTAGAGACGGGGTTTCACCATGTTGGCCAGGCTGGTTGAACTCCTGACCTCAAGCAATCCGCCCGCCTCGGCCTCCCAAAATGCTGGGATTACAGGCATGAGCCCCCGTGCCTGACCTCCCTATCTTTTTTTTTTTTTTTTTTTGAGATGGAGTCTCACTGTAGTCCAGGCTGGAGTGCAGTGGCACAATCACGGCTGACTGCAGCCTCGACCTCCCCAGGCTCATGTGATCCTCCCACCTCAGTCCCCCAAGTACCTGGGACTCCAGGCATGTACCACCATGCCCAGCTAATTTTTTTTGTATTTTTTGTAAAGATGAGGTTTCACCATATTACCCAATCTGGTCTCAAACTCCTGGGCTCAAGTGATTCTCCCACTTTGGCCTCCTAAAGTGCTAGGATTACCGGCGTCAGCCACTGTACTCATCCACTGAGGCCACAACCATCCTTTAAAAAAAAAAAAAATACACTGTTTATTGGCTGGGCGTGGTGGCTCACACCTTTAATCCCAGCACTTTGGAGGCTGAGGCGGGCGGATCACGAGGTCAGGAGTTCGAGACCAGTTTGGCCAACATAGTGAAACCTGTCTCTACTAAAAATACAAAAATTAGCCGGGCATGGTGGTGGGCACCTGTAATCCCAGCTACTCGGAAGGCTGAGGCAGGAGAATCACATGAACCCAGGAGGCGGAGGTTGCAGTGAGCCGAGATCGTGCCACTACACTCTAGCCTGGGCGACAAGAGTGAGACTCGGTCTCAGAGACATACCAAACAAACAAAAAACACTATTTTTGAATAATTTTAGATTTACAGAAAAGTGGCAAAGATAGTAGAGAGAGTTCCCATCTACCCCTTACCCAGCCTCCCCAGTTGTCAGCATCTCACATTTGATGGGACATTCGTCACAGCTTGAGGAACCAACATGGGCAGTGCATTGCTGTGAACTAGACTCCAGCCGTTATTTGTATTTCACCAGTCTTTCCGTTAATGTCCTCCTTCTGTCCCAGCATCCAATCCAGGACACCATACTGCATTTAATAGTCATGTCTCCCCCATCCCCTCTGGCCCATGACAGTTTCTCAGTCTTTCCCATTCTCTATGATCTTAACGGTCTTAAGGAATATTGGCCAGGTGTCCTATAGAAGCCCCCATGTATCTGTTTTTTCTCCAGTGCTCATACTCTTAATCACCCCCAAGTCCCAAAGCTGAGGTCAGCTGGGCCAATCCTGGGGGTTCCAGGGGAATTCATGCATGCAGCACCGTGAGGCTGCAAAGCAGGATTAGGCTGGTAGCATAGAGCTCCAAAGACCTGGATTTCAATCCCTCTGTGCCACTTATAAACCCTGTGACTGTGGGTAAGTCTCTTAACTCTTTGTACCTTAGTTTCCCCATCTGAAAAATGGAGATAATCATATAATCCTACCTCACAGTTGTAGGATTTGATGATCTATGTGTATGAAGTCCCTAGCTCAGTACTCACATGTAGCAAGTGTCCAGGAGTTGGGAACGATTATAATTAAGAGGGGCTGGATAGCACCCAACAGATAGGGCAGGGAAGGCCATGGAGACAAGCTGCCTCCAACCCCACCTTCCAGACCCCACTGCAAAATAGGTTGGCAGTCTAAATCCGAGAGGCCTGGCATGCCCAGGCTTGGGGGCGTGGGGGTAGACAACCAGGAAAATAGATCAGGCTGACCAGGGGAGAGAGGAGGGCGCCTCTGTGGGGTAGGTTGTCACAGCATGTGGAGGCTGGGGGGCCACAGGCTAGGGTATCATGGTGGAGTTGGCGTGTCACCCCTGTGGGGGAAAGGGCCAGTGCCCTGGAGCCTGTGCCAATGCCATCCTCTCCCCTTTCTCCCCAGATCTACCTGTCCTGGAAGAGCGGGCCAGGGGAGGTGAAGCACTGGAAGGACATGATTGCCCGTCCCCGGCAGCCCGTGGCCCAGTGGCACCAGCTGAAGGCCTGAGTGGGGCCAAGGGAGGCCCAGGGGGCCGAGGGCCTGGGTCCCCATCATGCCCTCACCACTTTATGCACAATGCCCGGCCTGAGCCCCCTGCCATAGGGAGGGGAAGACCCTGAGGGCTCAGCCAGGGAGGGGTCCCAGGACTCAACTGGGCCCCGTTTCTAGAAAGTACCAGCCCCATCCCCCACAGTCCAGCTCTGGGGAAGAGGCTCTGGGAGGCATTTTCCTGCTTTGCCCCTTTTCTTCCTGACTTACTAATACTAAAGAAGTTGGGGGAGCTCAAGAGCCAGATGGCCAGACAGGCAGACCCCTCCAGAGGCCCGCCAGGTGGGCATGGTCCCCCGTTTTCTTTAAGGCAGCACCTGGAGTGGAGAGAGGCCACTCCCTCTCCAGCCCCCATGTGGACCCGGGGAGGGGAGGCTGAGGCGTTTGGCCCCGGTCTGGCCAGGAGAGGCCCATCCCCAGGGCAGTTTCAGGTGCCGGCTGGGCCCTGAATGCCAAGAATAGTATATAGCCCGCTCCTGGGTCCTGGAGCTGTGGCCCTTTGTAGTTGTGTTGTGTCCATTGTGTGTGTGCATGGGGACAGAGGCCTGGAAGTGCGGAGGACTATACAGAGAAGGCAGGTTTCATGAAGGCCAGGCAGGGTTGGAGGCCAGGGTGTGAGACGAGAGGCCTGTAGGGCTGAGTGGGGTAGGGTGAGGCAGAGGTCGGAAACAGAAGAGCTGCAGTTGCTGGAACTGGGCTGAGAACTGAGCTGCCTCCTGCCATCCCCCCATCTCCTCCCCTTCTCCCCTTGGTGCCCACCTCTGCTCAGAATCTGAAGTAGTTCCCTCCTCAGCAATTTCATCTCTTGAACACTGGCTCACACCTTTTAGGCACCTACTGTGTGCATAGCATTCCACCTGGACTCATCTCCCTTCCTTCTCAAGGGGTCCTGACCCCCAACTAGCTTTGCCCTAACTCCTTCATCAAAAGACCCCCCGCCAGCTTCCCACACCTCATACGCAGCCACATCTGCCCTATTCTCCATGCTTTCCAGCTTCCCTGCCCTTCCTCATCTCTCCCTGCCTGTGCAGACCCCCACCCTTCTTTCCTCCCCCCCTCCATCCCCCGATGCTTGTTGACCTTCCATTCATTCTGTCTCATCCTGTGTGGTCTCTGATCTTCCATCACCTGACCTTCTCCAGGACTGTCTTCTCACCCTTCCCCACTCCCTGGTCCCCGGGAGCAGCTCCTTCTGCCCGACTCACTCACAGTGCCGGAAAAGGAGACAGGGAAAAGACCAGGATTCTGTGAGTTCTGAGGTTGCCACACACAAAGAAGCTATGGTTTCTCTGCCTCAGCCACTGATAAGACTAGAACTGGCTTCCCCTTGGAGACGGCAGATTTCAGGCTGATCCCTGCTTAAGCCCTCTCATCCCCACGCTGGTCCTGGTATTGATACAAGACCCAGCTGGTGACAAAGCCTCCAATACTGGGGGTCCACGAGCCTGGGCCTGACATTCCCAGAACCACCGCCAGGTGGCGCCAGGCCCCCACAGTCTGTGGCCCTGGTCTTAGCCCACAGTTCCACTCTGGATGGGCCTGTGACACCCCAAAGAGAAAAAGGGGACTCTGGATAGGGTCCCCACATCCAGGGCGTGGGGAGACCATAGGCATTTGGGAACCATTTTCCTTCGATCGGCTTCCCCTTGAGCTGAGCATTCTGCTTGCTGCAGTAGATGGGTCGCCTTTTGCCCATACCGAAATTTTCTTAAAATGAATCGCTCACCCCCACCATTTCCTCTCCATGGGATCTGGAGGAGCATCATACATAGTAGGTGAATCGTTTTGTAGAGTGAAGAATGCTAATGTAAAGCAAATAGTCACCCACGTTCCTTGTAAATCCAAATGTTTCTATATTGTAGCTTTGCTTAAAATGGGGTCGGCCCCAACTGCATCCTCCTCTTTGGCGGGCTGGGGAGCGGCCCCCAGCCGCGACGAGAGGGCAGCGACCCCGAGGCCTCGTGGACGTGGGAGAGGGTGTGGTGGGAAGTCTTGAGCGGAGGAGGGGATCTGCCCTTCTCCACTCCTCCCTTGGATCCGCCTCGGTTTCCTGTCCCCCCACCACCCGCCTGCCCCGCAGAAGACCGCCCAGTGAGCCAGCCCCCGCCTCCCGGGCCCCTTCGCCTGCTAAGGAGTCCCCTGGGGATCCAACCAACTTGTATCGAGTGGGCGGGGCAACGGCTCCCCCTTTTCCCGAGCCCCGCCCACAGACCTCTTAGCCAATCCTATGCAGAGAGCATCCCCTGGCAGGGGTCTCTTCCCAACCAGACCCCACCCAGGCACATTGGCGACCAGGCTTGGGCTTCCCCAGCGCCCCACCACCACCACATGCAGGTGGAGCTCTGGGATGCTATGTTGGGGCGGCAAGCGGTGGGCCGAAGGCCGGGTAGGCCAGCACGGGAGGCAAGGGTGGTATGGGATGGGGCGGGGGCAGTCTAGAGCAATAGGAGAGCAGAGAATGGGGGAACTTGAGGGTGGGGAGAGGGCACCGGAGCCCTGCCACCATCCCAGGACTTTGGGCAAGTCACCCGCACTCCCTGGGCCTCAGTTTCCCCATCTGTAAAATGATGGTAATAATACTTCACCTACCTCATAGGGGAGGTTGTGAGGCCACCATCACCTGACCTGGGGGTCAAGGCAGGAGGACTCCGAAGGTGCTACCCGTGAGCAAAGTGTAATTACCGAAGCCTGACTGCAAGGCCCACCTGCCCCTCCCCCACAGAGCCTCCAGAGCTAGCTGAGGCCAACGCAGGCCCATCCGTCTCTTCACTGTGTCGCAGGCCCTTTCATGGGCCTCGTCTGCCATCTTTGTGGGTGCCCTAGACTTAGTCCTTATCTTGTCCTGGTTTCCTTTCTTGTGACCATCTCCCCATGAAACTGCTGTACAAATTCCACCTGCCCCAGGACCCCCGTGCCTGCCCTCTGGCACCAGATGCCAGGGAAGGGACAGAGGAAAACAGCCACAAACAAGCCAGGGGGGCTCCCCTGAGTCCCCCAGGGGTGGGGATTGGTGGCCACTGTTTGTATGTCCTTGAGTGCAAGTGTTTTATAAAAAATAAAACAAAAACCCACCATCACAAAAAAAAAAATTTTGCAGCGAAGAGAAATGAAGAAAAACTGAAGAAAAAAAAAAAAAACAGGAAAAAAGAACCATACAAAATTTTTCCACCACACATACCCTCTAAGCCAGCAAGATTTCCTCTTTGCAAAATCATATTTTTGTGGGAATGGGCCCTGCTTTTTGTGGCAAGGCCTGTTCTGATTAATAAAGGATCGTGAAAAAGTAGGGCCTTGGCTGTTTCCTCCATGGGTCCCAGCCCTCCCTCACCTCCCTGGGGGCAGAGGCAGTGGGGTGAAGGGGATGGGGGCCCCGGGGCTGAGCCTCCCCTCAGTGTGTCACCTTTGGGATTTGACTTCACTGGTGACCAGGCCCTTCCCGAGCGTCCAGCCATCCTCAGATCTCTATACAATATGATCCCACTGGCTTCCCAGAAAGCAGAGAGGCAGCGACATCTCCCAGATCAGGCCTGACACAAGGCTTTTTGGGAGTAGAGTCCTCTCTAGGCCTCAGGGGTGCCCTCCAGGGTCACCCAGCCTGACGTCCCCTCCCTCAGTTCCCAGAGGACCCAAGGCAGCCAGACAAACCAAAGGGGGATGCTCCAGCTTTCCCACCACCACCCACGGGGCCACTGTAGTTTCAGGCCAGCGCCTCCTTCCTGGCCCTTGAGGTGGGAAAAGGAAAGACAAGGAGCTCTGTGTCTGTTGGCTGGACCTGTGGCTTCTCTCAGCCCTCTTCTAGTTTCGTTCTTTAAGATTAGAAAAGTCTCTTCCACTCAGTAGAACGGGTTCCAGCCTGAGGTGTGGGAAGCTGGGTTGTAATCCCTTCTGCAGCCTCTGTGGCCCTTGGACAAGCTCTTTCCTTCCACCTGTTTCTTCTGGCCACAACAAAGCAATAACCATCCCCATCCCCTGCCCTTTCTTCCCCACCCAGCCCAGGGGAAGCTGAGCCTCCGCAGCTCTCAGGGTACTTCAGAAGGAAGGTGCTACATCTGTTTCAGACACAGGCACAAAAGGAACGAGCACCTCCCCGTTGTCATGTGTCCACCTGCTGGCCCCTGCCCCCGCCAGGAGTGAAGCGGGCCATCCCATCCGCACCCTGCTCCCAGCACCTGGGGCCAGCAGCTGCCTCCCGGAACTGCACTAAGTACCCCATCCAAAGCTGTCTGTCCCTCGTTTCCCACAACCTGGTTTAGATATCCCTTCTGATCTCTGTTCCAGAGATCAGAGGAAGCCCCAGGGTCAGGTAAGTAGCCTCAGGGGCGCCCTTGGCCAGAGCTTCTGTTCAGGCGCTCTCCGTGAAAGCAGCCCCGGAAACCTGAGCCTGAAGTCAGAGACGGCTGAGGCCCAGCACAGGGCACAGTCCCTTGCCACTGGCTCGGGCCCTTCCCTGGACTTTTTGCCTTCCTCCGTTTTTATTTCTCTGAGTCTGTCTTCATCCATGCCTGCTCTGAGATGCTCCCCCACCCCTCCCTGTACCTGGGACCACCGCCCTCTGGTGTTTTCTTTCTCTTGTGAGTCCCCCCTGGATACTGCTGCTTTCTGGAAGGCTGTCCTGGGTTACATCCTGCGCTCCTCTCCCTCCCACGCAAAGACAACCAGAAGGACAAGGCTTGAGCACGCTGATGTCCCAGCTCGTGGCTCCCCAGACCATCTGTTTCCCGCGAAGATGCCCCGCTCCCCATGTCTGTGTCCTGCGTGTATGTGTCGTGTCTTGTTTAGATTGTGAGCCCCCTGGGCAGGGATCCCTGTCTGCATACGTGTTCCATGTGGCACGCCCGGGTGTGCTAATAAACGTTCATCTTCAGAACAAGATCGCCAGATGTCTTGAGGAAGCTTTGGGACAGATGGCTGAGTAAGCCAGTGTGGTGGCATTGGAGGCAGGAGGGCCCCCAGCTCCAAGAACCTGTTCTCCCCCTTTCCTGAGTCCCATGAGGGTGGGTGGGAAGGGGGTGAGGAATGGCATTCACAAGGCTCCAGCCCTGGGTCTCCGCTGCCACACTGGCCAGCAGGGCTGCTTGCCTGGAGGCTGGTGGGGGCAGGGGCCTCAAGAACAGGCGCAGTTCTTAGCCATTCCACTCACAGACCTGACTGCCAGCCAGGGACCAAGCAGCTCTTCTGTGACGCAGTGAGCACTGGGTTGGGAGTCCTCACACCTCACACTTACGGGTGAGTCACTCGCCCTCCCTGCCCTGTTTCTTGCCCTGCCGCCTCCTCTGCCTTTCTCTCCACTTGGTTCCCACAGCAGGAAGGAAGCTTCTTGCTCTGACTGCCAGCTCCCTTGGCCTCTGCCCCTGAATCCCTGGTACAAACATGACTCTTGCGGAATTTCCCTGCCCTATTCCCCCATGGCCTGCCCACCTCTGACGGCCCCAGGACGATGTGGGGAACCACAGAGGCAGCCCATCCATCCCATCCCATTGTTACAAGCGTCCCTTCCAGTCTCCCCTGCCCCCTGCTCCCCAGAGGCCAAGTGAGAATCACAGGAAGTTGTGGGTGGGGGAATGCTAGGACTTCTAATACAGTGCTCTCTCCACCACCGAGGGGAGCCGTGACACCCAGTTGTCCCTGGCAGTAGCTCCCTCCCTACTCACATGGAGACACAGACCCTCAATCGTGCTCTGTAGCATCAGCACCCAATTTAACCAAACTCAAACTTTCCAGAAGGGACTGGCTTCTGAGGGTGGAGAGCAAGTGAGTAGCAGGGCCAGGGACAGAGCCCATTCCCATTCCCCGGGGGAGCGCCTGCTCAGCTGGCAAGCAGTCATGGCTGCAGGTGCCACGTTTGACAAAGCAAAAGGGTAAGGTCCTGAGAGCCTCAGGATGGCCCAGGGGACTCATTGCCAGGACTTTGCCCCAACCTAGAGTCCTCAGGTGAGAGCAGCAGGGGAGGAGGTAGAGGAAACAGACCAGACAGAGGGAGGAGACCTGAGCTCACTAATGATAGCAGTTATTGCAGGTGACCATGGCTGCCTCTGCATCCTGCTGCTCCTGTGTCTAAGATTTGCGTGAAAGGAAGGTAGACAAACCCCTTTCAAGAAGTATTGAGCTGCAGCATCAGATCTAAATAAACCCAATTCCTTGGGCCGGGCACGGTGGCTCACGCCTGTAATTCCAGCACTTTGGGAGGCCGAGGCAGGCAGATCACCTGAGGTCAGGAGTTCGAGACCAGCCTGGCCAACATGGTGAAACCGGTCTCTCCTAAAAATACAAAAATCAGCCGGGCGTGGTGGTGCGCACCTGTAATCCTAGCTACTCAGGAGACTGAGGCAGGAGAACCGCTTGAACCTGGGAAACAGAGGTTGCAGTGAGCCAAGATCATGCCACTGCATTCCAGCCTGGGCAACAGAGACAGACTCCATCTTGGAAAAAAATAAAAGTAAATAAATAAATAAACCCAACTCCTCGTGTACAGATGAAGAAGCTAAGGCCCAGGGGGGTCGTGACTTGCCCAAGATCACTTGGTCGATCACAGAAGTAGGCCTGGAACCCCTGCCTTCTGATTCTAGGCCCAGGGGTATTTTCCCTATGCTGCGATACAAGTGGCAGGTCAAGAGGAGAGTCCCCAGTCAGCTGCAGCTCCTACCCCACCTGAGTGATCATCTCTCAAATTACTTTCTCCAAGTTTCCAGACTCCTGGAAGGCCCACTGGCCCTGATGGAACCCCAACAGGGGGAACTCTGGGAGGGACAAGGTCTGCAGCAGCCAGGCCCCAGACCCTCTTCCTCCTTGGGAAGGTGGCAGTCTCCAATCTTCCCCACCCACCACCTCTTTCTGTCCGTTCAAGGCCTTCACTCTCATTTGCAAGCTGACAGCCCCAGACCCATGCCCAGCCTCCTCCTTAGCCAGGGCCCAGCCCCGTGTGCCGGCAGAGCTGCTGGGCAGGGCCTGACCTTTTGGCCCGGTATGCCACTGTTGCCATGGTGATGAAGACCTGGCAGGATTTTCTCCGGGGAGATGGGCCTCCAGGCTTAAGGTTTTACAACTTTCTTCCTTTCTTTAAATCGTTATTTATTATTTTCCTGAACAACAAGGGGAGAAAGAAATGCCAAAACTGAGCAAAAAGAGACTAAGAAGGAGAGAGACAGAAAGAGGAAAATAGAGCCAGAGAGATGGAGGGAGGCAAGTCTAGAGTCATGGAGGGGGTGGAGGGGCAGTGCCAGTGAAAGAGTAGGGAACGATCGGCCCAGCTTGAGGGTGACTCAAAAACACACAAAATCTTCTGCAGAATTAAGCTGCGGGATTCTGCAAGACAGGAAAGCAGCCTCCAGGGGCAAAAGCCACTCCTGATGACAGCACTTGTTCCCTAGACAGACAGCACACAACAGTTGGCAGGGTCGGTCTGACATGGAGCGGGGGGCACGTGGGGCAGGGGCAGTGCCAGAGGGAGTCCAGGGTCCCCACAGCAGTGGGTTCCGGTGCTCCCAGGGATTATAAATAAACAGGCACATGGGAAATGCACATTCTTTCTCCAAGAAATATAATTTATGTTTACAGCCAGTTGTTTTTTCTTCTCCCTAAAGAAAACATTACCATGTGGGGCCCCTGCCCCAACAGTGTCCCTGAGTGTCCTTGGCCCTGGCTCCCTCGTCCCATTATTGCTTGGATGAGGAAGATCTGGCTCTGGGAATCGCAGAGCAAGGCCCCTCTCCTCACCCCCTCGGGGCTGTCCCTGGTGACGGAGTGGAGGTACAGAGTGCCAGTCCCGTGCCAGCCACCCTGGCTGTGCCCATTTAAGGGAAAGGAGAGTGCAGGCCGTGGGAGAGGCGCTGAGCAGCCTCCCAGAGCAGAGAGCCCCTCTCTGCGGTGCAGGAGGCCCTGGAGGCACGGTGGCTTCTTTTCAAACTTGACAGCTGGAAGGCTCAGGCTATGGGGTGGGGAGTGGAGGGGGAGCTCTCTCTTCCCAGCAGGATTCCAGGCACATGCTGGGAGGCTGGGAGAAGAGAACAGAATAGGGTGGGGGTGACCCCCTGCCTTCTGTGCCCCATACCAATCTCAGGGGGCCAAGGAGGGAGGTATGTATGATCAGCCCTGGTGGAGGGGTGAGGGCAGCTTCGGTGTTGGGGCCCCCATCTATTTCCCACTTCTGTCCTGGGCACCAGCCCCGCTCCAAGCCCCTGCTCCTGGGCCAGGCCCTCCTCGCAAGGGCAGTTGGGCCCCACACAGGCACGCAGTCCACCCCAGAGGTAGCGGCTCCTGCCCTAGAAAGGGTGGGCCTAGGAGACCCAAACCCCAGAAAGAGGGAGGGTGTTGGGCGCCCTGCATCCAGACTCAGGGAGACGTGACAGTTCTGTGGCCCTCAGTGACCCTGGTTCCAGGAGGAAACTGGTGCCTCTGTTACCAGTGGCTCCATCGGGGACTGGACCCAGCCCAGACTTCTTGGTCTGACAATTGCCCACAGATCAGCCAGGGTATAGTCAGTCCTCTTACTACCTAGGAGTGTCTGAAGATGAGCCCCAGCCCTGCCTGTGCCCCGCAACTCGCCAAAAGTGGCCGCTCCATTGACCTAAGTAGGGGCCCGCCGGTCCCGCAGGCCTAACCAGCCAAAGCTTCCTAGAGCCCCTCCTCTCAGAGTGGCTGAAGCCCATTAGCCAGAACGTAGGCTCAGGTGCCCAGTCCTGGAGCGGCTTCCAGGGCGCGGAGGCTGCCCCCGGGGGCGCCCAGAGCCCGGGAACCAGCGCCGCCTATGAGCAGGTCTTCCTCCTCCTCATCCTCAAAGGCCCGCGCTGGGCGCCGGGGCGGAGGCCGGGGCGTGGGCTCGTCGCGCTCCGCCATGCGCTCGACGGCGCCCTCGCCCACGAGGAACACGGTGTCCGCGACGCGCGGGGGCCCGGTGACGGGGTTGTGGTCGTAGGAGAAGACGCGCAGCGCGCGCAGCGGGTGCAGGTCGGGGAAGCCACCCAGGCGGTTGCGGTCGAGGTCGAGGATGTGCAGGCGGCCCATGCGCAGCAGCGCGGGCGGGAACTCCTCGAAGCGGTTGCCGTAGAGCCAGAGGCCGCGCAAGCCCGTCATGCGCGGCAGCTCGGCCGGCAGCGCGCGCAGCCGGTTGTCGCCCATCTGGAGCGACTGCAGCGCCACCAGGCGCAGCAGCGGCCGCGGGAAGCGCCGCAAGAAGTTGCCCTCGATCCAGAGGCAGCGCAGGCTCTGCAACTGCGCGAAGTCGGCGGGCAGCGCCAGCAGCCGGTTGCCGCCCAGGTAGAGGCGCGTGAGGCGCGGCAGGCGGCACAGGCCGTCAGGCAGGCGCTCGAGCTTGTTGAAGTCCAGCGCCAGGATGCGCAGCTCGCGCAGCTCCTCGATCTCCTCCGGCAGCTCGCGCAGCCCGGTGCCGCTCACATACAGCTTCTGCAGGCGGCTCAGCGCGCACACTGCGCTGGGCAGCCGCCGCAACCGCCGCCCGCTCAGCTCCAGCTGCTGGTCGCCGCTGCGCAGCTGCTCCTCTGCGTCCGACGGCAGCTCATCCGGCGTGGACTCGGCGATGCCCATGGTCACGGGCCCCGGCCGGGGCCGCCGCCACTGCCACCGCCCGGCATCGCCCCGCCCCGGCCGCCCCCCAGCCGCCCCGACGGTGCCGGAGCCGCGCCGGCCCCCGGGCCCCCCGCCCCGGCCTGCCCCCGCGCCGGGAGGGGGGCCGTGCGGGGCCGGGAGGAGGCACCCAGTTGGGGCACCGCCGCGCTCCACCGCCCGCCCTCGGGCCTCCCCCGTTGCCTCCGCCGGAGGCCGACTGGCTAGGGTTCGCGCTGACTCGCAGCTTAGCGACCCGTCGCCCTGGCAACCCCGACGCGCGTGCGGCTGCCAATGAGGCGGAGGGAGGGCGGGGCGGGGCGGGGCCAAGGCGCCACCCTAGTGGGGTCCCAGCGCCGGAGCCCGCCCCCTACCTGCCCATCCAGCCCACCGCGGAGCAAGCGCAAGCCGAGAGATTACCCCGCCCCCGGCCAAGCCTGGCACTGAGACCCGACGCCCGACGCCGTTTGGTGTGCGGTTGTGTGCGCCCCAGAGCCGCGGGTTCAAGAAGAAGGCGAAGGAAACGCCTGCGGTGGATCAAAGACTCTGGACTAGAGACTCACAAGGAGGGGCTGAGGGGCGAGGTCACTGCCGGCCATTCACGTCCAGCGGCGTGCGGCCTGCCTACCTGCTGGGATCACTTCAGTATAGTAACTCGAAACAGTGTTACTGTCCGGCCCTTTTCACATCTGCTGGTTTTACCCGGACCCAGGGCTTGGCTCCGCCCCGCTAATTGCCCTACAGCTTCCTCATTGCTACACTCACACCCCTCTCTCCTGCCAGGATCCCTCCACCGACGCTCAAAGTCTGTGTATGGCTGCAGTGGACAGAGGTCTGGGACACGTGAACGCCTTTTAGCCGCCAATCATGGCCACTCTCATTCCATGACTCTTCCTTCGCCTGCTACCACCAGCAGGAGTTCCCCGCTGCCTTCTCCCCCCACCTCCCATCCGGAGCCCTCCTGCGGGAGCTCCTGGCAGAAAAGCACTGGCTGTCACTGGCTTCGAGCCCACGTGTGCCCAGCACTATGCTGAAAGCATTGCGTTGGGTCCTTGGCACAGCCTATGAGGTAGACACCCTCATCACCCCGATTTTAAAGATGGAGAAACTGAGGGTCAAAGAGACATGACTTGAGCTGGGTCAGTCTGAGCTGGGTGAAGTGCCCAAGGTCACCTAGCTGATGAGCAGCTGGATTCGAAGCCAGGTAGTGTGACTCGAGAGCCTGTGTTCCTAGCCATAAACCATACCGATAGATGGAAACAAGGGTCACTCCACCTCCAGTAATGAATTTTCTCACAACAGAGCCTCTGATTGTCGGGACAAAGCTACAAAGACAGCGTTATAATCCCACATGAAGATGAGAGAAGTGGCCTCATGGGGATTAGGCACTCTGCTTACGGTCACACAATGCATAGAGGTTGCAGCCCGGGAGCCAAATTTTCAGGCTCCAAGCCTCCTGCCTCCTGCCTTCTCTTGAACCTGGCTGGTGTAACCCATGTAACTGGCTGAATGGATTGACTTCAGGACAGCACGCTGCCCTTTGGCCCACCCTCATTGCCATCCCCACTGCAGGGGAAGGGGGATGGAAGACAGCCCAAGGGCAGAGAGCAGTTGCCAATGCAACGGGAGGATGGGAACCATCCCCACTGGAATGTAAGCTGCCCAGCCAGGGAGGTTTGGGCATCTCCTTCCCTGCTGGCACAGGCTCTAGAGAATACAGTAGACATTCAGTGCAAATTTTTATTTATTTATTTATTTATTTTGAGACAGAGTTTTGCTCTTGTTGCCTAGGTTGGAGTGCAATGGTGCGATCTTGGCTCACTGCAACCTCTGCCTCGCCTCCTGGGTTCAAGCGATTCTCTTGCCTCAGCCTCCCAAGTAGCTGAGATTACAGGTGCCCACCACCACGCCCAGCTAATTTTTGTATTTTAGTAGAGACAGAGGTTGACCATGTTGGTCAGGCTGGTCTTGAACTCCTGATCTCAGGTGATCCACCTGCCTCAGCCTCCCAAAGTGCTGGAATTACAGGTATGAGCCACTGCGCCTTGCTGAAAAAATTTTAACATTAAAAAAAGTGGAGGCAAACATTGCATACAGTGAAATGCATAGATCATAAGTGTCTTCTTGGATGCATTTTGACAAATGTACACACCCCTGTCCCATTTCCATCAACCCAAGAGTTCTCTCAAGCCTCTTGCGGTCAATCCCCACCTTGCGAGGCAACTATGATTCTGACCTCTATCCTCATGGATCAGTTTTCCCTGTTCTTGAATTTCACACAAATGAAATTATTCAACACATACTTTTTTTCAGATAATATATATTTGTTGGATAAATGAATGAAAGGACAGAGCAATAGCAATTCTAATATGGCAAGAGGTGTTAGGGGGTGGACAGATGATGGGGGGACACAGAGGCAGATGTTGCTCTGAGCCAGGAACCAGCCATGCACCCCCATCCTGGGAGAGACTGGCAAAACAAAAGCAGGAATCCAGGCCAAGGTAGAGGACCCAGGTGGAACCCAGACACCAGACCTAGGGTATAGGAGTCTCAGCCCCAACCGGAGGGGCTTCAGGCTCCTCCCAGATGTCACTTAAGTTCCAATCCAGCTCTCTACCTTCTACTCATTCGGGAGGACTTCTTGGAAGAGGTAAGGCTCTCAGAGACCAGAAAGGTAGGGAATACCCAGCCAGGCTAATGGGATGAGGATGAGTCCCTCCCCCCGGCCCCCAAGCAGTTTCACTTGGGGAACATTGGCTGTGGAGGAGGAGGCTCAGCAGCCCAGCCTCGCCACATGCTCAGGCTGGCACCCAGCGCCAGGCTGCCCTCTTGGGCTCCATCAGCACGGGCAGCACCGTATGAGCCCACATGAGCCTCTCCACCCCAGCACCAGCCTAGCAGAGCTTCCTGGGGCCGAGAGCATGGAGGACCAGCCCTCTTCTTTCTCAGAGTCTTTTTCTTGCTCTCGGCAGATCCTGTACCTTCACCTCCCACCAGGCCCTTCTCAGTGGGTAAAGGTAAAATGTGCTGGCGTTCCAGGCCCACGCAGGCTGGCAGTGGGGCAATCATCATGATGAATCACGCTGGCACTGCAGGCACCCGGTCCTTGTTGAGGCGTAACTAATGAATTAGCTTCGCCCCCAGCACGGGGCCTCTCAGCCTTTCCCCACTTCCCAGGAAGGCAGGAAACTGAGACCTGGGAGGGGGAAGCAGGGGAGGAGGGAGGACTCTGTCAGCTCCAGGCGTGGGTCCCAGACCCTGGCCAGCCCCTCTGCCCCCACACACACTGCAAAAACACCCAAAGTGCAGGTCCCCCAGGGCCCCAGAAACTGCCTCTCTGTTACTAATCATGAGCTATAACTATTAATGCCCACCCCCAACTCTATTTTTTAAAGGATTTCTTAAAATATAGGAAAAGTGTGGCGCTGTGATAAACACCCCCATGCCCAGTACCCAGCATTGACAATTGTTCACATTTCATCAAACTTGCTTTAAACCTATTTTCTTTTAAATAAAAGGAAGAAAACGGCACACGTAATATACAAGTCTCCTTTGTCTCCCCTCCAGTGGCCCCATAGGCACTACCGCCCCCTCCACACTGACCCTGCCAACGTCCCCTCTGGATTCCCGTCCTTGCCTTGGGGCCAGGACCCCCCTGGCTGCTGAATAAGATGATGGGATCTTAGCATCCTAGGTTCTTAGAAAACAAGGATTCAAACCTGTTAGAGCCAACTACACGATGTCAGAGCTGGGAGGGTGCTTAGCTCCTCTGGGAGGTCACAGGCTCTGTTCAATGTCTGCAAGAAGGTAGGGACACTTGTTCCAGAAAAATGCATGGAGGCAGAGACTCACCCAATGATGTGCGCAATTCCCAGGGGTTCATGGTCTCTTGGGTGTCTAGGCCAACCCCTTCATTTGGCAAAAAAGGAACGCGATGATGTCCTCACCTCATGGCCCACTCCCCTTACCTGCACCAGCCAGAACTTCAGTTCCTGCCATCTTTCAGGTATTCATTCAACAAACCTTAAGCACCTACTTCTATGCCTAGGCACTGGGGATTACTATGAATGTAAACATAATAGACAAACCCCCTGCCTTTGTGGAACTTATATTCATGTGAGTGGAGATCATCAACAAAACACGTGTCAGGTCATGATCAAGCTACGAAGAAATAAAGCAGGGAAAAGAAAGGAGGAGGACTGGCTGGGCATGTTGGCTCACACCTGTAATTTCAGTACTCTGGGAGGCCAAGGTGGGCGGATCACTTGAAGCAAGGAGTTCAGGACTAACCTGGCCAACATGGTGAAAGTCCATCTCTATTAATAAAAAATTTAAATTTTAAAAAAAGAGAGAGGAGGACTGAGAAATGTGTGGGGGGTGGGAGGGGCTGTCATTTAAAACTGAGTGGCTAAGGCCAGGCGCGATGGCTCATGCCTGTAATCCTAGCACTTTGAGAGGCCAAGGCGGGCAGATCACCTGAGGTCAGGGGTTCGAGGCCAGCCTGACCAACATGGTGAAACCCTGTCTCTACTAAAAGTACAAAAATTAGCCAGGGTGGTGGTGGGTGCCTGTAATCCCAGCTACTTGGGAGGCTGAGGCAGGAGAATTGCTTGAACCCAGCAGGCAGAGGTTGCAGTGAGCTGAGATTGCCCATTGCACTCCAGCCTGGGCAATAGAGCTGGACTCTGTCTGAAAACAAAACAAAAAAAAAACACCTGAGTGGCCAGAGGAGGCCTCATTGAGACCATGGCATTGAGCAAAGATGGCAGGGTACACTCCTGGCAGTGAAGATGGCAGTGCCAAGCCCCTGGGGCAAGAGCATGCCTGGGAGTTTGGGAGCAGCAAGGGGCCCAGCCCAGGAAGCAAGGGGAAGCATGGTGGTGGAGGAGATCAGAGAGAGAAAGTAAGGACTGTGCAGGCTGAGGAGGACCCCTGTCCTTCATGAGGACTTTGGCTTTGACTCTAGGTGAGAGGTCATGGGGGAGTTTTGCACACGTTTTAATAGGATCCCTTTGGCTACAGCTGCAGGATATGGGTGTGCGTGTGTGCGCGCGCATGCGTGTGTGTGCATGTGTGTACGTGTGTGTGTGCATGCATGCATGCATGTGTATGTGTGTGTGTTGGGGAAAGGATTTTGTGCAACTTTAACCTCTCTCTTCTTGGTTCTCTCCCACAGGATAATGCTAGCTGTCGTTTACTCAGCACCTACAGGTTGTCAAATTTATTCTTCACAACAGCTCTGCCGAGCAGGTACTATATTCCCCACCACCTCTGGCTCTACAGATGAAGAAACAGATTAGATTCAGAGAGGTTAAGTAGTTTGAGTTTCAATGTGGTTAAACAGCCACTGCCAAGCTACAAGGTCACACAGCCGGTAAGGGGCGGGGCCAGGATTCAAACCCAGTCCATCTTCTTGCAAAGCCTGGGCTTTGTCGACTATGTCTCATTGACTCTGTGGGCTGGGAGAAATTAGAGAAACCACCTGGGGGCTCAAACACTCACCCCCATCCTGCAAACAGCAAAAATATTTCTAGGGGTGCCCTACTTGGAGATGTTGATGTTGTCAGAGTGGGCAAGAGTGGCTACGAGCCACACCACTTCCCCTTTCCCATCCCAGGCCCCAGGGCTCATATGTTTGCCTAACTAGGGGGTATCCTGAAATCCACAGAGCAAGCCTAGAAACCCCAAATCAGGTCCCTTAAGGCAGAACAAAGAGGTCCCCAGGTCCTAGGTCATCCTAGGCCTGTGATCTGGGCTCAGGGCTTATCTGATACCAAATTCCAGGCAGTCTCTGGACCACCGTTGGCCTAGAGCCCATCAGTGATAGCCAACTCACCAGGCTGGCTCAGCCACTGCCAACCTACTCCTCCCATCCTGCCTAAGAAACCAGAGCCCAGGCATGGCCTGGGGATCATATTTACCTGGAACCCTAGCTCTGTGAGTTACCTGCCTGATCTGTTGAAAGCTGAGAGTCCTCCCAGGTCCCCCTCAGAGACGCCAGAGCTGAAGCAACAGAGGCCACGGGAGTGTGAGGAGGGGGAGAAGCTGACTGGTGCCCAAGGCCACATTCCAGAATGTTGTGGATGGAACTCTAACCACCCCAGTGGGTTCTGTTAGGCCATCAAGCTGCAAAGTGGACTTGATGACTCCTTCCTCCTGGGAGGAATGCTGGGGTCATGGCTGGCAGCCGCTCTTTATGTTAATACCTTCTTGGATCCGTGGCCAAATGCAAATCAGATCATCTGCTCCAAGAATACAGATCCAGGTCCCAACCAACACTACCAAGGACTTGTCTGGCCTGGTCCCCCTGGGGCAGAGGCCACTGACAGTGACCAACTTCTGTTTTTCCCCCCTTCTTCCTGAGCCCTCAGTAAAACTACTTTTCCTAGCCGACAGGGTAAGACCCTGGGATGAGTGCTGGGCTAACAGATGTGGGCAGAAGTGAAACATACCACATCAATGCACAATCCTCCACGCTCTGTTTATGTACTGTGATGTTAAAGATGGAAAGGATCCTGGATCCCAGAGTCACCACTTGGAGATGAGCTAAGCTTGTTGTACCTGAGCGAGTTAGAGAAAACGCCACACTTTGAGACGAATTAAGAGTCCGTTTATTTAGCCGGCGGCCAAGAGACGGCTAACGCTCAAAATTCTCTCGGCCCCGAAGAAGGGACTAGATTTTCTTTTATACTTTGGTTTAGAAAGGGGAGGGGGGTCTAGTTAAAACAATTTTACAAAAATAAAGTAGGCAAAAAGTTAAAAGGATAAATGGTTACAGGAAAGTAAACAGTTTCAGGTGCAGGGGCTTTAAGACTATTACAAGGTGATAGACTCGGGGCTTTGGGTGTTATCAATCAGACGAATTCCTGGGAATTGCGGATATTGCTCGCCACAGTATTTTATCAGTTAATTGCATTCTTGGATGTGCTGGGAGTCAGCTTGCACAAGTTAAGTCCTTGAGGAAGGGGCTGCCAGTGAAAGAGCCAAGATGGAGTCTGTCTGGCTCTCTTAGCTAAGGGAGAGTCAATTCAGGTGGAACCAAGGCTAGGTGATTAAAGGAAAAGGGAGAGTCTAAAAACAGGGTTGGTAAAAACAAGGTTGGGCATTACAACCTGACGAGCTTCTTTCCACCCCCAGGACCTTTGGACGTGCCAGCCCCTCTGCTTGGAATTCTCTTCTTCCCACTCCACTTGGTTCACACTACTTATCCTTAAGGTCTCAGCTGAAACCTCCTGATAAGGTTTGGATGTTTGTCCCCTTCAAATCTCATGTTGAAATGTAATCCCTGGCTGGGAGCGGTGGTTCACACCTGTAATTCCAGCACTATGGGAGGCCAAGGCAGGCGGATCACCTGAAGTCAGGAGTTCGAGACCAGCCAGGCCAACATGGTGAAACCCCGTCTCTACTAAAAATACAAAAATTAGCCAGGCGTGATGGTGCACACTTGTAATCCCAGCTACTGGGAGGCTGAGGCAGGAGAATTGCTTGAACCCAGGAGGTGGAGGTTGCAGTGAGCCAAGATCATCCCATTGCACTCCATCCAGCCTGGGCAACAAGAGCAAACCTCCATCTCAAAAAAAAAAAAAAAGAAAAGAAAAGAAAAAAGAAAAAGAAATGTAATGGCCAGTGTGGGTCATGGAGCCTAGTGGAGGTATTGGGGTCATGGAGGCAGATCCCTCATGAATGGCTTAGCACTATCCACTTGGTGATGAGTGAATTCTTGCTCAGTTCACTCAAGATTTGGTTGTTTAGGAGTCTGGGACCTTCCCTCCTATCTCTTGCTCCCTCTCTCGCCAAGTGATAACGCTACTCCCTTTTACCTTCTGCCATGACTGTAAACTCCCTGAAGCCCTCATCAGATGCAGATATGGCACCATGCTTCCTGTGCAGCCTATAGAACTGTGAGTCAAAATAAACATCTTTTCTTTTCTTTTTCTTTTTCTTTTTCTTTTTTTGAGACAGAGTTTCTCTCTTGTTGCCCAGGCTAGAGTACAATGGAGCAGTCTCGGCTCACTGCAACCTCTGCCTCCTGGGTTCAAGCAATTCTCCTGCCTCAGCCGCATGAGTAGCTGGGACTGAAGGTGTGTGCCACCACGCCCAGCTAATTTTTGCATTTTTAGTAGAGATGGGGTTTCACCATGTTGACCAGGCTGGTCTCAAACTCCTGACCTCAGGTGATCCACCCTTCTCGGCCTCCCAGAGTGCTGGGATTACAGGAGTGAGCCAACATGCCCATCTTGTCTTTTCTTTATAAACCACCCAGCCTCAGGTATTTCTTTATAGCAACGCAAGAACAGACTAACACACTTCCCTTCCAGGATCTTTCAGGGCACGTCAAGCTCCTGTTATAGATTCTTGAGCTCCCACAGTTCTCCTTCAAAGTAATTATTCCAATCATACTAAATAAATAATAACTGTGAATTATTTGCTTGAAATCTGTTTCCGATGGACTAGGATGTGAGCTCCATAAAGACCAAATCACAGGGCCAGGCGCAGTGGCTCTCGCCTGTAATCCCAGCACTTTGGGAGGCCAAGGCGGGTGGATCACAAGGTCAGGAGTTCGAGACCAGCCTGGCCAACATGGTGAAACCCCATCTCTACTAAAAATACAAAAATCAGTCAGCCTTGGTGGTGTGCATCTGTAATCCCAGCTACTCGGGAGGCTGAGTCAGGAGAATCGCTTGAACCCAGGAGGCGGAGGTTGCAGTGAGCTGAGATCGCGCCATTGCACTCCAGCCTGGGTGACAGAGTGAGACTCTGTCTCAAAAAAAAAAAAAAACAAAAAAAAACCCAGATCAGTGCCAATGCTGTGTGGAGCCATTATAGGAACCTTCAGGCAAAGGAAAAATCAGTAATGCGAATCTCATCTTCATTTAAAATGTTGATATTTTGTTCATCATGGATTTTTGGCAATAATTTTTACTTTTGCAATGATTGCATCAAACTATTACTTAATTACGGAGGTGGGTTTTTTTTTGGCACTTCTTTAAATATGGTGTTTAGAGCAAGTGCCTTGCTCCCCTCACCCTAATCTCAGCTCTGGATCGGGCAAAATCACCCTTTCTCAAAGGATTATCACAAAGCATCAGTGACAGCGTATGGGAGCTGAGTGCTGTCATTTTGAGATACTAACTTATTCCATTGTAGACAATTTCCTTATATCCATTGACTTGCATTCATATGCTAAGTTGGTTTCCTATATTCCCTGCTCTCCAGGGAAACTCAGAACAAAGAGTCAAATCCTTGGCTTTGAGTTGCAAAAGAGGCTTTGAAATCCAGAGCTGAGACTATACCCTTATAACAGCCAGTTTTGAAAGAGAAATCTTTTGTGTAGGTCCAAAAAAGCTTGGCTTTGAACTTCGAGAGCAGAGAGCTGATGCCATAAGCCCTGGAGACGGGAAGGATGCGTCATCCCAGAAGATACCACCCAAAAGGAGATTAAGGTTCAACCGGCAGGTGGGAGAGAAGGGGCAAGCAGCTCCCGGAAACACGGATGCCGGCACAAAAACCAGTCGTCATCCCCATCTGGGCAGAGCCTGGGGGTGGCATGAGAAAAAGTATATGCCCCCAGGTATCCTGAGGGGGGCACCAGGGCAGGTGGGACCCACCTGCGCTTCCCTTACCAGGTGTGGCCTGAGGATGTAACAGGCCTCCCACCAGTCACTCTACCTGTATGGAGAGGCCTCAGTAGACATAGAGGTGTACTCACAAGGGCGGGCATCCAGAAGTTTCCACACCTGCAAGATAGACATGGGTGTAGCCGAGAGATTAGGCTGGGGGAGTCCACATCTTTGCTAAATCCAGTTGTTAGTGATAGACTAAGATACACTTTTTTTTTTTTTTTTTTTTTTTTTTTGTCACCCAGGCTAGAGTGCAATGGCGCAATTTCGGCTCACTGCAACCTCTGCCTCCCGGCTTCAAGTATTCTCCTGCCAAGGCCTCCCAAGTAGCTGGGATTACAGGTGTGTGCCACCATGTCTGGCTAATTTTTGTATTTTTAGTAGAGACAGGGTTTTGCCATGTTGGCCAGGTTGGTCTCAAACTCCTGACCTCAGGTGATCCACCCACCTCGGCCATCTGAAGTGCTGGGATTACAGGTGTGAGCCAACGTGTCTGGCCCCAAGATACACTTTTGAGGTCTTGAGTATGGCTTATGAAGTCCATACTCACATATACCTGCCCTGTCTGGCTATACCAGTCATGCCATGTACAATGGAGCCATATCTAACGATTCCTTTTGATACCAGGATCCTACACTGGAGGTAAGTATCTCGAGGAACAGCACCTTTGATCCATGTCCCATAAAGGGTCTTCGCACGCCAACAGCAAACTCCCTAGGTGTGTAAAAGCAGCGACAGCACCCCGCTTACAGAAAGGACCCCACAAATGCCCTTCTTAGTGATGGTAACTCACGTGGGAAGGACATTTGAAGTCTTTGGGCCTCCCAGCATCTGAAGCCCCTGGCTATATTGGAGAATCCACCTGCCTTACAAAACAGAGCCCACTCTCCTCCCAAGGCAGCTGAAAACGCTGGGAGCTTACTTTCCCGGCATCCCTTGCAAGTGAGGTGGAAGCCTGTGACCCAGAAGTCGCCTCCAGGTACACCCACGTCAGATTCTGAATGGCAAATGAGAACTGCTGAGCAGAAGCGATCACTCAGATCAGCAGGGGCTGTGTCCGAGGAGCAGCGGTGGGGAGGCCTGGGGTCTTTGTGGTCCCAGGGCCATGGGGCGATTTTCTTTGTGCTTCCTGGCTGGGTGGGCTCTAAGTTTTGTGGGTTTTTTTTTTCTTTTTTGAGATGGAGTTTGCTCTTGTTGCCCAGGCTGGAGTGCAATGGCGCCATCTCGGCTCACCTCAACCTCCACCTCCCGGCTTCAAGCGATTCTCCTGCCTCAGTCTCCTGAGTAGCTGAGCTAACAGGCGCCTGCTACCATGGACCCGGCTAATTTTTGTATTTTTAGTAGAGGCGGGGTTCCTCCATGTTGGTCAAGCTGGCTCGGAGTCCTGACCTCAGGTGATCCGCCCGCCTCGGCCTCCCAAAGTGCTGGGAGTACAGGCATGAGCCACCACGACCGGCCGGGCTCTAAGTTTTATTCTCAGGTCCACCTGAAGATTCTGTGAGTGACCAAGTCCTTTTAAGAAATTCCTTTTCTGCTTAAATTAGCCAGCTGTGGTTTTTGTTGCTTGCGATGAACTCTGACTGATAGCCTCCATCGTCAGACCTCATCAGCCTGTGACCACTCAGGGAGTCACGTGATCATTCTCCCACTGCCCCTGCTTCCACTGTCTTCCCAGGAGCCCCACACTGTCAAATGCTGACCTGTGCTCAGGAGAAGCTTTGCCCGTGTTCTTCAATGCCAGCCCCCCGCCCCCAGTGCCAGAGCCCACCAGGAGAGCATGGCTCTGCGCCAGAGCCATCTGACCATAGGGACCACACCTTGTCATCAGGCCCCATAGGAGGCTGCTTGGCCCAGGGGCTCATATAGCCTTTTCTGAGCACAGCGCCTTCAGCATCTCACCCAAGCTTAGGCCAGGTGAGCGACACACACACCTTCCTGCTCTGGCCCTTTAACTGGGGACTCTAAAGACACACACACACACACACACACACCCTCTCCCACCTGACTTACACTCTCACACTCATACACTCACATATACTCACACACGCATTCTCACACACACTCATACATACACGCACTCATACACTCATACACTCACACACACACATACACTCATAAATACACACACACTCATATTCACACCCATACACACGCATACACTCACACTCTAACACACACGTATACTCACACCCGCAGACATACACACATGTACACTCTCACACACTCATAATCACACACATACACTCATATACCCACACACTAACACACACCCACACTGCACTTACACACACATACACACACTCACACACACTCATATACCCACACTAACACACACCCACACACTCATACAGACGTACACAAATACACACACAATCATCTTCACACACATACACACACTCATACACTCCCACTCCCACACATACACTCACTCTCACATATATACACTCACACGCATTCATATTCACACACACTCATATACACACACTCTAACACACACCCACACAAACTCATACACTCACACACATACACGCACATACCCTCAGTCACATATATACACTCACACATACACTCTCTCACACACTCACATTCACTCATACACATATACTCACTCTAACACACGTATACTCACACCCACAGACACATTCACAAAATACACACTTACAGACTCTCACACACACTCATAATCACACACTCATACACTCATATCCCACACACCACATACCCACACATACACACTTACACACATAGACACAGGCATACACACAGTTATATACCAACACACTAACACACCCGCACACACAGACACATACAAATACACACAAATCATCCTCACACACACTCTCATACACTTTCACATATACTCACACACTCCAACACACACCCACGCATACACATACACATATACACTTACACACCACACTTACATATATACTCTTATACATACAACTCTCACACTCACATTCACACACACTCATATACACACACTCTCAGGCACATACACTCACAGTTCCAAACTGACACTCATGCACTTACACTAATGCTCTCACACACACACTCATATTCACACACTCTAGCACTCACTCAAACACACACACTCACACTCTCACACAAGTGCACTCACCTCTTTAGCAAAAGAAATCAAAGCCCATCCCTATCACTGCCTGGCTCTCCCAGGAAGTTCCCAGGCCCCATTCCTGCCCTTCCGAGACCCCCGGGGAAGTGATGGGGTGGGGAGAGGCTTGGATTCGGAAGAGAGTACGAGCGCGCTCACAGGGCCGGCGCTGCGTGGCTTCGGGCAGGTCACCTCACCTCTGGTCAGGTTGACCTGCCCATCACAAAGGTCCCAGGCAGAGCCTGTCTGCAGCAGTGTGGGGAGGAAGCGAGGCGTGGCGGGATGTCCCACAGGCCCTGCCAGACCCCTCTGATCTTCAACAGGGGCCTTCAGTGGGACCTGCTAGGTCTGGTTCGTCCTCTGCCCTTGCATACTTGCTTGTTCGGGGAACAGTTCCTCGGGAATGGGTGGCCCTCCAGATGGTCAGAGAGGAGACTGGGGAACCAATTCAGAGCCTCACACACTCCATCTGTCTGGGTGTACCATATTCCCCGTCCTCAGCCTCCCCACACAGAGCCTCCTACCACCCCCAGGCCTCCAGTTCCCAAAGACAGATGCTTCTAACCGCCCCCACTCCCTGAAGCCCTGTGTTCCCAGCTGGACAGCTGTCAAGCCCATGAGCCGGTGGTGCTGCCTGCCACCACGTGACTCAGGCCAGATGGCACCTATCAACATCAGCTGCCACCAGGCCATGACGAACAAACAGCAGCCTCACATGTGTCCACACACATCACAAGCCGTGTCTGATCTCACATCGTCCAGCACCCGCCCCACCTGCTGTCCCGTCAGCCCTCTAGGCTCCACACCCCCACACCAAAGCCGTCAGCACCGCACCCACCTGCGACCCTAAACTTCCCCCAGAGGGAGGACCCTCTGTGTTCTTGCTGGAAAGGTGAAGGCCCACGAATATTCTCAGCACCCGCAGGCTGTGGGGGCTTAATAAAGGTTAATCATTATCCCTGTACATCTCAGCAAGTTTTTAAAAATATTCGTTGAGGAGGGGGCAGGAAACTTCTGGCAGCAACTGCAATGTCACCCGCCGGAAGGACTGACTCTGTGAACACCCAAAGCCTGGTTACCAGGTGAAGGGAGAAGCAGGCAGCTGCCAGGAGGGCCTGGCAGAAGTTGGCCTTAGGGACGGGGGGTTAAGTGGGGGTAAACCCCTGGAAGGGCAGCCAAGGCCTTCCAGGTCAGGCGGTGCAGGTGATCACCCACCCTTGATAGAGAGGAGGCCTGCTCTCAGGTAAGGGTTTTGTTTTGTTGAGACAGAGTCTCAGTATGTCACCCAGGCTGGAGTGCAGTGGTGTGAACATGGCTCACTACAGCCTCAACTTCCTGGCCTCAAGCTGTCTTCCCACTTCAGCCTCCCGAGTAGCTGGGACTACAGGCACATGCCAACACACTCAGCTAATTCTTTAATTTTGTGTAAAGATGGTCTCACTTTGTTTCCCAGGCTGGTCTCGAACTCCTGAGCTCAAGTGATCCTCCAGCCTCGGCCTCCCAAAGTGCTGGGATTATAGGCGTGAGCCACCTCGCTCGGCCTCAAGCAAGGGTCTTGAGGAGGCCCACCCAGGGCCAAGCAGGAGACAGAGGCCAGACCCTGTGACAATCTGCAGTGTGGACTTTTTTTGGGGGGGTGGCGGGCAGGGAGCATAGGAGTTTCACTCTGTCGCCCAGGCTGGAGTGCAGTAGCGCGATCTTGGCTCACTGCAACCTCCGCCTCCCAGGTGCAAGCAATTCTCTGCCTCAGCCTCCCAAGTAGCTGGGACTACAGGCGCCCGCCACCATGCCCAGCTAATTTTCGTATTTTTAGTAGAGACAGGGTTTCACCACATTGACCAGGCTGGTCTTGAACTCCTGACCTCATGATCCACCCACCTCGGCCTCCCAAAGTGCTGAGATTACAGGCGTGAGCCACTGCGCCCGGCCTGCCGTGTGGCCTTGACCAAGTCTCCACCTCTGTCTTGGCCTCTGTTTCCTCTGCTCCAGCATCAGGGCAGCTTCTATTTGTGTGCACTCTGTGCATGTTGGATTTTATCCAAAAGGCAGCTGCTGCTATTAGCTGAAGCTCAGAGTGGTTAAGTGACAACTGGAGGTCGCAGAAGGGTTAGGTGACCGACTGATGGCAGGGAGCTGCCTTGGGTTGTGGAGAGCTGGAATCTGAACCCAGGCAACAGTCAGATTCCAGGGCTCAGGCCTGTGACAGGTACACTCTGCCGACTGCCTGGGCCTGGAGGGGAAAGAGCTCTGGGCTGATGCTGTCTGGGAGCAAGGGGATGAGGCCACTGAAAATGAAGCCATGTGGTCAGTGCCCCTGGCCTGCTCCTCTGGGCCATCCCCTAGGGGCTAACTGCCTCACATGTCTTCCAAACTCTCATGCTGAGAGACTGGAACTCTCCCACTGTCCCCTGACATCACAGAGCAGGAGAGGGAAGCCACACAGCAAGATGTCCCTTCAACAGGGACTGGCATCCTGAGGAGCCACCAGATAGAAAGTGTCCCCTCCTCCTGTCCTGGGGGCACAGAGAATTTCCCAGCACTGACTCTACCCTGGTCTTGGCGCCTACCAGGGGCCAAGGCTGGAATGTAGAGGCCCTTAGGCCACTGCAGTAGAGCTTAATGAGGCTGGTCAGAGGCTGGGCTCCATGCAAGGGGAGACCAGGGGGCACACTCAGAGAGGAAAGGTGCATCCTGGGGGCAAAGCAGTGGTCCCTAAGGGCCACAGCCATGGCAGCTGGGCAAGTGGGGGTAGCAAAGTGGGAGCCAACTGCATGGACTCAGGGAGGCTGGGCAACTGACATCCTGGTAAGGTGGGTGATGCCCAGAAGCCCACATCTGCCATATTCATTCATTCATTCATTCATTCATCTGATATTTACTGAGCACCTCCATATGTGCCAGGCACTGTCCTGGGCTTTGGACTCTCAGTGTGAACAAGGCATATATGGTCCGTGCCCTTGCTGAGGCTCATAATTGAGAAGGGCTCCTTAGCATGGCCTTCGAGGCTCCCCCAAATCTGACCAACCTGCCTTCTCCGGTGCAGTGCCTCATGAATTCTCCCCCTGCCCTGGCCAAACTGCTGCCTGGTGCAGGACAAGGGAGGTGGACACGATGGAGAGGGTGTAATCAGGCTCCAGTGTCCCCGGCACCATAACTCCTCCACCCCACAGATAGAGGAAGGATGGTCAGGAAACATGAGCTGTAAAAGGACACTCGGAGGAGAAGAAATGAAGACGCGAAATAGAGATGAGGGAGGTGCCGTGTGTGTGTGTGTGTGTGTGTGTGTGTGTGTGTGTGTGTCTGTTCTGTAAGTCTCTGTACATCTGTTTTTGTGTCTGTGTGTCCAGCATGGTGGCCCATATCTTTAATCTCAGCATCTCGGGAAGCCAAGGTGGGAGGATCGCTTGAGCCTAGGAGTCTGAGACCAGCCTTGGCAACACAGCAAGACCCCATCTCTACAGCAAATACCAAAAGCTAGTTGGGTGTAATGGTGTGAGCCTGTAGTACCAGATACTCAGGAGGCTGAGATGAGAGGGTCACTTGGGCCCGGGAGGCTGAGGCTGCAGACAGCCATGGTTGCACCACCGCACTCCAACCTGAGCGACAGAGGGAGACCCTGTTTCAAAAACAACCAACCAACCAACCCTGAGACTTGGTAATTTCTAAGAAAAAAGGTTTAATTGGCTCACAGCTCTGCATATATAGGAAGTATAGCACCAGCATCTGCTTCTGGGAAGGCCTCAGTAAGCTTCCACTCATGGTGGAAGGTGAAGGAGGAACAGGCATTTCTTTTTTTTTTTTTTTTTAGATGGAGTCTTACTCTGTTGCTGAGGCTGGAGTGCAGTGGTGTGATCTCAGCTCACTGCAACCTGCAATCTCTGCCTCCCACGTTCAAGCCATTCTCGTGCCTCAGTCTCCTGAGTAGCTGGGATTACAGGTGCGCACCACCACGCCCAAGCTAATATTTTGTATTTTCTTTCTTTTTTTTTTTTTGAGACAGAGTCTCGCTCTGTCGCCCAGGCTGGAGTGCAGTGGCGCTATCTCGGCCCACTGCAAGCTCCGCCTCCCAGGTTCACGCCATTCTCCTGCCTCAGCCTCCTGAGTAGCTGGGACTACAGGGGCCCACCACCACGCCTGGCTAATTTTTTTGTATTTTTAGTAGAGATGGGGTTTCACCATGTTGGCCAGGCTGATCTCAAACTCCTGACCTCAAGTGATCTGCCCGCCTCAGCCTCTCCAAGTGCTGGAATTACAAGCGTGAGCCACTGCACCCAGCCGGGAGCAGGCATTTCACACACAGGAGCAGGAGCCAGGGGTGGGGGGTGCCACATACTTTTTAACAACCAAATCTCAGGAGAATTCACTATAGTGAGGACAGCACCAAGCCATGAGGGATCCATTCCCATGACCCAATCACCTCCCACCAGGCCCCTCCTCCAGCACTGAGGATTCCAATGCAACATGCGATTTGGATGGGGACAAATACTCAAACTATATCAGTGGTATAGGCTGGCCGTGTGTGTGTCTGCGTGTCTAAGAGTCTTGGGTGTTTATGTGAAGATCTGGTGTTTGTTTCCGTTTGTTTGTGTTTCCGTGTGTGTGGCTGTGTTAGTTTGTCTGTGTGTACTTCCGTTGGTGTTTATGTGCCTAGATGTGTGTGTGCGTGCCTTCAGGGGTCTGTGTGCACATGTGTGTTTGTATTTGCATGTGCTTTTGAGTTGAGTGTGTGTATGTGTGTGTGTGTGTGTGTGTGTGTCTTTGGGCAGGGAGAGGCCAGCTGATCCCGCACTCGCTCACTCTCCACCTTACTATGGCCATGGCTGGGGCCCAGCCCTGTCCCTTTGGTGACTCACTCCTAATGCTGGGGCATGGACTGGCAGGTCGCCACCCACAGTCTGGGCTGTCGCTGGGTCCTGAGTCTGGCTCTGAGACTCTGTGTCTTCTGCTTCCCTCCTGTCATGCTGGGACCAGCTGGAGCCACCCACAGCCCACATGGAGCCCCAGCCAGGCTGTGGACAGCCCCCAGGCCTGCTGCTCAAGACTGTGCTGGGTACAGCCAGGCTCTGGAGTCAGCAGCACTGCTCCACAGACCCCCACTAAGGAACACAAGTGGAGGCAAGTGGTCGGAGGACACCCCCTCTGCATGCCCAGACAGGGCTGCAAGGCACAGGGATTATATCCCCAACCCAGGGCTGCTGCTGCCTTTCTGCCCTGTGGGACCCCGAGCAGCTCACGCACCCTCCTGGGTCCACACTTCTCATTTATAAGGAGCTGGTGCTAGCAGGGCCACAGCATACAGTGTTAGTGTTGTGCACTGCACAAATGCACCTGGCTGAGGTGACAAAAGGTGCTGAGAGCTGGCCCAGATGCTGTCTTGCTGGCTGGGGGCCTGTGTCAGGCTGCAACATCTGGAGGAAGAGACGCCCTTCTCTTCCCACGAAGGATGTTGGCTCATCAGGGCCTGCGCCCACCTGGGACATCCGCCTAAGGGGCAGCTTGTTCTCTTTCTCACAAATAGATGACCTGCTCTGGTCACCTTGGCTGGGATGGAGACTGGCACCAGCCTTTGTGATCAACCCCCCCGCCCCTGTGTTGGTGTCCAGGTGGCCATGCGTCCGAGACTCTCCTCTGTCCCCTTGCCCTGCGTCTGCTTCCCTCCCCTTCTCTGGCCCACCTGCCCCTCCCCTGAGGTTCTTCCACCCACACTTGACTAAGTACTTTCCCAAACAGCACAGGCCATAGAGGACCCCTTTACAGGACAAGAAAGTGAGTCTGGAGAATGCAGTGCCTGTCCATCATGTCATGGTTCCTCAGAGGTTCCGGCCGAGCCCTTCCGACTCCAAATCTGGCCCTAGCCCCTCCACCCCTGCACCCACCGCCCCAGCTCACCCCTCCTTTTTCCAGCCACCTCGATAGTGATGTCACACTTCTCTGCTTCAATGCTCTTTATTTCATTAGGAAAGTAGCTGGGCGGGGGTGTTCCCCTGGGGGATGGAGTGGGGGTACAGAGAGTAGCCTGGCTCCTGTCCCCTAAGGTTGACAAACCTGTGGAGGAGAAGCAGAGGCGAGGCCTGAGCGAGGGGTTCTGGGGTGGTTCTGTGTGCTTGCCTGGCACAGAAGAGGTTCTGAGAGGCCCCCTGATCTCCCACCCCCCACTCGGAAGGGGGGTCCCCAGGCAGGACTTGCTTAACCCAGGGCTTGGGAGGCGGGGCTGGCCCACAACGGTTGCCCACACACCCGGAGCAGCTGAGTGTGGGGGTCCCCAGCCCCTTACCAAGGGCTCAGGGCTCAGCTGTGTGCCACGCAGCGGCTGCTGTGAGGTGCGTTCTGGTAGAAGGGGTCGGCTGAGGTCAGGGTTCTGCAGGGAGGCAAGAGGAGAGTGTTAGGGGCATTGGCAGGCAGGGCATGGACCTTGTCTTCTTGTCTTCTGCCTGACCCTCCCTGAGAGAGCATAGCCAGGGTTCAGCCAGGGCAGCCAAGCCACAAACATTCTTTGCCTGCCAACTCTGGGCCATTGTTGATATAAATGTGATTTCTGAGGAATTGAATTCAGCAGAAAGGAGCTGAGTGAGGCCGAACCACAGTCCATTCATCTCTGGATCCGTCCATCCCCCTCCCCCGGATCCGAACCACCCCAGAGCCCCTTGCTCAGATCCTCCCCCTCCAGTCCACCAGGCCTGGGGTACAGGGGCAGAAGAGGGAGGAGGAGCCATCTGAGGGAGGGGTCACTGGAGGGAGAGGAGGGGAGGAGCCAGTGCTGGCAGGAGAAGGGACACCAGAGCCAGCCAGAGGAGACGGGCCTCTCATAGGAATGAACCTGACTGACAGAGCAAGAGAGGAGAGGAAGGGAAAGGCCTGGCGCAGGGCCTGGATGAGGGGTAGGGAGAAAGAACAGAGCTGGGGGCGGTGCCACCTTCCCACGTGGGGGTGCAGGTGCCGCAGGCTCTCTGTGGGGTTGGGGTTGGCCTCCATGCAGCTGACCGGCTGGCTGAGGGCGTAGGCTCCCAGCATTTGGGGCTGGATGCCGCCTCGAGTCCAGCCTTCCCAGTCTAGACCCTTGGGGAGGTTCTTGAAGTACCTGGAGGAGAGGAGGGGTCCTTGGCTGGAAGCTCGCCTCTGCCCACCTCTGCAGGCCCTCCTGCCCTTCTCCATTGACCCTCAGATCGCCCAGCCTCCCCACCTTTGTCATGCTGTCCTCCTCGTCTGGCTCTCCCTAAGCCCACGTCCGCTGGGGGAACTCTTACTCAAAAAGCCTGCCCTCCCCTCCACCTGACGCTGAGACACTCTGGAGTGTAAAAGGACAGTTTCAGTGATGCCCCTGTCCCTGGCCTGCCAGTACCTTGGGGTGGGGACCCTGTCTCATCCACTTCTCTAGGCACTTAACTTTCCTTCCATTTCATTTCCATTTCCTTCCATTTCACTGAGGACAGCCAGGTCAGGAGGGTGCAAAGACAAGAAGGGGGGTCCCACCCTTGAACTTATGAGACGGGGTGCAGACAGATCAATGCAGAAATCAGTGATGACAACCCCGGGGCTCTGCGCGCACCAGGAAGCACCAGCAAGTGTGCCTGACAGCCAGCAGGAGCTCAGGACACGACAGGACGTGACAGGCTGGAAAGACCCAGCAGAGAGGGCTGGAGCTGGTCTCTGCCAGAGCCACAGGAAGAGGTGTTTGCCTAAGTAGCGGTCAGAATATCGTTGCCCCTCACACCTAGACAGAGCCTCTGGCCCTCCCACCACCTCCGTGGGAACTGGAGCGGCCACTGTGCTGTGAATCTGCTGTGCGGGCGGAAGCTCTGCTCCTCCCCTCTGAACCTCAGGGTTTAGGCCAGAGGACAACCAACTGCCCTTCCAGCTCAGACTCTCTGTTGCTCCTCCAGGCCACCGCCCTCTCCTCTTTTCAGTCTCAGTTCAAACGTCACCCTCTCAAGGCCACCGATTTCAAATCTGACCCGTGCCCACGCAGCCCCCCCGATCCCTTTCTCCTTGCCCATCACCTAACAGCTCTCACTAACTGGCTGCAGCCACATGCATGTCTCCTCCCGTGCAGAGGTCTGAGCTCCGCAGGGCAGGAGCTGCACACACATTCCCAGGGCCTGGAGCAGGGCCTGGCACCCAGTCAGGGCTCAGTTAAAGTCTATTCCATGAATGGATTCTGGGAGGTGTGCTGGAGCAGGGGGTGGGGCAGGGGGAGCCTGAGGAGACAGAGAGGTGGCAGGGACACCTTGAAGGACCAGGAGCTGGAGAGGAAGCAGGGTGGACACAGGTGACTGATGTTGTGAGGAAAGCTTGTGCTTCCTCGCTCAGAGGAGTTTGTCCTAAGAATTATACTTCCTGGAGGCAGGCAGATCACGAGGTCAGGAGATCAAGACTATCCCGGCTAACACAGTGAAACCCTGTCTCTACTAAAAATACAAAAATTTAGCCGGGCGTGGTTGCAGGCGCCTGTAATCCCAGCTACTGGGGAGGCTGAGGCAGGAGAATGGCGTGAACCCAGGAGGCGGAGTTTGCAGTGAGCCGAGATCGCACCACTGCACTCCAGCCTGGGCGACAGAGCGAGACTCCATATCAAAAAAAAAAAAAAAAAAAAGGAATTATGCTTCTTGGCAGGGCGTAGTGGCTCACGCCTGTTATCCCAGCACTTTGAGAGGCCGAGGCAGGCAGATCACTTGAGGTCAGGAGTTCAAGACCAGCCTGGCCAAAATGGCGAAACCCCATCTCTACTAAAAATACAAAAATTAGCTAGGCATGGTGGCATATGCCTGTAATCCCAGCTATTTAGGAGGGTGAGACAGGAGGATCACTTGAACCCATGAGGCGAAGGTTGCGGTGAGCTGAGACCATGCCATTGCACTCCAGCCTGGGCGACAGAGTGAAACTCCATTTCAAAAAGAAGAAGAAGAAGAAGAATTACACTTCCTTTATACCACTCCTGTAATGCTTTCCCCACCCAGTCCTGGCCCCAGGAGGCTTCCCCATGGCTCTGGGGCCACCTCCTCCTGGAAGCCCTCCCTGATGCCCAGGACAGTCACTCCTCACCCAGGGAATGCACAGCACAGAATTTACCTTCTGAGGGAGCATTGAGCCCACCAACCATTGGCTGGATGGAACGTCTTAGCAGATGCTACTGCTCCAGACCCCCTCGCACTCCCCTGTTCTTTCCATGCCCACCAGCCTGGCCACCAATGCCCTGCATCTCTGTGGGAAAGCTACCCTTGGGATGCTAGAAGCTGCTTTGCCTGAGCAAGGAGGCACCTGGGATTTAATGTTGCCCTGGGGATAGCCTTTAACCAATGACTGATGGATGTGGGGATATAAAATACCCCAGCTCTCTCACCTTTGACTGGGGTAGTTCTGAGTTGTGTGCTTTACACTGTTTTCTAGAGTTTTCCCAGTGGGATAGCTGGCTTAGTAACATGCTCATTATTGCTGCCTTCCCTCCCTCATCCCTCTTCTCCACTCCCACACGCCTAATAACTGCCTAATAATGTGCTTGCACTCCAATCCTTGGCTTAGGGTCTGCTTCTGGGGAACCCACATTCACTCAGCGTTGATCTTCTCCACAAGGCTGTGAGCTCATTACTTATCCCAGTCTCAGTCTGTCTGTCAAATGGGTTTCAGCTTTGGACCAGGAAGTGGACCTCACCCTTGGTTGTAGGTGGTCAGGTATCGCTGATCCCTGTCAGGATCACAGGGGCTCCGGACATACATGGGGTTGTTAAGGGTGAACCCTGTGGGCTCCTGCACAAGAGGGGTAGACAGGGGAATTGTCAGGTCAGAAGGGGTGGGGATTTGGGGGTGAAGGCTGGGTGTAGCAGGTCTCACCATTTTCCCCACAGTCTCCCGGCCAAGTAGGGCAACATTTGTCTGTTGCATCTGATGAAGTGGCTGAAACTGCTGGTGGCTCACGCTGCTGGGTTCTGGGTAGGGAGGGGGCACCTGCAGGGCACAGAACCACCAGAAGGGAGGCTGAGGTGGCCAGGCTGAGGCAGCAGGGATGGAGAGGGGAGCAGGTAGAGACACACACAGCTGTGACCTGTCCACAGCCCCAGCGACCCTCCTTTCCCCTTCCAGCCAATTCTATTTGAGACCACACCCCTCGTCTTCCAGCCCCCAGGAAGGCCCAGGCTCTCTTCACCCTCCACCTGGGGCCCTACCTCCACATCCCCAAATATCCTAATTCTTCTCATTCTTCAATGCCTGACCCAAATGCCACCTCTTCCCAGAAACCTCCCTGTCTTCTCCCTTCTCCGAGCAAGACGCCAAGGCCACTTACTCTGGGGTTCAGAATCCTTTCATTCCCTCGGCTGAAGGCTGTTTCCTGCTTGGAGCCTCTGGCCAACACAGGTAGGAACTCATCTCCCTGGAGGGAGCAAAGCAGCCACTGGCACCAGGATGTGGCTGCCTCCCCCACCAGCTTCCAGGGCCATGTTCTAACTGCTCCCCGCCAGGTGGTCCCCAGCCTCCCCTTAGCTCAGCTTACATGGAGGTGAGTCTTGGGGAGGAAGTCTGACTTGGTGACACTCTGGCCTGGGAGGAGGGCCTGGAAAGAGGCCCACAGAGGATGTCAGCCCCGCAAAGGCAGGCTGGGCCCCTGGCGGCTCCCAACCACTCTGCCTCCAGGCCACTCCTGTGCTGAGCACAGAGGAGGACTCAGCTCAAATGAGCATCATTGAGAAAAGGGAAGTGTTTGGGGAGAAGACAGGGGAAGGCATGACTCTGAATGGGACCAGCAGGCCAGGGCTCTTGTCTGAATTCTGAATGACCTTGGCTACACCTCTTCATCTCTTTGGACCTCAAGTCTTCTCATCTATAAAATGGGGGATTTGGACCAAAGCAGTGGTTTTCACCTAAGCTCTTTCATCTTGTGTTTGAACAAAGGGCTCTGCAGCTCACATTCTTTAGGAAAGCTAAACCTGAGACCGGAGGGCTTCAAGCCCCCTAAAGTTCTAGTGGGAGCCCAGCTGACTTACAAGGTCCCCAGGGAGGGCCTGTGAGGGTGGTTGGAAGACAATGGGGCTCGGGTGGGACTGTTTGGTGAAGCCGCTCCCCTCCTTGGCGCCGATCGATTTCTTCTGCAAGAAATCTGCAAAAGAAATGCCTGGCTGGGCGCGGTGGCTCACGCTTGTAATCCCAGCACTTTGGGAGGCCAAGGCGGGCGGATCACGAGGTCAGGAGATCGAGACCACGGTGAAACCCCGTCTCTACTAAAAATACAAAAAATTAGCCGGGCGTGCTGGCAGGCGCCTGTAGTCCCAGCTACTCGGAGAGGCTGAGGTAGGAGAATGGTGTGAACCTGGGAGGTGGAGCTTGCAGTGAGCTGAGATTGAGCCACTGCACTCCAGCCTGGGCGACAGAGCGAGACTCCGTCTCAAAAAAAAAAAAAAAAAAGAAATGCCCTGTGTGCTGCCAGGCCACCTGGCCCACCCACGTGTCCTCCAGAGGCTCAATGTCCCAGCAGGTACAGAGGGAGTGGATCCCAAGATCCTGGAGACCTGCGCCACAGGATCATGGGTGGCAGGGTGAGGATTCCAGAGTCCAGGCCGGAGGACAGGAGAGGGAGCAGCAGGAAGGGTATGCACCGGCCAAGCCACCCTCCTGAGAGGCCCAAGGTACTGAGGTCAGCCCAGGACAGGCACTTCCCTCCAGCCATGTGTTCATCCTTCTTTCTTCCACTGGTGCCTTCTCAGTCCTAGACCAGCTCCAGGGCCCCTGGGGTAGGAAGTAGGGAGGTGGATTGGAAGGGAGCTGTGAGTTCAGACAGGGCCTACCTGGCTGGTCTAGAGGGTCCCTGAGATACTTGGAACTGTACTCCGAAGTCATGAAGCGTGGGCCCTGGAACAGAGAGGTTGGAGGAATGGGGGCACTGGCCCACCAGGGCCCCGAAGGCGTGTGGCAGCGGTGAAGTGGCGCCTCGGTTATCTGTGCTCTGAGGAAGCCTGTGTGGGCCAGTACAGCACCCTGGACACAAGTCTCTCTGGGGTGGGGCATCACAGGGCCAGAAATTTCAGCACAAGAGCACAGTTCCCCTGTGACTATGAATACCACGTCACACCCCACACCAGACTCCTGGTAATGAGTGGGGTGCCCAGAGGGACCGAGACCAGGAGGGGCCGTGAGCGTGAGGAGAAAAGCTGGGGGAAGAGGAGGAGCGTTAAATCGCGAGAAGCCACATTGATGCTATTATGGAAATAGCCAGTATCAAATCCTTTGCTCTCCCGTCTTTCTTGGCGCCCTGAGCCTACCCTGAGCTGGCTTCTTGGGTGAGTCAGTGCAATACTTGTCTTGAGGTGGGAGGAGGAGGCGGCTGTGGCCCCTCTGCCCCACTCCGAAGCCCTTAGCCGGGCTGCCACTCACATATCGGAAGTTCTCCCGCTCCAGCGGGTCCTGGCCCTGCTGCTGGTGGAGCAGGGGGACTTCCCTGGGCTCCAGCCCCGTGATGGCCTGAGGTCCGTGCTCCTGGGTGTCGAAATGGACCTTCTGGACCTGGGAGGAAGAAGGGCCAATTACAGGTGAGGGGGCGGCAGTCACTACCTGACTCTGCTTCTGCCCTTGGCCTTTACAGAGCACGGTATCTGCAGAGCAGCCAGAGGGGGTCCCTTTACAATGAAACCTGCACGTCCCCCCTCTGCTTAGAGCTCTGCAGCCTTCCCATCACACTCACAGGGAATTCCACATCCTCCTGGTGGCCTGCAAGGACCTGAGCGCCTCACCCTGCTCTAGCTGCTTGTCTCCTTTCTGTTCCCACCTCGAGGCCTTTGAACTTGCCGTTGGCACTGCCTGGACCACTCCTCCCTCAGACAGCTGCATCTGGAGGAGCTGGCCTCCCTCAAGTTTTTGTCCCGTGTCTCCATAGCAAGCTCTTTCCCCACCCTCCTGATTTGCAATTGCAGCTCCTTTGCTTCTTATTTACTTATTACTTATATTTTTTGAGACAGAGTCTCGCTCTGTTGCCCAGGCTGGAGTGCAGTGGCATGATCTCAGCTTCCTGCAAGCTCCACCTCCCGAGTTCAATCAATTCTTGTGCTTCAGCCTCCCAAGTAGCTTGGACTACAGACGCAAGCCACTACACCTGGCTATTTTTTTTGTTTGTATTTTTTTGGTAGGGATGGGGTTTCACCATGATGGCCAGGCTGACCCAACAGCAGTTGGCCTCAAGTGATCCACCTGACTCAGCCTCTCAAAGTGCTGGGATTACAGGTGTGAGCCACCACACCTGGCTTTTTTTTTTTTTTTTTTTTTTTTTTTAGTCCAAGTCTCATTCTATTGCCCAGGCAATCTCAGCCTCACTGCAACCTCTGCGTCCTGAGTTCAAGCAATTCTCCTGCCTCAGCTTTCCAAGTACCTGGAATTATAGGTGCGTACCACCATGCCCAGCTAATTTTTGTATTTTTAGTAGAGATGGAGTTTCACCATGTTGGCCAGACTGGTCTCGAACTCCTGACCTCAAGTGATCTGCCCGCTTCAGCTTCCCAAAGTGCTGGGATCACAGGTGTGAGCCATCATGCCTGGCCTGCAACTCCTTCACTTCTCTTCCTCCTTGCTTCTCCCTGTTGTATTTCCTACCCCCCGTCCCACCCCGCACTCCACCAGCTCTTATCATCTTCAAATATGAAGGAGATATTCAGAACATTCTTACTGGATGAATGAATGAGTGTCCATTCTGGTGGTGGTGCTGATGATAAGAAGGGTGGTAATAATGAAGATAGAAATGAAAAAGATGGGGCCGGGGGCGGTGGCTCACGCCTGTAATCCCAGCACTTTGGGAGGCTGAGGAGGGCAGATCATGAGGGCAGCAGATCGAGACTATCCTGGCTAACACGGTGAAACCCTGTCGCTACTAAAAACACAAAAAATTAGCTGGGTGTGGTGGCACATGCCTGTAATCCCAGCTACTGGGGAGGCTGAGGCAGGAGAATCGCTTGAACCCAGGAGGCGGAGGTTGCAGTGAGCCGAGATCGTGCCACTACACTCCAGCCTGGGCAACAGAGTGCGACTCCATCTCAAAAAAAAAAAAAAAAAAAAGAAATGAAAAAGATGGGGTGAGGATGTCAATGGTCGGGGGACAGTAGTGGTAGTAGGGACAGTGATGGGGCTTGCAGGTGTGGACGGGAGTGTGAGGCTCATGGAATGGGGACAGGGATGGGGATGGAAATGGAGGCGGAGGTAATGGTAGGGCTAGGGGAGGGAATGGAGGTGGTGGGGATGGTGGGGACAAGGATGAGGACAAAGGGGAGAAAGATGAGTGGACCCCATCCCTACAATGTGGCTGCTCCATGCCCTGTCACCTCTGCCTTGACCAACTGTTGGCAGTGCAGCCCTAGCCCCACCCCACCCTGAGGCTTCCCTCTCCTGGCCCTGGCCCAGCACTGACCTCCTTGGTGGGGGGACCCGCACTGGCCTTCTCCCGCCCGTAGCCTGAGCTGGTCTGGTGCATGCTCCAGGGCAGGGGATGCTTGCCGTCAGGCACCTCCAGGGGGCGGTAACTCTGGCTGGCCACAGACTGGAAATGGTCCCAGGCTTGTTCCCTGAGGGTGAGGAGAAGCCAGAACCCCAGGCCACCTGCCTCTGTCCTCTGCTAAGGAGCTTCCCTCCTCCCTGCACCCTCCCACAGATGGCTCAGAGGTCCGCCGTGCCCTGAGTCACCCAGGACCCCAAGCCTAGGCCAGGCAAAGCTCAGGGTCCCCATCCACGGAGACTGGAGTTGGTCTGATGAGCAGGGCAGGGGCTGGGAAGGGGCCATACAGACTGTACCCCCTGGCCGGGTTGTCTAAGGCCTCCAGACTGTCTTGGCATGAGACCACGGGCTGGAAATTTGATTTGTAGCCGGTGCCTACATGACTACCCACACGGGGCTTGAAATCCTCCCGACCTGCCAGAGGGGTAACGGGGAGACAGACCCCAAGGTCAAAAACAGGCAGGGCTTCTCCGGCAGGGCCAGCATCCTCCGAGGGGCAGTGGGGTCACAGTGAGAGGGGAGGGCTCAGAGCCACAGGCAGGAGCTTTGCAAGCCTGCCCTGTCAGGACTGTGATGGCAGGAAATGGAGTGGGTGGGCTGGGGACAAGGTCAGTGTGGCAGAATCACAGTGACAGAATTGCAGGGAAAGAACCAGAGAAGGGAGCAGCCGGGCAGGGCTCAGGGGACAAACGGATTCAGCGTGACAGGGTTGCTCTGCAGTGTGACAGCCAGAGGGGCTGCTCCTCCCTCAGAGAGAGCCCCTCCCTTCCTGCCCATGTCCTGGCGGAGGCTCCTGCACAAAGGTGCCCTCACCGTAGGCTGTGCAGTAGCTGGTGGCGTAGAATTTCAGGGGGTCCGTGTAGCCCCCCGAACTCATTTTCACATAAGGGGAGACGACCCCCAGAGGGAGTTTCCCCATCATGATGCTGTGGGGCAGGGCCCCGGGGGGCCTAGAAAGGAAGCATGGGGAGCCTCATGGGTCTCAAGCCTGGCTCGGAAGCCCACAGGGGCGAACATCTGGCCCCCCACCCACAACGCAGCTGGCCCCTTCTCCCAGGCCTCTGTCTCTCTGCCCCAGCTCCCACGTCCGTAAACTGAGGGCGAAACCGATCATCCACACTTATCCCAAGAGTCCGCATGTCTCCTCTCGCTTTCCCACACCTTGTTATTAACTCTTCCTGTCCCCATTTACCGCTGGGGCAGTGAGGTTCCAAGTGATAAAGATTTGCTCAAAATAGGTGGTAGTGCCGGGATTCAGACCTGGGTATTTGACTCCTCGGCCCGCGACCTGAACCTTACATAACCCACCTCTCGGAATGAATGAGCCTACAGCCCGCTACCTGGGAAATTCTTGGCCCCCACCCAAGAAGTCAGGCCGGGACGCTCACTCCCAGCCCCCGGCTCCTCTCTCTCCCTCACCTCCCATGGCCTTGCCTGCCTCTGGCCTTGCCTGCCTCCCCTGGGAATTGGCTCTGCTCTCCCCGAGGCCCAACCACAGTGGCCCCACCCTCACCTTTCCTCTGCAGAGGCTCTGAGGTCGGGGAGAGGCTGCAGGAAGCAGAGCTCTGCAGAGAAGCCAGCCCTCCTGGAGGAAGCCAAGCAGGAGAAACAATATGTAGCCTAGCAACTGGTGCCTAGCAACAGCGTCCCCAGCCTTCTGAGCCCTTCTAGGGCCAGGGCCCACTGAGGGGCCGACCTGGCCAGGAGGCGAGGGTCAGGAGCTGCCCGAGCAAGGCCCTGCTTCCAGGGCTCTGGCCCCAACCTCCGGCCTCCTCCACAGGGCTGGGAAGAGTTGCTGTCTGCATGACATAAAATAAAAGATAATCCTGAACACTCACTCCCATAAAGTACCCACTTCTCGGCAGATACTTTACATCCTCTATCTCGGTCCTCTGAGCAGCTCTTCAGTAGCTATGATTATCCCCATTTTCACTGGGGGAACATGAGGCTTAGACAAGCAAAGTGACTTGACTCCAGAGATCTCGCAATCAGAAAATAGCCAAGTTGAGATTCAAACGTGGGTGGATCTGGATCCCGCTCTTCTGCCTCTTGGTAAATCAATGTTTACTATGTTCCACTGGAGCCAAATCTGTGCTAAGCCCTTTAACTCACATTACGTCGTGTAATCCCCCAAACCACCCTGTGAACTGGGCACTATTATTGTAGGGCCAACAAACCGCAGCAGTTAAGAGTGTGGTTCAAATCTGATCTGTCACCTTTGATGAGGTACTTATCCTCTTCACGCCCCCATATCCCCATCGTCACAAGGGATGTGACTGCACCCACCTCACAGGGCTGCTGGCAGATTTAGCAAGAGCATGGATTCAGCACCTGGCAGGTAGTAAATGCTCATTTTTTTTTAAGAGAGGCAGGATCTTACGCTGTCACCTGGGTTGGAGTGCAGAGGCACCATCATAGCTCAGTCCAGCCTCCAACTCCTAAGCTCAAGCAATCCTCTTTCCTCAGACTCTCAAGTAGCCGGAACTACAGGTGTGCTCCCCCATGCCTGACTTGCTTATTTATTTATTTGTTGTAGAGACAGCGTCTTGCTATGTTGCTCAGGCTGGTCTTGAACTCCTGGCCTCAAGTGATCCTCCTGCTCAGCCTCCTGAGTTGCTGGGATTGCAGGGGCAAGCCACCACGCTCGGCAAATGCTCCATTTGTAAAAGCTGCTGTACTTTTAGTCTTATTTTGCAGATAGGAAAGGCGAGGCTCAAGGGGAAACAGCCCAGGCCCCACAGTGGGTGGAGACGGAGCCTGGACTCAAATCTGAGTGCGCCAACTCCACAGTGACAAGCTTCTTCCATGACAGCCTTTTTGCCTCAAATTGGCTTTCAGGCTTGTAAATGTTGTAACAGTTGGATCTCTGGGTGGGGTGGGATAGCCCTACTTTGCAGCATTTGCCAATTTCTGTGATGTCAGTAGTCCCATCAGGGCTGCTTTCAGATCACCACTACGATGTCTTTGAACTGGGACATGGGAAGGTCGCTCACCACTGTATGGGAGTAGTTCCATCATGCAGACATAATGGGCGTAAGGAACCTCGACAGCACAAATAATAGAAAAATGTACTCACATAATTAGGGGGTGATGAGTTTTAGGTATGTATATTTTGTTTTTAATATAATCCATTAAATTTCAGGTTTAAGTTATTTATTTATTTATTTATTTGAAATGGAGTCTTTCTCTGTCTCCCAGGCTGGAGCACAGTGGCGCTATCTCAGCTCACTGCAACCTCCATCTCCTGGTTCAAGCAATTCTCCTGCCTCAGCCTCCTGAGTAGCTGGGATTACAGGCGCATACCACCATGCCCGGCTAATTTTTGTATTTTTAGTAGAGATGGGGTTTCACTATGTTGGCCAGTTTGGTCTCGACCTCCTGAGCTCAAGTGATCTGTCTGCCTCAGCCTCCCAAAGTGCTGGGATTACAGGCGTCAGCCACCACGCTCGGCCAGTAATTTAATTTTTAACAATGGCAGAGTTAAAAACCAGCTTGCCAATTTCCTGGAAGTTTCGCCTTCAGCTGTCCTGAGCCGGTAGAGCTGACTCCAGAGCACCCCTCCTCTCAGGGGAGAGTGAGGTATGAATGAAGGCTGAATAAAGGGAAAGGAGGCATCTCCTTTCCTCACCCAGGAGATGCCCTTGCCGCATTCATCCTGTAGTGACCTGGCCTGCCAGGGTGGAGGCTCACTCGTGTCCTCACCCAGCCCCCCATGGGAAGGCAAGCTGAAGCACGTTTGGCACCCACCCTCCAGACTAACGATTCTGTTCAGGGATCACAGGGCGCAAGGACACAGGAGTGAGTGCACACAGCCCTGCCCTGCGGCAAGGTGCTCCCATTCTACTACAGAGGCTCATGTGAGTTCCACACATGAAGCACAAAGGGTGAGACCACCACAGGTGAAGTGCCCACAGGGTGAAGGGAGAGAGGGGCTCTCCTCTAAGTGTGCCTGGATAAGTGGCTATGAGCAAGAGCTTGGACTCTGAAGCCAGATGGTGTGGGTCCTGTCTCTGCCACTAGATAACCGTAAGACAGTGCATGTTCCTTGTGCTTCAGTTTCCCCTTCTGGAGAATGAGTATAATAATGGTAACCACCTGCAGGGTTGTGGTACGCACGAAGCATTTAGCCCAGTACCTGGCACACGGTAGGTGCCATCTAAGACTTAGAGAAAGAGGTGCCTTTTGAGTACTCACTGCCTGCTAGGCAAAGGGTTGGGCCCATGGGTTATAAACAGGAAATCCACATGGCCCTGGCCTCAGAGAGCCCACGGTTTAGGAAGGATCTCAGATGTAGCAAAAGAAAGCTCACTGTGGGAGCCCGAGTTCAAAACCTGCTTCTGCTGTGTGTGACTCAGGGCTTCCTCTCTTCGAGCCTGTTTCTGTACCTGCAGGCAGAGATAACCGTGCCTACCTAGCAGGGTCGCTGGTGGATTTGAAATACCCTATGCACAAGAGGTAACAGGCCTGCACCAGGCAGAGATAAGGAAGGGCCCTCTACGTGGAAGGCCCGACAAACACAAAGGCGGACAGGTGTCCAGCAGGCTGGGAGCCCGGACTGGTGCAGTGTGGCTGGGGCACTGCGTGGGGAGGAGGGGCTCAGCTGGGAGAAGCAGCCCTCAGGTAGACTGTAGCCAGGTTTTCCTTTTAGCGGGTGGAGGGGGCAAGGAGGGGTGGTAGAAAGGTTTGAAATCATCCCTTAGGGCTTCTCTTAGGGAGGCTCTAGGCTGTAGCCGACCAAGGACCTGAGCAGGAGTTCAAGGGTCAGGGATCAGGGTCTGGCGGCGCTGTCCCATCGGAGCCCCCATTAGGTCCCGTCCTCCCAGCGGCCGGTGGGTTTTTTGCTGTGTGGCGACACCCAGCGGCCCTAACTCGGAACTGCAGGAGATGCCGCAGATGAATCCCTAAGACCGGGGTCGGCGCTGGGGCGGGGGCGGGGAGGGTCCTAGGAGTTGGGGACAGAGCAGCTCCGTCGACCTGGCCACAGCCCCACCCCAAGCCTCACTCACCCATCCCTCCAGAACCGAAGGGTTGGGTCTGGGCAAGGAGTGTTCCGGGAGGGCAAGCGCTGGAGCCCACAAGGAGCAGGAGTCCAGGTGCCAGGTGACCCAACAGCAGCGTGACTTTTGGACCTGTCACCTGTGGACCTCAGTCCTTCTATCTACAAAATGAAGGAACAGACTAAAAGTCCTTCCATACTGGAAAATCTAGGCCCACCTCATCCCACTCCCTTCCCATACCCGTCCCCATTTATTCAGCACTTTGTTGTGCCAGAGCTGAGCTACGAATCACCTCATCGCTTTTCATTCCCGGCTCTAAAGGGGAACTACAATAATCGTGCCCGTTTTACATGTGAGGAAACTGCCTGAGGCCTTGCAGACAATGAGGGGTGGAGCTGGGATCCAAACACAGCTTTGAACCTGGAATCTATGCCCCGCCCTCTGGAACACACCAGCAAATTCTCCAGAAAGCGCCGGGACCTTAGCACTGGGCTTTTCCAAAGGGATGATTTTCCAAAGGGATGGGCTGCCCTGGCCAGATGGGCAACTGCCTCCTACTTTCTAGCTCTCCCCAGTCCTGGGCAGTAAGATTCCCCTGTTTCCGGCCGGGCACAGTGGCTCACGCCTGTAATCCCAGCACTTTGGGAGGCCAAAGCAGGCAGATCACCTGAGGTCAGGAGTTCGAGACCAGCCTGGCCAACATGGCAAAACCCCGTCTCTACTAAAAATACCAAAATTAGCAAGGCATGGTTGTGGGCGCCTGTAATCCCAGTTATTCGGGAGGCTGAGGCAGGGAGAACTCCTTGAATGCAGGAGTTAGAGGCTGCAGTGAGCCGAGATTGCGCCACTGCACTCCAGCCTGGGCGACAGGGCAAGACTCCGTCTCAGAAAAAAAAAAAAAAAAAAAAAAGGATTCCCCGGTTTCCCTCCCATAGTAAGGCAGAGGCTACAGATACACTAGGTTAGCAGAGAGGACCCAGTGAGAGGACATGCTGGGTCTCAGCCCATAGAGTTCCTTGGCTGAGATCAGTGGGGTAGGCCCTAACAGGCTTCCGAGGCCAGAGCACACCACCACTGAGTGCTGAGTCCTGAGCAGAGATAGACATCTGCACTCTGTGCTGGGCCGTGTGGGCTGCAGTTCCCTGAAGGAGGATTAACTCAAGTGAATGAGCCACACACCACCAAGTGTGTGTCATTTTGCTTTGGTTGATGTGGGTCTTTATGGCTGCCCTCAGAGGGAAGCCAGGGCTCTTGTAGGGAAGAGACGGGTTGGCATACTTCAGCTTAATGGATAGAAAAGACTCCTAACACACAAAATAATCCAATAGGGGAACAGGCTGCCCTGGGGAAGTGAGTTCCCCATCCCAGGAGGCATGCAACAGCTTGACAGGATGACAATAAGAGCAAACTTTCACTGGTTTATTAGGTATCGGGGACTGTTTCTAAGCACTTCCCATGATTAGCACAATTAAACTTCACCACATTCTTACCTGGTGGGTGGTATCAGCTCCTCCATTTTATAGATGAAGAAACTCAGACACAGAGAGGCTGCGTAACTTGTCACAGGTCACACAGCTAGTAAGGGGAAAAGCCATTATTTGAACCCAGACATCCTGGCTTCAAAGGTCATGCTGGTGACCACTTTGATGTTGCCTCAAAGGCTGAGCTAGAGGTTCTCTGATCTATTTTCAAAATCTGACCTCCGATGACTTTTTAAATCTTTTTAAACCTGATTACCTCTATAAAGAAAAAAAATAAAAAGTAAATATTTAAAATTTTTTTTTATAGAGACAGGATCTTGCTTTGTTGCCCAGGCTGGTCTCAAACTCCTGGCTTCAAGGGATCTTCCTGCCTCGGCCTCCCAAAGTGCTGGGAATACAGGTGTGAACCACCATGCTAGGCCTAAAAATCCTTTTAAAGAGTTCATCCCTCTCATGGTCCTCAGTTTGTGCTGGGCACTGCTGGGTGAAAAATTCACAGAAGAAAGGTCTGAAATTGTTCAAATCAGCTACGATGATTGAGAAACGGGAAACAGATCCCTGGGATGCAGCTAAAGGCACTGAGCCCTCCCAGCCCAGGAGGCTGGGGGTGGCAGGGAGAGGGTAATTATACTCCTACTTTTGAAATTCCCACGCTGGAGGCTGGGACAAGCCTAGAGTAATGTTTCTTGGCTTCAGGTGATCTGAGGTTACATCCCTGCCCCTTTCTGAGCCTCTTCTAGGCTTGAGTTTGAGGTCTGGCTCTGGCACAAATAGTACTATGTGACCCTTCTTAATTAACTGCCTCCCTCTGATCCTGTTGCCTGTGAAGAGGGGGTTGAGCCAGAATAGGTTTGCCTTGCTTTAGTTTGAGATGTGTTGTTTTGCCTGGAGAACTTGGAGCTCTGTCTTCATATACTGAAGTGACAGCTAGCTCCACGTCCCCTCCGCCTGTGCCCCTCACCTGCCATCTGTGAAATAGCAGGACCCCAGCCTACCCCCTTCCAAGGTCCTTCCCCTCTGCCTTATTACAGCGGGGCATGGAGGGGAGTCGGCCTCATGCCAACCCACACTCAGCCTGGCCTCTAGGCCTGCTGGACCTGCACAGGGAGTTTCTCCCAAGCCAGACTCCAAGGTGCCCACAAAGGACACAAGAGCTCACTGAACCCCTCATTCTGCCCACCAAAGTACTGTTTCCCAACCCAGATTCTTCTGAGCCCACCAACAAAGCTCACGCAGATGAGATGCCCCAAGCTCAGCTGCTCCAACTGACCCTTTCAGGGGAGCAGTTTGAAGCTGGGATGCAGCATAAAGCGGATCATGGCAGAGAAGAGCTGACCGGGAGGACAGCAAGTCTGTGAGGCCCTGTCTTCCCTGCGATGGGGAAGAGCATGGAGCCCTGGATTCATGCAACCACCTTTCCGTCTAGTCCTGGGGGTGGCGGCTGCCCTGCTTCTTGGGCTCAGCTGTGTGAGCACCAAGGAGTGATGGGTGACGTAATGACCATGGGGGCGCAGGTTGGGTCCAGGGAGTGGCCTGCAGGCAGGCCTCACTATCATCGATTTTGCCCATTTCCAGTTTCTCTGCTCTGTGACTTGCAGTGATTAAGGCAGGAGAGCTGCCCAGGACTGGGGCCCTCCTTCCGAAAGTGCTTTGGGGGTTCTATTCACTGAGCTGTGTCATTACCAGGAACTGAAATAGCCCAAGTCTAATGGCTAAGTCCCATCTCTCTCTCTTTCGTAAAAGGAAATGATTTCCCTGATGACCGGATTGCTTTCCCTCCCAGCCTCCCACAATCCTGGCCTCACTTGTGGTTCATTTCTCCCCTCAGTGGGCATTTCCTGGAAGACTCTATCCTGTATATCTGATGGCTGTTCTGTTCCTGCCTGTTCTGTTCTTTTACTGTCTCCTCTGAGTGAACTTGTTGATCTCACACAAGGTTTAAAAATTCATGACTCGCAGGGAAGATGAAATGAGATGAGGCAGAAAATAAGAAGCCATTCCCAATCCTCAGATGGAATGAAGATATTCTTGGCAGACATGAGCAAGGAACCAGGACAGGGGTCAAGGGGGTGGGTTTCCAATGCACAGAGATCTGGGTTCAATTCTGCAGCCCTGCCTTTATGAGGTATGTGCCCTTGGACAACTTCCTTAACTTGTCTGAGCCTGTTTCCTTGGCTGTATGATGAGGTCACAGTAGAACTTTAAGAGACTTAGGCTTGGAATACAGAAAAGGCAATATTTACATGCTTAGCACACAGCCTGGCATAGAGAAAGCACTCAAGAAATGTTTATGACTATCATTGCATTTTCCTGCCTTCCTTGCAGTTAGATAAGGGCCACGTGGCTGGTTCTGTGGGTGGAATTGAGCAGTGCCACTCCCAGTCTGAGTAGTTAGTGGTGGGTGTGAGTTTTCCATTCTCTGTGGGTAGAAATCACACTTGGGATGGCAGAACCAAAAGATGGAAGCAGGCTGGATCTCTGAGTCACTGCATGGAGTCAGCTGCCCTGGAGCTGCTTTCTCTCCAGCGCACTGGGATGTGACAGAGAGATAAACCTTGCTGCTTTAAGCCTCTAATGTTCGGAGTTTTGTTTGTTACTGCGGCATAAGCAAAGAAATGAAGATTTGAGAACTTCTTAGGGAATAAATTAGGATGTGATTCTGTATTAGTCAGCATTCTCCAGTAAAACAGAATGTGCACACACAGACATACACGAGAGATAGAGACAGATTTATTATACGGAATTGGCTCTGCCTGGGCCAGTGATGCCTGTAATCCCAGCACTTTGGGAGGCTGAAGTGGAGGGTTGCTTGAGCTCAGGAGTTCAAGACCAGCCTGAGCAACACAGTGAGACTCCGTCTCTACAAAAAAAAAGTTTTTTTTTAATTAGCTGGGCATGGTAGCATGTGCCTGTAGTCCCAGCTACTTGGGAGGCTGAGGTGGGAGGATCACTCAGGCTCTGGAGGTTGAGGCTGCAGTGAGCCATAATCGTGCCATTGCACGCCAGCCTGGGCAACAGAGCAAGACCCCATCTCAAAAAAAAAAAAAAAGAAAAAGGAATTGGCCCACGTGACTATGAAGGCTGGCAAATCCCAAGATCTTCAGGATGAGTTGGTTGGCAAGCTGACGAGACCCAAGAGAGCTGATGGCTTAGTTCCAGTTTAAGTCCAAAGGCCTGAGAACTGAGAGAGCTGATGTAGTTCTTGTCTCAAGGCCAGCAGGCTTGAGACTCAGGAAGAGCCAGTGTTCCCAGGCGAATCTGAAGGCAGGATAAAAGCCTGTGTCTCAGTTTGAAGGCATCCAGGCAGAAAGAATTCCCTTTCACTCGGGAAAGTGGAAGTCTTTTTGTTGTATTCAAACCTTGAGCTGATTACATGAAGCCCACCCCCATTAGGGGGACAGACTGCTTTACTCAGTCTACCAATTTAAATGTCAATTTCATCCAAAAACATCCTTACAGAAACACCCAGAAGAATACTCGATCACATATCCAAGTACCCAGTCACCTAGACAAATTGAGACACAAATTAGCTGTCACATTCAGGCATAGGAAACTCACTGGAAGTAGACAGATGAGAGGCCTACTGAAATTTTGAGAAAACAGTAGTGCCCAAAAAAAATGAGATTTTTTTTTTTTTAGAGAAAGGGTCTTACTCTGTCACCCAGGCTGGAGTGCAGTGGCACAATCATAGCTCACTGTGACCTCAACCTCCTGGACTCAAGAGATTCTCCTGCCTCAGCCTCCCAAGTCGCTGGAACTACAGGCATGAGCCACCGCCCCTGGCCATGAGCCTGGTCTCGGTCTTTAAAAAGATTGTGACTATTTGAAACTTAAAACTTCCATGGGCAGGATGTGGGCTGAGAAATCCACACAACCCTCAAGGAGCGTGGAACACACAATCCCTGCTTCAGATATGATCGAAGAAAGTAAGGTAGGGGAAAAAGAGCCTTAAATGAGGGAGCCAAGCAGCCCTGAGAGCAGCGATGAAGGTAGTTCCTTCCAGAAACTTCCCTACCCCTCCACAAGGTCTGCCCAGAAGGCCTCAGCTCCCACTTCCCGGGGTATCCTTACTGCGGTTATCCTGTCCCTGCCCCTACTCTGCCTTTGTGTATGGCGTGGGGGTGGGGAGGGGGAAACAGGTAATTTTTTTTTTTTTTTTTTTTTTTTTTTTTGAGATAGAGTCTCGCTCTGTCACCCAGACTGGAGTGCAGTGGCATGATCTCAGCTCACTGCAACCTCCACCTCCCAGGCTCAAATGATTCTTGTGCCTCAGCCTCGCAAGTAGCTAGGATTACAGGTGTGCGCCACCACACCTAGCTAAATTTTGTATTTTTTAGTAGAGACAGGGCTTCTCCATGTTGGCCAGGCTGGTCTCAAACTCCTGTCCTCAAGTGATCCACCTGCCTCGGCCTCCCAAAGTGCTGGGATTACAGGTGTGAGCCACTGTGCCCAGCAGGTAACTTTTTAAATTTATTTTTATTTTTTGAGACGGAGTCTCACTCTGTCTCCCAGGCTGCAGTGCAGTGGCACGATCTTGGCTCACTGCAACATCTGCTTCCTGCGTTCAAGCGATTCTCCCGCCTCAGCCTCTTGAGTAGCTGGGATTACAGGCACGTGCCACCACACCCGGCTAATTTTTTTTTGTATATTTAGTAGAGACAGGGTTTCACTGTGTTGGCCAGGCTGGTCTCGAACTCCTGACCTTAGGTGATCCACCCGCCTTGGCTTCCCAAAGTGTTGGGATTACAGGCGTGAGCCACCGCGCCCGGCCCCCAACAGGTAACTTTTTAAAATTCCTACATCTCTGGACCAAAAAGGGCCACCTCTAGACCTCATAAAGAGACCCTAGGGCAGCCCATGAGATCCTGGCTGGAGGCAGGAGCTGCACATCACTCTGGGTTTTCAGTCTTGGAAAGGGGTTTCATGTTGTGTGTTGTGTGTAGGAAGAAGAGCGAATCCAATGCAGTACACAGAGACCAGCAGAACAGACTGTGGTAGACACTTTAGGCTCAGCCAGATCTGGTTCTCTTCTCCTTCCTGGATACCAGAGAGAACCACACCTCCCAGGCTCCTTGCAGTTCCACAGGAACATGTGACTAGCTCTGGCCCAAGGGCTGTGAGAAGTGTCACGTGTTGCTTCCGGGTTGCAAGTGAATGTGAGTTATCCGCACTTTCTCATTCCCTTTAGTAGCAACCGTGGAGACCACATGTTGAGATGGCAGAGCGTGGATCCCTGGGCTGCCACAGAAAGGAGCTGTCCTGAACAGCTGCCCGATTCACATTGGACTTGGCACAAATGAGAAATAAGCGTTGTGTTGTTAAGTCGCTGAGATTTGGGGGTTTACTTATTATCATAGTCTAGCCTAACGTGACTAGTACACCTTTCTATTAGATAGTGGCTAACTATATCATGCATAGGAGGGAAAGGAAACATCTATAAAGTATGGTAAGTTTGTGTTTTAAGAGAATCTTGTGGCTGGGTGCAGTGGCTCAGGCCTATAATCCCAGCAATTTGGGAGGCTGAGGTGGGAGAATTGCTTGAGGCCAGGAGTTTGAGACCACCCTGGCCAACATAGCAAGACCCTGTCTCAAATTTAAATTTAAAAAAAGTTAATTAAAAAAAAAAAAAAAAAAAAGCCCGGGCACAGTGGCTCACGCCTGTAATCCCAGCACTTTGGGAGGCCAAGGCAAGTGGATCACAAGGTCAGGAGTTCAAGACCATCCTGGCCAAATGGTGAAACCTCGTCTCTACTAAAAATACAAAAATTAGCCAGGCACAGTGGCAGGCGCCTGTAATCCCAGCTACTCGGGAGGTTGAGGCAGGAGAATCGCTTGAACCCGGGGGGCAGAGGTTGCAGTGAGCCGAGATTGTGCCACTGCACTCCAGCCTGGGCGACAGAGTGAGACTCTGTCTCAATAAATAAATTAATTAATTAATTAATTTTTTTTTAAAAAAAAAGGCCAGGCACAGTGGCTCACGCCTGTAATCCCAGCAGTTTAGAAGGCTGAAGTGGGTGGATTGCTTGAGTCCATGTTTGAGACCAGCCTGGGCAACATGGTGAACAAAAAATTAGCTGGGCATGGTGGCACATGCCTGTGGTTCCAGCTACTTGGGAGGCTGAGGTGGGAGAATCGCCTGAGCCTGGAAGGTTGAGGCTACACTGAACCAAGATCTTGCCACTGCATTCCAGCCTGGGCAACAGAGTGAGACCCTGTCTCAAAAAAAAAAAAAAAAGAGAATCTCATAAAACACTCAAAACATTTTCCACTAACTTGTTGAGTCTCATTAACAACTTCCATTTGCAACAGATGTCAATGGTCTTGGATCCAGCACAGGCAGCTTCATAAAGAGCCTCTACCTTCATTTATTTCATCAGTCAATTAGTCATTCAATGAACATTTAATGAGCACCAACTACGTGCCAGGCACTGTGCTAAAACACGGAACAGAATGGAACCTAATGTATGTATGGTCCTTATCCCCCATGGAACTAGTAGTAGAGAGAGTTACACATAATCTCTCTGGGCTGGGCTTGGTGGCTTGCACCTATAATCCCAGCACTTTGGGAGGCTGAGGCAGGTGGACTGCCTGAACTCAGGAATTCAAGACCAGCCTGGGCAACATGGAGAAAGCCCATCTCTACCAAAAAAAAAAAAATAAAATTAGCCAGGTGTGGTGATGTGCGCCTATGGTCCCAGCTACTTGGGAGGCTGAGGTGGGAGGATTGCTTGAGCCTGGGAGGTAGACGTTGCAGTGAGCTGAGACTGTAGCACTACACACCAACCTGGGTGACAGAGTGAGACCCCCCATCTCAAAAAAGTTTTTTTAAATAAATAAATAATCTCTCTGTGCTAACCTAAGGGCCGTGTAGGGTAACAGTACAAGCATGCTTACTGGAGGCCGATGTGCGTTAGTTCCAATTCCAGTTATTTCCATGTAATGTGCTTGCTTAGAACAGTCTCTCTCTCTCTCTCTCTCTCTCTCTCTCTCTCTCTCTCACACACACACACACACACACACACACACACAAACAAAGGCACAAAACGAAAAGCAGTTGAGTAAGATTCAAATGCAGGTCTGGCTGACTCCAACGCCTGCAAGCTTAGCTGCAATGCAATGCTGCCTCTCCAATGGCCAGGTCACAGTGTTATGTGCTTTATCCATACAGTGTGCCAAAAGCATTGTCTATATTTTATTTTTTTTGAGACGGAGTCTCATTCTGTTGCCCAGGCTGGAATGCAGTGGCACGATCTCAGCTCACTGCAACCTCCACCTCCCGAGTTCAAGCGATTTCTGGCTAATTTTTATATTTTTAGCAGAGATGGGGTTTCACCATGTTGGCCAGGCTGGTCTTGAACTCCCGACCTCAAATGATCCGCCCACCTCGGCCTCCCAAAATGCTGGACTGCATGAACCACCATGCCCGGCCACATTGCCCATATTTTATAGATGTGTACACAAAGGCTCAGAGATGTGAAGATGCTTGTATAAGGTCACACAGCATGTCAGCCAAGGAGCCAGGGCTCAATGCTAGGATGGTCTCATTCTCACCTGTTGAGCTCCACTTCAGAATGTGCCATTTTTCTTGTATAAAACCTTCTCCCTGATTCAAGAAAGCACACAGGACAGGCCTTGCACTTAGTAAAGATTCAAAAGTTTATTATGATGGTGAAAATCAATGATGCTCAACCTTATTTCTGACTCTCCACCACCGGGGCAGGGGATGGGACTGTACTTCTGGGCTCCCTATGGGGCTATGTGACCAGTTCTGGCCAAACGGTTGTGAGCGATAGTGAAGAAAGAGTGTCACATCCAGGACAAGCATTTAATGCCATTGTGCAACCCTCCAGAGCTCTCATTTCCTTTTCTTAGGGACTGAACTGTGTCCCACTATAAATACATATGTTGAAGCCCTAGCCCTCCCGCCATGCGATCATTGGAGACGGGGCCTTTAAGGAGGCGATTAAAGTTAAATGAGGTCATAGGGCAGAGCCCTGACCCAATAGAATTGATGTCCTCAGAGGAGGAGACACTGGACCTCTCTTCCCGCCATGTGAGAACATGGCCAGAAGGCTGCGAGCCAGAAGGAGGTCCTTCACTAGGAAGCAAACCCTGCTGACATCCTGACCCTGGGCTTTCCGGCCTCCAGAACCGTGAGAAAATTTCTGGGCTGGATGTGGTGGCTCACATCTGTAATTCCAGCACTTTGGGAGGGTGAGGAGGGAGGATCACTTGAGCCCAGGAGTTCAAGACTAATACCAATGTATTAGTCTGTTCGCATGCTGCTAATAAAGACGTACCTAAGGCTGTGTAATTTATAAAGGAAAGAGGTTTAACTGACTCACAGTTCCACATGGCTGGGGAGGCCTCAAAATCATGGCTGAAGGCAAATGAGGAGCAAAGTCACGTCTTACATGGTGGCAGGCAAGAGAGCTTGGGGAATTCCCCTTCATAAAATGATCAGATATCCTTAGACTTATTCAATACCATGAGAACAGCACAGGAAAGACCCACCCCCATGATTCAATTACCTCCCACTGGGTCCCTCCCATGACACGTAGGAATTATGTTATGAAAGCTATAATTGAAGACAAGATTTGGGTGGGGACATAGCCAAACTGTATCAGGCAACATAGTGAGACCCCATCTCTGCAAAATTAGCCAGGTGTGGTGGTGCCTGCTACTTGGGAGGCTGAGGCAGGAGGATCACTTGGGCCCAGGAGATGGAGACCAGCCTAGTCAATAAAGAGAGACCCCATCTCCACAAAAGATAAAATAATTAGCTGGACCTGCTGGTCCCAACTGCTCAGGAGGCTGAGGTAGGAGGATTGTTTGAGCCTAGGTTGAGGCTGCAGTGAACCATGATCACACCACATGACTTCAGCCTGGGCGACAGGGTAAGACTCTTTCTCTTAAAAAAAATCTTGTTTTAAACTTTAAAAATTTTAAGTTATAGCTTTAAATTCAAGGAACCAGCACACCAAACCCCTTTTCTCAGGATAAGGCCATACAGCAGAGGGGTTAAGCAGGCTGGCCATGCAACCAGGCTGCCTGGCTCCAAGCCCCGACTCCCCGACTAACCAGCTGAGCCACGTTAGGCAAGCTGCATGACTTTTCTGCACCTCAGTTTCTCAGTTAAAGTGGGGCTGATAAGAATGTCTTTGCTCTTCACTATGAGAGAGAAATGAGATAAATTAGAAGCATGCTTCACACACAATAAGTGCATATTATTACTCTCAGGATAAGACTAAGGAAGATATTTATTGGCTAAAGGAGGCATTGTCTTGGCTGTCTTCCTGACACTGACTGGGACACAGAGCATGTGACCCCAGTTCCCTGAACCTCCCAAGGCACTGTCAATGGACGATGGATGTGGCAGGGATGTCTGGTGTGGATTTTTGAGACCTGAACTTACACACGTCACTGCAACAAAGTGTTACCTCTGCATATTGACGACCTTTTTTTTTTTTTTGAGACGAGGTCTCACTCACTCTGTTGCCCAGGCTGGAGTGCAGTGGTGCCATCTCTGCTCACTGCAACCTCCGCCTCCCGGGTTCTAGCGATTCTCCTGACTCAGCCTCCCGAGTAGCTGGGATTACAGATGCCCATCATCACGCCCGGCTAATTTTTGTATTTTTAGTAGAGACAAGGTTTCACCATGTTGGCCAGGCTGGTCTCAAACTCCTGACCTCAAGTGATCTGCCCGCCTCGGCCTCCCAAAGTGCTGGGATTATAGGCATGAGCCACCATGCCCGGCCTTGACAACCATTTTTTATGTGACAAACTGATAAATACTCAGCGAAGGCAGTTAAAATCTTTTGCTCTCTCCACCCACATGCATATAGCTTTGGCATTCTTAATCCTGGTTAATATCAAAGTTCAAAAAGAAAGTTGTCTTTTGATGAAGAATTTCGTCTTCATTTTCAATATAAATGACATCAAACTGAGCATCCTTTTATTACAGCCTAGTCACAATCAGTTCCATTTTTCTCAGTGAGGAACTGATTTTTAAACATGAATTTTTGTAACTCACACTACTTTTACTCACACTTTATTTTCACTTATTATTTTTTTTTTACGAGACAGAGTCTCGCTGTGTCACCCAGGCTGGTGTGCAGTGGTGTGATCTCGGCTCACTGCAACTTCCGCCTCCTGGGTTCAAGCAATTCTCCCTGCTTCAGCCTCCCGAGTAGCTTGGATTACAGGTGCATGCCACCACACCCGCCTAATTTTTGTATTTTTTAGTAGAGATGGGGTTTTGCCATGTTGGCCAGGCTGGTCTTTGAACTCCGGACCTCAAGTGATCCATCCACCTCGGCCTCTCAAAGTGCGGGGATTACAGGGGTGAGCCATTGCACCCAGCCAAATATTTTATATTTTAAAAATTTATGTGAGACAGGGTCTTGCTCTGGCACTCAGGCTGGAGTGCAGTGGTGCAATCACAGCTCTCTGCAGTCTGGATCTCCTGGGCTCAAGTGATCCTCCCACTTCAGCCTCTGGAGAAGCTGGGACTATAGGCATGTGCCACCACACCCAGTTAATATAGTTTTAAAATTTTTTGTAGAGACATGGTTTTGCCATGTTGCCCAGGTTGATCTTGAACTCCTGGGCTCAAATGATCCACCTGTCTTGGCCTCCCAAAGTGCTGAGATTATAGGGGTGAGCCACTCTGCTCAGCCTAAACATTTTATTTTATTTTTTGAGACGGAGTCTCGCCCTTTCGCCCAAGTTGGAGTGCAGTGGGGTGATCTCTGCTTACTGCAAGCTCTGCCTCCTGGGTTCACGCTATTCTCCTGCCTCAGCCTCCCCAGTAGCTGGGACTACAGGCGCCCGCCACCACGCCCGGCTAATTTTTTGTATTTTTTAGTAGAGACAGGGTTTCACCATGTTAGCCAGGATGGTCTCGATCTCCTGACCTCGTGATCCATCTGCCTCGGCCTCCCAAAGTGCTGGGATTACAGGTGTGAGCCGCCACGCCTGGTTATAGATATGTTTTTTGATGAGATGCCAAACAATCCAATAGGAAAATGAGTTTTTAAAACTAAATGATGGGGGCTGGGCATGGTGGCTCACGCCTGTAATCCCAGCACTTTGGGCAGCCAAGGTGGGCAGATCACTAGAGATCAGGAGTTCGAGACCAGCCTGGTCAACATGGCGAAACTCCGTTTCTACTAATAATACAAAAAAAATTAGCTGGGCGTGGTGGCGTGCATCTGTGGTCTCAGCTACTCGGGGGCTGAGGCCAGAGAATCTCTTCAATGTGGGAGGCAGAGGTTGCAGTGAGCCGAGATCAGGCCACTGCACTCTAGCCTGGGCGACAGAGTGAAACCGTCTCAAAAAATAAAAATAAAATAAAATAAATAAATAAATGATGGGGCTGAGGGAGTGGCTCATGCCTGTAATCCCAGCACTTTGGGAGCTCAGGGAGGAAGGATCCCTTGAGCCCAGGAGTTTAAGGTCAGCCTGGGCCACATAGTGAGACCATATCTCTACAAAAAAAAAAAGGTTTTTAATTAGCCAGTTGTGGTAGACTCTGCCTGTGGTCCCAACTACATGGGAGGTGGAGGTGGGAGGGTCATTTGAGCCCAGGAGCTGGTAGCTCAGTGAGCTATGACCATGCCAATGCACTCCAGCCTAGGTGACATAGTGAGACCCTATAAGAAGAGCAGGGCAGGGAAGAAGGGCAGGGCAGGGCAGGGGGGAAGGGAAGAGGGAAGGGAAGGGAAGAGGGAAGGGAAAAGGGAAGGGAAGAGAAGGGGGAGGAAGGGAAGAGGGGAGGGAAGGGAAGAGGGGAGGGAAGGGAAGAGGGAAGGGAAGGGAAAGGAAGGGAAGAGGGGTGAGAAGAGGAGAGAGGAAAGGGAAGAGGGAAGGAAGGGGAGGGGAGGGAAGGGAAGGGGAGAAGGAAAGGGGAGAGGAGAGGAGAAAGACAAATCACAGACTGAGTAGAAATATTTCCAAACACATGTGCAAAGGACTGGTATGTAAGATATATACAGAACGACCACAGCTGGATGCAGTGGCTCGCACCTGTGATCCCAGCACTTTGGGAGACAGAGGCAGGCAGACTGCTTGAGCTCTAGGAGTTTGAGACCAGTCTGGACAACATGGCAAAACCTGGTGATATCGTTTGAATTTCTGTCCCCACCCAAATCTCCTGTTGAATTGTAATCCCCAGAGTTGGAGGAGGTGATTGGATCATGGGGGTGGATTTCCCCCTTGCTGTTCTTGTGATAGTGAGTTCTCATGAGATCTGGTTGTTTAAAAGTATGTAGCACCTCCTCCTTCACTCTCTTCCTCCTTCTCTGGCCATGTAAGACGTGCCTGCTTCTCCTTCACTTTCTGCCCTGATGGTAAGTTTCCTGAGGCCTCCCAAGCCATGCTTCCTGTACAGCTTGCAGAACTGTGAGTCAATTAAACCTCTTTTCTTTTCTTTTTTTTTTTTTTTTTTTTTTTTTTTTTTGAGACAGTCTCGCTCTGTCACCAGGCTGGAGTGCAGTGGCATGATCTTGACTCACTAAAACCTCCACCTCCCAGGTTCAAGTGATTATCTTCCCTCAGCCTCCCGAGTAGCTGGGACTACAGGTGTGTGCCACCACGCCCAGGTAATTTTTGTATTTTTAGTAGAGATGAGGTTTCACCATGTTAGCCAGGATGATCTCAATCTCTTGACCTTGTGATCCGCCTGCCTTGGCCTCCCAAAGTGCTGGGATTACAGGTGTGAGTCACCACACCCGGCCTAAACCTCTTTTCTTTTTTTTTTTTTTTTTGAGACGGAGTCTCGCTCTGTCACCCAGGCTGGAGTGCAGTGGCGCAATCTCGGTTCACTGCAAGCTCTGCCTCCTGGGTTCATGCCATTCTCCTGCCTCAGCCTCTCCGAGTAGCTGGGACTACAGGCGCCTGCCACTACGCCTGGCTAATTTTTTTGTATTTTTAGTAGAGACGGGGTTTCACCATGGTCTCGATCTCCTGACCTCGTGATCTGCCCACCTCGGCCACCCAAAGTGCTAGGATTACAAGCGTGAGCCACCGCGCCCGGCAACCTCTTTTCTTTATAAATTACCCAGTCTCAGGCTGGGCATGGTGGCTCACGCCTGTAATCGCAACACTTTGGGAGGCCTAGGCAGGCCAATCACCTGAGGTCGGGAGTTCGAAACCAGCCTGTCCAACATGGAGAAACCCCATCTTTACTAAAAATACAAAAATTACATGGGCGTGGTGGTGCATGCCTGTAATCTCAGCTACCTGGGAGACTGAGGCAGGAGAATTGCTTGAACCTGGAAGGCAGAGGTTGCGGTGAGCCGAGATCACGCCTTTGCACTCTAGCCAGGGCAACAAGGGCAAAACTCTGTCCCTAAATAAATAAATAAATAAATAACTCAGTCTCGGGTAGTTATTTATAGCAACATGTGAACAGACTGATACACCCCTTCTCTACGAAAAATACAAAAATAATGACAACAGGCTGGGCACAGTGGCTCATGCCTGTAATCTTGGCACTTTGGGAGGCGAAAGCAGGAGGATCACTTGAGCTCAGGAGTTTGAGACCAACCTGGGCAATATAGGGAGACCTCATTTCTACAAAAATTAAAAAATGAGGCAGGTGTGTTGGCACATGCCTGTGGTCCTACTACTTGGGAGGCTGAGGTGGGAGGATCACTTGAGACTAGGAAGTTGAAGCTGTAGTGAGCTGTGTGATTGCACCACTGCACTCTAGCCTGGACAACAGAGCAAGACCCTGGCTCAAAAAAAGGAAAAAAAATGACTGCAATCAAATTTTTTTTTTTTTTTAGACAGAGTCTCGCTCTGTTGCCCATGCTGGAGTGCAGTGGCGCGATCTCAGCTCACTGCAAGCTCCGCCTCGCAGGTTCACGCCATTCTCCCGCCTCCGCCTCCCGAGTAGCTGGGACTATAGGCGCCAGCCACCCCGCCCGGCTAATTTTTTTGTATTTTTAGTAGAGACTGGGTTTCACCGTGTTAGCCAGGATGGTCTCGATCTCCTGACCTCGTGATCCGCCCGCCTCGGCCTCCCAAAGTGCTGGGATTACAGGGGTGAACCACTGTGCCCGGCCCCTACAATCAAATTTTTAAATGGCAAAAGACAAACAGATACTCTGCAAAAGAAGATACATTAATAACGCAAAAAAGTATCAACATGATTAATCATCACGGAAATGCACATTAAAATCACAATGTGGCACTGCTAAACACCCACCAGAATGGCTAAAAGTTAAAAGACTGACAATACCAAATGTTGGCAAAGTGGTGGGGCAACACACATAGCTAGTGGGGGTGTAAAATGGTACCTCCCCTTTGGACGTTTCTTTGGCAGTTTCTTTTAAACTAGACATATATCTACCTCATGACAGAAATTCTACTCTGACATACTTACTCAAAATAAAAATAATAAATTCACAAAAAAGAGTTGCTTGTAATATCTTTATTCATAACAACCCAAAACTTAGGCCAGCCTTGGTAGCTCGCCCCTGTAATCCCAACACTTTGGGAGGCCAAGGTGGGAGGATCGCTTGAGCCTAGGAGCTAAAGACCAGCCTGGGAAACATAGGGATACACCCCCATCTCTACAAAAAATACAAAAATTAGCCAGGCATGGTGGCACACACCTCCAGTCTAGTCCTGGTTACTTGAAAGGTTGAGCGGGGAGGATCCCTTGAGCCCAGGAGGTCAAGGCTGCATTGAGCCATGATTGCACCACTGTACTCAGAGTCAGGCCATCTAAAAAATAAATAAGCAAACATAATAACCGAAACCTGGAAACAGCCCAGGTGTCCACCAGTAGGAGTATAGATAGATTAGATAGGGGTAGAGTCATACAATGGAGTACAACTCCACAATCAACACGTTATTAATGTGTGCACTGACATGGCTGCACCTCAAAAACATCAAGCCGGTTGGGCGAGGTGGCTCGCATGTGCAATTCCAGCTACTCAGGAGGCTGAGGCGGGAGGATTACTTGAAGCCCGGAGTTCAAGACCAGCCTGTGCAATATAGTGAGACCCCATCTCAAAACAAAATTACGCTGAGTAAAAGCAGACACACACAAAAGAGCACAAACTGTATGATTCCATCCATATGAAATTCCAGATAAAAATAATCTAGGGTAGACAAAACCAGAGATAAAGTTGTCTAGAGCTGGGAGGTGTGACGGGGCAGTGGGATGGAGCAGGAGGGAACGTTCTGGGGTGATGGCAATTTCTACCTTTTTTTTTTTTTTTTGGAGACGGAGTCTCGCTCTGTTGCCCAGGCTGGAGTGCAGTGGCGCGATCTCGGCAAGCTCCGCCTCCCAGGTTCACGCCATTCTCCTGCCTCAGCCTCCCGAGTAGCTGGGACTACAGGTGCCCGCCACCACGCTCGGCTAATTTTTTGTATTTTTAGTAGAGACAGGTTTTCACCGTGTTAGCCAGGATAGTCTCGATCTCCTGACCTCATGATCCACACACCTCAGCCTCCCAAAGTGCTGGGAATTACAGGCATGAGCCACCGCGCCCGACCCAATTTCTCCATTTCAATAAGAGTCTGGTGTAAGCCTTTGTCAAAACTCAGCAAACATACACTTAAGATTTTTGTGAATTTCATTGTATGTAAATTTTACAGCAAAAGAATAAACTTTAAATATTGAATTCTAGTTAATAACATACATTGTGAAGCTTTTAGCAAGAGTGCTCTGATGTCTGTCATTTGCTTTGAAATGTACCAAAAAGGAGATGAATTAATGGGTGGAGAGAGGGATGGAAAGATAAACTGATAGGTGAAGAGCCCGGCAGAGTAAAAAATTAAGGGTAGGCTGATGCAGTGGCTCATGCTTGTAATCCCAGCACTTTGAGAGGCAGAGATAGGCAGAATGGTTGAGCCCAGGAGTTCGAGACCAGCCTGGGCAACATGGTAAAACCCTGGGTGTGGTGGTGCATGCCTGTAGTCCCAGCTATTTGGGTGGCTGAGATGGGAGGATCGCTTGAGCCCAGGAGGTTGAGGCTACAATGAGCTGTGATCACCAGCCTGGGCAACACAGTGAGACCCTGTCTCAAAAAAAAAAAAAAAAGTTAAAGGTAGAATCTAGGTGGAGGCTATACCAGTGCTCACTGTAATACTCTTTCAACTTCAGCTGTATGTTCGAATTTTTTTATAGTAAAGTGTTTTTTTTTTTTTTTTTTTTGAGACGGAGTCTTGCTCTGTCGCCCAGGCTGGAGTGCAGTGGCGCAATCTCGGCTCACTGCAAGCTCTGCCTCCCGGGTTCAAGCCATTTTCCTGCCTCAGCCTCCCAAGTAGCTGGGACTACAGGCGCCCACCACCACGCCCGGCTAATTTTTTGTATTTTTAGTAGAGACAGGGTTTCACTGTGTTAGCCAGGATGGTCTCGATCTCCTGACCTCGTGATCCGCCTGCCTCGGCCTCCCAAAGTGCTGGGATTACAGGCGTGAGCCACCGCGCCCGGCTAGTAAAATGTTAAAAAAAGCTTTAATAACATTGAATGTATTTGTTTTTAGAGTTTTAATTTTGGCAAGAGACGCTATTGATGAGATTTTTTCATTTACAGTTGTCATATAGTTTCCTTTTAAAAGTAATTCATTTAAATAAAAAAGGGGCTCTATTTAAGAACAGAGGCTAAATATCAGAATAAATGGTCACAGATCCCGTAGTGCTCATGAAGGTAATGAGTGAACAGGCTAAGTCTGGGAGGATGAGTAGGGTGTTGGGAACAACACAATCTCTAGGGCAACCTGGGTTTAAATTTCAGCCCTGCTGCCTCCTAGTGGTGTGACCTTGGACAAGCCTCATGTAGGAAATGGGATGATACAATCTCCGAAGGGAGGTTTCTGAGTATGAATGAGAGAACCCAGGGAGAGTGTAGTTTGGAGGCCTCAGTAAGCGGCACCTCCCTCGCACTGAGGGGAGAAAGGCAGAGGACATTCCCATCTGGGAAAACAGTTTGAAGAATACAACTGGAGCAGTGAGTATATGTGTGTGCACTGGGGCTAGGCAGTGGGAGAGAGTCAAAGGAGTCCCACCAGATTGAATGGGGGGTAAGGAAGCAGAGAGAGCCAGTACTGAGCACCCACACAGTCACTTAGGATGGCCAACTATTTCTGCTTCTCCAGCACATCGTCCTCATGAGAAATGTAATGCCCACCCTCGGTGGGGGTGGATGGATCTTGGAGCCCCAGGCTCCAGGAATATGTGATGCAGCTTCTATTTCCTGGAGCACGCCTGGGTTTGGGAATTTGCTTCTTTTAACATCCCAGGTCTTCCAGAGGCCTGGGCAGAGAACCAAGAACTCTCCACTTTGCACAACAAGAGAGACAGATCTAATTCATTAAAACTCTTCTCCCCAGCCACAGGGCATCCAGCCACCTGGAAAGCTGGGACTAATCCTTCAGGCACACTGAAATTGGGAAGGGAAAAAAATCTCTCATCACAGCGGGAGGCCCAAGGGGCCTCTGATTCTTGCACCCGTACAGCTGTCACTGTTAGAAAGGTTTACTCTGAGTTCCGAAATCAGATGGATCCATCAATTGATTTTTTTTTTACTTTTTTTTTTGAGATGGAGCCTCACTCTGTTGCCTGCCCAGGCTGGAGTGTAGTGGTGCAATCTTGACTCCCTGCAACCTCTGCCTCCCGGGTTCAAGCCATTCTCCTGCCTCAGCCTCCCAAGTAGCTGGGACTACAGGCATACACCACCACGCCCGGCTAACTTTTTGTATTTTTAGTAGAGATGGGGTTTCACCATGTTGGCCAGGCTGGTCTCGAACCCCTGGCCTGAAGCAATCTGCCCGCCTTGGCTTCCCAAAGTGCTGGGATTACAGGCATGAACCATACTCGTTTCTTAAATAATTAGGAGCACCCTCTATATGCCAAGGGTTGTGCTAGGCACCAGGATATAAAGTGAACAAAAAAAAGATCTAGTCCTTGTCTTCATGGGGCTTAAAATTCTGGTGGGAAGATAAGCATCCATGGGAGAACCACCATATGGATTTAAAATGGAGGCTGGGGCCGGGCACAGTGGCTCACGTCCGTAATCCCAGCACTTTGGGAGGCTGAAGCGGGGGGATCACGAGGTCAGGAGATAGAGATTATCCTGGCTAACACGGTGCAACCCCATCTCTACTAAAAATACAAAAAATTAGCCAGGCGTGGTGGCAGGCGACTGTAGTCCCAGCTACTTGGGAGGCTGAGGCAGGAGAATGGCATGAACCTGGGAGGCGGAGTTTGCAGTGAGCAGAGATTGTGCCACTGCACCCCAGCCTGGGCAACAGAGCAAGACTCCATCTCGAAAAAAAAAAAAATGGAGGCCGGGTGTGGTGGCTCACATCTGTAATCCCAGCACTTTGGGAGGCCGAGGCAGGTGGATCGCCTGAGCTCAGGAGTGTGAGACCACCCTAGGCAACATGGTGAAACCCTGTCTCTACTAAAATACAAAAAATTAGCTGGGCGTGGTGGTGGGCACCTGTAGTCCTAGCTACTTGGGAGGCTGAGGCACGAGAATCGCTTGAGCATGGGAGGCGGAGGTTGCAGTGAGCCGAGATTGCACCACTCCACTCCAGCCTGGGTGACAGAGCCAGACTCCATCTCAAAAAAATAAAATAAAATAAAATAAAATAAATAAATAAATAAAATGGAGAAGTTAAGCCGGGTGCGGTAGCCCAGGCCTATAAGCCTAGCATTTTGGGAGGCCAGGGTAGGAGGATCAGTTGAGCCCAGGAGTTCAAGACCAGCCTGGGCAGCATAGTGAGACCTCTATCTCCACAAATAAAAAAACAAATAAATTAGCCTACTTGGGAGGCTGAGGTGGGAGGATCCCTTGAGTCTGGGAAGTCAAGGTTGCAGTGGGCCACTGTAGGTCGTGTTAAGAATTTTCATTTTCTTAAGAGCAATGAGCAGCCATAGAAGGGTTTTAAGGAAGTGGAAGACATGTTCAGACCAGCGTATTGAAATACAAGTGACTCTTGAACAGTAAGTTTGGACTGCTTGCGTCCACTTATATACCAATTTTCCTTTTCTTTCGTTTTTTTTTTAGAGACAGGGTCTCATTCTATTGCACAGGCTGGCGTGCAGTGGTGTGATTATTGCTCACTGCAGGCTCAACCCATGGGGCTCAAGCAATTCGCTCACCTCAGCTTCCCAAGTAGCTGGGACCACAGGTGCGTGCCACCACGCCTAGCTCTTTTTTTTTTGAGATGGAGTCTCATTCTGTCGCCCAGGCTGGAATGCAGTGGCGCGATCTTGGCTCACTGCAAGCTCCGCCTCCCAGGTTCATGCCATTCTCCTGCCTCAGCCTCCTGAGTAGCTGGGACTACAGGCGCCCGCCACCACGCCCAGCTAATTTTTTGTATTTTTTTTTTTTAGTAAAGATAGGGTTTCACCGTGTTAGCCAGGATGGTCTTGATCTCCTGACCTCGTGATCTGCCCACCTTGGCCTCCCAAAGTGCTGGGATTACAGGCATGAGCCACCGCGCCTGGCCTTTTTTTTTTTTTTTTTTCTTTTTTTTTTAGACAGAGTCTGATCTATTTATTGCCCAGGCTGGAGTGCAATGGCGCGATCTTGGCTCACTGCAACCTCTGGCTCCTGAGTTCAAGCAATTCTCATGCCTCAGCCTCCCGAGTAGCTAAGATTACAAGTGCATGCCACCATGCCTGGCTAATTTTTTGTATTTTTAGTAGAAACAGGGTTTCACCATGTTAGCCAGGATGGTCTCAAACTCTGACCTCAGGTGATCCGCCCACCTCAGCCTCCCAAAGTGCTGGGATTACAGCTGTGAGCCACCGCACCCGGCCATGGCTAGCTAATTTTTTAAAAAATATTTTTTTGTAGAGACAGGGTCTCTCCATGTTGTCCAAGCTGATCTTGAACTCCTGGACTCAAGCAATCCTCTCACCTCAGCCTCCCAAAGTGCTCGGACTACAGGTGTGAGCCACTGCCTCTGGCTCTATATACAGATTTTCTTTCACCTCTGTCAGCCCTGAACTTCCATCTCGGCCTCCCAAAGTGCTGGGATTACAGAGGTGAACTACTGTGGCTGGCTTATACACAGATTTCCTTCCACCTCTGTCACCCCTGAGACAATAAAACCAACCCATCCACTTCCTCCACCTCCTCAGCCCATTCAATGTGAAGACAACAAAGATGAAGACTTTTATGATGATCCACTTCCACTTAATGAATAGTAAATGTATTTTTTCTTCTTTATGATGTTTTTAAGAGACAGAGTCTGACTCTGTTGCCCAAGCTGGAGTGCACTGGTGTGATCACAGCTTACTGTAGCCTCAACCTCCTGCCCCACATCCCCAGTAGCTGGGACTACAAGGTGTGCCTCCACACTTGGCTAATTTTTAACATTTTTTTTTTGTAGAGCTGGGGTCTCATGTTGTCCAGACTGGTCTCCAACTCCTGCCTTAGGCTCCCAAAGCTAATTACAGGTGTGAGGTGCTGTGCCTGGCCTGATTTTCTTAATATTATTTCTTTTCTCTAGCTAACTCTAAGAATACAGTACATAATACATATAACACAAAATACATGTTAATCGACTATGTTCTCAGTAAGGCTTCTGGTCAACAGTAGGCTATTGGTAAAGTTTCTTTTTTTTTTTTTTTTTTTTTTTTTGAGACAGAGTCTTGCTCTGTTGCCCAGGCTGGAGTGCAGTGGCGCAATCTTGGCTCACTGCAAGCTCCGCCTCCCGGGTTCACGCCATTCTCCTGCCTCAGCCTCCCGAGTAGCTGGGACTACAGGCGCCCGCCAACACACCCGGCTAATTTTTTGTATTTTTAGTAGAGACGGGGTTTCACTGTGTTAGCCAGGATGGTCTCGATCTCCTGACCTCGTGATCCACCCGCCTCGGCCTCCCAAAGTGCTGGGATTACAGGCTTGAGCCACCGCGCCCGGCCGGCTATTGGTAAAGTTTCTGTAGAATAAAAAGGTATATGCAGATTTTCGACTATGCAGGGGTTGGCGCCCCAACTCCTGTGTTGTTCAAGGGTTAACTTGCACACTCATTTGGGAGCTGCAGGCAAAGAACAGATTCGAGGGAATGCCAGATGATGAAGGCAGATCAGATGGCCGTACCCACTGTCCATCAGAGAGATGAGTAGCTTTGACTACAGTGATGGTGCTAGAGATGGGAAGAGGTGATGGATTTAAGAACTATTTTGGAGCTAAGTCAACAGGCCTTGGGTGATGGCCATGGAGGGAGAAGGTGCAGCTTAGGACAATTCCCAGCTTGAGCAACTGGATGATTGGTGATGTCATTCACTGAGGCTCTCAAGACGAGGGAGTTTTTGGTGAGTTGAACAGGGAGGGAGGGTGGCCTGGCTGAGTTTGAAGGGTTTTTCAGCCTCCTTCAAAGGAGGAGTCAAGTTGGCAGTTAGATATGCAAGCTGGAGCTTAGAGGAAGATGTGAGAACTGTCCACATACAGGTGGTGATGGGTACCCTGGTATGGGTGAGATCACTAGAGAGAGTATCCAGAGGAGAGAGGAGGCTCCTAGGAGAGCACTGTGAAGAACTACAAATAGAATGACTGGGAAGAGGACGGTGTGCCTCACAGAGGCAGAAGCATGGCTGGAGAGGCAGAAGGAAACAATCATGACAATCAAGGGAAGTGGAGGTGTCCATAATCAGTCAGAGGCAAAGATAAAACTTCAATAAAGCCTGTTGGATTAGCAACATGGAAGTCACAGGTGACTTTAGTGAGAGATGCTTTCATAGCATAACGAGGTGGAAACATGGATAGATTAATATAAAGAATGAGCGAGATTTTGGCTGGGCGCGGTGGCTCACGCTTGTAATCCCAGCACTTTGGGAGGCCGAGGCGGGCGGATCACGAGGTCAGGAGATTGAGACCACGGTGAAACCCCGTCTCTACTGAAAATACAAAAAATTAGCCGGGCGTGGTGGTGGGCGCCTGTAGTCCCAGCTACTTGGAGAGGCTAAGGCAGGAGAATGGCGTGAACCCAGGAGGCGGAGCTTGCAGTGAGCCGAGATCGCGCCACTGCACTCCAGCCTGGGTGACAGAGCGAGACTCCGTCTCAAAAAGAAAAAAAAAAAAGAATGAGTGAGATTTTAAGAAAGTAGAGACAAGTATAGTCAACCCCTTGAAGAAGCTGGATTACGAAGGGGAGGAAAGGAAAAGAAGAGTCAGCCGAGCACAGTGGCTCACGCCTGTAATCCCAGCACTTTGGAAGGCCAAGGCAGGCGGATCACTTGAGGTCAGGAGTTTGAGACCAGCCTGGCCAACATGGTGAAACCCCCTCTCTACTAAAAATACAAAAATTAGCTAGGCGTGGTGGCACATGCCTGTAGTCCCAGCTACTCAGGAGGCTGGGGCAGGAAAATCACCTGAACCCGGGAGGCGGAGGTTGCAGTGAGCCAAGATTGCACCACTGCACTCCAATCTGGGCGACACAGTGAGACGTGAGACTCTCTCAAAAAAGACAAGACAAGACAAGACAAGACAAGAGAAAAGAAAAGAAAAGGAAGAGAAAGAGAAAGAAAAAAAGAAAGAAAGAAAGAAAGAGAAAGAAAGAAAGAAAGAAAGAAAGAAAGAAAGAAAGAAAGAAAGAAAGAAAGAGAAAGAAAGAGGAGAGTCAACTGGATTTGAAAAAGAAGCCAGGGCTTGGGAGTAGGATTGAGCCGAGTGGGACAGATGAGCATACAGGAGGCAGGCTGCTACTGACAGTGCAGAGCAAGGTAAGGGCAGAAGCCAAAGTTCCTGTGTCACAGAAGAATGGATGAGCAGATGTGGGAAGGCAAGGGAGCTCCTCTCTGAGGGCTTCAAAGTCCTCTGATGGAAGTCAGTAAGGTCATCTGAGAATGGAGAGAAGGAAAAGTCACAGGTTTGAGGAATGGGTGGGAGGTCTGACCCAGTCATTGTGGAACATGAAAGAGCAGATTGGCCAAAGACATACAGCATGTGCAAAGGTCCTGCAGCAGGAGGAATTCTGGAAAGGGTGAGGTTGAAAGACTGACATCTTAGAGGCTGGAGCACAGAAACTGAGGGCCTGGCCAAGATGAGTTCTGATATACTGAGATGTGCCAGTGATATCCTATGAGCCTGCTACACTAAGAGGTGCTAGTCAGGATCGAATAGACAATGATGAGGAAATGAATAAAGCATGAAATCCCCCTTGACTTAACACAGTAAAGGCTTCTCATTCACAAGCAGTTTGCAAGAGTTTAGGTGGCCCTCCTCCTTCGTGTGCCACATTGTCTGGACATGTGGTCTCCGGGATGTTTGCAGCAGGCTAGCAGCAGGCTAACAGCGGGCTGCAACCACTCAAGATGTTTCCAAGGGCCAGGCCTGGAAGTGGCTTTCATTGCTTTCACTCACACTCTATCGGCCAGACTGAATCGCATAGCACCAGCCTTGTTATTAGGGCGGCTCCTTCTTTTTTTTTTTGAAACGGAGTCTCGCTCTGTTGCCCAGGCTGGAGTGCAGTGGCACGATCTCAGCTCACTGCAACCTCTGCCTCCCGGGTTCAAGCCATTCTCCTGCCTCAGCCTCCCGAGTAGCTGGGATTACAGGCGTCCACCACCACACCTGGCTAATTTTTTACATTTTTGGTAGAGACGGGGTTTCACCATGTTGGCCAGGCTGGTCTAGAACTCCTGACCTCAAGTGATCTGTCTGCCTCGGCCTCCTAAAGTGCTGGGATTACAGATATTAGCCACTGCACCTGGCCCGGAGAGTCTGCTTCTAATTTCCCACATGCTCAGGGAATTTCCTGGATGCTATAGGAAATGGTCTTTCTATATGCTTAGGGAGAACAAATGGTGTGCCGGGTGGATACCATCATCTCCGCCACAATCCACTGTTCTGTTTGCCAAACCAAGTTTTTATTTTCACTCAGGGAACACACCCCCTTCCCAAGGGACCCAAAGTCCTATCTAGTCCCGATATCTGGCTCAAAGCCCAGGGTCTCTGGTGATGTGCAGTAGTCGCTTCTCATCCATTGTGGCTCTTCTCAGTCCAGTGAGCCATGACCAAAAAGACAAGCAAGTTGCTCCCCTAACCCCGTGCCACACAGTGGTGGAGCAGGGACAGGACTCAGGGGAGACCCGTTCATTACACCCCGGTGCTGCTCGCCGGGAGACACTCTCCTTAACCACTCTCCACATTGGCCCTGGCTCTTCTCTCTGGGAGATTCCTCCTTTTCCATCATCCTTTCTGACTACAGCTGAAATGGGAGTGGCAGAGCCTGCCCTCCCTGGGGGCTGAGCACCATCCCTCCTGCTCATGGATGATCGGGGGCCCAAAGGTTGTTTATAGCTGGAACTGTCCAAAGGGTTGGCTCCTGGTTCCTTGGCAACACAATTCTTTACATAGTTAGTGTCTAACCTACTTGCCCTGGTCAGTTTTGTGGGCCAGTGGCCACGCTCACACATGCGCCAAGTCTTTTCCTAGATCCAGTTCTTAGGTCTAATATGTTTTGCCTGTTCATCCTCCATGTCTCTTCCTTTCTACTCAATGGCCAGTTTGAGGCTATTTGGAACAATAAATAGGAGGCCCACCTTTAACCTGACTCTTGTCGTGAGTAACTGCATCCAAGAGAAAAGTTTTACCAGGCTTTTCTTGCCCAGATGAGTCTTATATCTCATCTCTTCCTATTTGGGGTGTAACAGATTTTCCAACCCTAAAAGACCGTGGGTTTCTGGACTTTATTTCATTACTGCTCAAACACCAGGTAATCCTCGCCTGAGCTCATCCCTTCCTTATAAATCCTCAACAAATATAGCCTATGGTAGCCAAGAGAGATGACAAGTTTTCTGCTTTCCAACCGCGTTGCCTTTGGCTGTCAGCCTGGAAAGCACATGGGATACCCTCCCAAGTTACAGTAGGCAGTAGTTTTATCAAACATTTTGCTAATGCATAACACAGACCTCCAACTTTCCAAGGGTCCTATATCAGTTTGTTTGCTTCTGCCCAAGTGCTAAGCCACTGTCACCACAGGTGAGTAACTCAGTCTCTCTGGGCCTGTTTCCTCTTTGGCAAAATGGTGTGGTGACATGCACCTGTAGTCCCAGCTTTTCAGGAGGCTGAGACAGGAGAATCCCTTGAGCCCAAGAGTCGATCACACCACTGCACCCCAGCCTGGGTGGCAGAGTGAGACCCTGTCTCTATAAAAAAGAAATCTACCAGACAATCGTAATGGATTGCCGAGGGTGAATTCAGAACAAAAGAAGTTATTTCTATATTAAAAGTAAGTGTCTCAGAGCTCAGTGGCCTGGTGTCCTCATCCCTGCTGTGAGGATAGACCTGGCATACAATGCTAGATGTCCTGCTGCCTGCTCTCACAGGGTCAGTGCCTGAGGCCCATAGACAAATCCTTTCGTGCCTTCCATTCACTTATCCCTTCTTCAGAGGACCTCTGCAGCACGAGCTCTATCTCATTGATCTCCGCGTCTTCTGTGTCTGGCATTGGGTGTAGCACATTGTGCTAGTGCAGACAACTTCTGCTTGGCAATCAACGAAATAAAGCACCAAGAACGTGAGCTCCCCAAGGACAGACAAGATGCGTTCTTCTCTATCCCCAGCATTTAGTGAAGACCATGACAGTATCTTTCCAATTAGCTTTCTTTTTTTTTTTTTTTTGAGACGCAGTTTCACTCGTTGCCCAGGCTGGAGTGCAATGGCGGGATCTCGGCTCACTGCAACCTCCACCTCCCGGGTTCTAGTGAGTCTCCTGCCTCAGCCTCCTGAGTACTGGGATTACAGGCACGTGCCACCATACCCAGCTAAATTTTTTTGTATTTTTAGTAGACACGGGGTTTCACCACGTTGGCCAGGCTGGTCTTGAACGCCTGACCTCAGATGATCCACCCACCTTGGCCTCCCAAAGTGCTGGGATTACAGGCATGAGCCACTGCACCCAGTCTCCAGTTAGATTTCTAAGCATCACTTTTCCTATTTGGACCAAGACAACTACCTGTTTCTGCTTCTGCTGGAAACACAGTATCTAATACACCATCTACGAAAATCTTTTCACTTCTGCACGACTCTGCTGAGAGATGGGAGCCCAGAGAAACAGGTGAGGGTTCTGCTCACAGAGGGCCTGGCCTCAGAGCCTGGGGCCTTAGGAGGAACCAGCACTAGTTTGTCAGCAAAGGCACTGGAGCCAGTGGGTGCGATAGAGGTTGTGCAACTCATCTTGGGACCCTGGAATGAGTTCTATGTGGGCTTCCTAACAGGCACATCCAACTCTCAGAGGCAGCCTCCCACTTGGATAGAAAGCACAGCCAGTGATGGCAAGGCCCGGAAAGCATGAGAGCTCATCTCTACTGCTCAGGGTAAGGAGAAAACACTTGAAGCTGGGCAGAACTTGAGCCCTTCCCTCTGGCTCCCCTCCAAATCCACAGAAGTCTCTGAACTCCAAACTCTCACCTGGAGAGCTAGGCTGCACGTGTCCTCCTTGGAAGGCTCAGGTGGTTAAGTCTGGAGCTGCTGAGGCTGTGACATATGAGTCATGGTCCCCAGGTCCTATAGGGAACCAAGAGAGGGTGGCCCAATCTGTGCAAAGTTGTCCACACCAGCAGTCTTCCATGGACCAAGACAAGATTCAGGATGAGAGGTCGTTAGAAGAGAGATGATGATGCTTTTCATGTTTTGAGGCAGGGTAGCACATGACCTAAGTGCAAGGGCCCTGGGGCCCACTGCCTGGCTTCAAACCCTAGCCCCACTGCTTCCTATCTGTGACTTTGAGCTAGCAACTTCATCTCACCAAGCCTCACTTTCCTCATCTCTAAGAGGGGAATAATCATTGCACCTATCTCATGGTATTGTGGGATGAAATGATGTAAAGCACTCAGCAGCACTGGGTACACAACAAGCCGAACTATTAGCTGTTACTACCAAGTGTTACTGAGGGTACAGGGGCTGTACTAAGCTCTCCAGGGACAGGACTTTATTCAGTCCTTATACCCACACTGTGAGGTCGGGTTCCTTTTCTTTCCTTTCCACAGATGAGAAACAGAAGCTTGGAGAGGTTAAATAATGTGTTTGAGGCCACCCAGCTAATCAATGGGAGCTCCAGGATTCTAGGTTAGGCCTCATTCCTAAACAGCTCCCCTTAACTACTCTGTTCTACTTCCCCTAAACACGTGTTCCAGGGCATCACCAGAGGAGAGTATTTTATTAAATATTAGCGAAATCACCTGAAATCCACTGAGAAACAGAATGTACATCTTAACGTCCTCACTTGCTTAAAGTTCCATGCTGTGATGTGTTGTTACAGAAAATGATATATCCACCCTCCCCCACTTTTTTCCTTTTATACTCTAATCTCATGACAGATTATACAATCCCCTTCTTAAAGAAACATTCTCCTCTTTGAAAGGAATATTTGGCACTTTGGGAGGCTGAGGCAGGCGGATCACATGAGGCCTGTAGTTCGAGACCAGTCTGGCCAACATGGCGAAACTCCGTCTCTACTAAAAACACAAAAATTGGCCAGGCATGGTAGCGTGCACCTGTAATCCCAGCTACTTGGGTGGCTGAGGCATGGAATCGCTTGAACCCAGGAGGCAGAGCTTGCAGTGAGGGGAGATCCTGCCACTGCACTCCAGCCTGGGTGACAGTGAGACCCTGTCTCAAAAAAAAAAAAAAAAAAAAAAAAAGGAATACCTGGGGTCTGAGATCCAGGATCCAACAAAAGGCTTTAACTCTTCTTTTGCAGCTATAGGTGATGATAAATCTACCCATCTCCTTTAAAGACTGATGTTGTCCTGGATAGCTTAAACTTTCTACCACCCCTCTAACAAACTGCTAACAACACTTGTTTCTTAAGTCACAAAAAGTACTGCTGGCCTGAAGCCACCTATCCCACCAATGCCATCTTCCCTGACAGGAAAATCTGAACACCACTCCTCATTCCCAGAGGGTTCACTGGGAAACTGAGGTGTCAGGAGGTAGCTTCACTGGGTACTGATCAGTGTCATCAACATGATAGCTGCGGGATGGTGAGTCCACTGTCCTCAGATACTACAGAACATACTATTAAGTGGGGCTGTCAGCTCAAAAATCTCACAGACCTGCTTGCCATCTAAGGCTGTTTAGCTTATCATTAAACCTTCCTCTTTGTCTAGCCACAAATAGCTGCAGATGGACTGAAGGATAAATGAGAGACTTCAACTATCCCATCGGAATCTTTTCCCGGTGATGTTTAGAAATATGAACTGGGTCTGTGCTGGTGCCACCCTGGTTGGAGCAGAAGACATACTAGATGACCTCCAGATAACACTCAAAGCCAGTAAGAGGTGCTTCTACAATGACCCCCAAAAGACACACTCTATCTAAGGCACAGAAAGCTCCAGCACAAGGTGTTTGGCTTATGGATTTTTAAGACTTAGGATGATTAAAAGGAAACGATGGGAAGAGAACAGCCTTTCCTGACCCAATTTAAGGTGTCACGTGGGGAGCCTGTGCAGGACTCACAAGACCACTTGAGTCGGTCAGGACAGGGCCAGACGCTCATATGCCCCACACAGGCTCTGAATGAGGTCAGTAAGCAGGGATGTGTCAAAGTAAAAGGAATGAGTCTAGCTTCTGTGCATCAGGGATCCTTCAGGGGCTGCTGGCCCTTGCTATATGTTTAATTTCTAAAAAAATGCACTGTGGCCGGCCTAGTTTTATTTAATGCCTAATAAAGGGGAAAAACTGTTTACATAGCACCCCTGGGCCTGACAACTGAGCAGCTGAACTTAGCAAGAACCTTCACTTTCAAAGATGACACAATCCAGCAGCCTGGGAGGAAAACAACTCCTCTAGAAGCATGCCATTCCCAGGTGAAAGCGGCAGCAATTGAACATTGTGTTAAATAAGACAAAATCAGGCTAAGAAGGGATCAAACCTGAGGGGGAGAAAAGTTCCAACTACATCCTTGGCTACTGGGGTTTGTTGCATAACGTGCAAAGGATAAATGGGTAAGTCACCGCCCGATTCATGTGCACTTCGTGGAGTCCAGATCTATGTCTATATATAAACTCCGGGCCTGCTTAACATTCTCCCCAGGGTACATCAAATGCAGCCCGAGAGAATAGCCAGAGACTTCAGCAAGCTCCCAGGGAGACGTCTCCTCCCTCACCTGCCCTGCTTCTGCGAGTCTCACTTCCATTCCTTGCTTAGGGGAGAGTGCTAGATTTTTCCATCAAAGGTCTTGTCACCAGGGTCTGTTTTCTCTCTAGTCTTCACTGGGAGGTAAGACACTCTGTGGTTCTATTAATAGGCTCAGCTTTCTGACCTGCAGATGAGACACCCTGGATGTAGCTATGATGACCTCACTGATATGCCAGGCGATTTGTGTTAGGGACAGGTTTTAAGTCTCAGACTAAGGCTATGACTAAATGCTGACATTCACATCTACAGAGTACATACTGTGCAAGTTACCATGTTAAGAGCTTTGTGTGTTTCATCTCATCAACTAGCTGAGACAGGAAACATTATCGTCCCCATTTTATAGATGAGACAACTGAGGCTCAGGTCAATTCATGTATCCAGCAGGTAAGCAGCAGAGCCAGGATTTGAATGTGTAACCAGTACACTGCGCTGCTTCCTCACAGAAGCTTCACTGGGTGACCAGGTTCAGATCTACTCACTTGGCGAAGCACCTGGCAGATTCCTACCCACCATGTAACACAGAGGTCATGTCTCAGAACTGTCACGTTTATTTGCCACAGCTTTTCCAAACAGAGACTTTTATTAAATTTCCAGCAGTAAGGCAGTGTGTTCTAGTAGAAAGTTCAAGAGCTTTGGAGGCAGACTGAGTTATACTAAATTCTGCTTTTTCGACTCAACAGCTACCTGACCTTAGACAAATTACTTCCTCTCTCTGAGCCCACTTTCTTATGTATAAAATACGGATAACACCACTAGTCTAGAGTGCTGTGAGGCTTTACTGTGATTATGTAAAGGCTAGATCTCTTCCCTTCCCTCCTGAGCCACCAGGGATACTGAAGGGCAGGCAGGAACCATGAGGTGGCTCTGTAGGAACCCTGGAGCTCAACAATGCTGGAAACATGTACGTGTGTCATCCCTGTGTGCGGCTCCTATAATCACCAACCACCTGCTCATCAAATCTGGCCGACCTTCCTCTGGTCAACAGCTTTAGATGTACCTGGTCCAGTTTGGGTGACTGATTCTACTGCCTAGATTACAGCTCTGAGGGCAAAACCCCTCCAGGGAGGGCACCACTAGCAACACAGAAGTCACACAGCCCTAGAGCTTTTAAAAACACTTCTAACTAATTCATTCTAATATATTATTTCTTATGTATTATTATTTAGTCAACTAATTGTAAAGACTGTAGGAATGCAGGGTAAAGTTTTCTATAGTGCTACATGAAAATAAACCTGTAATTGTGAACTTGTAAAACTCTATAAAGATATGACTATGGGTTATATGAAAATAGACAAAATTAATTGTGAGGGCTGGGAAATTGTAAATTTCCTTTTTTCAGTATGCTTTAATAATTCTCTTTCAACTTCCAAAGTGCACGTTTTAAAGAAAGCCCAATGATGAAGATGTTGACTCTTAAGCAGTATGCCTACACCACTCCTGCCTGTGGCCCTCATTCTGCCTGCTGTGCCTTTGAAGGATTCGGCTCAGGAGGCTGGGATCAGCTACCCTTCACAGAAGGAGCCATACCAGGTTGGAAGTGGGGAGTTCCACCTCAACAAAGCCCTGGGCCACTGAGGGCGGGGAGCTGCAGGGAGGGTGGGAGGCTTTCCATACAGCACGCACAGCTGGCTGCCTCTTTTCTTTGAGTACACTTGGGCTGAGGCAATGAGCAAGCACAACTGCTTCGCCTGCAGTGCCCTCTCGTGGCAGACTTGCCTCTAGAGATAGCAGCTAGGCAAGGCCTGCATGCCAGCGTTGCTGACAAATCACTTTTGAGGCTCAGAGCTGAACAAAAAAGTATGAGAATGAGTCGCATTGTGCATTTACATGTATGTCCTGGGAGAGGGTTACGTCCATCACTTGAGGCAGGACCAGTGGTCTGGGGTGGGGCAGCTGGGCAACTAAGGAGAAGCCGGAAGCAAGGCTAACGTCCATCATAAGTAGTTACCATCCGCAGACTGAACCCCCATGCCAGGCCATGAAGCACAGCTCAACGTGGCTTTTCAAAGAGGTACTCAAGATCTGGGGCACGCAGTCTCTGCTCTTTGTTTTTGTTTTTAGCAAAGTCTCTCAGCAGGGCCATGACTTCATTTTCAAATATTTCTGGGGCTGGTTTAGCTTCTGCAAGAGAAGAGTGGGCAGAAAAAATTATGCCATAGTCAGTCAATGCTCAGGTATGAGAATCTTAAAACTTGAAACATTGGCCAAGAACCACAGATGGATACATAGACTGTCTCCATCCTTCTTCTAAATATACACGATGTTAGCCTATACCAGGGGGTGGCAAACTGTGTGAGCCTACATTTGTAAGTCGTTTTATTGGAACAGCTGCTCCCAATGGTTTACATATTACCCATGCTGCTTTTGTGTTACGACAGCAGAATTGGGTACTTGCAACAGAGACCATGTGACTACAAGTAAAATATTTACTATCTGGTCCTTTATGAACAAGTTTGCTGACCCCTGGCTCGCACAATCTTGGCTGTACTATTTTGCTTTGCATTTGGCAATTCCATTGTTCCCCAGACACTGTGTTTTCCCTTGCAATGTATACATTTCTTGAAACAAAAGCTCTCTCTCCTTTGTCTATCAGTTGGAGGTCCTCAGTTTTAAGAGACAGAAACTAATAACTCTAGTAAACTTAAGCAAAAAGGAATTTATTGGAAGGATATTAGAGGCACACAGAACTGTCATGAGCCTAAAGAACCAGATTTCAGTGAACGGGCAACAAAGACACTGAGTCAGAAGAATGAGAAGGCCAGCCTCAGTCTACGGCAGTGGGTCTGGCAGTGCGCTGCTCCCTCTGACCTTTCTCTACACCCTCGGGACACTTATTTAAGATGCCAATTACAAGCAAACCCTCCCACTGCCAAAGCCGAGGCAATGTGCTCCAGAATTACCCTTCCACCAACACTAGGTACAATGCCAGGAGAGAGAATTCCTCAAAACCAAGTCAGATTCTCCCTTACTCAGCACAGGGCCTGGCATCTAGTGAGGGCTCTGTTTTCATGTGACAATCAACATAAGATCAAAGAGGTTTTGGCTCCCCCCAAGAAAATAGAAAGTTGGAAAGAATATCGCACTCACTGTAACAACACGAAAAAGCCAGATAAATTACAAATATCATGACTTTTCTCAAAGATGTCAGAGAACTGAGGTCACGGGGCAACCCAATAGACGAAACCTAAGTAAAAAGAGGCCCTTCAAAAGAGAAACGAGAGCCGTGCACTTGCTTACCTGTGGCAAGCACAGGAAGAAGAGACACTGGACATCATACAAATGGGTAAAAGGAATTCAGCTAAAAAAAAATTTTTTTTTTTTTTTTTTTTTTTGAGATGAGTCTCACTCTGTCGCCCAGGCTGGAGTGCAGTGGTGTGATCTGGGCTCACTGCAAGCTCCGCCTCCTGGGCTCACGCCATTCTCCTGGCCTCAGCCTCCTGAGTAGCTGGGACCACAGGCACCCGCCACCACGCCCAGCTGATTTTTTGTATTTTTTTTTTTTTTTAGTAGAGACAGGGTTTCACTGTGTTACCCAGGCTGGTCTTGATCTCCTGACCTCGTGATCCACCCACCTCCGCCTCCCAAAGTGCTGGGATCACAGGCGTGAGCCACCACGCCCAGCCAAAAACATTTTTTTTTAAATTAATACAGACAGGGCCAGCCTTATGTTGCCCAGGGTAGACTGCAGTGGCTAGTCAGAGGTGCAATTCCACTACTGATCAGCACAGGAATTTTGACTTGTTCCATTTCTAACGTGGGCTGGTTCACCCCTCCTTAGGGAATCGGGTGGTCCCCTGCTTCTGAGAGGTCAACATATTGATGCCAACCTTACAGCAGACACCTGATTGGTACAGAGCACCGCAGCCCAGACATTCCTGGGCTCCAGCGATCCTGCTGCCTCAGCCTCCAGGGCAGCCAGGACTGCAGGCCTGTGCCACTAAAATTTGCAATGAATTGTTAAAAGCCAAGTGTGGGCTAGCATGAGTGTATAAAACCACAGACACAGGCTGGGCACAGTGGCTCACACCTGTAATCCCAGCACTTTGGGAGGCCGAGGCAGGTGGATCACCTGAGGTCAGGAGTTCCAAACCAGCCTGGCCAACATGGTGAAACCCTGTCTCTACTAAAAATACAAAAAATTAGCCGGGCATGGTGGTGGGCACCTGTAATCCCAGCTACTAGGGAGGCTGAGGCAGGAGAATTGCTTGAACCTGGGAGGCAGATGTTGCGGTAAGCCAAGATTGTGCCACTGCACTCTAGCCTGGGCTACAAGAGTGAAACTCCGTTTCAAAAAAATAAATAAATAAAAATAAAAATAAAACCACAGACACAAATGGAATATGCACCCACTCACGGGTTCTTCTCACAAAGGTGTGCTCCTGACAAAGACTGGGTAGAAAGCAGGCTAGAAAGAACCTTCCTCAGTGATGAAGGCCAGGAGGAGGGAAAGAGCCAATGTGTCCAAAAAATGCATATCCCAGTGCCTTGGGAGCCCAAGGCAGAACTGCTTGAGGCCAGGAGTTTGAGACCAGCTTGAGCAACATAGTGAGACCCCATTTCTACAAAAAAACAAACAAAAATAGCTGGGTGTGGTGGCATGCACCTCTAGTCCTACCTACTTGGGAGGCTGAAGCAGGAGGATTGCTTGAGCCGAGCTCGAAGCTGCAGTGAGCTGAGATTGCACCACTGCACTCCACCTTTGGCAACAGAACAAGACCCTGTCTCAGGAAAAAAATAAAATAAAATTTAAAAAAGCATAAAGTCCAGCCTGGACTCTTTTCCTCTACCCCTATGGGAGAGGCACTACAACTGAGAAATCCCAGCTCCAAGACCCAGGACCACAGGCTAGACCAGGATAACACAGAGTGCCATCCCAACCTCTCCTCCCCTGAACAAACCAAGCACCAAGTGGGAAGCAACAGGAAGGCTGCTGCACTGGGGAAAGGCAAGAACACAGACAGAGATTCCCTCTGAGACATAGAAATACAGGGAAGGCTGAGAGCTGAAGGTAGAATAGGGTTTCTCTTAAGAAACCCTCTGGAGGCCGGGCATGGTGGCTCACGCCTGTAATCCCAGCACTTTGGGAGGCCCAGGAGGGCCGATCATGAGGTCAGGAGATCGAGACCACCCTGGTAACACAGTGAAACCCCATCTCTACTACAAATACAAAATATTTGGCTGGGCACGGTGGGTCATGCTTGTAATCCCAGCACTTTCGGAGGCCGAGGTGGGCGGATCACGAGATCAGGAGATCGAGACCATCCTGACTAACACGGTGAAACCCCGTCTCTACTAAAAATACAAAAAATTAGCCGGGCGTGGTGGCAGGCACCTGTAGTCCCAGCTACTTGGGAGGCTGAGGCAGGAGAATGGCGTGAACCCAGGAGGCAGAGCTTGCAGTGAGCTGAGATCACGCCACTGCCTCCAGCCAGGGTGACAGAGACTCCGTCTCAAAAAAAAAAAAAAAAAAAAAAAATTAGCCAGGTGTGGTGGCACGTGCCTGTAGTCCCAGCTACTCGGGAGGCTGAGGCAGGAGAATCGCTTGAACCCGGGAGGTGGAGGTTGCAGTGAGCTGAGATGGCGCCACTGCATTCCAGCCTGGGCAACAGATCCAGCTTCCACCCTAAGCACATGTTAACACTAGACACTAGTAATGCAATGAAGGTAACCAAAGCAAAAACAAAACCCAAGCTGAGCTTACCTCCCAGCTCACTGACTTGATCCCCACACTAACAGTAAAGCAGAAGCAGCATCCCCGATTGTAAGCATAAATACAATTATGAGAAAATTACGAGAGACATATAAACAAAAGAAGAAAAAAACAAGACACTGTCAAGGGACAAAGAAATCAACAGAAGCAGATTGAGGGATGACCCAGATGTTAGAACTATCAGACGGGGAATTTAAAATGACTATGACTAATATTAAACGCGCCAGTGGAAAAAGCAGACAAAGTGTATGAACAGATGAGAAATTCTAGCAGAGAGTTGGAAACTCCCAAAGTCAAATGGAAATGCTAAAAATAAATACAGTAGCAGATATGCAGAATGATTTCAACAGGCTCATCATGAGATTTGACATCATCAAGGAAAGAATTAGTGGAAGATAGGTCAATAGATATTATCTAATACAAATTACCCAAACTGATACAAAAAGAGAAAAAAGAGTAAAAAAAAAACACAAAACAGAGAACCCAAAAGCTGTTGGACAAACTGAGCGCAGTGGCTCACGCCTGTAATCCCAACACTTTAAGGGGCTGAGGCGGATGGATCACTTGAGGCCAGGAGTTCAAGACTAGCCTGGCCAACATGGTGAAACCCGTCTCTACTAAAAATACAAAAAAATTAGCCAGGCATGGCGGCACGTGCCTGTGGTCCCAGTTGCTCAGGAGGCTGAGGCACGAGAATCACTTGGACCCAGGAGGCAGAGGTTGCAGTGAGCCAAGATCATGCCACTGCATGCCAGCCTGGGTGACACAGCAAGACTGTCTCAAAAAAACAAACCAAAAAAACCCCCACAAAAGCTGTTGGACAATATTAAACCATTTAACTAAGTATAACTAGAATCCTAGAAGGAAAAGAGGGAGAAAACAAAGCAGAAGAAATATCTGAAGGGATAACAGCTGAGAATTTTTCAACAATAATAGAAGATATGAAAACGCAGATCCAAAATGCCCAGAGAACCCAAAAGCACGATAAATATCAAATACCTACATATATAAATATCAAATAAATACCTACATATATAATATTGAAACAGCTAGAAACCAAAGACAAAATATTGAAAAGATTCAGAAAGAGAAGACACATACAAAGGAACAAAGATACAGCAGACCTCGTCACAACTATGGAAATGAGAAAACAGCACATGGTAACACGAGAGGGAATATGAAGCTGGTGACGCACTGAAGGTAACCAGAGCAAAACCAAAGCCCAAACCCAGCGGAACTCCTGACTACCCGATCTTGTACACTAAGAGCTGGCGGTAGAAGTGTGTCTATTTAACAGAAGAAAAAACATTGTGACCCTCGAATTCTATATCCAGTGAAAGTATCTTCCAAAATGGAAAATCTGGCCAGGTATGGTGGCTCACACCTGTAATCCCAGCACTTTGGGAGGCCGAGGCAGGTGGATTGCTTGAGCTCAGGAGTTTGAGACCAGTCTGGGCAACATGGCAAAACCTCATCTCCACAAAAAATACAACAACAACAAAAATTGGCTGGGCATGGTGCTGCCGGCCTGTAGTCCCAGCTATTCTGGAGGCTGAGGTGGGAGGATCGCTTGAGCCCAGGAGGTGGAGCCTGCACTGAGCCATGACTGCACCACTGCACTCCAGCCTGGGTGACAGAATGAGATCCTGTCTCAAAAAAAAAAAAAAAAAAAAAAAAAGGGAGGCAGGGGTGGGGGGCGGAATTTGAAGAGACATGTCACCAAATACACATAAAGGGCCGATAAGCCCTTGAAAAGATCCTCAATATTATTAGTCATTAGGGACATGCCAATTAAAACTATAGTGATGTACCAATATATACTTCTTGGAATGGCTAAAAACAAAAACAAAACCCTGATAATACAAAGCGTGGGTAAAGATGTAGAACACCAAGCCCTCCCTTCACGTCCAACACCCTGGCAATCACTGATTTGTCCCTGTAAGTTTTGCCTTTTTCAGATTATCATGTAAACAGAATCACATTCTTTGAGTCCAATTATGTACTGAGTATGTACTCGTTGAGTCTGATCTTTTTTTTTTGAGACAGAGTCTCACTCTGTCACCCACGCTGGAGTATAGTGGCATGATCTCGGCTTAATGCAACCTCCAACTCCCTGGTTTAAGAGATTCTCCTGCCCCAGCCTCCCGAGTAGCTGAGATTACAGGCGCCCACCACCATGCCCAGTATTTTTAGTAGAGATGAGGTTTCACCATGTTGGCCAAGATGGTCTCGATCTCCTGACCTCGTGATCTGCCCACCTCAGCCTACCAAAGTGCTGGGATTACAGGCGTGAGCCACCGTGCCCGGCCGAGTCTGACCTCTTTTGCTTAGCACAGAAGTTGGCAAACTATGCCCTGTGAGCTAAGAATGATTTTTAGAGATTGGGTCTCACTCTTGCCCAGGCTGAAATGCAGTGACGTGATCATAGGTCATTGCAGTCTCTGAACTCCCGGGCTCAAGTGATCCTCCCAAGTAGCTGGGAATACAGCGTGCACCACCAAGCCCAGCTAATTTATTTTTATTTTTGGAGATAGGGGGTCTATGTTGCCCAGGCTGGTCCCAAACTCCTGGTCTCAAGAGATCCTTTGCCTCAGCCTCCCAAAGTTGCTGGAATTACAGGTGTGAGCCACTGCATCCAGCCAAGAATGATTTTTTAATGGTTGGGGAAAAAAAATCGAAAGTATATTTCATAACTGGTGAAAACAGTATGAAATTCAAATTTCAGTGTCCACAAATAAGGTTTTATTGAAACACAATCATATTCATTTGTTTATCTGCTATCTGTGGCTGCTTTCATGCTACAAAGGTTGAGGTGAGTAGTTATGAGAGGCTGCATGGCCTGGAAAGCCTAAAATATTCACTATCTGTATTTGCTATCTATATTTACCTATTATAGAAAAAGCTTACTATCTATATTTACCTATTACAGAAAAAACATACTAAAAGTTTTATTTATTTATTTTTGAGACAGAGTCTCATTCTGTCGCCCAGGCTGGAGTGCAGTGGCCCGATCCTGGCTCACTGCAACCTCCACCTCCCAGGTTCAAGCGATTCTCCTGCCTCAGCCTCCCGAGTAGCTGGGACTACAGGAACCCGCCACCACACCCAGCTAATTTTTTGTCATTTTAGTAGAAACAGGGTTTCAGCATGTTAGCCAGGACCTCAGGTGATCCACCCGCCTTGACCTCCCAAAGTGCTGGGATTACAGGCGTTGACTCACCGCACCCGGCCCTATTTATTTTTTTGAGAGAGTCTCGCTCTGTCGCCCAGGCTGGAGCGTAGTGGCGTGATCTCGGCTCACTGCAACCTCTGCCTCCTGGATACAAGCGATTCTCTTGCATCAGCCTCCAGAGTAGCTCCACCACACGCGGCTAACTTTTCCATTTTTAGTAGAAACAGGGTATTGTCATGCTGGCCAGGCTGGTCTCGAACTCCTGGCCTCAAGTGATCCACCTGCCTCGGCTTCCCAAAGGAGGAGCATGTAATCTCATGCTGAAATTACAGGCATGAGCTACCACACCTGGCCTCATTATAAAGTTAAACATATACACTTAACACATGACCCAGCAAATCCTTCTCCGGAGTATTCACTCAAGAAAACCTAAAACCTATGTTCACAAAATCTGTATGAAAATGTTTACAGTGGCTTCATTCATAATCACCTAAAGCTGGAAACAATCCTAATGTCCCTCAGCTGGTCAACAGATGAACAGACCGTGGTACATCCACACAATGGAATATTACTCAGCAACACTAAAGAATGAACTATTGATACAAGCAGCAACAAGGACACGCATCTCAAATGCATTATGCTTAGTCAGGGCAAACTTGTTCTGTAAAAGGTTGGAGAGTAAATATTTGGACTTTGTTGGCTTTCCAGTGATTGTATAAGGCTCCAGACTCTGTCTTATCACTCTTCATACCTGGAACCCATAGACAATGGCTGCTACTTTCTGATAGAAATATTGAGTGAAGACACAAAAACAGCAGTCCCAGAGTGTGGCAGAATGAATGACACGTCCCCTAATATCCAATTTTCTTCGATAACAGAATCTCCAACGTAGCTGGGCAGATGGAAGAGACTGTATTATTTTTCCTTATGGTTAGATGTAGCCAAGCAACTAAGCTGTGGCCAATGGCAAATAAGTGGAAGTATGCTGGATAATTTCCTGAGCGGGATCTACAAAGGAGGGGTATGCACTTCCACACACTTCTTCCGGGCTGAAATATGGCTGTCCTGGATCAAGAAGTAGACAACACATGCTAGGATGAAAGAGCAGCAAGTAGGGGGGACCTGGACCCATGACTTTTCGAAGCCCCTCTATGAGCTCTGGAGCGTGCCTTCCTCTGGACTTTGCCTTCCTCTGGACTTCTGTCATGAGAAAGCCAGTTCTACCTTCTTTAAGCCATTATTGTTTTGGATTTTTTTTTACTCGTAGCCAAAGTTAATCCTAACTATACACAGTTAGAATCCATTCCTCATAAAGGCAGTACCTGAATGAAACTTTTTTTTTTTTGAGACATAGTCTCACTCTGTTGCCCAGGATGGAGTGCAGTGGTGCAATCTCAGCTCACTGTAACCTCTGTCTCCCAGGCTCAAGCGATTCTCTTGCCTCAGCCTCCCAAGTAGCTGAGACTGCAGTTGCCCGCCACCATGCTCTGCTAATTTTTGTATTTTTTGTAGAGATGAGGTTTCACTGTCTTGGCCAGGCTGGTCTCAAGCTCCTAACCTCAAGCAATCCATCCGCCTCAGCCTCCCAAAGTACTCAGATTAGAGGCATGAGCCACTGCGCCCGGCCAGAATGAAACTATTGAGGAGCTTTGGCTAGGCAGACTTAGTTGTCTGATTCCACTCTATTCCCAGAGTGGTTCTTCTTCAACCTTTGATACTGTGAGCTTCATATACCCTTCCACTAAATTCGTTTTTGCTTAAGTGAGACAGACAAGTTTCCACTCTGTCTTGCAAATAAAAAAATCTTAACTGATAAAACAAATTTTGTACACTTAACAAAAATTTGAACAGTTTGGGTTGAGTGTCTACTTCATGAATAAAAGAAAAAAATTATAGGCCAGGAACAGTGGCTCATGCCTGTAATCCCCGTACTTCGGGAGGCCGAGGCGGGCGGATCATCTGAGGTCAGGAGTTCGAGACCAGCCTGACCAACACAGAGAAACCCCATTTCTACTAAAAATACAAAATTACCTGGGCGTGGTGGCACATGCCTGTAATCCCAGGTACTCAGGAGGCTGAGGCAGGAGAATCGCTTGAACCTGGGAGGTAGAGGTTGCAGTGAGCCGAGATCGTGCCATTGCACTCCAGCCTGGGCAACAAAAGTGAAACTCAGTCTCAAAAAAAAAAAAAAGAAAGAAAGAAAAAAAGATCTAGGATACAATTCTAGACTCAAATCAGCCTAAACTGTCCTATTTTCACATTATACTGCTTATCATGCCCAGTACCTGTGGCCCAGTAGTAAATATCCCAGTCATTACTAGGCTCGTTAATCAGGCGGTCATAGAGGTTCAGCTGCTTCTCTGTCATGCGCTGCAGATGTTCTTTAGCAAAAAGGCTAAAAACAAAAAGGAAGAAAAAAAAAGAGGTTGAGAAGGCTGTGTTTAATAAAAGAGAAGTGACACCAAGACTCCTACTCCCGGGAGTCTCTCTGAACCTACTCTGGCTCAGGAAGCTGCCCGATTTAAAAAAAAAAAAAAAAGACTCCTAGTCCCATACCTAAGAAGAATGCAGTTTTCCAACATTCCCCTCTTTCTGCTCTCATAGAGCAGGCGGGCTCTTTTGGTTTCTATGGATTCATCAGTTCTCTCCTGCCATGGAGGCAAAGGGATTTCAATCATGTCCTTTTGGGTATCTGTTGGGCTGTCACCTTTGTAGAAGCGTCTGAATGATGTCACACTGAGCAAAGGAGACAATAGGCTGTGCCTTGACAGAGCAAGCATCTGAAATGAACAAACCACAAACATCTTTACAATAATGACGACTATCATCACTATCATTTACTCAATGCTTACTAGGTGCTGAATGCATTCAATCACATTTAGTCATGAGGAAATTACACTGCTGGCCAGGCGTGGTGGCGCACACCTGTAATCCCAGCACTTTGGGAGGTCGACGCAAGCATGATTACTTGAGTTCAGGAATTCGAGACCAGCCTGGGCAACATAGTGAGACCCTGTCTCTACCAAAAATACAAAAATCAGCCAGGCATAGTGGGGTAGTCCCACCATAGTGCCTGCAGTCCCAGCTACTCAGGAGGCTGAAGTGGGAAGATCATCTGAGCCTGGGAAGGTCGAAGCTGCAGTGAGCTGTGATCGTACCACTGCATTCCAGCCTGGACAACAGACCCTATCCCCCTGAAAAAAGAAAAGAAATTATGCTGATATTGTCCCCACTTTATAGCCAAGGAAATAGAGGCTCAGGAAGGTTCAATAACTCACCCAAAATCATCCAAATAGTAACTGCAATTAGAATTAAAACACAGTCCTAACTGCAAATGTGTCCTTAATCAGTGCCTTTCCAGAAACTATCCCAGCAGAAATAATTTTTCCTTCCTTTGCACTCCCTTAAAATTCTTACAGTGTGGTTTATACTCTACTCACTCACCTGTGTCAAATCCTGAGCACACAGAGACAGCTTGATCCCTAATCCCCCAAAGGCTCCCAAGCCAGAGAAGTGGGTAACTTATCAAGACATGATGTCAAGGTGGTGACCTCAGCAAGAGGTGAAGATGGTGGAGTAGGAAACCCCAGATCCTCCTTCCCTGATGGAGACACTGAGCCAGCAGCAACAAACCAACCAATTCCCTGTGAGAAATCCAGAAACCAGTAAGAGGCTCCTGCTCCCCAGGTGAACACAAAACCAGCTGCATCGAATACAGCGGAAAAATGTGTAGCACTCATTTGCCATAGTCTCTCCCCTCCCTGCCCAAGCATGATCATGAGATAACCCCCAGCTCCTAGCTTCAACCCGAGATAGAAAGAGAAGACTGAAAAGTATGTATAATGTTCGGACTTTTGGGGGGATCAGGTTTCTGTTTTGTTTGAATCTAAGTGCTGACAGAAAAGGGCAGCAGGTTGAGGGAGAACAAAGAACCACGGAGAACAAAGGTGACAGTTTAGACTGGCAAGCACTCACTCCCTCATCACTCATCCTTGGCTCAGTGCAGAACAAGCAGGAGAAAACTCCCACCTCCCAGCTTCTCCCTAGGGAGGGAAACAGGTGCAGTGTGCAACCAACATTCTAGCTTTTCGGGGCTCTCTGGGAGACTGGTTTCTGTCTCTAAGCACTTGAAAGGATCTAGCACATTCTAAATGCCTGGGTGACTTGCTGCTGATCCAGAGGATCCCTGAAAAGGCAGAGAAAGGCCAATACAGCCCAGTGGCCTCTCCCAGGGTTGGGGGGAGTGGAGTGTGCATCTAATAGTCTGACTTTTTTTTTTTTTTTTTGAGACAGAGTTTCACTCTTGTTGCCCAGGCTAGAGTGCAATGGCGCGATCTCGGCTCACCGCAACCTCCGCCTCCCAGGATCAAGCAATTCTCCTGCCTCAGCCTCCCGAGTGGCTGGGATTACAGGCATGCCCCACCACGCCCATCTAATTTTGTATTTTTAGTAGAGACAGGGTTTCTCCATGTTGGTCAGGCTGGTCTCGAACTCCTGACCTCAGGTGATCCGCTCACCTTGGCCTCCCAAAGTGCTGGGATTACAGGCGTGAGCCACCACGCCCAGTCGTAACATTCTGTCTTTTGGGGAAGCTACCAGAGGGACCGGTTTCTGTCTTGCCCAGCTTGGGGCACTGATGGGACATGGCATACTCTAAAAGTCTGGAGGCCACCGAATAAGACAGCTGGGAGACTTGCAGCAGCTCGAGAAACTGCACTATCATAGGCAGACACTAGAGGGAACAAGAGATTATGGGCTCCTGAAAAAGAAAACTGGCAAATCCCTCCAATTGGGAATTTACATCCACAAGTCCAGAAAAGACACATCCTCAGGAAAGGATTGAGAGGCCCTCAGAATCTCTATCCATGCCGACTGGTGAAGGCCAATCACCAGTACAAAGACTGGGAGAGACAGATGATTTTTCAAATGTAGAAATCACCAGTACAAGTTACCAAGTACATGAATAAAGAGGGAAACATGGTCCAATTAAAAGAATGAAATAAATCTCCAGAAACTAAAGAAACAGAAGTACACAGTGAATCACTGTGAATCATCTGATAAAGAATTCAAACTAGCCATAATAACGATGTTCAATGAGCTTTGGAAAGTGATGCTTGAACAAAATGAGAATACCAATAAAAAGAAAACATTAAAAAATAACCAAATGAAAATTTTGGAGCTGAAGAATACAGTAACTGAATTGAAAAATTCACTAGAGGAGGCCAGGCATGGTGGCTCACGTCTATAATCCTAGCACTTTGGGAGGCTAAGTCTGGAGGATCACTTGAGCTCAGGAGTTCGAGAACCAGCCTAGGCAACATAGTGAGACCCCGTCTCTAAAAAATAAAAATATATAAAAATTTAAAAAAGGCCCTGCGCGGTGGCTCACACCTGTAATCCCAGCACTTTGGGAGGCCAAGGCAGGTGGATCACGAGGTCAGGAGATCGAGACCACCCTGGCTAACACGGTGAAACCCCGTCTCTACTAAAAATACAAAACATTAGCCAGGCATGGTGGCGGGCGCCTGTAGTCCCAGCTACCTGGGAGGCTGAGGCAGAAGAATGGCGTGAACCCGGGTGGTGGAGCTTGCAGTGAGCCGAGATTGCGCCACTGCACTCCAGCCTGGGTGACAGAGCGAGATTCCGTCTCAAAAAAAAAAAAAAAAATTTAAAAATTTGAATAAATACAAAAATTCACTAGAGAAGATCAATAGTAGACCTGATCAAGCAGCAGAAAGAGTCAGCAAACTCAAAGACTGGTCATTTGAAATTAGTCAGGGTTTTTTCTAAAAAAAAAAAAAAAAAAATGAGAAAGAGTGAAGAAAGCTTTACGGACTCCATCAAGATCAAGGAGATCAATATACACATTATGAGAGTCCTATAAGAGAAAGACAGGGGAGGAAAGCTTATTAGACGACATAATTGGCTGGGCTCAGTGGCTAATGCCTGTAATCCCAGCACTCTGGGAGGCTGAGGTGAAGATCACCTGAGGTAAGGAGTTTGAGACCAGCCTGGCCAACATGGTGAAACCGTCTATACTAAAAGTACAAAAAGTAGCCAGGCATGGTGGCGCGTGCCTGTAATCCCAGCTACTGGGGAGTCTGAGGCAGAAGAATTGCTTGAACCCAGGAGGCAGAGGTTGCAAGGTTGCAGTGAGCTGAGAATGTGCCATCGCACTCCAGCCTCAGTGATGGAGTGAGACTCCATCTCAAAAAAAAGACATAATGGCTAAAAACCCCCAAAGTTGGGGAAAGAAGTGGATATCCAGATTCAAGCCCAACAGATCTCAATTAACATGAAGCCAAAGAAGTCCACACTGAGACGTATTTTAATCAAACTGTCAAATGTCAGAAAAAGCTGGGTGCAGTGGCATGTCCCTGTAGTCCCAGCTACCTGGGAGGCCGAGGTGGGAGGACTGCTTGAACCCAAGAGTTAAAGTGCAACCTGAGCAACAAAGCAAGACCCTATGTCTTTAAATAAAGTCACAAAAGAGACACCAAGGATGTGCATGCACAGAGAAATGTGAGGACACAGTGAAAAGGTGGCCATCTGCAAGGCAAGGAGTGAGGCCTCGAAAGAAACCACATCTGCCAACACCTTGCTCTTGGACTTCTAGCCTCCAGGACTATGAGAAAATTAATTTCTGTTCTTCAAACCACACAGGTTATAGCAGCCCTAGTAAACTAATACAGCATGCAATGAAAATTCAGATTCCCAAGCCCCACTATAAACATTCTGGATGAGAATCTCTAGGACTGGGCCCTGACAAATGAATTTTTTTTTTTTTTTTTTTTTTTGAGACGGAGTCTTGCTCTGACGAATGAATTTTTAACAACCCTCTAAGATATTCTGACGCAGACTGAAGGCAGGGATTCCTACTTTCTATACTAAAATAACATGATTGAGTAATTTCTACAGAAATGAATGCGGATGGGGAGGACTATCATTATCAGTACAAGGAAATTGTTCTAATAATTGGGATGTCTTATTATTTTAGCCAAATTTCACCCATTTTTTTCTGTTAGTATCAAGGCAGCATTCCATAAAAGAAACAATAATGGTTGTCACATAGTTCCAGGGAATTGTGTGACACTGGTATGAGTTGTGTTAAAGAAATTATCACTGGAGGCCGGGTGCGGTGGCTCACGCCTGTAACCCCAACACTTTGGGAGGCTGAGGTGGGCAGATCACGAGGTCAGGAGATCGAGACCATCCTGGCTAACACGGTGAAACCCCATCTCTACTAAAAATACAAAACATTAGCCGGGCGTGGTGGCGGGCGCCTGTAGCCCCAGCTACCCGGGAGGCTGAGGCAGGATAATCGCTTGAACCCAGGAGATGGAGGTTGCAGTGAGCCAAGATCGCGCCACTGCACTCCACCCTGGCAACAGAGTGAGACTCCATCTCAAAAAAAAAAAAAATTAAATTAAAAATATATAGAGAGAGAGACAAGTACAGAATACTATAATACTGTAACTGTGGTATGTAAGTCACTTTCAATTTTGGTATAGAAATTAAAGACAAAGGTATAAAAATAACTATAAAAAACTGTTAATGGAGACAATATAAAAAGATGTAACTTGTGACATCAATAACATACAAGGGGGTCATAAAAGAGCAGAGTTTTTGTATGCAATGGAAATTAAGTTATCAGAACAGATTGTTATGTTTTATATAAGCCACATGGTAACCACAAAGAAATACCTGTGTAAGCCAAACAAGAAAATGAGAAATTCATTTCTCAAAGTATGTCACTACAAAATAAAAAAAAAAGTCAATGAAATATAAAGGATGACCTGAGTGGAAAAGAGGAGCAAAAAAGTTGTAAGACAGAGAACAGTTTACAAAATGGCAATAGGAAGCACAGTCGGCCCTCCGTATCTGTGGGTTCCACACTTGTAAATTCAACCAACTGCACACTCAACCAACTGTGGATCAAAAATATTCAAAAGAAATAAATAATACAACAATTAAAAAACAACTAAGATATAGTATAACAAGTATTTACATAGCCTTGACATTGTTTTCGGTATTATAAGTAATCTAGAAATAATTTAAAGCATATGGAAGGATGTGTGTAGATTATATGCAAATACTATGCCATTTTATATAAGAGACTGAGCATCTGCAGAGTTTGATATCCACAGCGGATCCTACAACAGTCATCCCATGGATACAAAGGGATGATTGTACTTCCCTATTTATTTTTTGAGACAAGGTCTCACTTCCGATGCCCAGTCTGGAGTGCAGCTGCAAAATCAAGGCTCACTGCAGCCTTGACTTCTCAGACGCACTCCCACCTCAGCCTCTCAAGTAGCTGGGACTACAGGTATGTACTACCACACCTGGCTAATTTTTTTTAGTAGAGAAGCAGTTTTGCCATGTTGCCCAGGCTGGTCTTGAACTCCGGGACTCACACGATCCACCCACCTCTGCCACTATTTACTTTAAGTATAAATGGATTAAACTCCAGGCCAGGCGAGGTGGCTCACACCTGTAATCCCAGCACTTTGGGAGGCCGAGGTGGGCGGATCACGAGGTCAGGAGATCGAGACCATCCTGGCTAACACGGTGAAACCTCATCTCTACTAAAAATACAAAAAATTAGCCGGGCGTGGTGGGGGCCGCCTGTAGTCCCAGCTACTCCTAAACCAGGAGAGTGGCGTGAACCTGGGAGGTGGAGCTTGCAGTGAGCCGAGATCATGCCACTGCACTCCAACCTGGGCGACAGAGTGAGACTCTGTCTCAAAGAAATAAAATAAAATAAACTCCCCATCCAAAAGACATGAAGTGGCTGAATATAATGAATTAAAGAAAAGCTTCAACTATATGCCATACAAGAGACATTTTATTAAAACCTGGAAATCAATGTCAAAAGAAAAGCTGGAAAATTCACAAATACGTGGAAATTAAACAACACACTCTTGAACAATCAACGAGTTAAAGAAGACATCAAAAGGAAAATTAGAAAATATCTTGAGACATCACAGGAATAGTGGCTCACACCAGTAATCCCAGCGCTTTTTGGAAAGCTGAGGCGGGAGGATCACTTGAGGCCAGGAGTTTGAGACCAGCCTGCGCAACATAGTGAGACCCTGTCTCTACAAAAAAAAAAAGCAAAAAAGAAGGAAAACAATAGTCCGGGCGCGGTGGCTCACGCCTGTAATCTCAGCACTTTGGGAGGCCGAGGCGGGCGGATCACCTGAGGTCTGGAGTTCGAGACCAGCCTGGCCAACAAGGTGAAACCCCATTTTTACAAAAATACAAAAATTAGCCAGGCATGAGGGCGATGCCTGTAACCCCAGCTACCTAGGAGGCTGAGGCGGAAGAATCGCTTGAACCCGGGAGGTGGAGGATGCAGTGAGCCAAGATCGTGCCATTGCACTCCAGCCTGGGTGACAACAGCAAAACTCCGTCTCAAAAAAAAAAAAAAAAGGAAAACGACAAAAAACAAACAAAAAGGAAATATCCTGAGACAAACTAAAACCCAACATATACAAAATTATGAGATGCGACAAAAACCGTACTAAGAGGGAAGTTTATAGTGTAAACGCCTACATCAAAAAAGAATAAAGATCGAGTCCCGGGGTCTATAGGAAAAAAATAAATAAATAAAGATAGGGATGGGGGTAGGAGGGGAAGACAGAGGCAAAGTTAGTTACTTTATAACAGCAGGCTAGGAAAAAAGAATAATAAGTTCCAGTGTTCTATTACATATTAGAGTGACTACAGCTAATAACACTGTACTGCATATGTCAAGATGACTAGAAAAAGATCTTGAGAAGTTATTACCACAAATAAATGATAAAGATTTGAGCTGATGGACATGCTAACTACGCTGATTTGATTATACAACGGACACATGTATTAAAACATTATACTGTACCCCCATAAACACGTACAATTATTATATATGTCAATTATAAACAAAACAAAAAGCTCAAGATACTATGTGAAACCACGAAAAGCATTAAAGACTAAAGAACTGGGAGAAGGGGCGCCCAGAGAAGTTGGGCTAACCTCGCCTGGGACGTAGGTGATAGGCGAATTGGGTCTTGGACGATGACTGTTCGTTTAAGCAGGTATTTCCAGACCGGCACACAGTAGGCTCACCAAAGAATGGAAGCGACCTTTATTTCCTGAGCTGCAGGATCGGCCTCTCCCTGGGCCTGCACTTGCCCTGGGCTATCGGGCAGACGAACTCTCCCCAAGATAGAGACCATAGAGGAAGACAAAGGGTAATCCCCGCTGCTGCCCGCCCAGGACGCTAGAACGTTCTCTCTCCTCACCCGCGACGAAGTCGAGAACACTGCAGCCACCGCCATTTTCCCCACCTGCACCGGAAACCGGCTGTTCGGGCACTTCCGGGAACTCCTAGCCGCCCGGCCAGCCGACTACGGCAGCCACGGAGGACCTGAGCCGGAAGGTGCGTCCCTGCGTATGCCGGAAGTGGCGGTGCGTGTGACGCCGGCGGCGGGGGGGCGGGGCCTGGGGCGGAGAGCGGTTCGCGCGCTTCGGGCCTAGTCCGGACTCGCCGCCGCCGCCGCCATATTCCCGGTAACGGGGGCGCGCGGCCGGGGGCAGGTTGGGCCGGAAGAGGGGTCCGGGCCGGCACTGAGGCGGGGAGGGGGTCGGTTGAGATGGGACGGCCAGAGTCTGCGGGCGGAGGGAGGCGCGGGCCTTTTGAGGGAGGAGGCAGAGCGCGCCGGGCCGGGTTTGTGGGGAGGGAGCAGGGCGGGCCTAGCTGGGGGCGAAGAGTAGGCCTGGGTGGGGAGCAGAGACGGCTGGAACTGCTTGACACCTGGGTGCCCTGGCCGGAGCCGCCTTGGGGGCTAGGCAGGTGCGGCGGATAGGGGCTGCGGGCTTCGCCGCGGTCATTCTTCGCAACGCCGTCCTAGGGCCCCTAGGAGCCGAGGGTGGGACTTTTCCGTCGCGCCATAGGCAGCTGCGGCGCCGACGCGGCGCTACCCGGGTCGGGCCCGAGGGTGATGGGCAGCGACCCCCGGCGGCCTGGGAGAGCGGGGGGCGGCGCGAGGCCGGGGGCGGGGCGGAGCGGGTGGGGCCGAGCTGGGGCCGCCAGGATGCTGCGTCTCTGGAGATGGGAGGTTAGCAACCATTACCCTCCTCCCAGCCCAGGACCCTCGTGCCTTCTAATTCTTGCATTTTGCCGAATCCCGCAGTGGCATCTTCCTTACTTTGTCCATCCTCCGGACTCGCGATCTTCCTTCCGGAGCCATGTCAGAAGGAGTGGATTTGATTGATATATATGCTGACGAGGAGTTCAACCAGGTGAGGGGTCATCAGGAGCTTTGGGATTTTCAGCAAACTGGCAGTGATTTCAAGTTGTACCAGTCCTAGGCTTGAACACGCGTCTATCTGGTCTAAAATTTTTTCCCTGCGGAAACTTTAAAGACTACACTCCATTCCTCTTTATGTTAATTTGAAGCTCCAGGCTTAATTTTAAAGGCTTTGATTTAAGAGCAAATAAAAAGCAGGTGTAATAGAATGGTGAATCAACCTGTGGAATTTACTCCCCAGGAAGCCAAAGTTGGATGTCAGACTAACCACACTTAAAAATCAAAAGTACATTTGCTACGGTATTCATGAGGACAGTGTTGATACCTGTTCCTTTACATTTTCAACCTGCAGCTGGAGAAGTGTAGTCCCCTCCACCGTGACAGTGCAAAGGCAAAGTAGAAAAGATAACTTTAACATGTAGTTTCAACTCCATTCCAATTAAGTTTTACTTCCCTTTATTAGTTGGTTGACTCCAGTCATGAGAAGTCCACAGGCATTTTGGTATCAAATTGTATTGATTAACTTTAGTCTTTCCAGAGGGAATAAAAGAGTAAAGACGTTAGACAAACCAGTTAGAAAACAGATAATAGACCCACGCACATACCCTCAGTTGGATTTGTTTTTATTGTGCCAGGGAACATTATACAGACGTTTATCTAGAGCTGGGCACGGTGGCTCTTGACTGTAATCTCAGCTGCTCCGGAGCCTGAGATGGGAAGATTACTTAAGGCGAGGAGTTCAGTACCAGCCAGGGCAACATAAGAAGACCCAGTCTCTACAAAAATGTAAAAACAAAACAAAAAAAACAACCAGATGTGGTGGCTTGTGCCTGTAGTCCCATCTACTCTGGAGAGTGAGGCAAGAGGTATTCCCTGAGCCCAGGAATTCAAGGCTGCAGTGAGCCATGATTGGGCCGCTGTACTCTATCCTGGGCAACAGAACAAGACCCTGACTCTTAAAAACAAGAAAAATTCTCGAAGAAATAATCTTCCATGCAGTTCAGTTTTTCAGTCTTGAGGTCAATTCTCAAGAATGTTCCAAAATTTCTATTGAAAACGTACCAATATCTTGCCTGGGTTATTTTCAGCACCATTCTATGTAAGTAAGCTGGCTCTTCCCACTTGGCGTCTTCCAGTGGGTACACATAAGGACCTGGTAAGAGCATGTATTGAATGGGTTAGAAAGGGAAAGTTCCCTGGTTGGACCTGACTTTGATATGAGGCAACAGAAGAGGCAGATACATGCCATTTATTTTTCACTTGGCGTAAGTTTACATTAAAATCTATTTTTTGATGCATTATGTTTTTGTAACATGGAAATTATAAACCATACACAAAAGTAGAATAATGTAATGACCTTGTACCCATTATACAGCTTCACCAATTATACTTTTTAATGGCAGGTTTCTTGTCTCTGCTCTGGTTAACTGTGGTCCTTTAAATATAGCTGCTGATTGTCTTAAATACATGAATTTTCCTTTTTTTTTTTTCTTTCTTGAGATGGAGTCTCTCTGTCACCCAGGCTGGAGTGCAGTGGCGCCATCTCGGCTCACTGCAACCTCTGCCTCCCGGGTTCAAGCGATTCTCCTGCCTCAGCCTCCTGAGTAGCTGGGACTACAGGTGTGGGCCACCACGCCCAGGTAATTTTTGTATTTTTAGTAGAGACGGGGTTTCACCATGTTGGCCAGGTTGGTCTCGAACGCCTGACCTTGTGATCCACCCGCCGTGGCCTCCCAAAGTGCTGGGATTACAGGCGTGAGCCACCGTGCATGGCAAAAAAAATTTTTAGTTTTAAATAAGTCCAATAATTATGGATAAAAGAGAAGTTATAGATGTTAATTTAGGTACAAAATCATTGTTTTCCTGAGTTTTCCATATTCATTTGAATCAGACTTTTACTACCTTAAAAAAAAAAAAAAAAAAAAAAAGTCTTGCTGTGTTGCCTAGGCTGGTCTCTCAACTCCTGAGCTCAAGTGATTCTCCCACTTAAGCCTCCCAAACGGTTGGGATTACAGGTGTGAGCCACTCTGCCCAGTTCAGACTTTTTGCAGATTATGTTTTTCCCCCACCAAGATAACAAGAGTGCTCCTTAGTTCTTCTCTTTTTTTTTTTTTTTTTTTTTTTTGAGACAGAATCTCTCTTTGTCACCAGGCTGGAGTGCAGTGGCACCATCTTGGCTCACTGCAACCTTCATTTCCCAGATTCAAGTGATTCTCCTGCCTCAGCCTCCCGAGTAGCTGGGACTACAGGCGTGCGCACCATCATGCCCAGCTAATTTTTGTATTTTTAGTAGAGACAGGGTTTCACCATGTTGGCCAGGATGGTCTCAATCTCTTGACCTTGTGATCTGCCTGCCTCGGCCTCCCAAAGTGCTGGGATTACGGGCGTGAGCCACCGTACCCAGCCACCTTCTCTGTTATTAATGAAAAGCTTTTCCCCTTCTAATTTCTTATTTGTGGATTGATAATGGTGCCATTCATTTCACTTTGAGAAATAGGCAGAACCCATTGTCCAGTGGTCACTGCTTTGTTAGAGTAGAAGTTATTGGTCTCAACAGTTTGTTCTCTGGTCTTCTCAGTTAAAAAGGACTTTTTTATGGGTCTAAGACAGACTAAAGGTAGTATGTGGACTTTCATAGATACATATATCCAACAGGCAATATTTGACACTAGGCAAGCTGAAGAAAGTGTGATTTTTGAATATCTTATGTTTTGTGGAAGGTGAGGGGATGAGTGCTTCCCCCACACACACATGCAAATTAGTTATTTTTGACAAAGTTAGTGTTAGTGTCATCTGGAAGCTACAGAAATTATTTAAAAAAAAAAAAAAAAAACTTTGGCTAGAATTGTTAGAAGCTGGCTTAGTCTGAAGGCACCCAGTACAAATTGTGTTTTAGAATGTTTTAAGAATGTTAATGATTTCGCCCCAAGCTGGCCCATGCACAGGAAGCCCTTCATGTGCACTTTGCTCCGCAAGGAAAATTAATACTTTTCCTAGATGGAACCCTGTGGTACTTATTCCCTGATCTCTTAGAGCATTTGCTGCAAAAGCCTGTTTTTGCCAGAGCTACTTTATTCCTGTAACATAGGGAGTCCTGGGATTCACACTGGCTCTCAGTCACTCTGGAAGGGTGACTGAGATCAGTTGCTCTGCTGGGAGTTTTGGCTTATACTGAGACAGGCTTTGCACAGTGTGTCCAGTTCTCTTCCTTACGTCCATCAATAAGTATTTATTTATTGAGCTACTTGTGTTTGCTAAGCACTGTGCCAGGACTAGTGAGATAAAAGGAAAAAAAAGTGGGTCCCTGTACTCAAAACAGATTCCACTCCTGGTGGGTAGGGGTGGTGGACAACGACAATGTACAGTGAAGGGCATGGAGGGTGTGAAGTGGGAACTGTGGAAATGGTCATTATAAAGCCAAAATTTTTTATTAAGCCTTGGTTACAATTAAAATAAACAATGGTATCAAGTTGGTTGTTCTGAGAAAAATAAATCCTAGGCTAGTTACTTCCCTCAGTGGGATATGAGGAAGAAGAGGGTGGAGGGTAGGAACATTGAGCAGATAAGTGGAGAAGATCTTATTTAAATTGAAAATCACACATGTTCTCTTTTGTTTATAGAGAAGCAGGAAGTTTCATGAGACAGTCACAGTTCTTTCTGTGCTATTAAACACAAAATTCTTTGAGGTAGTCATTCAATATTAAATACATGTTTCATGTTTAATCTCCCTGGAATGAAACTTTGAACATCAGTATATGTAAAATGTACTTTTCACTTAATTTGTAGAATTTGATTTTACTTTAATCTATCACTGCATAAATCCCCTGAGAAATATCTCCAGCCCTTAACTGTGTTTCCGTTTTACTAGCTGAACAAGTAAAATGAATTGTGATGCTGGGGGATTAAAATCCAAACAATTTGATACCTTGTTTCTTCAGTAGAACCCTCAACAGACTTGCCCTGTGCAGTTCCCACCAGCTTCTTTGAACTGAGGCTCTGTGGCCCAGAGAGACCATTTAAATCTTGTGATAATTTTGTATTCATTCAATCCTTTGTTTCTAAAAGTGGTAGCCATACCAAGATCCTCCAGGATCTAGTCTGTCCTATTCTTTAAGGGATCTTAAAACAGTGGATTGGTTGCCTAAGCATATAGTATGAAGGGTTTCCTAGTGATGCATTTGGCCTCTGAGCTGTCCAAATCTGCATGTTAGTCCACTACTCAATTTTCAGTGATAATTTTTACATTACAAATTTTAGACACATATCTGAATTACAGATACTGCGTGGAAGAGAATCTCAATTTGGTTCCATTCGATTATCCAAGATGATGTGTTTCCTTATTCTGTTTAAGTGTCATTTGAAAAATCCTTGATTTAAAAAAAAAAAAAGAAGGCTGGGTGCGGTGCCTTACACCTGTAATCCCAGCACTTTGAGAGGCTGAGGTGGGAGGATCACCTGAGGTCTGGAGTTCGAGACCAGCTTGGCCAACATGGTGAAACCCCGTCTCTACTAAAAATACAAAAATTAGCTGGGTGTGGTGGTGCACACCTGTAATTCCAGCTGCTTGGGAGGCTGAGGCAGGAGAATTGCTTGAACCCAGGAGGCGGAGGTTGCAGTGAGCCAAGATCGTGCCACTGCACTTCAACCTGGGTGACAAAGTGAGACTCTATCTCAGAAAAAAAAGAAGAATCTTGGTGTGAAGTAGTGCTTTCTAAGGATTTGAGCATTGGATAAGATCAAGTGATGTATATAAATCCTTTCTCTACCTTGAACCACAGGAGCAACTCACCATACCTGGTACATGAATAGAAGAGTGATTTGTCTAGAGTTGGGATAGTTTGAGACATAAGAGCTGTGAAATATTTTATGGTGATTACTTACACACAAAATGTTTTCCCACTCATTAGCCTTAGCTGACCTCACCTTTATTATCCACTCTGTCCTCTCCAGTGTTACCTTCTCTCCTCATTCTTTACATGCTGACCCTTTTTATGCACAATCCTTCTTTATGGGTTTGACTACATGGAACAAGCTTCCTGTGCTTATTTGCCTCACTAATTTCATGTTGTTAAGTTGCCCCCTAAGAGTTTACTCTCTCTTGCTATTCTGTTTCTAACGTTTTTACAAGGGTTAAGCCCTCCTGGTGGGTTTCTTAGAGTGTTTTAATATTTGAAATTATTTATATGCTTCAGGAAGTAGAATCCTTCCCCCTTCTCTATCAGAACAACCCAAGATTATTCTCTTAGTGTGCATTTTCTTCCACTGTACTTCAGATAAACTGAAAAACTAAAAGATTGTTTCCAAAGGTTCTTATAATACAAGGACTGGTCTAAGAGTAAACTTTTTTGTGAGTCTTCTTCACATCACTTCAGAATTAGCAGTTCTTGCCGTGATATTGGAGGGGGAAAGTTATGGGAGCCACCTGTCTTTAGTTGCCTTGGAGAAGCTGTTTCTTCAGGGTACTAGACAACTTAGGTGCCTCCTTTATTCCCTTTTCAAAAGAATAGCAATATGAAACTGCCGTAGCATCCTTGAAACACTGAACTACTTGCTGTCACTGTCATTTTGGCGGCATTATCTTTAGCATTGTTTGAATGTTTTGTCTAATTCTTGTAATAAAAATAAAATACTTGTCTAATCCTTAAAAAGATTTCTCTGAGGCTAGGCATGGTGGCTCACGCCTGTAATCCTAGCACTTTGGGAGGCTGAGGTGGGCAGATCACGAGGTCAGGGGTTTGAGACCAGCCTGACCAATATGGTGAAACCCCATCTCTACTAAAAACAGAAAAATTACCTGGGCATGGTGGTGTGTGCCTGTAATCCCAGCTACTCAGGAGGCTGAGGCAGGAGAATCACTTGAACCCAAGAGGCGGAGGTTGCAGTGAGTTGAGATGGTGCCACTGCACTCCAGCCTGGGCAATGGAGCAAGACTCTGTCTCAAAAAAAAAAAAAAAATTTCTCTGAGATAATTACATTGTAGAATGCTGAACACTTTTTTTTTTTTTTTTTTTTTGAGACAGGGTCTCACTCTGTTGCCCAGGCTGGAATGCAGTGGTCCACTCGTGGCTCACTGCAACCTCAACCTCCTGGGCTCAAGTTATCCTCCTGCCTCCCAACTAATTTTTGTATTTATTGTAGAGATAGGGTTTCACCATGTTGCCCAGGCTGGTCTGAAATTCTTGGTCTCAAGCAGTTTGCCTGTCTCTGCGTCCTAAAGTGCTGGGATAACAGGCGTGAGCCACTGCACCCGGCCTGTAAAGTCCTAAACATTAAGATCCCATACCGTAGTAGTAGTATTTGTAGTTTTAGGGGTTTTGGTATATAGTAAGTAAGATAACACATAGGCAGAATATATATTTTGCACATTTTCCATAATACATATTCATATTGTAAATGCTTACTGTGATACAGTTTATGATATAGGTTCTTGTCCTGTTTTCTGGCCCTTATATTTTAGAGAACTTTAACTGTTTTTTTGTATATCATTGAATATCGGCTGGGCATGGTAGTCACCCCTGTAATCCTGGCACTTTGGGAGGCTGAAGCCAGTGGATCACTTGAGTCCAGGAGTTCCAGACTAGCCTGGGCAACATGGTGAAACCCTGTCTCTACAAAAAAAAATTTGAAAATTAGCTGGGCGTGGTTGCGCATGTCTGTAGTCCCCAGTTACTTGGGAGGCTGAAGTGGGAGGATCACTTGAGCCCAGGAGGTTGAAGCTGCAGTGAGTTGTAATTGCACTACTGCCCTCCAGCCTGGGTGACAAAGTGAGACCCTGTCTCAAAAAAAAAAAAAAAAAAAAGTCTCCTAGATACACGTCATGGTAATGCATTGGGTCTGTATGTCATTTAAGAAATAGAACTTAGTAGGGGAAAACCTCTGTTGTTATTCCCTTCCCTTTTATTTATTTTTTATTTTCTCTGATGGAAAGATGGGATTGTATACAAAGAGCTTAGAGCTTTCCTACATCATTTGTACCAATCAAGGGATTTAAATCAGTAACTCCCTATCTTCTTTGCATTTTTGTACCCACTTTCATACTTTTCCTCTGCATTCTGTTTCTAAATAAATTTATTATTAAATAGACAAGTGAATTTTATGTAACACTTGATTTTGGAAATAGCATAAGATATTGAAAATAAGTTTTCGTTAGCTTATCTTAGATGTGGTCTTTAGAAGCTGACCTTATTGATAACAGCAGCCCATGCATCTCATTATGCATTCTTTCTTTGCTTGCTTAATCACCCAGTGCTTTTTGATTCTTGCTGGTGGCTAAAGCCAGAAACTTTACAGACTATTAACAGAATCTGGAGGGGAAAAAAAATGTACATAAGCATAGTTAAGTGATACAGTTTCAAAAGGAGGTTTTTCTTACCTTGTTTCCTAGGGTAGAACAAGGAAGTTTTGTACATGTTTTACCAAGTATTTAACTGGATTCTAATAAACTAGAGTGAAATAGAATGAACAAAATGAAGTTTGCAAACCTACCTTTGGCAACCCCTCATCTCTTAGGACCCCGAGTTCAACAATACAGATCAGATTGACCTGTATGATGATGTGCTGACAGCCACCTCACAGCCCTCAGATGACAGAAGCAGCAGCACTGAGCCACCTCCTCCTGTTCGCCAGGAGCCATCTCCCAAGCCCAACAACAAGACCCCTGCAATTCTGTATACCTACAGTGGCCTGCGTAATAGACGAGCTGCCGTCTATGTGGGCAGCTTCTCCTGGGTGAGTGTGGGTAACCAAAAATGCTTATGGGTGGGATGGAGGGAGAGCACTGGGAGGTGATGGCATTTTCAGAAACCACTGTTGCACTGTTTTGTGCTCTGATGGGGTTGGATTTCTTTTTCCTGGGATCAGGTTGGATTGATCTCTGAAAGAGAACTATCCTGAGGACGTACTGGTGCCGAAGAAAGCAATGATTAAGTGGGTAGTTGCTTTTTCTGCCATCTTGTTACTGCCCCTGACCCTGGGGCTTTATGTCTAGCAGGGTCATCTGTGGGACGAGATTTCAGAGTGAACACCTTGAACTCTTGGTGGTCATTAGATGGTCCTGTGATAATGGTGGGTGATGGGGATTAAAGACCTTGATAACTCTAGTATACTTGGGGTAGGTGGTGACTATTGTTCTGCAAGTTATTTTGTAATGTTTTGGGGCTGGTGGTGGGAGTGGTTTTTCCAAATTAGGAAATACATTTACGGTGGGGGAAGTTCTGGCAATGGTCAACTCTAGCCTGTCAGATCTATAATTAAAAAATTGCTAGCTGTCAATGTTTGAACTGATGACCAGCCAGCCCGAATGGCAGTCAAAGTTACAATAAGTTTTAATCTTCATAATCTCTAAAGATGGAGATTGGGGGTGAGTGGGTTTGGAATTCTGTATGGGTAAGGACAATAAGAAAAGTCTGCACTAATTGAAATATTGCCAGGCTTTTGAGTTTCCTCTGGGGGGACTTAGTTGTGACTAGAATCCTGGGTTTGGGACATTGGCGGGCGGGGGTGTAGCTCTTGACATCTCTTCCTTTTCCATCTTGCCGGCCCCAGTGGACCACAGACCAGCAGCTGATCCAGGTTATTCGCTCTATAGGAGTCTATGATGTGGTGGAGTTGAAATTTGCAGAGAATCGAGCAAATGGCCAGTCCAAAGGGTGAGGTCTGGATTTGAGAAGCCCCTTTTAATTTGTAACCACTGGGTAACAGATCTGCACTATATTTTGGCCCTGGATTTTAATCCCTCCCACCCCTGGCCCAGCTTACTGCCTTGGTTTCGGCAAACTGCCTTAGAAAGGGACCTAGCTGCAGTGTAGTAGAACATCCATCTGTTAAGGGGCGAAGAATACTGATTTTTAATTCCAAAAAGATAAAAATTTAGGCCATCTCTTTGTTGTTAGTAGTGCTGTGTGTCTGTTTAGTTTAGCAAGATGTCCTTTGCTTTATCAATTTTTACTAAAAGTGGAAGAGAATTTCTTTTTTCTTCTCTTGGTTGTCTACAGATTTCATTCATTTTTAATTTTTCTTTCCTAAGGTATGCTGAGGTGGTGGTAGCCTCTGAAAACTCTGTCCACAAATTGTTGGAACTCCTACCAGGGAAAGTTCTTAATGGAGAAAAAGTGGACGTGAGGCCGGCCACCCGGCAGAACCTGTCACAGTTTGAGGCACAGGCTCGGAAACGTGAGTGTGTCCGAGTCCCAAGAGGGGGTACGTGGAGACCATCTGTATGAAGGGGGGGGGATGTTTGTGGGTTTGTTTTCTGTGGTGTAGGCTCAGCCTACAGTGTGAATGAGTTTGGGGGAGGGTGATGGTGGTTGTGAGTGGTGTCATGGTCGACAAGTAGTCCTCAGAATAGGTCTATATAGAAGAAAGAGCATTGTGCTGGGAGTCAAGTAGGTTCAGGTTGTAGTTTGGTTCTGCCACTAACGCATTATGTGACCTTGGCCAAGTCACTTTACTGCTTAGGGCCTGTTTCCCCATCTGGACTAGTGACATGATGTTTAAAGTTCCATTACCTCTAAATTCTGTGTTTCTATCTAAAACTTGGCATTAGGTGAATGGGCTTAATTTTTAAGACATGCCTCTCTATAAATTATCAAGAAGCAGCCACCCTAAAATGTAACTAAAAGGTGCCTGTAATCTTTCCATAAATGTTGATTGGAAGGATACTGTAAGGAATCAACTAAGAGGAGTGTTGGAGAATAAGACTTGAAGAATATTTCTCCAGCATTGTCCAGGGGAGAGGGTGTCTTTTGATTACCAAATGTTTTAGTCTGCTTGGCAGGTATATCCCATTAGTAAAGAAAGTTACAGGCTGGGCGCGGTGGCTCACGCCTATAATCCCAGCACTTTGAGAGGCCGAGGTGGGTGGATCACGAGGTCAAGAGTTTGAGACCAGCCTGGCCAACGTGGTGAAACCCCATCTCTACTAAGGATACAAAAATTAGCTGGGTGTGGTGACATGTGCCTGTAATCCCAGCTACATGGGAGACTGAGGCAGGAGAATTGCTTGACCCCGGGAGACGGAGGTTGCAGTGAGCTGAGATCAGGCCACTGCACTCCAGCCTGGGCGAAAGAGCAAGACTCCATCTTGGGGGGAAAATTAAAAAGTTAGGGGCTGGACATGGTGGCTCACACCTGTAATCCCAGCGCTTTGGATGGCTGAGGCGGGCAGATACCTGAGGTCAGGAGTTCGAGACCAGCCTGGGCAACATTGCAAAACCCTGTCTCTACTAAAAATACAAAACTTAGCCAGTTATGGTGGCACATGCCTGTAATCTCAGCTACTCGGGAGGCTGAGGCAGGTCAATCTCTTGAATCCAGGAGGTGGAGGTTGCAGTGACCTGAGATTGCACCACTGCCCTCCAGCCTGGGTGACAGAGTGAGACAACGTCTCAAAAAAAGAAAAAAGGTTACCTCAGAACTACCTTAGTTTGAGGACAGTTTCCCTAATGTTCATCTTACTCTCTTTATTCTGACTGTACTCGCTGAGCCACTTTCTGATGCTAATTTGGTTTCCCAATTAGGGTCTCCTATTGGGAAGAGAATGCACTGACCAGCCGACACAAATATTCTGGTCTGCTTGGCAATTATATTTCTTATTGTAAATTAAAAAATTGGTTTTATGGTTTATGAATCAGTCTCTTGTGAGTTTGGTTAGCATGAATCAGTCTCCTAGGGCCTAGTCACCCCAGTTGAAGCAAGTTTCTGAACCTGAGAAACCTGAGGACTAGACCTTGGATTTTCCTGACCTCATAAAGTGCAGCCACCCTGCAAGGCCTTCCTTGAGACAGGAAACCACCCTTATTTTCTTTTGCTACAGTGGGAGGAACAGCAAAGTTTCATGACTGATGTTCTGTCACTGCTTAGGTCCAGCTCTCAAAATAGTGCCTTGTATTGATTGGGTGTATCCTCCAGGTAGAAATAGGACCACTTTGCTCTTGCATAGGAACAGCTGTTCTTTTAACTAAATTGACAGCCTAGATAGATTTGGTGTGAACTCTTATTGTTCCATGTTAGAAAGGACACACTCTTCTTCCTTGACAAGTTGTATTTTCAAGTCCCCTCTGTTTTGGAGTCTTTCTGTGATTCACCCTTGACTTTCCTTAGGTATGTAATTTTACAGCTGTATTGAGGGGTAACATTCTACTTCTACTCAGCTACTTTTCGTGTTACTTTTCTTTGCTGAAAAGATTGTGTAACTGAGTGCTGTTTTTCTGCTCTGTCATGCTGATGGACCTGGGCTGTGTTAATTCACTAAGTAAAGCTGGTGGACTTCCTCTGCATAAAAATGGTTGCGTCTTTTGGGACTTGTAGCCATAGACACAAAACAGAACCCTTGCAGATATGACAACAGTAGTAGCTGGGAAAGTGGTTAGCTGTCAGATGACACTTGCCTTATACCTTTTTGTTCTTCAGTTTGAGAGAACTCTAGGAAAGAGCCAGTTGCCATGTGTTTGAGACATGAAGAACAAGACAGAACTGGCACTGTTCTGTAAGAGAGAAATCTAGGTGGTTGTCAACATAATTGATTCCACCTTAGGTTTTACTCAGGAGCTGGGATTAACTGTCGTATTATCGTATTCTAGTTTAAGGAGCACTCTTTCCTCACTTGCTGCCAGTGGCATCTTTCTATCTCCAAGACCGCCCCCCCCAAAGCCATGTGATATTGTTCTTCTATTGGATTCCACAATAAAGAGGCTTAGACTGTTAAACTGGAGAGAAGGAACAAGTTTAACCAAGTGACTTGACAATGTCAGAATCCATGCTTCCAGCTGTTTAAAACATGTTCTGAGCTTGTGTTGTGCACAGCACCATACTAGCATGTGGTGATGGTGTTCCTGTTAGGCTGCCCTGAGGGGTAGAGGATTTTGGCCATTGAAATGTAGCGGGAGTTCCCCAGATTTGAGACGTATTTTGTAGCAAGCTTTTGCTAAGCATCCTTACTGTCAGCTGTGTGCCATCTGCTTGTGCTGTGGGCGGATCTTTTATTGGCGGATCTCCCAATTTTTCTTACCTTTCACTTAACCTCCAGTTGTCTAGTCTTCATGTGTGTCTCTTTCTCACCCTGATTACTAGTTTTAGTATGTAAAATAGAAGTGCCATCCGGTTCCTGCCACTCCCTCTCCCCGTAAATTCCCTAGCCTACACCCTGTGGCAAAGAGAACATTTTAAGTGTGCAACAGGAAGAGGTTAACTAGTATTAGTTTAAGGAGAGAGGTCGTGAACTCTTCAGGAGATGTGGGGTTTCAAGTCAACTGTAATTCACCTGAACATCAGTGAGCACTGTCATTTTCTCGTGGGCTATCAGGATCCTTCTACATTTAAAAATAGAAGATATATATAAGAATAAATTAAATCTGTTCTGAAGCACTTCTGGAGTTCTGGATGGAAATCATTCTTTGACAGGATTTAGGGCGATATTGTTTTTTGGATTTAATGTCTTCACTGAGTAGCTTCTGACCTTCTCTGAAGCCAAAAAAAGGCAGTAGATGATTTTACCTTCTCAGCCACTTTAGTCACCTTCCGTTGTAGGGTGTCTGATAACTCCTGAAGGATGAACTGGTCCTATGGGTTTGTGTAAAGCCTGGGCAGTAACGTCAATTCTGTTTTGCTTCATAGGAATACCTCCACGGGCCCATTCCCGAGATTCTAGTGATTCTGCTGATGGACGGGCCACACCCTCTGAGAACCTTGTACCCTCATCTGCTCGTGTGGATAAGCCCCCCAGTGTGCTGCCCTACTTCAATCGTCCTCCTTCGGCCCTTCCCCTGATGGGTCTGCCCCCACCACCAATTCCACCCCCACCACCTCTCTCCTCAAGCTTTGGGGTCCCTCCTCCTCCTCCTGGTATCCACTACCAGCATCTCATGCCCCCACCTCCTCGATTACCTCCTCATCTTGCTGTACCTCCCCCTGGGGCCATCCCACCTGCCCTTCACCTCAATCCAGCCTTCTTCCCCCCACCAAACGCTACAGTGGGGCCTCCACCAGATACTTACATGAAGGCCTCTGCCCCCTATAACCACCATGGCAGGTAAGGACTATCTTGTTCCTTTCAGATTTGAGCCAGGATAAATAAGTGTATTAAGCATTTTATTCTCCCTGAGAAAATGAGCACTGAATCCTTGTTCTTTCCCCTATGGATATTCTGTTATCATAGCATTGACTCCTGGGAAGTAGTACCATGTCCTTTATACCCCTTTTTAAGGTGCTTAATTAAATGCGGGAGCAGGTATTATGAATGCTACAGATGTCTAGCATTGTTGTGTGTTATGCCAAAATTACAAAAGTATTGTAGAGTACAGTAAAAATAATAAGGGGTATGAGCAATCAAGGATGGTATTTTCTCTGTACAGCCGAGATTCGGGCCCTCCACCCTCTACAGTGAGTGAAGCTGAATTTGAAGATATCATGAAGCGAAACAGAGCAATTTCCAGCAGTGCCATTTCCAAAGCGGTATCTGGAGCCAGTGCAGGTAACTCATGCTTACCTTTGCTGCCTTCTCCTTAACCTTTACTTTTTTTTTTCCTGATTTTGTCATTTCTACTGGCAAAAGTTCAACAAGATAAAGTTGGAGTACTGTAGATATCAAGAGCAGCACACTTTGAAGAGCAATGTGTAACCTGATTTCTTGGCCTTGGGGAAGCTCCGGCAGCATTACTTAGCCTGTATCTAGGCCTGCCCTCATGAAAACCAACTTAATGCCTAGAATATAAATAATACCATCTCGATGTGGTGTTTGCTGTAGAATGAAATTCCTGCCTTGTGGAAATCTCTATCTCAGTGATTGATCTTTAGATCTAGTGTCTGTGTAGTAGACCCAATACCAGATATAGACCCTGGGTTTTTTTTTAGGAATGATGTCTTGACTGGATAATGTGTTTTTTTGTTTGTTTGTTTTGAGAGGGAGTCTTGCCCTGTCGACCAGGCTGGAGTGCAGTGATGCAATCTTGGCTCACTACAACCTCCACCTCCTGGGTTCAAGCGATTCTCCTGCCTCAGCCGCCCGAGTAGCTGGGATTACAGGCACTTGTCACCACACCCAGCTAATTTTTGTATTTTTTTGTAGAGACAAGGTTTCACCATATTGGCCAGGATGGTCTTGAACTCCTGACCTCAAGTGATCCGCCTGCCTCAGCCTCCCAAAGTGCTGGGATTACAGGTGTGAGCCACCACGTCCAGCCTAGATAATGGTTTGCTATGAAATCTGATTACATTTGGGAGTCTAAGCAGAGCTGGTAGGTAGCCTATCCTAAAAAGAGGCAAGTCTGTAGATGTCATCTTAAGGCATGTTATGCCCTTACAGCTAACTTTTGCCCTGCTCTCAGTATTAAGTGGGTAGAACCAGCAGCTATGATTCTGAAAGCCCTGAGCATAAGATCTTTGGTTTCTAAAAGAGGAGGCTACAGGAAGTTTCAGAGTTCTGGTCCAGTTTTCACATCATGACGTTAGCCATATTCACTTCCTTCCTGTGAGTTTCCTACATGAATATAAATGTCCGTAGGTTATCAGATCTCCTAAGAAATAAGTTAGCCCTAAATATTATCTGCTTTCCCTCAGTTTTCATCTTTGCATCATCTTGCCAAACTTGAATTCACAGAGTAGGTTAAAGATGGAAAGTATGTATGTTCCCTTCATTTTTTTCCCACCAGAAAAATCTACATTGACATCTAAGTTAATCTTTTTTAGGCCAGGTGCAGTGGCTCATGCCTGTAATTCCAGCACTTTGGGAGGCCAAGGCGGGTGAATCACTTGCGGTCAGGAGTTTGAGACCAGCCTGGCCAACATGGCAAAACCCCATCTCTACTATAATACAAAAATAAGCCAGGCATGGCGGCACACGCCTGTAGTCCCAGCTACTTGGGAGGCTGAGGCACGAGAATTGAGAATTGCTTGAGCCCAGGACGTGGAGGTTGTGGTGAGCCGAGATTGTGCCACTGCACTCCAGTCTGGGTGACAGAGTGAAACTGTGTCTCAAAAAAAAAAAAAAAAAAAAATTAGTCTTTTTAAATTACAAAGTAATATATACCCATGGGTTATATGGGTTAAATACACAGAACAGTGTAAAGTACTCATTGTTCCTTCTTCCTCATCAACCCTTTCACACTAAGATGATCAGTAACTGAATCTTGATCTCCTGTTGTTCTCATTCCAGTCATTCAAACCACAAATACTTATTGAAGGTGCTACAAAAACAGGCAAAAATTCCCTGCCAGGATGGAGCTGATGTCTTCATATTCTTGTGCCTCCACTGGACAGTTTCTCCATAGTTTCTGTTCTTGTTGCCTTGCACAGAGGAAGCTGCCAGGCTTCATTTTCACTGGACCCCTGCCTGGATTCATATTTTCTTTGTATTAACTTCTGTCCTTAATGTTCTTAACTTAGCTTGGAAAAGCAAAGTGCAGGTACCCGCCCCATAACCACTATCCCTGAGCCAGGCATTGCTCAGAGTTGGGAATGAAAGTCCTAGTTTTCTATGACAGCATAAATTTTTTTTTTTTTTTTGAGACGAAGTCCGGCTCTATTGCCCAAGCTGGAGTCGTGCAGTGGTGTGATCCTGACTCACTGCAACCTCTCCCTCCCAGATTTAAACAATTCTCCTGCCTCAGCCCCCCAAATAACTGGCATTACAGGTGCATGCCACACTGCCTGGCTAGTTTTTGTATTTTTAGTAGAGAGCGAGTTTCACCATGTTGGCCAGGCTGGTCTCGAAATCTGGCCTCAAGTGATCCGCCCACCTCAGCCTCCCAAAGTGCTGGGATTACAAATGTGAGCCACTGCATCCAGCCATAATTTTTTTAATGTATACGTATACTACACATACATGTTTTATGTAAATAACATATATACACACACATCTGATTGTAGGTTAAAAATAATTTGTAGAAATACACATTGTTTAGAAAGTCTCATGAGGTACAGTGGCTCATACCTATAATCCCAGCACTTTAGGAGGCCCAGGCAGGAGGATCACTTGAGGCCAGGAATTCAAGACCAGCCTGGTCAACATAGTGAGACCCCATCTCTACAAAAAATTTTTGAAAAATAAGCCAGGTGAAGTGGCATGCAGGAGGATGGCTTGAGCCCAGGAGTTCAAGGATGCAGTGAGCTATGATCATACCTCTGCACTTCAGCCTGGGTGATAAGACCTGTCTCAAAAACAAAATAGTCCTCTATACAAGGACCACCAATAAGACCACCTTTTATAGTTTATATTCCTCCAGAATTTTTTCTGTACATATGACAATTTATATAATTTTTATTGTTTTTACAAAAACAGGATATGGTTTTGAAACTTGCTTGTTTCAATTAGTATATTCTGGACACCTATTATATCAACATATGATATAACATTTATTGATCCTTACTGTGTGCCTGGCACTGTGCTAAGGGCTTTACATGGATTACTTTGTTTACATACAGGTTTACCTCCTGCTTTTTAACAACTGTGTAATGTTCTGTAGAACCAATGTTCCTTTATATAGCCAGACCCTATTGAAGATAATATAACAAACAACATTGGCCGGGTGCGGTGGCTCACGCCTGTAATTCCAGCACTTTGGGAGGCCAAGGCAGGCGGATCACAAGGTCAGAATATTGAGACCATCCTGGCTAACATGGTGAAACCTTGTCTCTACTAAAAATACAAAACATTAGCCGGGCGTGGTGGCGGGCACCTGTAGTCCCAGCTGCTCAGGAGGCTGAGGCAGGAGGATGGCGTGAACCCGGGAGGCGGAGCTTGCGGTGAGCCGAGATCACGGCCACTGCACTCCAGCCTGGGCAACAGAGCGAGACTCTGTCTCAAAAAAAAAAAAAAAAAAAAATCACTAAAACACTGTTAAACATACACACTTGTGAACAGAAGTAGAAAATTTTTAATAGAATTGCTGGCTCAAAAAGTATGCACGTTGTTTATTTTAATAGATGTCAAATAGCCCCTGGACAACAATGTGTCGGTTTGTTCATCTGACAACATCTGTCAGATTCTAAACTGCTGGAATATAGGTGTCATTCAGTTTTACACTTGCAACATCTGCCTTGTCTCTTTTACCGCGGTTGTTTGGGACAGCTAGCTACTCTTGGTTTGTGTCTGCCTGAGTTCTCCTTTTGGTCCAGTTAGTTTACCATCTCTCCTCACCCTTGGCCTTTCTCCTTCATCCTTTATCAGGGGATTACAGTGACGCAATTGAGACGCTGCTCACAGCCATTGCAGTTATCAAACAGTCCCGGGTTGCCAATGATGAGCGTTGCCGTGTCCTCATCTCCTCTCTTAAGGACTGTCTTCATGGCATCGAAGCCAAGTCCTACAGTGTGGGTGCCAGTGGGAGCTCTTCCAGGTGAGTTGGTGGTTGTGTCCTCACCTACCAGCCCCAAGCAGCACTCTTCCAGGGATAGGGAGTGGGGACAAATGGAACCCAGGGAATCTAGGAAAGACCTGGCTGAAAGTCTGGACCTTAGCCTTCGTGTCTTTTTGGGGAAGAAACTAATCAGATGCTTTCATTAATAAGTGTAACATCTGGAATCTGGCGGGTTGAGGCAGTGGGCTCATGTAGGAAAAAATACAGACAGGTGGCTGGGTGCACTGGCTCAAGCCTGTAATCCCAGCACTTTGGGAGGCCGAGGCGGGCGGATCACGAGGTCAGGAGATCGAGACCATCCTGGCTAACAGGGTGAAACCCTGTCTCTACTAAAAATACAAAAAATTAGCCGGGCGTGTTGGCGGGCGCCTGTAGTCCCAGCTACTCGGGAGGCTGAGGCAGGAGAATGGCGTGAACCCCGGGAGGTGGAGCTTACAGTGAGCCGAGATCGCGCCACTGCACTCCAGCCTGGGGGACAGAGCAAGACTCCGTCTCAAAAAAAAAGAAAAAATACAGGTATTTTTAAGAACATGGGCTTTGGAGCCCTACAAGCTTGGATTGGAATGCTAACTATCTGTATGACCTTGCGTATGGAAGTTAGTCAACTTTCCAAGCCTTATTTTTCTCATTTTCTAAAAAACGGACAATGGTAGTATTTATCTTACAGACCTGTTGTAAAGATTAGGTCAGATAATCCATAAAAAATTATTAGTACTGCACCTGATAAATTATGTTCTCAACAGATAAATTTACCTGTTAATCATCTTCCCAAAAAAGACTAGTCCTCAAAGAGCTAAAATGCTCAGACAGTAGGCCCATGATAGAGTAATAGAGGAATAGTTTAGGCAAATATCGGAAGACACCAAAACACCACATTCTTGGAAAGAAAGTGGTAGGCCTTCTGAGTGAGGCTGAAGGATCTTTCTAATAGGAAAAGACATCGGTCCCGGGAAAGGTCACCTAGCCGGTCCCGGGAGAGCAGCAGGAGGCACCGGGATCTGCTTCATAATGAAGATCGGCATGATGATTATTTCCAAGAAAGGAACCGGGAGCACGAGAGACACCGGGATAGAGAACGGGACCGGCACCACTGAGAAAGGTGGGGAGAAGCCCTGTTCCTGGCTGCTGGGGGATTTTTTATTAAAAAAAGATTTATAGTGAAGAGTTCTCTCTCTTTAAAGCAAAAGTAAATGCAGCAAGGGTAGGGGGAACTTCTGATTTAGAGAACTTTAATTTCAGGGCAGATTTTCTGCACATTTATGGGGAGTCTTACCCTGAGATTCACCTGTTTCTGCTTGTTTCTTGACTGCTCTAACCTGGTATCTGAATGAGAGTATGGTGTCTACATTCAGGTACCAATTTGAATCCCAGTTTCTCCACTAATAATTGGCCATATTACTTTCTGTTCCACAGTTTCTTCATTTGTAAATGAAGATAATAAAAGCAACTGTCCCAATAACTTGCTAAGTTTTAGTGAGAGAGTCCATGTAGACCATTTAGCACTCATGGTACCTGTCACATAGTAAGTTCTCAATAATTAATAGCCATTGTTACTATCATTATGAACTTTCAATTTAGAAAATTAGGAAAATTGACTAAGAATAGTAAGGCCATTGCCTACTTCGTTTTCAAGGTGCAACATTAATGATTTTAAGAATTAGGCTCAGCGCAATGGCTTACACCTATGATCCCAGCACTTTGGGAGGCCAAGACGGGAGGATTGTTTGAGCCAGGAGTTCGAGACCAGCCTGGGCAACATAGGGAGACCCTGTCTCTACAAAAAATACAAAAATTATCCAAGTGTGGTGGTCCCAACTGCTTAGGAGGTAGAGGTGGGAGGGTTGCTCGAGCCCAGGAGGTCGAGGCTGCAGTGATCTGTGATTGCACCACTGCACTCCAGCCTGAGTGACAGTGAGACCTTGTCTGAAAAAAGGTGGGGAGGAGGGGCGGGTGGGTTCCTCATGCCTGTAATCCCAGCACTTCAGTAATTTGGGAGGCAGAGGCTAGAGAATCACTGAAGCAGGAGTTTGAGACCAGCTTGAGCAACATAGTGAGACCCTATCTTTTTTTTTTTTTTTTTTTTGAGACAGACGCTCACTTTGCCGCCCACGCTGGAGTGTAGTGGCATGATCTCGGCTCACTGCAACCTCCACTTCCCAGGTTCAAGCTATTCTGCCTCAGCCTCCCCAGCAGCTGGGGCTACAGGCACATGTCACCACACCCACTAATTTTTCTATTTTTAGTAGAGGTGGGGCTTCACCATATTGGCCAGGTTGGCCTTGAACTCCCGACTTCGTGATCAGCCCACCTCCGTCTCCGAAAGTGCTAGGATTACAGGCGTGAGCCACCACGCCTGGCCGAGACCCCATCTCTTAAAAAAAAAAAAAAAAATTAGTTCATTTAAAAGATTTTGAAAATTAATATGCTTTAGTCAGAGAGGAGAAAGCTGATCTGAAAAATTATCTTTAACAGGTTTAGAGGCTTTGGTGGATAATTAACTTCAACGGAAGGGTTTTTTGCTTTTGGAAAAGACTTAGTGACAAGGTTGTATATTTTGTTGTTGTGTTTTTTGTTTTGTTTTGTTTTGAGACGGAGTCTCACTCTTGCCCAGGCTGGAGTGCAGTGGCACGATTTCGGCTCACTGCAAACTCCGCCTCCCGGCTTCAAGCAATTCTCTGCCTCAGCCTCCCGAGTAGCTGGGATTACAAGTGCCCACCACCACGCCTGGCTAATTTTTGTATTTTCAGTAGAGACGGGGTTTCACCATCTTGGCCAGGCTGGTCTTGAACTCCTGACCTCATGATCCACCCGACTCGGCCTCCCAAAGTGCTGGGATTACAGGCGTAAGCCACCGCACCTGGCTGTTTTTTTGTTTTTAAATAGAAACAGTGTCTCGCTCTGTCACCCAGGCTGGAGTGCACTGTCATGAGGCACCATCATGGCTGTGTAACATCAACCTCCTGGGCTCAGGTGATCCTCCTGCCTCAGCCTCCTGAGGGCTAATTTTTAAATTTTTTGTAGAGTCTTGCTTTGTTGCCCAGGCTGGTCTTGAACTCTTGGCCTCAAGGGATCCCCCTGCCTCAGCCTCCCAATGTGCTGTGGGATTACAGGCATGAAGCCACTGCGACTGGCTATAATTTTCTTTTGAAGCAAAATGAAAGCAGGAAAGTTGGGAGAAAAACTGTTAAGTAATGGAGAAGTTCATTTAAGATTAGTTGGATCCAGGGGCTCTGGCTGTGTCATCCAGACTTTATCTGCATCTCTCAGCTCTGCTTTTCTCTGTTACTTTCATTCTTAGGCTCCATAATCGGTAGGGAGTCAGAGGGGTTGCTGTGTCTTTAGGTTGCATCCTACCAGCTTAGCAATCCCAACTGAAGGAAAACTTCTGGAAAGATTGTTTCTAGTATATAAGCATATAGGAGCAGGTGTTGACTCTGCTTCTATGGAAATCTTTAAAATAGGCCAGAGTGGCTGGGGGTCAGTCTGTAGTTCCTGGAGGCTACTGCGTGACCCAGGTAACTTCAGGGTCCTTTCTCAGTTTTGTGGTTGCAGATTTATAAGTCTCTAGGACTTCCCATTTTTCTGTCTCACATCAAGTACATTAGGAAGATGTCCTTGGCCGGGTGCGGTGGCTCACGCCTGTAATCCCAGCACTTTGGGAGGCCAAGGTGGGTGGATCACGAGGTCAGGAGATTGACACCATCCTGGCTAACATGGTGAAACCCCGTCTCTACTAAAAATACAAAAAATTAGCCAGGCGTGGTGGCACGCACCTGTAGTCCCAGCTACGCGGGAGGCTGAGGCAGGAGAATGGCATGAACCCAGGAGGCTGAGCTTGCAGTGAGCCGAGATCGTGCCACTGCACTCCAGCCTGGGCGACAGACTGAGACTCCGTCTCAAAAAAAAAAAAAAAAAAGGTCCTTGATCTTTTGCCTGCTTGATCTAAAGTAATGGTAATTGAAAAGGAAGGTGAGGGAAAGAATAGTAGTTCTGTTTGGTGCCTTTGGGATGGTGATGTCTGGATGAAGAAGGAGAAAGAAACTCTCACCACCTGTGAGCCCCTATAGTTCATGAGCAATAGCTGGAATGTAAATAGGTGGAAAATTAGCAGTATTTTGCCTAGTGACAACCTACTAAAACCCAAAATACTCCTTTTAGGTTTGGCTACTGCCCTCTATCTTATTCTTTGGCCATTAGCTTAAAAAGATTTATAGCCAGGAATTGTTTTTATCTTCTCCCAAACAAGTAAGTGGAAAGATGAAAAATTACTAATATTTTTGGTCTCTGTTCTCTGTTGTTAGCCACTCATTTATTCCACAGAATCCTAGAGTGCTTAACATCATTGAAATCTAGGGTGTATCCCATGTAGAATCAACAGTTAGGCTGCGGGCTCTAGGTACTTCTTTCTAGATTTTGCAGCAGGTTGAGTTTGGGGAGATGCCCATGTGTCCTCTGGAAAAGCAGACACTAATGTAGATGGAGACCACAAACAACTTTGGCCTAATTCAGTCTCAGGTGGGCATGAAGGCAGGCATTAGAGTTGGTGTTGGTCCAGTCCTAACTCCCTTTTCTTGTTTGAGTCTGCACAGTTGCTAGTGTTACTTGTGGGTTGAAAAGCATATGTAGGCTACTGTGTATGTCTTTTGGAGCTGACTGGGATAAGAGTGACCAGGAAGGTGATGATTGACCTGTGCAGAGCATGCACTGTCGTCTTTGGGGCTGCATTCAGTCTAGTAGTTAGAACATAACTGCATGTCACCATTCCTGATGGCTTTGCTCCTGACAGCCTTATGACAGGGAAATTACCAGCGAGATCCACTGATCCAGCAGTAGTTTGAGAATTAAACATCTCAACCTGAGTCTTTAGCTGTCACTTTGCATTATTTCTTCCACTTATAAAATGGGGCCAGGCACAGTGGCTCATGCCTGTAACTTCAACACTTTGGGAGGCCGAGAGGGGCAGATCGCTTGAGCTCAGGGACCAGCCTGAGGAACATGGCAAAACACTTGTCTCTACCAGAGATACAAAACTAGCTGGGCATGGTGGTGTGCTCCTGTAGTCCCAGCTACTTGGGGGTGCTGAGGCGAGAGGAGTCCCAGCTACTTGGGGGCACTTAGGTGGGAGGATCGCTTGAGCCCGGGAGATAGAGGCTGCAGTGAGCCATGTTCGTGCCACTGCACTCCAGCCTGGGCAATAGAGCAAGACCCTGTCTCAAAAAATAATAGTAATAAAAATAAAATAAGATGAGACTATTTCTCCTATTATGAGGATAACTCTTTTTTGATAACTTTGAAAATGCTGTGACAATATTGCCTAGAAAACAGTCATTTGACTTGTGTAGGCCCATGACAAGATGGGAAAAATTAACTCTGGGGCAGGTTTTCTACTACCCCACTTTTCCTGGTCACCCGTTTGATAATAGTGGTTATTGCATCTAATAATACAGTCTGAAAGAACTGAATCAGGCGCCCCAAGAATGTCAGTTTCTTACATTCTCACCCTAAGGACTCTTAATTCCATCTGTAGTGACCAAGTTATGGCTTAGGAAGTTTCATGTTGGGAAGATGGTACATGGTCCTCATTTATAGCAACCTTTTAGTTAGAAATGAATCGTATTTATATTCTGTGATGACAGGTGTTCCCTGAGAGTGAAAGGTACATTTGTCCAGAGGCAGCAATAGAACAGTAGCCTTCTTTGTCCATCTTTTCTCAGCATAGGTCCCAGTTCTGGGGCCTGAAGGCTAATTGGCCTACTGAAGGAATCTCTGATTTCTGCCTGCATTCCAACATTGGCACCAAAATGTAGCCATGGAGATTTAAGAATTCAGTGCTGTGGCTTGCTTCTCTTGGTGTACAGGTTATCCTCTGCAACCTGTGTCTTCAACTTTTTGTAGTTCTCTACTATGTCAGTTACCTCATTATTTTAGGACATTATCCTACTTGAAATATAGTCATTCTCACCTCATTCCTGTCCTCATTATCCATTGAAAACTGAGCTTTCTCTTCAATTTGGATCGAATTTAAAGATTCAGAGGCCCTAATGGTATGAAATTGAGTGCACTGAGGGCTTCAGTTTTCCCTTAGAGAAAATGGGACAAATACCAGCCTGCATAGGTGTTTAGACAGGCCAGGAAGGCTTAGGCCATACAGATTCTGAGGACCCAAGCTGAAAATAGTGTCATTTCGGTGTGTAGAAGGATCAGGGAGGACGTAGATGTCTCCTCTAGGTTTTATAAGGCCACTTTACAGAAGTAGTTATATAAAAGGTAAACATTTGTGTGTAGGCTGTGTTGCCGGTTTGGGCATTAGGAGAAATTCTAATTCTTCATTTTCCTTTTGACTATTAATTCTGTTTAATATGCTCAGACTGACCATACCACCACCTGCAGATGGATATTGCAGCATTGGAACAAGGGCTGAGTATACTAGGAACTTTGTTTGGTGGCCATGTGACAGGTGGCTTAATAGACCCTTACTTTTGGGTAAAAGTTCTTAACTGCATTTAGGTTTCTTCCATGCTCTGCTTTCTGTTCTGGCCACGTGACTCCTGCTTAGTGTTAGTATGTTTCCTGGTTCCTCACCTATGGCTGTCAAGCGAGGAAAGACTTAAAATCTTGATTTTTAGTACATCTTGGAAAACCTCTGGGGCTGTGTTTGTGCACACACATACTCATAAAGGCACTTTTAGCCAGGACTCCTTTAAAAAGAAAAAAAGGATTTAAGAGTTTCCTGTGTATGTGCATCCTGCCTGCTAGGGCCTCTTGGGTATTTGGGGATTAATGGATTTGGTTGTATACATACTTGTTTTCTTACCACTGAACCTCCCATTTCCAGATTTTTCCCCCTTCCCCTTAAGGTAAGCTATGACTTGCACAGAATAGATTTCTGAACCCATATTTAAACTTACCTTATTCCCTTTTAGCAACTTTTCTTGAAAGTGTCACAGTTTCCATACTTTTGCAGCCAAAGTCCCCTTTTCAGTCAAACTTTCAGAGACCTCATTTTGTTGTTTTTTTTCACCTAATCTTTATAGTCGATGTCACTGCTTTTTTTCTCTCTACTCACTGTAGCTTCTCCTCCAACTATTCCTCACCACTTCCAGTGTCAGACAATCCTGCTTTGTTTTCCCAGACTTGCATTCTCTGTCTGCATTCCTTGCTTCTTATGTTGTAGCGTTAGAATATGTGTGTTTTATATAAGCCCCTGTCATTCAGAAAGTAACCTCTAACTTGTGTTTTCTTTCTTCTCTTCTGATGTTCTCATTGCAGGAGTCTGGTTGGAAGCAAATGTTTTTTTAATGGACTTGCATCTCCTCACCTTGATCAGGACTAAAGGACGGAGGCCGCCCCACCCCCTTCCCTTTCCTCCAAACCCCTAACTCCCTCCAGACACCCAGGGAATACCCTCTGCCCCACAGGACTGACGCCTGCTTGGCAGCCCTCCCAATCACACACCTCCTGTTTGCCAGGGGAAAGAACCTAAAGACTTCGTGTGATTGGGAGGGGTGGCAGACAGGAAGAAAAGAACATGTCCAGGCCCCTGGTCTCCATAGAGAATGGTGCTTTGTCCAAGAAAACGTATGAGTTTCTGATTCTCCGGGAGCAGTTCAATGGTGAGGTTGATGGGAAGACTTCCTTCCCAAAGAAAATAGATCCTCCATGCAGGATCTAGGAGAGTGACTGGGTGTGCCAAAATATGCCCAAGGTCCTGCCCTCAGCACTAGATTTAATGGGGCCAAGAGGGTCCAAACCCCTTGCTAACATACCACTTCTTTGTTTAACTCCTTTACCTTCCCAGCCCTTTGAGGAGGGACCATGAGAACAGAAATTACCTTATGAAAAGCTACTTCTGTTCCTGCTTTCCCTCTCGTATTGACGGTTTATTTCCTTGACCTCCCAGAGGGCTGAACTCTTTCAACTCTGCGCTGCCCAGCCTTCTCAGTGGACTTGCCCCTCCTAAGCAGAGAAGGCCTATGAGGTTGCTTGCTGCTGGGAAGCCTGGCAGAGCCAATTACCACCCTCTTCTGCTTAGTGCTTGGGTACCTCTTGCAATAACCAGCTCTTAGTTGTTCCCTTTCCCTGGGGCTTTTCCATTTAACACATGGAGCCCTTCCCCCAGAAGGCTACTTCCTTGTTTTAGAGGAAGGTACTGCCCATTGGGAGATGGGGACATTGGGACCTCAGCAATGAAGAACCCTTGTGAAGTAACCAGGAGGAACGGGGAAAGAAGCAAGTTGGGCAGGATATGGCCTGCTTCCATAGGCTTTTCTTTTTTCAGGTTTGATGTAAGCATGGGCTTGCATCCCCCAGGTACATACTTTTACTTATTGTGGGATAACCTGGCACTAGTAGGCAGGTAAAGTCACAAATTTGGTGTCTTTTCACCTTTTGACTATTGACTTAATAGCTCCTCTCACTCTGCCTGGAGATACTTCCTGCCTCAGATGAGGAGCCAGAAGAAACAGAGCCCGACTTGAATGAACTCAGCTCAGAGTTCTAAGGACCAGCATTCTGGGGGCCATTTTCTCTACAGGCAAATGGAATTGCTTTTCCATAACATCCAAATTGTAATGTGGTTGCTGCTGAAGGAGGAGGCAGCAGCAAGGTCCTGCGGTACCCATGGGGTGATGCTACTTCTGCATGCATCTACAGGGCATCTGACATCTAACATGAGACGTGGCATGTGAGATGAGACTTGGCATGTGAGACATAGGGTCACTAGAGACCCTTCTGGGTCAGAGGATAGAGACTGAATTGGACTAAACCCTTCCTCTGTTCCCAGCACGTTTCTCATATAGCCCTCAGTCACTGAGGGAGTCCCCCGCAGGATTGGAGAGGCACATTCCTTTGGGACAGAGGCTACAGGTTGGAGCTTTTTTTCCCCTGTCCCCCAACCCCATCCCCACCTCCACTTCAGAACATGGCACCCCACCCAACTGGCCAAGTGTTAAGTGATGTGCTTATTGAGAGCAACTCCGGGTGTCTTTTAAAATGTAGAGAAAAGGTGACAGTTTAAGGAAAAATATATATAGAATACCAGAAATGCCGTTTACCCGGAGAATTTTTTTCTCCCCATTTGTTTTGTTTTTACTCAATGACACCATTTTTAGTTTTATTTCCTGATAGCAAAAGGAAAAAAACACCCATCCCTCAAAAAGGCCAAGGTCCCGTCCCCCTGTTGTCGGTGATTTGTTTGTCTTTCTGATAGGTTGAAAATTGTGTAATAAACTTGATGACGCTGTCAATCTTTTATACTGCATTGTATTTTTTTCCTTTTGTAACAAAATATTTTTAAATAATAAATGGGGTGTGAGCTGTTTTATGGATTCTGCATTGAATAGATTTGTTGAGGTGTCTGGGGCATGGGCATGGGCTGATGTAGACACTCGAATGACGGTGAAATGCCAAGTTCTTAGCCAGGATTGCATGTCAGGCAGTGATAATGGCTTTAGTTGACTGTGGAAAGCCTCCTAAGAGACCTCTAATGCAAACCTTTGGAGGCATCCCTTAAGGTTTTGCTTTTTTCCTTGGCCATCTAAACAGCTGGTTAAAGAAAACTTCCAAGTTATCCTTTACCCTTCAAGATTCTTAAGACTTATTTTCAGAGCAAATGTTCTACCTTGTACAGTTAAATTCCAGTGTCAAGTTCAGGAAGGGAAGAATCCTTTGATAGGAGTTAGAAGATCTCACTGGTAGTGCCTAGTTCACCACCTGTTTATCTAAATATGGACAAGCAGTGTAACCCTGGTCTTTTTCACCTACAAAATGAAAATAATAGCTGTTGTGCCTTCTACACAGGGATGTTTTAAGAATCAGAGATAACAAATGTGAATGTTTTGTAAACTACCTAAATATGAGAAAGTACATAGTGTGGGTGATCTTGGGGCTCCAGAAAAGCTTTTGGCTTTAAAAAGCCAGGTGAAGAAGGGTTCAATGATTTAAAAAAAAAAAAAAGTGAACCACAGACCAGAGGATAATGTGTATGGTACCAGGAACGGCAACATCAGTGTAAAAACAAGCGTTAGGAGAAGAGAAATTCCATGGAGGGTCTATCAAGATGTGAAACTTAAAGGAGGAAAAAAAATAGTTGGAGTACCTCAGAATGTAAACTATTACTTTCAAATTGGGGTCCATGGTAACCCACATCTTAGTTGTACGTCATGCTTGCTAAGACACCTGTTCCTGTGCCATAGCAATCTCTACTTAAGGTCTAGGTGTCTGGTTTTTATGCCCCAGATGACTTGTAAACTAAATTGTGAGGACTGGCGGCTTAGAGGCAAAATTCAGCTTCATCTAGGAGGTACCATGGTGGTGTAGAAAAGGAAGGATTTTATGGTTACTAGGTTCAAATCCCAGTTCCATTTCTAAGCTGAGTGCCCTTGGACACATGGCTTAACATCTGATTAATTTCCTGCCTCATAGGATCATTATATGAATGAAATACACTTTGCCAGGCACTGGATGATTCGTCTCCACAAGCTGCTGCCATGGTATGGAGCCAGAATCTGAGTCTGTGTCCTAAATGCTTCCTAAACTGGGCCAGACCACTGCAGTCACTTGCTGGTTCTAGCCATGAGTGTGAGTAGCTGAGCAGGCCTCTGCCAGCTTATGACCAGGGCCTGTTTGCTCAGTTCTCTCCACTGTCCCAGAATTTTGGTACCTCCAGCTCTGTGTGGACTGTAAAGTGGCTTCCCTTGACTCTAGTGAGCACAGCCTCTGGCCACGATAAATGTGAAAGACTAGCTACAGATTCCTGTGATCCCAAAATGTTGGGATCACAAGTGTAAGCCACTGTGCCAGGCCTCCACTGCCTCAGTTTCTGTTGTATGTCCTAATTATGTGACTAACTGCATCTACACAGGTGGTTCCAACAAGCATCAGGAAAAATGAACATTTATCAAGTAACCCACAGGAAGCACAATGCACTAAACTTCCACGTAACCACCCAGTAAATGAGAGGACTTCCTATTCCTAATCACAGCCTCATTTTCAACCATCATCCTCATTCTCAAGTATGAGGAAATGGAATTTCCTTGATCCAGACAGACTCCTAAGGCAAGCTTTCTAGTTCCAGCTGTTAATAACTAGATGTGTGGTGCTGGTTATGTCACTTCTCACCTCAGCCTGCAAAGTCGGGGGTTAGACTTGGTTCATCTCTAAGGTAGGTCTTTAAATTCTAATGGATTTTATAAGGTGCCCTTAAACTTCCAATTGAGCCTTCCAATAATTTATCTGTATTGCTGCGGCGATAAGGTTAACCAGTGAACCTCTAAATTAAATAGGTCATACAGAACGGGCTCTCTTCCAGTTTGATACCAGCGATTTCTTCAAAACAGGGAGAAAGTAGCAGAAAATTGGTATTAGTCGGATTTGTGATTATCAGGGAAGTTCCTATTTAAGGTTTTGTTACTGTTTCATGGCTGATTAGACCTGTCTACTTTGGTTTTTGGATAGTCCGCAAGGGCAAGTTGGAGGCAAGGGCACAGAAAGGATAGGAAACAAGAAAAAGCATCAGTGCTTTCAACAGCAGAGCCCCTCAGGATGAGAATGAGCTTGATCATAGAACGTAAGAGTTAAAAGCCAGCCTAGAATGCTTAGTTATATTTTACTTTGAGTAAGAGCAGATAATCTAGGATTCATCTGAAAACAGAAGAGCCTCAAGGTTTTCTGAAGTGGATTCTGTCATGGCTCCTCGTGGCTTCTTGGAATTAAAAAACATGGCCACTACCAAGGAAATGAGGAATAATTTTAAAGATGCTTACTTGGAGAAAGAAAGTATACACTGATCTAGAGTGACAGTTCTCCAGCTTAAAAAAAAGTGTTCCTTTTATGTTAACTCAAAATTTTATTTTTGAGACAGGGTCTCACTCCTGCACAGGCAGAAGTACAGTCGTACAAACATAGCTCACTGCAGTCTTGACCTCCTGGGCTCAAGCTATCCTCCTGCCACAGCCTCCTGAGTAGCTGGGACTACAGGTGTGCATCAGCACACCTGGCTAATTTTTAAATTTTTTGTAGAGACAAGATTCTCACCATATTACCCAGGCTGGTCACAAATTCCTGGACTCATGCAATCCTCCTGCTTCAGCCTCCCAAAATGTTGGGATCACAAGCGTAAGCCACTGTGCCAGGCCTCAAAATACTAAAAGACCCCGAAAAAAAAATCAGCTGGTTGCAGTGGCTCACACCTATAATCCTAGCACATTAGGAGGTAGAGGCGGGAGGATCGCTTGAGCCCAGGAGTTACAGTCCAGCCTGAGCAACATAGTGAGACCCCATCTCTACAATAAATACAAAAATTAGTGGGCTGGGCACGGTGGCTCACGCCTGTAATCCCAGCACTTTAGGAGGCCAGCAGGCAGACCACGAGGTCAGGAGTTTGAGACCAGCCTGGCCAGCATGGTGAAACCCCGTCTTTACTAAAAATACAAAAAAAAATTAGCCCGGCATGGCGGTGCACACCTGTATTCCCAGCTACTCAGGAGGCTGAGGCAGAAGAACTGCTTGAACCCAGGAGGCGGAGGTTGTAGTGAGCTGAGATCATGTCACTGCACTCCAGTCTAGGTGACAAAACGAGACTCCGTCTCAAAAAAAAAAAAAAAAAAAAAATGCCAGGCATGGTGGTGTGTGCCTGTAGTCCCAGCTACTTGAGAGGCTGATGTGGGAGGATCACGTGAGCTAGGGAGGCAGAGGTTGCAGTGAGCCAAGATCATGCCACTGCACTGCAGCCTGGATGACAGACTGAGACACTGTCTCCAAAAAAAAAAAAAAAAAGGTAGTTTAGAATATGCTTCTTCCAGTTACCCATGGCCCACTGGAAAAGAGCTAACAATTATCTGTAAGAGGAGTGAGACAAGATGCTGACTTTGGGGCAGAGTGAAGCAAATAAGCAGTTTTTTGCATGATGAGAGACTTAAGGAAGATACAGAGGATGGCAGTGCATTTAGGGTTTAATTTAGGCTGCAGTGTGGGGAGGAAAATCAGTGGTCATCACTGCCTTTTGTCCACACTTTATCACTAAGCAAAGCTCCTGAGAACAAACCGCTGGGATAGTCATGACCCTCTCTTGGAGTGGATAAATTCTAGGGACAGGTGCCATAAGGAAAGGCTGCAACCCCCACAACAGAAAATACATATTTATTATAAAATAAAGTTAGTTTCTTGAAGAGAGTAGAAAAATAACACTATGAGCTACTAAAAAAGTTCTGGAACTCAGTCTCCGAGGATTGGGGTGAGAGGCTTTCACATCACTCTGGAAACCCACCAACATGAGGCTCTCCGTGCTCATGTGGGACAGGTATGGCACAGCTCGTATAGGGAGCACGTGGCTCAGGTCCTGCTTGAAGCCCAAGGAGCCTAGATGGTCCACACGAGATGCTCTGGCCACGGTGATCAAGGAGGAGAACTTGAGGTCAGCAGGGGACTGGTTCTGAGAAGGGGCAGGATGGGAATAACCTTGACCCTCCCTATAGTGGAGTGTAGAAGAATCTCTTGGGCTGATGGTCCTGGTTTAGAAGATGGTACCCACTGGACTTATGCTGAGTTGCTTGCCCAAATGTCTGTGCTGAAGAAAAGCCACACAGCCTTTCTCAGGACAACTTGCCCCACCAATTCTCACTGGTGTGGCTAAAGTACCAGAAGCAATATGTGTGGTGTCGGCCTGATGGGCTGCTGGCTGAAATTCTGTACTTCAAATCCTGTCCATACTGATGGCAGAAAGAAAGAAAATATTAAAAGACCAGTGAATGAGAGCAGCTGGCCTCGACTGTTCTATATTCCAAGACTCCTGGCCCCAAAGAATAGGGACAGTATCTTCCCTGAGTGGGAAACGATCTACCTACCCTAAACAGGAAAGGCGATCCTATAGCCACCCCTTCCTCCCTCTAGAAAAAAGTCTTCTAGATCCCTTAGGCTTCAGAAGAATACTGAATCCCTCCCTGGGATGGGAACCCAACCCTCTAGTGATGAGAAATGGTCCCTCAGCAGCAGTACCTGGAGAAAGCAGCCAAGGTGAGCACCTCAAGTAAAAGCTCTGAGCCACAGAAGAAGAGCAAGATGCCGTTCATGATGGCTTCCAGGCGGAGTACGTAGGTCTGCAGCAGCAGGTAATAGGAGGCCATCATGGCAGATGGGAAGGTCAAGGCCACGCTAATACTGAGTGGCATCTTTCGTTGGCAGAGGTTTCCCTTTGTACCTGTCAGACACAGCCCATGGAGTCATCTCCAAATGGTCTGCTTTTCCTGGCCCAGGGGAAAGGCGTGGGAGATGTGAAGGAATGGCAAGGCACAAAAAATGATCCTGAGTGGGGGTGTGCAGATTTATAAATGGGGTCCCACTGTACTAAAAGTTTGAGGCTTAGGAGAGTTACAAGATTAAAGTCACTTAATCCAGAGGTCCTGCTTCCAGTCTGGTTCCCACTCAAGGGACAATGGGATCTTTATTTGGGAAAAACAAAATTTTTAATATAAAAATAATATATAATCATTTAAAAATTTTCAACGGCCGGGCATGGTGGCTCACACCTGTAATCCCAGTGCTTTGGGAGGCCAAGGCAGGCGGATCACAAGGTCAGGAAATCAAGACCATCCTGGCTAACACGGTGAAACCCCGTCTCTACTAAAAATACAAAAAAATTAGCCGGGCGTGGTGGCAGGCGCCTGTAGTCCCAGCTACTCGGGAGGCTGAGGCAGGAGAATGGTGTGAACCCAGGAGGTGGAGCTTGCAGTGAGCAGAGATCATGCACTCCAGCCTGGGGAACAAAGCAAGAGTCTGTCTCAAAAAAAAAAAAAAAAAAAAAATTTTCAACACAGAAAATAATTTTTGAGACTATAGAAAGTGAAAGGCCTCCATGTCCCTACACCCTGAAGATTATTAGAGAATGATGTGTATTGTTTCAGATTTTTTGTATGTATATATTCACATATTACTATTTATTATTATAAAAATAGAAGCATACTCTACATCCTGTTTTGCAACTTATTTTTTCCCCACATTTTTCCACACACATAGCTACCTTAATTTTTTTTTTTTTTAGATAGTGTTTAATTCTGTCACCCAGGCTGGAGTGCAGTTGCATCATCATAGCTCACTGCAGCCTTGAACCCCTGGGCTCAAGGGATCTTGCCACTACAGGTACACGTCACTATGCCCAGCTAATTTTTTTTTTTTTTTGAGACGGAGTTTCTCGTCCCCCAGGCTGGAGTGCAATGGAGCGACCTCGGCTCACTTCAACCTCCACCTCCCGGGTACAAGCGATTATCCTGCCTCAGCCTCCCAAGTAGCTGGGATTACAGGTGCCCGCCACCATGCCCAGCTGATTTTCGTATCTTTTAGTAGGGACAGGATTTCACCATGTTGGCCAGGCTGGTCATGAACTCCTGACCTCCGGCAATCCGCCCGCCTCGGCCTCCCACAGTGCTAAGATTACAGGCATGAGCCACTGCACCTGGCCTTAACTGTTCTTTTTTATTTTCAAAGTTTTTTATTTTTTGAGACATAGTCTAGCTCTCTCGCCAGGCTGGAGTGCAGTGGCACGATCTCGACTCACTGCAACTTCCGCCTCCCGGGGCTCAAGTGATTCTCCTGCCTCACCCTCCCGAGTAGCTGGGATTACAGGCACGTGCCACCACACCCAGCTAATTTTTGTATTTTTAGTAGAGACGGGGTTTCATCATGTTGGCCAAGGTGGTCTTGATCTCCTGAACTCGTGATCTGCCTGCCCCGGCCTCCCAAAGTGCTGGGATTACAGGCGTGAGCCACCGTGCCCAGCAACTGTTCTTTTTTAATGGTTACATACAAGTCTGTTGAATCAGTGCCATAACTTATTTAACAATCCCATATGGACAGATGTTTAGTTTGTTTATAGTGTTTTGATGTTACCAAATTTTTGGCAATAAACATTCTCATATAGCTATCTTTGCATATCTGTGGAATTTTTTTAATCTAGTTTTAGAAATGAAATTGTTGGGGCTAAGAGTAAAATATTACACAGTAATAACTATTACCGAAGAGTTGTACTAAATTAAATTACCACAAAAGTGTATAACAACCTGTTCCCCACACCCTAATACTGGGTGTTATAAATCTTTATCTTTGCCAGTCTGATGGGTAAAAAATGTTACTTTGTTTCACTTTGATTTTTATTAGCAAGTTTGAGCATCTTGTCAAGTTTTACTGGTTCTCTGTAATTATTTTTACATCAACTGCCTATTAATGTCCCTTACCAATTTTTTTTTTTCTTTGAGTCTCTCTGTCGCCCAGGCTAGAGTGCAGTGGGCGATCTTGGCTCACTGCAACCTCCGCCTCCTGGGTTCAAGCGATTCTCCTGCCTCAGCCTCCCGAGTAGCTGGGATTACAGGCGCGTGCCACCGCACCCGGCTAATTTTTGTATTTTCAGTAGACGGGGTTTCACCATGTTGGCCAAGCTGGTCTCGAACTCTTCACCTCAAATGATCCACCCACCTCGGCCTCCCAAAGTGCTGGGATTACAGGCGTGAGCCACTGCGCCCAGCCAATTTTTAGAGTTATTTTGTCTTTTCCTTAGTGATTTATGTGAGCCTTCTTTTATCCTTTCTTATATGTTGCAAGTAATTTTGTTCCTAAGTTTGTGCTTTAACGTTGATTTCAGGGATGACATATTCTAACAAATAAGGGTTTTGCTCTGTATTTCTGGGGTTATAAAACTTGTCCTACAGGCCAGGCATGTTGGCTCATGCCTGTAATCCCAGCACCTTGGGGAGGCCAAGGCAGGAGGATTGCTTGAGGCCAGGAGTTTCAGACCAGCCTGGGCAACAAGGCAAGACGCTGTCTCTACAAAAAACACAAAATTAGCCAGGCATGATGTTTCACACCTGTGGTCCCAGCTACTCAGGAGGCTGAAGTTGGAGGACCGCTTGAGCCCAGGGCTTCAACGCTGCTGTGAGCTATGATCGTACCACTGTACTCCAGCCTAAGTGACAGAATGAGACCCTGTCTCAAATAAATAAATGTTTAAAAAACAAAATCCGGCCAGGTGTGATGGCTCACACCTATAATCCCAGCACTTTGGGAGGCCAAGGCGGGTGGATCATGAGGTCAGGAGATCGAGACCACCCTAGCCAACATGGTGAAACTCCATCTCTACTAAAAATACAAAAACTTGCCGGGCATGGTGGCAGGCGCCTGCAGTCCCAGCTACTCAGGAGGCTGAGGCAGGAGAATCGCTTGAACCCGGGAGGCGGAGGTTGCAGTGAGCCGAGATCGTGCCACTGCACTCTAGTCTGGGTGACACAGTGAGACTCTGTCTCCCAAAAAAAAAAAAAAAAAAAAAAACCACCCAGGTGCAGTGGCCCACATTTGTAATCCCACCACGTTGGGAGGCCGACACGGGCAGATCACAAGGTCAAGAGATCGAGACCATCCTGGCCAACATGGTGAGACCCTGTCTCTATTAAAAATACAAAAATTAGCTGGGAGCAGTGGTGCAAACCTGTAGTCCCAGATACTCGGGAGGCTGAGGCAGGAGAATCACTTGATCCCGGGAGGCAGAGGTTGCAGTGATCCGAGATCGTGCCATTGCACTCCAGCCTGGCGACAGGGCGAGACTCCATCTCAAAAAAACAAAAAAAATCCTACAGAGATCCTTATTCAGAGAATTGTTAGGGATCTTAGTACTGATCTGTGCAGGATACACTGCCTGCCCTGACATGGAGTTACAACTGAACCTATTCCCCTAGGAATACTAGTGAGAAGAACCAGGCACTCTTCTTGCAGTTAGGCAGCTGGGAACGAATCATCTAATATCCCATTCTATTGCCCGTCTCTAGCCTTACAGAGCAACAAACAGGTAAATCATAACCCAATGTATGAAGCAGCAACTTGAAACTTCAGAGAGGGAGTAATGGGATATACACATCCAGTCTCTAATAGTCAACCTAGGTTATGTACTTTTCTTGTTAATCAAGTTACAGATACCAGCTTGTCTCATAAAGAGTGGAAATATTCTCTGGACAACACTCACCAAAAAACAGGCGAATTACTTCAATTCCAAGATAAAGGAGGAGCATCACCACATCCAGTACTAGGTTAGCTGTTGGATATGGTAGCAGGACACCTGCCAATACAAAAGCCAGAGTTTGCAAACAGCATTTAACAGAACCCACAAGAACTGCCACACACTTGAGAAAAAAGAGGACATCAGTCTCAGCTTTCCATGAACTAGTTAGTGAGATGTGGGCATTATTACAGCTGCAGGATACATAAACTCACAATGCGACTCAGGCTCAGTATTATGGCGTTTTACTCCTAACTCCAAAAGTCTCTGGGGACTCCACTGTCCAAAATGACTGGATGTACATGGGTACACAAGTCACTCTTAGAATATTTCTAAGAGTCACCAATGGGCTTATGGTGGAGCTCAGCAAAGAGCAGTGATGTCGGCAGAGTCAGAATGGAGAAGCCCACATTTCCCAAACTCAAGAAATTCTTGCTGAGGGGCTGCCTATGGAATCATACTCAAGCCATCTGATGAGGAGGCCTGCCTTGCAGCGACAAAGAACTGCAGGGGGCAGAAAAGAGCGGAAAATAAGAAGGTTCTTGGTAGGAGTTGGATCTGAGCTGAAGTGGGGAAGGGATGCTGTCGTCAAGCCCCAAGCCTTCCTTACCTTTATACAGAAATATGAAAAGTTCCAGCAGGAAATAGGTAGCATTATACCACCCGTTCAGAAAGAACAGGATTTCCAGCGGGGTGGAGGATAACCGTTTACCTGAAAAAGGAGCACAGAGAAGTGGGATGGGCCAGAAGGCAGCTCCCTCTCTGCTCGTATGGGTTGGTGTCTAACTTTGGGGAAACTAGACGCCGCAACTAATGGGACCGGCCACTCAGGGCCACTTCTGGTTGCTGATAATGAGGGGGCGAGGGTACGGGGGTGGGTGTGGAGGGGGCTTCCCTGGTTTCCCAGAAATCACCGTGAAACTCGACTCTTTGGCTTCAGGAATAAAAGTCAAGAGGTAACTCGCAGCTGACAGACATCTCAAATATCTCACCCTGTCACTATTTGGGAGGGGAAGTTGGGGCGCGGAGACCAACAGATTCGCACCTGAGCCAGCCTAGAAGCGGCCCAGCTAAGGATCTGGTTTATTTGAGCCGCGCATCTTGAGACCTTCAGGCACCCAGGGTGGGCGGGACCGCGGAAGCCGGCTTTGGACCAGGGAGGCGAGGCGTCCCTAACGCTAGAGAATGGAGGGTTTAGGTCAAGCTCTGGGACAGAGGTGGGAGGGAGGGGCCGAAGGGAAAGGGACCAGCGACTCACACACCTCCGGAATCTCACCTCGCGGCGCCATCTTCAGTCCCCGTGGCAGCATAACGCTGCCACAGCGGCTCCCGGAGCAGCGCTGCGCTGCCGGAAACAGGGACGGAGAGGTCTGAGTTTCCGGTCCCTCTGCCCGCCCGCGGCACTCTGTGGTCATCCGGAGCGGGACGAGCTCGTGCCTGGCAGCGAATTGCCCTCGCTCGGATGTCCCCTCTCCAGACCTAAGGGATAACAGTGACCGCCCACGACGCCATCGTCTGCAGGACCTCGGGGGTGTGGGGGAGGACCCTGGAGGCTCTCGGGCTACCGGGCGTTGGGCGGAAGTGGCCAGTTGTGATAGTGTTACCAGGAGATTGGCAAGTAGGTCCTACTCCCACGATTCCCTTTTTTCAACAGAAGACAAAAAACGGTGTGAGAGACGGATCTTTGCAAATGCGGAGTGGAGTTAGCATTGTTCTTTTCTGCGGCCGATTTACCTACCAGGTAGACACGAGGGAAATACAGCGTGCTTTCAGGAACACACATAAATAAAATGAAACGAGTCACCACGTGATCCATAAAGTGGTGCAGTGGGAGCTGACAGAGTGCTCCCAGGTGGAAATCTAAGTTAGTTTCCCAGAGACGGCCTGTGAGCTGGGCTTCAAAACCTGCCTGATTCGCATTTGCAGCAGTAAAAGCGGGTTGCTGGCCAGGCTTAGTGGCTTATGCCTGTAATCCCAGCACTTCGGGAGGCCAAGGCGATGGATCACCTGAGGTCGGGAGTTGGAAACCAGCCTGGCCAACATGGCAAAACCCCGTCTCTACTAAAAATACAAAAATTAGACGGGCGTAGTGGCGCGCGCCAGTAGTTCCAGCTACTTGGGAGGCTGAGGTAGGAGAATCGTTCGAACCCAGGAGGCGGAGGTTGCAGTGAGCCGAGATCGCGCCACCGCACTCCAGCCTGGGCGACAGTGAGACTCTTGTCTCAAAAAAAAAAAAAAAAAAAAAAAAAAAGCGTGTTGCTGCAGGCAGGGGAGTGCAAAAAGAAGGGTTCTGAGAGGACTCAGGTTGACTTGACTTGGCTGTTAGCCCGTTGTCAATCAGGGTAAAGCAGGAAACAGACGGCACCAGGTAGCCTGGGGAAGGTGACTAAGCTTTATTTTATTTATTTCATTTTATTTTTGCGACGAAGTTTTGCACTTGTCATCCAGGCTGGAGTGCAATGGCGCTATCTCTGGTCACTGCAACCTCCACCTCCTGGGTTCAAGCGATTCTCCAGTCTCAGCCTCCCAACTAGCTGGGATTACAGGTGCCCCCCACCACACCCGGCTAATTTTTTTTTTATTTTTAGTAGAGACGAGGTTTCACCATGTTGGCCAGTCTGGTCTGGAACTCCTGACCTCAGGTGACCCGCCCTCTCAGCCTCCCAAAGTGCTGGGATTACAGGCGTGATCACTGCCCCCGGCCAAGAGTGACTACTAAGCTTTAAGCAAAGTGCTGTACCCTTGGCTAATTGGGATGGGGTGGGGCGGTAATTGTTACTTCTAGGCTTAAAAGGAAAGGGCCTGAAACAATTCCCTGAAGCTGGAGAGAGTAGTATGTGCATAGAAGGCCTCCCACTAGGAACCCCCACACTCTAGAAGGCCAGTGGATAAATAGCAGGGACCTCCATTTCCCTTCTCCCGTCTCTGATCTCTGCTTGTGTCTCTCGCTGGTACGACTTAACTGCAAGCTGGAGGGCAAGGAAGCCCTTTAGGGTAAGTAGGAAAGCGCAGAGCACAGAGGTTAAGGTGGAAAGGGATCCAGATCCTGCTTCCCCATCTTTGCTGCCTACAAGACAAGAGACATTAGACAAGTTCCTGCTCTGAACCTCATATGGAAAGAAAGTGGGCCAGCTGTACCAGGCATGGTGGCTCACACCTGTAATCCCAGCACTTTGGGAGGCTGAGGTGGGTGGATCACTTGAGGTCAGGAATTCAAGACCAGCCTGACCAACATGGTGAAACCCCTTCTCTACTAAAAATACAAAATTAGCCAGGCATGCTGGCACATGCCTCTAATCCCAGCTACTTGGGGGGCTGAGGCATAAGAATCACTTGAACCTGGGAGGCGGAGGTTGCAGTGAGCTGAGACCAAGCCATTGCACTCCAGCCTGGGCAACAAGAGTGAAACCATGTCTTAAAAGAAAAAGAAAGAAAGTGGGCCAGCTGCTTGTTTTTGTAAATAAAAGTTCTTTGGAGAACATCATCATGGTAACTTACTTACATGTTATTATATATTGCAGCTTTCATGCTATTATGGCAATGTTAAGTAGTTGCAACAGAGACCACATGGCCCACAGCCTTAAATACCATCCGACCCTTTAAGAAAAATTTTGCTAATCTATGTCAGAGTATGCCACAACTTCATAGACGCCAAAAGCTGACAGGCCAAATTACTGATGGCAAACAGCAGAAACATCAGCATGGCAACCTGGGCCCCCTGCTCCCAAGTCCTATGAGTGACACAATGACCCCAGATGGTGCTGCACTCAAGGAGTTATGCCACAGCTTGGCGGAGCCCAGAGCCAAAGGCTCAGTACCTTTTTTAGCAAGCAGCAAATAAAGCCAGGCCCCTTCCACTGGGAAGGGAGAAATTACACTGTCATCACACTATAGTCACTTTGGTCTACTTAATTGCTTGTGTTCAGTATCAGGAGACAGACTTTCTGGTTTGACATGGTAAGAACATGCAGGGATGCTTAGGACCCATGCAAGACTGTCCCAACAGCCAGTGCCCTTGCTAAATTGATTATTTCTAGGAGGCTTGTTATGTACATGATCACATCATCAGTAAATAAAGACATTTTTACTTCTTCCTTCTCAATCTCTATACCTTCAATTTCTTTTTCTTGCCTTATTGCACTGGCCAGGACTGCCAGTGTAATGTTGACTGTAAGTGGTGATGATGGATAGTCATGTCTTGTTCCTAACCTCAGGGGAAGCGTTCAATATCTCACCACCATTAATATGGTGGCTAGATGTTTTTTGTAGATACTCTTTATCAGATTAAGAAAGTCCTTATTATCCTAGTTTGCTAAAAGGCTTATGGTATATTTTATTAAATGTGTTCTCTTAATGTGTTGAGAGGACTATATGATTTTTCTCCTTTATTCTGCTAATATGAATTACATTGATTTTCAGAGGTATGAGCAACCATGTCATCCTGGAAAAAATAAAAAACCCATTTGCTTATGATACTGTACAGAAAAAAACTTAACATAGCAGACCTGAGGCTGCTGTCTTTGGAGAGGCCCAACTGTAAGGTTGACCCTTGCCTGGTGTAAGGGAACTTGGCTTTTGGGAATGTTCCCACCAGTTTAAAGTGGCTCACAGTGCCCAAATTGTACAAACAATGTGGCTTATGCTAAATACCTGTTCTCCTTCTCAGAGTCTGGAGTTTTGAAACATGTTAGGCAGAGGGTGCCTTCATGATCAGCTCCCAATAAAAACCTTGGGGGCTGGGTCCAGTGGCTCATGCCTGAAATCCCAGCACTTTGAGAAGCTGAGACAGGAGGATCAATAGAGCTCAGGAGTTCAAGACCAGCCTAGACAACACAGTGAGACCCTGTCTCTACCCAAACAAAAAAATTTAGCCAGGCATGGTGCACACCTGTAGTCCCAGTTACTTTGGAGGCTGAGGCAGGAAGATTGCTTGAGCCCAAGAGGTAGAGGGAAGAGGCTGCAGTGAACCATAACTGTCTAAAAAAAAAATAAAAAAATAAAACTTGGACCCTGAGTCTCAAGTGAGCTTTCCTGGTAGACAACATTGTACATATGTTATCAGAATTTGTTGCTGGAGGAATGATGAATGTCTTGTGTGATTCCCCCTGGGAGAGGCCTCTTGGAAGCGTGCTGCTGGTTTCTCCTTGACTGCACCTCATGTATCTTTTTCCTTTGTTGACCTTGCTTTGTATTTCACTGTAATAGATCAGAGGCATGAATACACCTATATGCTGGGTCCCATAAGTCCTTATAGCAAATCATGCAACCTGGGTTTGATCTTGGAGACCCCTGACACAGATATGTTATCCTTTTTATATGTCACTGGATTTCATTTGCTAATTTTGTTCAGGTTTTACATATGTTCATGAGAGAGATCGGTCTGTAATTTAACTTTGTCAAGGATCTTGTCAAGGGTGGGTATCAAGGTTAAGGTGGTTTCATCAAATAAAGCGAGAGGTGTTTCTTCTTTTTCTATTCTCTGGAAGAGATACTGTAAGCTAGGTAATATTTCTTCTTCAAATATTTGAAAGAATACACTGATGAAGCCATCTAAACCTAAAATTTTTTTTGGAAGGGGGGAAAGTTTAAAATAATGAAATCCCTGTACTATATATAAGAACATTCAGATATTCTACTTCTCAAGTAAGGTTTGGGTGAATTTGTATTTGCGTAAACCTTGAGTAAGTTTTGGGTAAATCATTTTGTATACATTTCCAGATGTATTGGCGTGAAGGTTTTCATAACATTCCTCAATTCTTTTTTTTTCTGTATTATAAGTCAGCAGTCAGGCTGGGCACAGTGGCTCATACCTGTAATCCCAGCACTTTGGGAGGCCAAGGCAGGCAGATCACTTGAGGTCAGGAGTTCCAGACAGCTTGGCCAACATGGTGAAACCCCATTTGTGCTAAAAATACAAAAAAATTAGCCAGGTGTGGTGGCGCATGCCTGTAGTCCCAGCTACTTGGGAGGCTGTGGCAGGAGAATCGCTTGAACCCAGGAGGTGGAGGTTGCAGTGAGCCAAGATCATGCCACTGCACTCCAGCCTGGCAACAGAGCGAGACTCTGTCTAAAAAATAATAATAACTAATTAATTTTTAAAAATTAAAAAAGTCACCAGGCAACCCTTAAATATTACTTAATGGATGTAAGAACTGCAGTGATGTCCCTTTTCTTTCATAATTTTTTCTTCAGTAGTTTTGATAGGTGTTTATCAATTTTATTAACGTTTTATTTTTTTATTTTTATTTTTTATGAGACAGGGTCTCACTCTATCGCCCAGGCTGCAGTGCAGTGGCACAGTCTTGGCTCACTGCAACCTCTGCCTCCCGGGCTCAAGCAATTCTCATGCCTCAGCCTCCTAAGTAGCTGGGACTACAGGCATGCACCACCACACCTGGCTAATTTTTTTTTTGTTTTTTTTTTTTTTGTTTTTTTTGAGACGGAGTCTTGCTCTGTCGCCCAGGCTGGAATGCAGTTGGTGCAATCTCGGCTCACTGCAAGCTCCGCCTCCCAGGTTCACGCTATTCTTCTGCCTCAGCCTCCCGAGTAGGTGGGACTACAGGTGCCCGCCACCACACCCAGCCAATTTTTTTTGCATTTGTAGTAGAGACGGGGTTTCACCGTGTTAGCCAGGATGGTCTCGATCTCCTGACCTCATGATCCGCCCGCCTCGGCCTCCCAAAGTGCTGGGATTACAGGCGTGAGCCACTGCTCCTGGCCTTTTTTTTGTATTTTTAGTAGAGATGGGGCTTTGTCATGTTGCCCAGGCTGGTCTTGAACTGGTGAGCTCAGGCAGTCCACCTGCCTCGACCTCCCAAAGTGCTAGGATTACAAGCATGAGCCACCATGCCTGGTTTATTATTATTATTATTTTTTATCTTTTATTTTTTTGAGACGGAGTCTTGCTCTGTCACCCAGGCTAGAGTGTAGTGGTGTGATCTTGGCTCACTGCAACCTCCGCCTCCCGGGTTCAAGCAATTCTCCTGCTTCAGCCTCCCGAGTAGCTAGGATTACAGGCGCCCGCCACTGCACCCGGCTAATTTTTGTATTTTTAGTAGAGATGGAGTTTCACCATGTTGGCCAGGCTGGTCTCGAACTCCTGACCTCGTGATCCACTCGCCTCGGCCTCCCAAAGTGCTAGGATTGCAGGTGTGAGCCACCGTGCCCAGCCTTATTAATTTTTTTAAAAACAGCTTTTGACTGTCTTTTTCTTCATTGTATATTTGTTTTCTATTTTACAAATTTCTGCTCTTTATAATTTCCTTCTTCTTACTTTCTTTTTTTTTTTTTTTTTGAGACGGAGTCTCGCTCTGTCACCCAGGCTGGAGTGCAGTGGCGCAATCTCGGCTTACTGCAAGCTCTGCCTCCTGGGTTCACGCCATTCTCCTGCCTCAGCCTCTCCGAGTAGCTGGGACTACAGGCGCCCACCACCACGCCCGGCTAATTTTTTGTATTTTTAGTAGAGACGGGGTTTCACCGTGGTCTCGATCTCCTGACCTCGTGATCCGCCTGCCTCGGCCTCCCAAAGTGCTGGGATTACAAGCGTGAGCCACCGCGCCCGGCCTCTTCTTACTTTCTTTAGGTTTTTTGTTTTGTTTTGTTTTTGTTTTTTGAGATAGAGTCTGACTCTGTTGCCCAGGCTGGAGTGCAGTGGTGCAATCTCAGCTCACTGCAGCCTCCACCTCCTGGGTTCAAAGGAATTCTCCTGTCTTAGCCTCCCAAGTAGCTGAGATTGCAGGCGTGTGCCACCACACCCAGATAATTTTTGTATTTTTAGTGGAGATGAGGTTTCACCATGTTGCCCAGGCTGGTCTCGAATTCCTGACCTCAAGTGATCTACCCGCCTCAGCCTCCCAAAGTACTGGGATTACAGGCATGAGCCACTGCGCCCAGCCGGGTTCAAAGTGTTTTCTAATTTCCCTTATGATTTCTTCTTTGACCCATGGGCTATTTATAAGTGTATTTTATTTTATTTATTATTTTATTTTATTTTATTTTATTTATTTTATTTTAAGACAGAGTCTCTGTTGCCCACACTGCGGTGCAATGGTGCGATCTCAGCTCACTGCCACCTCTGCCTTGCAGGCTCAAGCTATTCTCATGCATCAGCCTCCTGAGTAACTGGAGCTACAGGTGCATGCCACCACACCCGGCTAATTTTTGTATTTTTAGTAGAGATGGGGTTTTGCCATGCTGCCCAAGCTGGTCTGGAATTCCTGAGCTCAAGTGACATGGTACAGGCGTGAGCCACCGCGCCCGGCCTTATTTAATTTCTGAATATTTAGTGGTTTCCTAGTATGGCAGTTATCAGCTCCAGATTCACTCTCAGTACCTGTTCAGTTCCATGATAACCGGATCGACGCTAAGCATTTATCCCTTACAGTGAGTACAGTGTTAAGCTTTGTCAGCAGAGGGCACTAGAGGGCTATTGCAGAAACAAAGAGGCTCTCCTGGGTTCCAGTGTGCAGCCTTCGGATTTTTCTAAGGAAACCATGGATGTCAACTATGACCGTGATTAGTTACAAAAATGATCAGTTACAAAAATGAGGACTGTAGCAGCGATGCATATTCTTCTTTGCTTCTTACATGCATGTGTTTATTTGTATGTACTGACCATGTCTGTTTTTTTGCCTCCCTTTGTTATTTTATGTGCAAATTGTTGGAGGTCAACTTTACAATCTAGTTTTTAGGTAATAGACTGTTTAATGGGATCATGACAAACTTGTGGAGTAATCTAGCCAGCTATGGATACAGCGACTGTTTGGACTGTGTGTCTTATCATTTGGGGGAAGGCTGAGAACTTCACTTTTAGAGAGGAGATATCTTGTTAGTAGGAATGTAGCTACTAAGGGAGTTCAAAATTTGTGTAAAGAGTGCATATGGTAGTGGAGTAGCCGGAAGAATGGTTTCTGCCAGTTACCTATTTTTTGCCTCTCAGCTTCATTATTTACCCTTCAGTGTCTGTTAAACGATAATAACTGGACTTGAAGCATTTCTCCCTACGATGAGTACAGTGTTAGGCCTTGTCAGCAGAGGATGCTAGAAGGACATTGCAGGAAGGAAAGGGCTTGTCTTCTGGTTCCAGTGCACTCCAGCTAGGGGCCTTGCTCCATCCTCCATCAGCAGGGCACGCCTTGGGAGATCTGCTGGTGTTCCACTCCAGCTGCACACCCAAAGCCAGCACTCCCTTGGCAACTTTGCCGATCTGGTCTAGGCGCCGTGACCAACTTGCTGTGGACTCCCTGTCATGGTTGCCGCTTACTCCAGGCCTTCCACCTGGGGCAGCTCCCTAACTCTGTGCACCTGCCCCCTAGTCTTGGCTTACCTATGCCATGGATGGTTTTCCCCAAAGCCCTCCAGGCACGGACAACGTGCGGTCAAGGCTATGCCCCAACTTCCTCTGTGCATCTGCTCACCAATCTGAGTTCTTGTGCATCCCAGAGGGTTGATTCCCATCCTCCATACCCTGTGTGGACACTGTGCACTCCAAGCACATGGGGCACTCCAGCTCTTTTGATGCATCTGTCTGACAGCCGGGGCTCACCTGCGACCTGGAATGTTGTTTCCTAGGGGCCTCCCAATGCGGGTGCTATGTGCTCTGGGCAGGTGGTGTCCCCATGTGCTCTGAGCACCTGCCTACCAGCCTTAGCTTGCTTTTGGCCCAGAGGGTTGTTTCTTGCCTGACAACTGTGAACCAGCTCTGACCTGAGCTAATCAGTGAACTTCACCACCACCCAGTGAGTGGCATGCAGTGAAGTCTGAACCCCTGCCTTGTGAGTGGGGACCCTACTGAGTTTGCCCTTCCTTGGGTACTTTCCTCTGTACTTCCTTATAATTCCTCTCTTATTATAGTTTAATACTTTTTTACTTTTTCTATTTTTTTTTTAATTTTTTTGAGACAGGGTCTTGCTCTGTTGCCCAGGGCTGGAGTGCAGTGCTGCAGTCATAGCTCACTGCAGCCTCGACCTCCTGGGCTCAAGCAATCCTCCTGCCTCAGCCTCCCAAGTAGCTAGGACTACAGGCACATGTCATCATGCCTAGCTAATTTTTTCTTTTTAATAGAGACAAGGTCTTGCTATATTGTCCAGCCTGGTCTCAAACTCCTGGTCTCAAGTGATCCTCCTGCTTCAGCCTCCCTAAGTGCTGGGATCGGCTGGGCATAGTGACTCACTCCTGTAATCCCAGCATTTTGGGAGGCCAAGGCAGGCGGATCAGTTGAGGTCAGGAGTTCGAGATCATTCTGGCCAACATGGTGAAACCCCGTCTCTACTAGAAATACAAAAATTAGACAGGAGTGGTGGCACATGCCTGTAATCCCAGCACTTTGGGAGGCCGAAGTGGGATGATTGCTTGAGGCCAGGAGTTTGAGATCAGCCTGGTCAACACAGTGAGATCTTTATCTTACTAAAAAGAAAAAATAGAAAAAAATTAAAAATAATCTTTATGTTTAACTAAATATTATCCTATCTTCTTCTTCTTTTTTTTTTTTTTTGAGATGGAGTCTCACTCTGTCGCCCAGGTTGGAGTACAGTGGCGAGGTTTCGGCTGACTGCAACCTCCACCTCCCGTGATCAAGCAATTTTCCTGCCTCAGCCTCCCGAGTAGCTGGGATTACAGGCATGTGCCACCACACCCAGCTAATTTTTGTATTTTTAGTAGAGATAGGGTTTCTCCATGTTGGCCAGGCTGGTCTCCAACTCCTGACCTCAGGGGATCCACTTCGGCCTCCCAAAGTGCTGGAATTACAGGTATGAGCCACCGTGCCTGGCCTATCTTTTGTTTGTTTGTTTGTTTTGAGATAAAGTTCAGGCTGGAGTGCAGTGGTGTGATCTCGACTCACTGCAACTTCTGCTTCCTGGGTTCAAGTGATTCTCCCTCTGCAGCCTCCCGAGTAGCTGGGATTACAGGCATGGGCCACCACGCCTGGTTAATTTTTGTGTGTGTTTTTAGTAGAGACAGGGTTTTGCCATGTTGGTCAGGCTGGTCTCGAACTCCTGACCTCAAGTGATTCACCTGCCTTGGCCTACCAACATGCTAGGATTACAGGTGTGAGCCACTGTGCCCCGCCTTAATGTTTTTTATAGTGCAGCACTAATTCTCTTAGTTTTCTTTTATTTGAAAATGTTTTTATTTCAGCTTCTTTTTTTTTTAATTTTTATTTTTTTGAGATGGAGTCTCGCTCTGTCGCCCAGGCTGGAGTGCAGTGGCGCAATCTTGGCTCACTGCAAGCTCTGCCTCCCGGGTTCACGCCATTCTCCTGCCTCAGCCTCTCTGAGTAGCTGGGACTACAGGCGCCCACCACCACGCCCGGCTAATTTTTTGTATTTTTAGTAGAGACGGGGTTTCACCATGGTCTCGATCTCCTGACCTTGTGATCCACCCGCCTCGGCCTCCCCAAGTGTTGGGATTACAAGCGTGAGCCACTGCGCCCGGCCTCTTTTTTTTTTAATTTTTAAATTTTGTTTTATTTTTAGTAGAGATGGGGTTTCACCATATTGGCCAATGTGATCCTGAACTCCTGACCTCAGGTGATTCACCCACCTCGGCCTCCCAAAGTGCTGGGATTACAGGCATGAGCCATGTCACCCAGCCCGAAGTTGCCTGTCTTTTAATTTACTGAGATAATATGTTCTGTTCTCTTTCCTTCCTTCCTTCCTTCCTTCCTTCCTTCCTTCCTTCCTTCCTTCCTTCCTTCCTTTTCTTTCCTTCCTTCCTTTCTTTCTTTCTCTTTTCTTTTCTTTCTTTTTTTTTTTTTGGATGGAGTCTCACTCTATTGCCCAGGCTGGAGTGCAGTGGTACCATCTCAGCTTACTACAACCTCTGCCTCCTGGGTTCAAGCAATTCTCCCGCCTCAGGCTCCCGAGTAGCTGAGACTATAGGCACATGCCACCACGCTCAGCTAAGTTTTGTATTTTTAGTAGAGACGGGGTTTCACCATATTGTTCAGGCTGATCTTGAACTCCTGATCTCAGCTGATCCGCCCACCTCAGTCTCCCAAAGTGCTGGAATTACAGGTGTGAGCCACTGTGCCCAGCCTTGAGATAATATTTTCACTGATGCTTTCATATCCTTGTTTGTTAATTCCGATATCTGGACCATCTCGTTGGTGGCAGTTGTAAATGTTGGAGACTCTGGTTTCAGTTACTTTTCCCCAAAGAGTGATGTTTTTTAATTTTATCAGGCGGTTAGCTCAGTTACATATATACTACAGTCACCCTTATTGAGTTGGCAGCTCCAATCTTCAGTTTAGATCTTTTTTATTTTATTTTATTTTTAGAGATTGGGGGGGTGGTTCCTCGCTATGTTGCCTACACTGGTCTTGAACTCTTGGCTTCAGCCTCCTGAGTAGCTGGGATTATAGGCACAAGACACCACACCTGGCCACTTTAGATCTTCTGTCTTTAACTGAGCTGCGTGGAGTCTGAGTTGCCTGTGTGGGGTTCAGAGCTTGGGCAGAGGTGTGGGCAGACAGAATGTGGAGATTTCCCTCTCTGGCTCTTTCCCTTCTAAGATTCCCATCTTCCTCTCTAGTGGTTTCAGCTGCACAGACGCAGGACCCTGTTTCAGTATTGAGAAAGAGGCCGGGCACAGTGGCTCATGCCTGTAATCCTGGCACTTTGGGAGGCTGAGGCGGGCAGATCACGAGCTCAGGAGTTCGAGACCAGCCTGGTCAACATGGTGAAACCCCGTCTCTACTAAAAATACAAAAAAATTAGCTGGGCGTGGTGGCAGGCGCCTGTAATCCCAGCTATTCGGGAGGCTGAGGCAGGAGAATTGCATGAACCCGGGAGGTGGAGGTTTCAGTGAGCCAAGATCGTGCCACTGCACTCCAGCCTGCGTGACAGAATGAGACTCTGTCTAAAAAAAAAAAAAAAAATTAAGAAGGAAAATAATCTTTTATCTGAGGAATATGGGTCTCTTTAAATTGTCAGGCTCGGCCGGGCACAGTGGCTCACGCCTGTAATCCCAGGACTTTGGGAGGCCGAGGCGGGCGGATCACAAGGTCAGGAGATCGAGACCATCCTGGCTAACAAGGTGAAACCCCCGTCTCCACTAAAAAATACAAAAAAATTAGCCGGGCATGGCGCCGGTAGTCGCAGCTACTCGGGAGGCTGAAGCAGGAGAGTGGCGTGAACCCGGGAGGTGGAGCTTGCAGTGAGCCGAGATCGCACCACTGCACTCCAGCCTGTGGGACAGAGAAAGACTCCATCTAAAAAAAATAAACAAATAAATTGTCAGGCTCACAAAGACATTTAAAAACATAGCCACGGTCACGTCTCATTCCCTCTTGAGAAAAATAATTACCTCTTGAAGCCACTTGCTATGTGGACTCTAGACTAACTGACACCAAGGAGCCATAAAATACCATAAACCTTATAGTTCAACAAGGTATAGCCAATCACGAATGAATGTTCCTTCTGTAAATCAATAATTCCTGACAAACAATTTTATAACCACCTCCTCTCTTAATTAGCTTTGTTTAATTTTCTTTTTTCTTTTGAGATAAGGTCTTGCTCTGCCGCCTAGGCTGGGGTACAGTGGTGCAATCACAGCTCGCTGCAGCCTCAACCTCCTGAACACAAGCAATCCTCCCACCTCAGCCTCCCGAGTAGTTGGGACTACAAATGCACACCACCACACCCAGCTAATTTTTTAAATGTTTATGTAGAGATGGGAGTTTTCCTGTGTTGCCCAGGCTGGTCTCGAACTCCCAGATTCAAGTGATCCACCCTCCTCAGTCTCCCAAAGTGCTGGGATTACAGGCATGAGCCACTGCATCTGGCCAGAACCTTTGCTCTTGAATACACTCTCTTTAAAATATATTCTGACCCTTTTGATTATTTTAAGTTAATGATATTTTGTCTATTTCTTCCATATTTTCCTTTTTTTTTTTTGAAAGGGAGTTTCACTCTTCACTCTTGTTGCCCAGACTGGAGTGCAGTGGCATGATCTCGGCTCACTGCAACCTCCGCCTCCTGGGTTCAACAGATTCTCCTGCCTCAGCCTCCCAAGTAGCTGGGATTACAGGCATGTGCCACCATGCCTGGCTAATTTTTTTTTTCCTCTATTGTTGACTCCTTGTCTTCCTTTTTAAACAGTTAGATCACCTGTTTCTATTTCCTAGTTGTCTTCTTGTTTTATTGATATGGCCCTACCTTTTAGCAAGCTAGTAATTTTTATTAGACCTAGAAATTGTGATAAAAACTTACAGATGTTTTTTCTTCCACCCTTTCCTTGCTAGGCAGATAGAATGAGTGCTGATCACTTTAACCCCATCAGGGACTTTATGGTTTGAGGCTGCACTACAATTTTTTTTTTTTCTTGAGATGGAGTCTCGCTTGGTCGTCCAGGCTGGAGTGCAGTGGTGCGATCTCGGCTCACTGCAACCTCTGCCTCCCGGGTTCAAGCGATTCTCCTGCCTCAGCCTCCTGAGTAGCTGGGACTACAGGCGTGTGCCACCACACCCAGCTAATTTTTTGTATTTTTAGTAGAGATGGGGTTTCACCATGTTAGCCAGGATGGTCTCGATCTCCTGACCTTGTGATCCGCCCGCCTCAGCCTCCCAAAGTGCTGGGATTACAGGCATGAACCACCGCGCCGAGCCTGCATTACAATTTTGACAAATTTCAGTCCACCTGTTTCATCCTGTTTCCAGTAAGGAGCCCTCCTGAGCATTCATATGAAAGCCCTGTGTGTTTGCCAATCCCTTTGCCCAGGTGGATCCTAAATTCTAATCTTCATCGCTATCAGTCAGAAATTCTACTCTGCTTCTCAGAGGTTTGGTGCTTATTTTTTTTATTATTATTATTTATTTTGAGACGGAGTCTCACTCTGTCACCCAGGCTGGAGTGTGGTGGCATGGTCACCGCAACTTCCACCTCCTGGGTCGAAGTGATTCTCCTGCCTCGGCCTCCCGAGTAGCGGGATTACAGACACGCGCCACCAGGCCCGGCTAATTTTTGCATTTTTAGTGGAGACAGGGGCTCACTGTGTTGGCCAGGCTGGTCTCGAACTGCTAGCCTCAGATGATCCGCCCACTCAGTCTCACCAAAGTGCTGGGATTACAGGCATGAGCCACCGTGCCTCGCCAGAGGCTTAGATTTTTATAGCCTCTAGTTCTACACAGCTTCAGAATTTGGTAAATATCTTAAGGAAAAAATCTGTTATGTTTTAAAGGCTCTTTGACTCCCCAATTTTCTTCCTCCCGTGTTATGAGATGACTCAGCTCAGCTGGCTTTTCTGCAACCTTGTCTGGGCAATGCTTGGATTCTTAGCCTCTTGCTCAGTCGTACAATCAGTAAATGCCCCAGGGAGAATTCTGTTGCAATTGTTAGCTGGCTTCTCTATGATTGTCCATACTCTAGAATTTTAGGTCTGCTGGTCCTTTTTGCTTCACCAGCTCTCTGAGAGTATTAAAAATATGATTTTTAAAAATTATTATTTAGGGTGGGTGTGGTGGCTCACACCTGTAATCCCAACACCCTGGGAAGCCGAGGCAGGCAGATCACCTGAGGGCAGGAGTTTGAGACCAGCCTTGCCAACATGGAGAAACCCCGTTTCTACTAAAAATGCAATATATATATATATAATATTATATATACATATATACACACACATACATATATATGTGTGTATATATATGTGTGTATATGTGTGTATATATATGTGTATATATATGTGTGTATATATGTATATGTGTATATATATATATATATATATATCTCACGGCACTGCACTCCAACCTGGGCAGCAAGAGTGAAATTCCATCTCAAAAAAAAAAAAAGAAAGCCTCAAACTGAAAATCATATATATATGACTTTTTGTGTGTGTGTGTATTTTATCTGACTTTTCTAGTTCCTGACTGGAGTGTTGGTCAGTTAGAAAATGGAAGTCTCTAAGCCCTTTCAAAGTGCTTTTTTCCACCAGGTGCAGTGGCTCATGCTTGTAATCCCAGCACTTTGGGAAGCCCAGGCAGGAGGATTGCTTTAGGTCAGAAGTTTGATACCAGCCTGGGCAACAGCAGGAAGGCCCCATCTCTACCCAAAAAAATTAAAATTAGCCAGGTATGATGGTACGTGTGGGTGTTTTCCCACACTGACAAATTATTCAACATCAGCTGGGTGTCCTACAATTCCATTCAATTCTGACACTACATGGAGTTAGCATCAGAGCCCACAGGTTAAGTAAGCCTCAGTCCCACAAGAATGCCCCCACTTCAAATGCTAATCGCAAGTCTGGCTCTCTGGTACTTCTGACCCACTGGCTATGAATCAGAGATTCCCACAACCCTCTCCTTGGGATCAGTAATTTGTTAGGATGGCTTATAGAACTCAGGAAAACAGTTTACTTACTAGATTGCTGGTTTATTTTAAAAGGAAAGAACTCTAGAATAGCCAGATGGAAGAGATGCATAGGGCGATGTATAGAAAAGAGCCAGGGAGCTTCCATGTCCTCCCTGGTGTAGACCAAAAGTAATATTCTAAGTCCCCCAACAGACTGAATGAACCCTCCTCTCGGCCAAGGGGATTCCAAACTAAACCTGAAAAACTAGTTCAGGTTGTGATTGGAAGGGATGTTTGTACATGCTTCATTATACTGCCCTCCCTTTGGAATTCAGGCACAACTGACCAGTGTGAAAGGAAAATAAATCTTGGATTGCCAAGTTAGTGTGAACCCAGAAAATTTGAGACAGGTCTCAGTTAATTTAGAAAGTGTATTTTGCCAGGTTGAGAACACATGCCTGTAACAACACAGCCTCAGGAGGTCCTGACAATATGTGCTCAAGGTGGTCAGAGCACAGTTTGGTTTTATACATTTTAGGGAGACATGAGACATCAATCAGTATGTGTAAGATGTACATTGGTTTGGTCCAGAAAGGTGGGACTACTCTAAGCAGGGGAGTGGACTTCCAGGTCATAGGTAGATAAGAGACAACCAATTACATTCTTTTGAGTTTCTGATTAGCCTTTCACTGAATGCACAATTTACATGCAAGAGGAGGGTAGAGGAATAGTCAGGTATGCCTTAGTCTGGCTCAGTGAAACAATATGGCGGAGCAACTCGAAGCAGGGAGGGGCTTACAGGTCATAGGTAAACTAGAGACAAATGGATGCATTCTTTTGACTTTCTCATGAGTCTCTCTAAAGGAGGCAATCAGATATGCATTTGTCTCAGTGAGCAGAGCAGTGACTTTGATTAGAATGGGAGGCAGGCTTGCCCTAAGCAGTTCCCAGCTTGACTTTTGCCTTTAGCTGAGTGATTTGGGGGCCCAAGATATTTTCCTTTCACATTTCCTCCCTTTTCTTTTTAAAAATCTTTTAAAGAAAGCATTTTAGAAAAAAATGAGTCTCTTGTCTCAGGTTTCATCTGATCTCTCATGGCTAGGATGGTTTATTTCTAGATGAGTAGGTCCTGAGTTATTAGGAAAACTCATTTTTAGAAGGTTGTGAAGTGTCATGTCCTATGAAGAGAAAATAGGGGGAGGAAGGGAGAACAACAACAAACAAAAGAACAATCCTGGAAAATTGCTATAAGCTACATTACTCTGAAGTCCATACATCAGTAGGCAGGTATGAAAGTGGCTTATGTATGTAAATAGGTTGCTGTTATTTTTCTTCTGAAGTTGTCTAGATTCAGTTTGCAGGGCTTTATGAAAGCACAGCTTAGTTTTCAGTGACTCCAAATTAGAAAAAAATGGAAAAAAGAAGAAAAAATGAAAACATTATTTTGAAGACTTGTAGCCAAGAAAAATTAGAATTCAGTCCAAACTAGAAAATAATAAAATTGAAAAACATTAGGCAAGACTAGAATCTAACAACAGGTGTGCCATAGTTTTTGAAATAATTTTTCTCTTTCCAGTTTTCCATTTTTTTTTTTGCGATGGAGTCTTGCTCTGTCATCCAGGCTGGAGTGCAGTGGCGTGATCTCAGTTCACTGCAACCTCTGCCTCCTGGGTTCAAGCGATTATCCCACCTCAGCCTCCTGAGTAGCTGGGATTACAGGCATGCACCACCACACCTGGCTATATTTTGTATTTTTAGTAGGGATGGGGTTTCACCATGTTGGCCAGGCTGGTGTTGAATTCCTGACCTCAGGTGATCCGCCTGCCTTGGCCTCTCAAAGTGCTAGGATTATAGGCATGAGCTACCACACCTGGCTGAATAATTATTTTTTACATAGGCTTTTAAATTGGCTTTGATGAAACTTTGTTCCATAGAAAGAATCTCAGATAAGACTTTTTTAAAGCCGAGCCCAGCCGTGGATTTGTGCCATCAAATACCTATGAATTGCATGATCCTCTCCTCTTGAGGTTCCAAGATAAACTTGGGACTCCTGGGCCTGTCAGAAAGTGACGTGCTTTACTTGCCACAGGTCAGAAACCTTGGACAGGGGCTGTGTGGACAAAGGTATGGGGCCAGTTTTTCCAAGGGGCTTTTATTGGCTCCATAAAGTCAAATTTGATTGCTTAAAGGAAAGTACACCATTCCAGTAAAAGTCTTGGTAAAATAACCAGTTTCTCCAATTGTGTCCTGTTACAAACGAAAACAGATTCTTACTGCACTTATGCAAATAACTGTATTGTCATAAGAATACTCACAGCAGGGCGAAATGGCTAATGCCTGTAATCCCAGCACTTTGGGAGGCTGAGGTGGGTGGATCGCCTGAGGTCAGGAGTTTGAGACCAGCCTGGCCAACATAGTGAAACACCATCTCTACTAAAAATACAAAAATTAGCCAGGCATGGTGGCGCATGCCTGTAGTCCCAGCTACTCGGGAGGCTGAGGCAGGAGAATGATTTGAACCTGGGAGGCAGAGGTTGTGGTGAGCTGAGATCACACCACTGCACTCCAGCATGGGCAAAAAGAGTGAAACTCCAACTCAAAAAAAAAAAAAAAAAAAAAAAAAAAAAAAAAAAAAAACACCTCACAAATAATCTCCAAATTCTGGAGAAATCAGAGAAAAACAAATATGCTCCAAATTTTGTTCATAGGAGTATACTCAATTGTTAAAGCTATAAATAGCTTAAAAGTTTTCTTGACTCTGAAAAACAAAACACGGGATCAGCAACGTTTTAAGTGTAAAGTTAAAAAGATCACTTCAGACACCTATTAGTTTAGTCCATGCAAATTAATTCCTGTTCTGCTTGATTTTCCTGAACATTTCAGTTCTCCATGAGTCATGAAAATTTTTCCTCTATTCTGATGTGACAATCTCTAAAGTTATCAGAAACCTGTATTCAGGGGCACCTATTAGTTAGTTAGTTTGTTTGTTTGTTTTTGAGATGGAGTCTAGCTCTGACAACCAGGCTGAAGTTCAGTGGCGCGATCTCAGCTCACTGCAGCCTCCGCCTCCCAGGTTCAAGCAATTCTCCTGCCTCAGCCTCCTGAGTAGCTGAGTAGCTGGGATTACAGGCACCTGACACCACACCCAGCTAATTTTTGTATTTTTAGTAGAGACGGGGTTTCACCTTGTTGGCCACGATGGTCTCAATCTCCTGACATCATGATCTGCCCACCTCGGCCTCCCAAAGTGCTGGAATTACAGGTGTGAGTCCCCACGCCTGGTCTAGAGTTTTATAGCTGATTATAAAACCACCTTCTAAAGAGGACCAAAGCAAAACAACAATTGTCCATGGATGACAAAATGTTTTAGGGCAGCTATAGTCAAAGAGAAAACTGACAAGGAAATTTGTTACCTCTGTGGCACATAATAATTTAACATAACAGTTATAATTATTACTGATAATGTACATTAAGTCATATCAGAATTATAGGAGTTTCCGGCCGGGCGCGGTGGCTCACGTTTGTAATCCCAGCACTTTGGGAGGCCGAGGCGGGCGGATCACGATGTCAGGAGATCGAGACCACGGTGAAACTCCGTCTCTACTAAAAATACAAAAAAATTAGCCGGGCGTGGTGGCGGGCGCCTGTAGTCCCAGCTACTCGGAGAGGCTGAGGCAGGAGAATGGCGTGAACCCGGGAGGCGGAGCTTGCAGTGAGCCGAGATCGCGCCACTGCACTCCAACCTGGGTGACAGAGCAAGACTCTGTCTCAAAAAAAAAAAAAAAAAAAAAAAAAGGAATTATAGGAGTTTCCAAGGCCAATGGCAGTGGCTCATACTTGTAATCCCAGTACTTTGGGAGGCTGAGACAGGTGGATCACCCAAGCTCAGGAGTTCGAGACCAGCCTAGCCAACCAACATGGTGAAATCCAAGGCCGGGCGTGGTGGCTCACGCTTGTAATCCCAGCACTTTGGGAGGCCGAGGCGGGTGGATCACGAGGTCAGGAGATCGAGACCACGGTGAAACCCCGTCTCTACTAAAAAATACAAAAAATTAGCCGGGCGTAGTGGCGGGCGCCTGTAGTCCCAGCTACTCAGAGAGGCTGAGGCAGGAGAATGGTGTGAACCCGGGAGGCGGAGCTTGCAGTGAGCCAAGATTGTGCCACTGCACTCCAGCCTGGGCGACAGAGCAAGACTCCATCTCAAAAAAAAAAAAAAAAAAAAAAAAAAAAAACATGGTGAAATCCTGTCTTTACTAAAAAAAAAAATACAAAAATTAGGTGGGTGTGGTGGTGGGTGCCTGTAATCCCAGCTACTTGGGAGGCTGAGGCAGGAGAATTGCTTGAACCCGGGACGCAGAGTTTCCAGTGAGCTGAGATCATGCCAATGTACTTCAGCCTGGGTGGCAGAGTGAAACTCTGTCTCAAAAAAAAAAAAAAAAAAAAAGGACTGGGCGCAGTGGCTCATGCCTGTAATCCCAGCACTTTGGGAGGCCGAGGTGGGTGGATCACCTGAGGTCAGGAGTTCGAGACCAGCATGGCCAACATGGTGAAACCCCACCTCTACTAAAAATACAAAAATTAGCCGGGCATGTTGGCAGGCACCTGTAATCCCAGCTACTTGGGAGGCTGAGGCAGGAGAATTGCTTGAACCCAGGAGGTGGAGGTTGCAGTGAGCCAGGACTGCACCACTGCACTACTCCAGCCTGGACGACAAGAGTAAGACTCCATCTTTAAAAAAAATAAAAATAAAAAAGAAAAAAGAATTATAGGAGTCTCCCATAATTTTGGAACACATCCAATAACGTATTTATACAAATACAGCCCAAAGAAAACCAAACACCATTTTATGTTTGACAATGTTTCCTGTATAATTTTTATACCAAGTAAGCCAAATATGTCATTTTTGGACTTTAGGGAACCTATTAATAATACCTTAAAGGATTAATTAGGTCTGAAAAAGACATCATTTATAATTTGATTTTGGAACGTTTGTCAAATATCAAAGGTTATCACAGGCCATTGTTAAATAAGTCATGCATTTAACCAGTGATAACTCAAGGATTTCAAAAATAAAAAAAGGTAAAAACCTTCATTCTTTGAGAGAGGAGACTTAATTTTCCAAACAATAAGCCCTAATAAAAACAGCATGAAGCCAATTAAATATAACTTCCATAAGCCTTTATAACTTTTATAACCTTTATTAAGGAGTCAGTTACTGCTTCAAGAAAACCTTGTTAGTCTGACACAGGGGCCCATATGCTGGTCTTGCTTCAGTGTGCCTTTGACATTAATAATTAATTTATAGGGAAACTGAACTTATCTCTCAAAATCAGCCTTTACAATCTCATCTGTCCACCTCTTCCTTGATAGTCCCTGGGCCTTGAGGAGTTGAATAGCTTTGATTTTCCAGCCCTGTGCTTCAGGAATGAAGTTTATTTTGATCGGCATCTTCTACCGGGCCTGAAGATGGGGCTTTAATTGCTGTCAGTGTTTAACATTTAGCAGGACTTGGTGTCCTTCTTAGACCCAGGAATCAAAGCCCTGTAACTCAATCTTGCAAGTATTTTAAAAGCGCATATAGACAGATACACAGATGTAATAACCTTAATTAAAAACTTTTTTTTTAAATCTGTTTTTTTCCTAGGCAAACGAAACTTAATGTGACAACCAAAGTTTTTGGCTTTAAAAAAAAAAAGTAAATCCTTTTATTGTAACTTACACAGACTGTTAATGAAATGCTTGGACTTTCTGGTTTGTCCTGAACAATCCCTCTTTCTTTCTTTATTTCTTTTTTTTTTGAAACAGAGTCTCACTCAGTTGCCACACTGGAGTGCAATGGCGTGACCTCAGCTCACTACAAGCTGCACCTCCCAGGTTCACGCCATTCTCCTGCCTCAGCCTCCCGAGTAGCTGGGACTACAGGCACCCACCACCATGCCTGCCTAATTTTTTTGTATTTTTTTAGTACAGACGGGGTTTCACCATGTTAGCCAGGATGGTCTCGATTTCCTGACTTCGTGATCCACCTGCCTCCGCCTCCCAAAGTGCTGGGATTACAGGCGTGAGGCACCACGCCCAGCAATTTTTTTGTTTTTTTTTTTTTGAGAATGAATGTTTTCTGGCTGGGCACGGTGGTGCACGCCTGTAATCCCAGCAACTCAGGAGGCTGAGGCAGGAGAATCATTTAAACCTGAGAGGCAGAGGTTGCAGTGAGCTGGGATCATGCCATTGCACTCCAGCCTGGGAGACGGAGTGAGACTCCGTCTCAAAAACAAAACAAAACCAAGAACTTTGCCTTCTACACCCTCTCATGATCTTAACTGCAAACATTTCTGTGGACTTCAACACTTTAGGTAGAATTGAAGACTTCAATTCTTTAGGCAGAATTTAACCCCCACTTTTTTTTTCCAAGACAGAGTCTTGCTCTGTTGCCCAGGCTGGAGGGCAGTGGTGCAATCTTGGCTCACTGCAACCTCTGCCTCCCAGGTTCAATCAATTCTCCTGCCTCAGCCTCCCGAGTAGCTGGGATTACAGGCATGTGCCACCACACCTGCCTACTTTTTGTATTCTTAGTAGAGACAGGGTTTCACCATGTTGGCCAGGCTGGTCCTGAACTCTTGACCTCGTGATCCACCCACCTTGACCTCCCAAAGTGCTGGGATTACAGGTGTGAGCCACTGTGCCCGGCCCAAATTTAACCCTTTCAACCAGTTGCCAATTAGAAATCTTTAAATCCATCTGACTTGCAAGGCATCCCCTTTTGAGATGTCCTGCCTTTCTGGGCAAAATCAATGTACACCTTGCGTCTATTGATTTATGTCTCTGATTATAACTTCTGTCCCCCTAAAATATATACAATCAAGCTGTAACCCAACCATCTTGGGCACGTGTTCTCAGGACCTCCTGGGGCTTTGTCATGGGTCATTGTCCTCACACTGGCTCAGAATAATACATCTCTTCAAGTATTTTAGAGTTCGGCTTTTTTTTTTTCATCAATACAAGCATCATCAGTGTGAAATCTAACAAACTCTTACTTTAGGTGCTAGACTTAGATTGCAGGCAGACCTGAAGTAAGAATTGGCACGTCCTTGTTTTATAGTACATCTTGAAAGGGTTCAAAGCCAGCACAGAACAATTTCTGAGGGCAGTCATCTAAGGATGCCTGAGGCCTTTTTCCTTTTCCTGGGGGTGTAGGGTCTGGCTAATGCATAATGCTTTGACAAAACGCTGTGAAGTAACAGAAATTCATTTGGGGCTGGGAGTGGTGGCTCACTCCTGTAATCCCAGCACTTTGGGAGGCTGAGGTGGGCAGATCACAAGGTCAGGAGATCGAGACCATCCTGGCCAACATGGTGAAATCCCATCTCTACTAAAAATACAAAAATTAGCTGGGTGTGGCGGCACGTGCCTATAATCCCAGCTACTGGGGAGGCTGAGGAGAATCGCTTGAACCCGGGAGGCGGAGGTTGTAGTGAGCCGAGATTGTGCCACTGCACACCAGCCTGGTGACAGAGCTAGACTCCATCTTAAAATAAAGTAAAATAAATTCATTTATTTGGGAGAGGGGGGCAGTGTTGCATGACTCAGTCTCCAGGCTTAACTTTCCCTTTGGCATAATGAGTTTGGGGGTCCTGAGATGTTTGGGGGCCCCCAGCTGAGGTCACTGCAGGCTAGCCAATTGCCAATGGATCCCAAGGACATCATAGCTGCCTAGCTGACCTGCAGCTGACACACGAGTGAGCCCAGCTGAAACCACCCACACTTTCCCATTACCTATGTATCCTATAGTCTATGGAAGCTTTCATGCTTCAGTGTCATGGTTGAGTGGTTGTACCCTCAAAACCTCAAATATTTACTATCTGGCCCTTCTCAAAAAAAGCTTGCCAACCCTGCCAAAGCATCTCTGAAGAACAAGTTTCACAGAGCAGCTCTCTGCTGTGAGAGACTGGGTGGATTAATGGCCCCCATTCTTTACTCTCTCTATATCCATGCCTTTGGCCTTGAAACTTTATAGTGCTTTTGAGACAGAGTAGAGACAGGGTGTGGCTTCAGCTCACCCCCACTACAGCATCCTTTCATGCATCCCCACTGACCACAAAACCCATCCCTCTACCTTGCTGATGCATCCACTATCATCAACGCTTTAGTCATACAAAGAAAATCGCCATTTTGTATTCATCATCTGTGCTCTCACAATGTTTAACCAGGCCTTTTACTTAAAGAATTCCAGGAACTGGCCTTAGGAGGTCCAAAATAACAAACCAACATTGTGTGTGGAGTGTCCCTCCTCAGCAAAGAATACAGATTTGCTGCCATTGGCCAGACCACCTGGTGGTCCATTATTCAAGATAACCCTTACAACCAGATGCTGACCTGCACACCCTACCCTCATGTGCTTTGCCCAGCCCAGCCTGCCTACCCTACCCGAGGTCAATTCCAGCGCTTTGCCTAAGAGAAAAATCCCTGCAGGCTTTTTTCAGAGTCAGTCAGGGAACTCTCTCTTTGACTTGTGTTGTGTCCCTTATGCCCAGGCATAAGCTCCAATGAAGCCTTGTCAGCAAATTCTTTTAGCCTCATGTCAATTTCTATAGCAATGAGAGTCTAAGAACTTGTGGTTGGTAACCGTTTCCCACTTTGTTTCTGGGCTTAGTCGCATGACTTGCCTTGATCAATAGGAGTCTAGGAGACACAAGACAAGCACAGGCTTGAAATGGGGTTGCATACTGGGACTTTCCCGCTCTGCCAGTGGCGTGTGGGCAGATCCAGGCTAGTCTGTGGGAAGCAAATCCTGCAAACCAGAGCTGAGTAACCACAGTCACTCCAGCTGAGGTCATTGAAGGCTAGCCAACTGCCAGTGGATCCCAAGGCCATCGCAGCTGCCTAGCTGACCTGCAGCTGACCAGACACATGAGTGAGCCCAGCTGAAACCACCCACACACAGCCTTGATCAGCTGAACCCCAAGACAAAGAGCCAGGCAGCTGTTTATTGCTCTATGCCCCTGAACTTTGGTGGTAGACTGTTACACAGTATTCTGACAATACAAAACTGATACTACGGACATATGAATTTTAAAAATTTCTTTTGCCAAAACTGGCTAAGGAATATTTTTATTCTTCTGAGGGCAGTTAAGGCTTCTGGTAAGGAAAGAGAGTCTGAATAGAGCACAGACATCTGGAACTCCAGGAGTGGGGGATGCAGCATCAGATTCCATCTTGAATTTCTGCTAAAATACTTTTTACTCATAATGGAGCTCAACAAAGATCTGTATTTCCTCTGTGGCTCAATATTCCCTCTGGGTCAAGTAGATGCTAAGCTGGACCTTGGCATGCCTCTTAACCATGAAGAGATCTAGCTGGACAGACAGACTCCACCACTTATGGAACAAGAATTCAATTTATTCTCTATTTATAAAACATTTTTAAAAAGTGCCTTGGGTATAAAAATCTAAACGTCTGTGGTGTGATCCGTCAGGAGCACGTAACTATCACTCTTCACATCCTTTGGTCACTGGGAGATCCTTTGGGGGGCTGGGAGGTCCTTCTGTCCCAGGCTAAAAGGAAAAGCTTCACAAGGGTAAGAGCCACAGAACCCTCGGCAAGAAAGGCGGGTCAGGGAGAATGAATGGTACAGAGAGGAAAGGAAGGACAGGGGGTGGAACGGAGGTAGGAGGCAAGGAAGGGATGCCGCACTGGAGACCGATGGGGACACTCTAATTGTGCAAGAGGGAGGATCTTCCTTCTTGAATGCTGAACACAGCTGGTCTGAACCTTCCTTGAAAAGTCCAGCTGTTTCCCCATGCATAGGGCCAACTCTCCCTGCAGACAGCAAATGTGGCTTCTATCAGGAAGGAAAAGTATCCATCAGTGTGACAAGAGGTCACCTTCGAACTTGCATGAACTCCTTGCGCAGCCACAAAGAGTCCTGGTAGAAGCGAGGGTCGCCTAGTCTTACGGCTGTCCGTTTATAGAAGTAGCAGTACAACACTGCCGCTGCGGGGGGAAGCAGAAGAGAAGCCTCAGGGCTGCTCCTGAGTGTCATTTCAGGTTAAGAACAGAACTTAAGAACAGAACCTGGCCGGGCACGGTGGCTCACGCCTGTAATCCCAGCACTTTAGGAGGCAGAGGCAGGCGGATCGCAAGGTCAGTGATTGAGACCATCCTGGCTAACACGGTGAAACCCCGTTTCTACTAAAAATACACAAAAAATCAGCTGGGCGTGGTGGCGGGCGCCTGAAGTCCCAGCTACTCAGGAGGCTGAGGCAGGAGAATGGCATGAACCTGGGGGGCGGAGCTTGCAGTGAGCTGAGATAGCGCCACAGCACTCCAGCCTGGGCGACAGAGCAAGACTGTCTCAAAAACAAACAAACAAACAAACAAAAAGAACAGAACCTAATGAGGCTGGGCAGCCCTGCCTCCTGATTTCCCACAGTCTTCCAGCAAGGGCAGGGGCAGTAATCCCTCCTGTTCCTGGTGTGGCTGTCGCAACCATCCCAAGCCAGCTGGGACAGATCTGGGAAGCCAGCATCAAGGCCCTTACTGAGAGACACATGTGGGACCTGAGAGAGGCCTGACCTTGCTCTGGTCCTTACCTAGTCTCTGGAATACAAACAGCGTTTGAAGTCCATCTGTCCATATGAAGCTGTTGGAGTTTTTCCAGCGTAAGTTCTGAAGGAGATGTGAGACACACAAAAGTTAATGGCCACAAGAGGCCCTAATGTCTCCAACTTGGTTAGCTGCAGAGATGCCAGTTGGTTTAAAATCATGCTAACCTCTTCCTCCTTTCTACAACCCCAAGAAGTGTTTCTTGAAGGAGCCTCAAAGCTCCCTTTTTTGCTGCAAAGGGAATATCTTTTAACTTTGAGGGAGGAAGTATGAACTAAGTTATTTATTCTCTTTAATTCCATAACCTTTGCCAAGGAGAAATGATATACTCATTATCTCAGGAGTTCAGCTGGTCACTGTCTTGCCTTGAAAAATCGCTGGCTCAGCTCCTGTCAGATAAAGACTTTGGTGTACTCAGGGTTTAATGAGATTAACGGCTTTTATAGTACAAAGCCAGGACCTATTTTGGCTCCAGGAACCAGAGCACAAAATCCTCTTCAGGAAGCACCCAGAGACTCTGGCGTTGCTTTGCTTCTTTCCTGGGAGCTCTGCTTCTTTCTGTGGAATCACAAGCGCAACCTAACAGGGGGTTCGAGCGTGAAAGTGGCTTTAATAATGAAGTGACAACTAGAGAACCCTGAGGTTTTAAAGAGTTCAATTGAATTGAGTACATGAGAAACATATAAGATACTCAAAGAGCTGGAAGAATTTGTGAAGCAGAAGAAATCTGAAACCATGGACACTGGATCTGATCTGAGGCCTAAGTTAGAACCAAAGGGAGGGATCCTGGAAGCCGGTTCTCCTAGCTAAAGTGATGGGAGCTTGGCAGACGGCATGGTGCACTCAAGGGCAAGCAGCAATCCTGCCTGGCTACTTCCCAGAAACATCCACTGCCTACAGCATTAGCCATGGGGCACTGATGCCTAAGAATAACCTGTATCAACATACACCTGCCCAAATAACTAATGATGAAACACATTCAACTACCTGTTTTAGCCCTGGTAGGCCTGTTTGGGGCAAAGGTGAATTGAATGTTCTGGAAGAGTCCCCTGACTCTTGGACAAGGCTGTTTTTTCAACACATAAGGTTGGTCAAGAGTACCCAGAGCTCCAACCCAAATCACTTTCATTTCACCTGTTCTCTACGAAGCATTGTGTGAGATGTCAAAGAATGAAGCTGGGTTCCCAGAAAAAAGATAACCCAGTGGCCGGGCGCAGTAGCTCATGCCTGTAATCCTAGCACTTCCGGAGGCCGAGGCAGGAGGATCACGAGGTCAAGAGATTGAGGCCATCCCGGCCAACATGGTGAAACCCAGTCTCTACTAAAAATACAAAAATTAGCTGGGCATGGTGGCACATGCCTGTAATCCCAGGTACTCAGGAGACTAAGAGAGGAGAATCGCTTGAACCTGGGAAGGTTGCAGTGAGCTGAGATCATGCCACTGCACTCCAGCCAGGCGACAGAGCGAGACTCTGTCTCAAAAAAAAACAAACAAAAAAAAAAGAAAAGTTAAGTTATTCCTAGCCCTTTAGGGATTCAGGAATTCAGAGTTCAGGCTGGGCACAGTGACTCATGCCTGTAATTCCAGCACTTTGGGAGGCAGAAGCAGGAGAATCGCTTGAGCTTGGGAGGCAGAAGCAGGAGAATCACTTGAGCTCAGGAGTTCGAGACCAGCCTTGGTAACACAGTAAGACCCCACCTCTATTTAAAATAAAAATTAAAAAAAAGAATTCAGACTTCCACTCTTACCATGACCCAGACATGAAGGGAGATGCTGAGGGCAAAGTACACAGCTGTCAGGATGATGGTCCCTTTGAATTTATGGAATAAGAGGTTGACCAGGCCAGCCTGGAAGACGAAGGTGTTGAAGAACATGAGGAAGATGATGATGATGTTGAAGAGGACTGCCATATCCTGGATGCTGTAGACATAAAAAAAAGTACAACCAACGGAGGCCTGTGTGAGGACCCAAGAGCAGGTACTATGTCCTGAGGGACACCATGAGGCCTGTCCTTTGTTGTGAGATAGGCATCTGACATCTTAAACCCTCACAGAGATAACAGGGGTTTTGGGACCTGAATGACATGAAGCTAAAATTACCTAAAATTACCCACTGGCCCCATCAGTTGGGTTTGTAGTCCATAGTCAAGGCTTTCCTGCTCTAATACTCTTTTTTATTTTTAAAATTTCTTCCATACATAGTCCTATAGAAGATTCTCTGATACTCTTTATTTTTCAAGACAGGGTCTCATTTTGTTGCCCAGACTGGAGTGCAGTGGTATGATCACAGCTCACTGCAGCGACTTCCCAGGCTGAAGTGATCCTCCCGCCTCACCCTCCTGAGTAGCTGTGACCACAGGTGTGTGCCACTATACTCAGCTAATTTAAAAAAAAAAATTAGCTCATGCCTGTAATCCCAGCACTTTGGGAGGCCGAGGTGGGCAGATCACTTGAGGTCAAGAGTTTGAGACCAGGCTGGCCAACATGGCAAAACCCCGTCTCTACTAAAAATACAAAAATTAGCTGGGTGTGGTAAATTAGTGGGGTATGGTAGTGCACACCTATAATCCCAGCTACTAGGGTGGCTGAGGCAGGAGAATCGCTTGAGCCCAGGGGGCGGAGGTTGCAGTGAGCTGAGATTGTGCCACTGCACTCCAGCCTGGCAACAGAGCTAGACTCCATCTCAAAAAAAAAAAAAAAAAAAATTATGTTTTAGTAGAAATGAGGTCTCACTATGTTGCCCAGGCTATCTGACACTCTTAAACATTTTTTTTTTTTTTTTTTGAGATGGAGTCTTGTTCTGTCGCCCAGGCTGGAGTGCAGTGGCATGATCATGGCTCACTGCAACCTCTGCCTCCCGGGTTCAAGCGATTCTCCTGCCTCAGCCTCCCAAGTAGCTGGGATTACAGGCATGCACCACCACGCCCATCTAATTTTTGTATTTTTAGTAGAGATGGGGTTTCTCCATGTTGGTCAGACTGGTCCCAAATTCCCGACCTCAGGTGATCTGCCCACCTTGGCCTCCCAAAGTGTTGGGATTACAAGCGTGAGCCACCGCACCTGGCTTTTTTTTCTTTTTTTTTTTTTTGAGATAGGGTCTTTCTCTGTCACCTGGCTGGAGTGCAGTGGCATGATCATGGCTCACTGTAGCCTTGAACTCCTGGGCTTAGGCAATCCTTCTACCTCAGCATCCTGAATCACTGGGATTACAGGTGTGTGGCACCACGCCTAGCTAATTTAAAAAATTTTTATTAGGTAGAGACAGGGTCTTGCTATGTTGCCTAGGCTGGTCCTCAAACTCCCAGCCTCAAAAGATCCTCCTGCCTTGGCCTACCAAAGTCCTGGGATTATGGGTGTGAGCCACTGTACCCAGCCTACTAATAACTTTAAGACACTAAAACCACTGTTAGGGCCTTTGAATTGCTTGGGTTCAGCTTTCCGGAGTGCCTTACTGCACGCACATGAAGAGCACAAGCTGGATGACAGGAGCCTTTCGGAGCAGTTCTGAGAAGGAATTGACAAAGAGGTCATAGGACAGCAGCAGGAACTGCAGAGAGAGCACCAGGCTGTAGTTACTGGTCTGGAGCATCTTCCTTCTGTTTTCTCGGGCCCCCAAGGGCACATCCCACAGTTCCCCAGAAAACAGCTCCTGGCTCTCTCCCTACCACTGAGGGAGAGGCTTCTAGTTCCTTTGAATCAGAGTTGTTTCCCTTGCTCTAAGGCAAGCAGCTGTTGGGGCAAAAAGATAAGCAAGGTTAGAAATGTATTAATACCATAAACATTTACTGAGGACCTACTGTGTGCCAGGTACCACTCCAGTTGCATGGGATACTTTAGTGAACAAAACCAACAACCAAAAATCCCCAAGAAGTCATTTATTCTAGGACCTTCACCAACCTTTCTCCATGCCTGGAACCTTCTAAATGCAGAGCTGTCTCTAACCAAAGGAATCTAGTAGTATTACTGAGAAGAATGACTGCCTGGTCATGTAGTAGTGGTGGAAACAAAAATGGCAGCAAATCCTTAAACATTGCTTACAATGTGCCAGGGAGTGTTCTACAAGCACTAACATTATTTAAATCTCGCAAGGTAGATGATATAATACATTATTACCTTCCCCATTTTACAGATGAGAAATTTGAGGCCAAGAGAGGTAAAATAATTTGTCCAAGGTCATATCGTTAGTAAGTGGTAGAGCTGGTATTCAGATACAGGCTGCCCAGGTCCACAGTCTGTGCTCTTAACTACTGGACTAAGCTGTCTCTTACATAATTGATAGACTGGTATTTAACTAGGCAGTAAAAATGCTGGCACATAAGTGTGAAGTACCGTAGGCAGAAAAAGCAGAGAGGAAATAGGGGTCTCCTGGAAAGCTTTATCTTTAGGGTTATGGTAGCAACACAGTGGCAGTTGTTTCTTTTCATCTATTCCAAGACCCACAAGTTGCTCTGGGGGTGTCCTATGACCCTGCTGCTGTGCCAAATCTATAAAGAAATTTCAAAATGCTCTGGAGTGTAAGCGATTAAATTAGCATCGGTAAAATATTTTGCAATTTATAAGCTCTTTTCATATTTCTTTTTTTTTTTGAGACGGAGTCTTTCTCTGTCCCCCAGGCTGGAGTGCACTGGTGCGATCTCGGCTCACTGCAAGCTCCGCCTCCCAGGTTCACGCCATTCTCCTGCCTCAGCCTCCCGAGTAGCTGGGATTACAGGCGCCCGCCACCACGCCCGGCTAATTTTTTGTATTTTTAGTAGAGACGGGGTTTCGCCGTGTTAGCCAGGATGGTCTCGATCTCCTGACCTCGTGATCCGCCCGCCTCGGCCTCCCAAAGTGCTGGGATTACAGGCTTGAGCCACCGCGCCCAGCCGCTCTTTTCATATTTCTAACCTTACTTAATCCTACAACCGTCTTGAGAAGTAGCCATTACAATGTATAGAGACTCCGGAGGGTTAAGGCATCTCCTCCACCTCAGCTGGTGAAGTCCCACCTTACTGGACGTATGTTCGCGGTTTCCTCATTCATTAAATTTTAGAGAGAGAGAGAGACAGAAAGTGTGTGTCTCGCTCTGTCGCCAAGCTGGAGTGCAGTGGCATGATCTCGGCTCACTGCAACCTCCGCCTCTCAGGTTCAAGCGATTCTCCCGAGTAGCTGGGACTACAGGCCTGTGCCACTACGCCTGGCTAATTGTTTGTATTTTTAGTAAAGACGGGGTTTCACCATGTTAGCCAGGATGGTCTCGATCTTCTGACCTCGTGATCCGCCCGCCTCGGCCTCCCAAAGTGCTGGGATTACAGGCGTGAGCCACTGCGCCCGGCTGCATTAAATAACATTGATAGCTACTACCTAGGTACCCACACCCGATAAGCTTGTCAACCAAGATCATTTCCTTTAATCCTCCCTACAACTCTGCAAGGTGGGAATTATTCCCATTCTACAGGAAAGGACACAGAAGTCAGAGTTCAAGGCATTCCTCCAGGTCTCAAGTCAGCAGAACCAGACTTCATAACTGTGACGCCAAACCCGTGCTCTTAACCACTACTCACAGGCCACCATCCAGAGCTGTTTTGAGGATCTGTTATGCAGAAACGCCCATGGCTGTCTCTACGCACGACGATCCCCTCCAGTTTAGGGCAGTGGAGAGTCACAAGCTCATGAAGCTCTTCAATTCGTCCACCGCTACCTGCCGCCTTCCCTTTGTACCTAGGGCAGTATTCCTCACGCTTCCCAGTCCACTTAAAAACGAGGCTTCCTTGGCAAACAACAAAGCATAAAACCCAAGCCCAAAACAACAGCACTAAAAATTCTGACTTCTGGTCACTTAACCCACTCCTCGTCAATCACTCTCACCTCCAAACTCCAACGTCGGTTGTCATGGGGACATCGTCCCGGCTTCCGGAAGCCGACTTTAAATTCCGGAAGTAAATGGAGGACGCGGGGCCCCGTCTGCGCCGTGCGGCCTGCGAGGCTCCGGCTTTCTCTTCCCGCTCTATGGCCAGTCTGGTCGCCATGTTGGAGCCTTCGCGGTTCGGGGCACGGCCTGCTCCGGGCCCTCCCAGCGTCGCCGCTAGCTGACTTAGGGCTCCCGCCCACACTGCGCACGGCCTTGCTGAGGGCCGGCTCGTAGTGGGAGGCTTGGCGTTCACCTGAACATTTCCGCCTCCTCTGGATGGGGGATGAGAGGCGGGGCTGATGCATAGCAGCAGTCCTGGACCCTGACTTCGGACTTGGAGAAGAAGCGCCGAGGAGGAACGGGAGTTAGGGGGCTAGCACCTTGGCGCGCTGGGAGCCGGCCACCCCTGGCCTCCGGACTTCACTTCCCAGGAGGCCTCGCGCACGACTGGAAGTGCTGCGAGCCTATAAGAAGGCGAGGCGGCGCCCCGCCGCTCTGCTCTGGGGCAGCATTGCTAGCCTGCTGTAGGCATTCGGGGCAGTATCTTCTGCATCTCCTAGGAACCTCGGGAGCGGCAGCTCTGGCGCCTGGTAGCGAGAGGCGGGTTCCGGAGATCCCGGCCTCACTTCGTCCCACTGTGGTTAGGGGTGAGAAGGATTCCGGGGCTGGTAGTTCAGGGACCTGGGTTCGAATGCTGGCTCCGCTGCTATCTCGCTTCGCACTGTCGCGACCTCCTTGCTCGGCCTCAATTTTCTCTTTTAGAAAGTGGGCACCTTTCTCCGCGCTCTTCCTTCCAACGTGGTGGTTATAAAGGCACGAAAGCTCTTCAGAGGACGCAGAAAGCAGCTGGAGCTCCTCGCCCCAATTTTCACCCATTGTTAGCTGGCATGAGCACCCAGCAGAGGAGGCAGGGATCACCCCTCGGGTGCCTGGAACGGTTCTTTGGACACCTGAGCCGCACCTAGGCACAGGCTGAAGTCCGGGTCTGTAATTATTCCGGTGCTAAGGGGTAACTTGTTCACCTGCCTCCTTGGCTGGAATATTGAGCCCCTCACTCCTGATGTTCCGACTTTAACAGAAGCTACCTTCGAGAATAAGGAATCTTCAGAGCTGAGAGGGAGTGGACCTGAATTCCTGTACCAGCTCTGCCACTTACCTTGGCTAAGTCATTTTCTCGTTTCGGGCCCCAGTGTCACAGTGTTCTTGATTTGTAAGATGAGGGTTTAGGACTTGTATCCTAAGTCTGGTCCTCAAGATTCCTGAAGTCTCCCAGTTCATCGGGGAGGGAGAGCAACAAACTGATTTTCTACCCCTTCACTTATTTGTAGTTCTAAATTATAAAAGCAACACTGCAAGAGTTTGGAGTAGAGCCTTTTTCTTTTTCCTTTTTTTCTTTTTTTTTTTTCTGAGACGGAGTCTCACTGTCGCCCAGGCTGGAGTGCAGTGGCACGATCTCGGCTCACTGCGACCTCCGCCTCCCGGGTTTAAGCGATTCCCCTGCCTCAGCCTCCCAAGTAGCTGGGATTACAGACGCCCGCTACCGTGCCCGGCTGATTTTTGTATTTTTAGTAGAGACGGGGTTTCCTCATGTTGGTCAGGCTGGTCTCGAACTCCTGACCTCGTGATCGGCCAGCCTCGGCCTCCCAAAGTGCTGGGATTACAGGCGTGAGCCACCGCTCCCAGCCTGAGTAGAGCCTTTTTCTAAGACTAAGGGCTGGATGGGAACTAGCATTTCTGTTTTTTTTTTTTTTGAGACGGAGTCTTGCTCTGTCGCCCAGGCTGGAGTGCAGTGGCACAATCTCGGCTCACTGCAAGCTCCACCTCCCGGGTTCACGCCATTCTCCTGCCTCAGCCTCTCCGAGTAGCTGGGACTACAGGCGCCCACCACCACACCCGGCTAATTTTTTTTTTGTATTTTTAGTACAGACGGGGTTTCGCCGTGGTCTCGATCTCCTGACCTCGTGATCCGCCCGCCTCGGCCTCCCAAAGTGCTGGGATTACAAGCGTGAGCCACCGCGCCCGGCCGGGAACTAGCATTTCTTACCCCTGGACCTGACCTGTTTTAGCTCAACCGGGAGAATCCTTTTTTGCAAGAAATTAATAATATTTTGTGACGTGAAAATTATGTGAAACTCAGACTTCAGTGTCCATAAATAAATATTACTGGAACACAGCCGTGGTGCTCATTTGTTAAGATATTTATGTGGCTGCTCTTGCACGGGCAGAGTTGATGACATGGTTGTGACAGAGACCATGTGCTCTACAAAGCCTAGAATATTTACTACCTGGACCTTTACAGAAGAGCTTGCTGACTGCTGCCTTAGAATGGGGCTCTGCAAAGTGAGGGCACAACAGGAGGCTGAACCATAGTGAGCACACCCTGGGATCACAGCCCAGCCTGCCCTCTTAGAACAAATGAGAGGATATTTTCAAGAATTTGCATTGCAATTTTCACTGTTTTTTTGTTTTGTTTTGTTTTTGAGACAGAGTCTAGCTCTGTCGCCTAGGCTAGAGTGCAGTGGTGTGATCTCAGCTCACTTCAGCCTTCTCCTCCTGGGCTCAAACCATCCTCCCACCTCAGCCTCCTGAGTAGCTGAGACTACAAGTGCATGCCACCACACCCACCTAATTTTTTTTTTTTTGAGATGAGGGCTACTGTTGCTCAGGCTGGTCTGGAACTCCTGGGTATTTATTTATTTATAGACAGAGTCTGTCTCTGTTGCACAGGCTGCAGTGCAGTGGCTTGATCTTGGCTCACTGCAACCTCTGCCTCCTGGGTTCAAGCAATTCTCGTGCCTCAGCTTCCCGAGTACCTTGGACTACAGGCACATGCCACCGTGCCTGGCTAATTTTTGTATTTTTAGTAGAAACGGGGTTTCGCCATGTTGGCCAGGCTGGTCTCGAACTCCTGGCTTCAGGTAACCCACCTGCCTCGGCCTCCCAAAGTGCTGGGATTATAGGCATGAATCACTGTGCTGGTCCTTCACTGCATTCTTCCTTTTCTCCTGCTTTGCTTTATTTCAAGAAGTAGGAGGGCTTATCTGTGTGTTGTGAGTAGGGCAATATAACTTTGTAGCTCTCTGTCAGGAAAGTGCCCAGGGTCTATTCTAAGTCTGTCACAGAGCAGTAAACCAGGACCTCTTCTAGGGTGTGGCTACAGATCCTTTTGGACTGTATTTACTTTTTCCTTTTACAAAGAAAAAACAGTTGTGGAAGTAGATATTGTCAGATGAGTGAGCCTGCTGATCAAGATCTCTTATATTTCACTGAGGGATGGAGAGAGTTTTAGGTGAACATCTGGTGATCTGAAACGTCCTCTGCCCTTGGAGGAATTGAGGAGGCAGTTCTGAGGCTGGGTAGCAAATCTCTGAGTTAAGTAGTTGAGTCACAAAGCTTCTAGGAAGCTGGTGGCATGATTTTCTCCTGCCAGCTTCATGGAAGCTTTTTCCCCGCAGCCCTTGGACCTTCTTTTCTTTTCTTTTTTTTTTTTTGAGACAGAGTCTCACTCTGTCCCCCAGGCTAGAGAGCAGTGGCATGATCTCGGCTCACTGCAATGTCCACCTCCAGGGTTCAAGCGATTCTCTTGCCTCAGCCTCCCTAGTAGCTGGAATTACAGGCGCGCGCCACCACACCCAGCACATTTTTGCATTTTTAGTAGAGACGTGGTTTCACCATGTTGGCCAGGCTGGTCTCGAACTCCTGACCTCAAGTGATCCGCCTGTGTCGGCCTCCAAAAGTGCTGGGATTACAGGCTTGAACCACCGTGGCTGGCTGGACCTTCCTTTCTCAGAGATTACTGCTAACTTGGGTCACCTTGTGAAAGTCCAGCATCTTTACCTAAGTAGGTGGACCCCTAGCATGGGGAGAGCTGGCATGGCATGGCTGAGGGCCACTGAGAGGCCTGGGCAGGCACAAGGAACATGAGCCGCATGTTAGTAGTTAGGATGAAGTGCGTGACAGCAATGACTAAGAATTCGATATATATGTATATATTTTTTAGACGGAGTTTCGCTCAGTCGCCAGGCTGGAGTGCAGTGGCGTGACCACAGCTCACTGCAACCTCCGCCTCCTGGGTTCAAGCGATTTTCCTGCCTCAGCCTCCCGAGTAGCTAGCTGGGACTATAGGCATGCGCCACCATGCCCAGCTAATTTTTTATTTTTAGTAGAGACGGGGGGCGGGGGTTCACCATGTTGGCCAGGATGGTCTTGATCTCTTGACCTCATGATCTGCCCACCTCGGCCTCCCAAAGTGCTAGGATTATAGGTGTGAGCCACCTCACCCAGCCTATTTTTTTTTTTTTTTTTTGAGATGAAGTTTCGCTCTCGTTGCTCAGGCTGGAGTGCAATGGCACAATCTTGGCTCATTGCAACCTCTGCCTCCCTGGTTCAAGTAGAGACCAGGGTTTCACCATGTTGATCAGTCTGGTCTCGAACTCCTGACCTCAGGTGATCCACCTGCCTCAGCCTCCCGAAGTGTAGGATTACAGGCATAAGCCATCGCGCCCAGCCAAGAATTCTAATACTTGACTTCTACAGTGTGCTACATTCATTTTCTCACTTGATCTGACAACCTATGGTCAAGGAAGCAGCGTGGGCCTTGAAGCTAAACATACAGGATTTGGAACTCCCCACCCACTCTCACTGGGTCCTCATGCTAATTACTTATCTCTCTCAGCCTTAGTTTCCTCATGGAATAATATGCCTCCCAGGGTTAAGAGGAGTAAATGGGATCTTGTGTATAAGGCTCTGGTGCTTGTAGCTGGTGTTCGTTATTCTTATTGTTCAAGTATTCTTATTGCCATGCCTTTCTTGCAGGTGAGTCCTGCAAATGTTAAGTGATTTGCTCAAGGTGCCCATTTCGCAGGAATTGGAGCCCAGGCCAGTTCCCTGAGCCTATCATTAGGGCTAAAAGTGAGCAGTCAAATGTTTTACCTGCGTGGGGGCTATTGGCTATTCTATTAATGCTGGTTCTGAGTGAGGGACCTCAATGCAGGAAGCCACACTGTTGCCTTCTTGGTGTGAGTCCATGGGACAGGGTGACTGCCTTGATGCCTGGGCCCGAGTGAGGGGCCTCAGTGCAGGAAGCCACATTGTTACCTTCTTGGTGTGAGTCCATGGGACAGGGTGACTGCCTTGATGCCTGGGCCTGTGCTGCCTACATATTAGCTGAAAGCAGGGCCAGTCCTGTGGCTTTGCCCACTTGCCTAGCGTTAAAGAGCAACTGCTCAGGGCTTTAAGCATTGGCCATGCCTGAAACCAGAGTTGGTTTCTGGGTTTATCAAGAACTTGCGGAAATCTCAAAATAAATCTCTTGCTTTCTAGACCATGAGTTGTTGCTTCCTCTTTTCTTCTCTGGACTTTCCCTAGAGGAAGAGAAAGCAGAAGTCTCAGGGCTGGAGACAGCTGAGGGGCATCAGCTGGTTCAAGGTGTGGAGTGTGGGCAGTGGAGTGAAGGCCTGGTTACCTTTCCAGTGAAGATTAGCCCCATAGAGCTCACTCTATGGGGAAGAACTTTTCTGACTCCTTCCTGTCTAGGGTAATAGTGGGGTGTTTGCTCTTTTCAGATTATAATTTTTGCCTTCTTATGTTAGAACCCAAGGCCTGGGCATTTGCGTGATTTAGCCTGGATTTTGATTCCTGTCCCTTTTTTCCTGGGGGGTATGGGGTGGTAATTCTTTACCTTTTGGTCCTGTGAGGGGAGACTAATCCCAGGACTCTGGGTCTTGGGCCTTGGCATCTGGCCTTCGCCAGGGCCAGCCACAGCCTTGAGCTTGCTGCTCTGTCTGGGCACTGCCAGGTGCTGGGGTGGGGCCTCAGTCATTGTGACTGAAGATCAGGCCCACCCAGGCATTGAGGCCTTGGGCGGGGGGTGGTGCCCAGCCTGATGCAGGGGAACTGAAGCAAAAAGATTCCATCCCACAGGCCAAGAGCGAAATCAGTGTTACCTCCTTTAGCCAGAGAACTGGGTGCACCTGAGCCAGTGGAGACTTGTGACTTCTCCTTCTTCTAGGAGTGCGTGATCAGAATGGCGTCGGGATGGTTCTACCTGTCCTGCCTGCTGCTGGGGTCCCTGGGCTCCATGTGCATCCTCTTTACTATCTACTGGATGCAGTACTGGCGTGGTGGCTTTGCCTGGAATGGCAGCATCTACATGTTCAACTGGCACCCAGTGCTTATGGTTGCTGGCATGGTGGTATTCTACGGAGGTGGTGAGTAAGAGGTCAGGAAGGGAGGCGGGATAGGGCCCAGGCTGGACAAAGCTGCACTTTCCCTCTCCAAGGCTGGCCTTTGTAAATGTTGGGTTTGGGGCTATGGGGGTAGGGTGGGTTGGGCTGTCTCTGGGCCCAGCTGTCATTTGGGGGAGGAAGGAGTTAAGATGGGGGGCATCTCAGAAGGGTGGCTTCACAGATACTCTAGGGCAGGAGTTGGCAAACTTTCTGTAGAGGGTCAGATAAATATTTCAGTTTTGCAAGACATAGAATCTGTGTTGCAGGTAGTCAGCTCTGCCACTGTATTGTGAGGGCAGCCATAGACAACACATAAACACAAGTGTGGCTCATGTGTTCCAATAAAGCTTTATTTGCAAACATAGGTAGCGAGCTGGATTTGGCCTTTGAGCTGTAGTGTTTTGGTTTTTTTTTTCTTTTTTCTAGACGGAGTATTGCTCTGTCGCCCAGGCTGGAGTGCAGTGGCGTGATCTTGGCTCACTGCAAGCTCCACCTCCCGGGTTTGCGCCATTCTCCTGCCTCAGCCTCCCGAGTAGCTGGGACTACAGGCGCCTGCCACCGTGACCGGCTAATTTTTTTTTGTATTTTTAGTAGAGATGGGGTTTCACCGTGTTAGCCAGGATGGTCTTGATCTCCTGACCTCGTGATCCGCCCACTTCAGCCTCCCAAAGTGCTGGGATTACAGGCATGAGCCACCACGCCCGACCTGAGCTGTAGTTTTTAATCAGCTGTAGAGAACAGGAGATTGAAGCCTCTCATGGTTTAGTCAGGCCACTGAATAAAGGACTTGCTTGCTCTTCCGGGATCCATCTTTTTTTTTGAGATGGAGTTTTGCTCTTGTCGCCTAGGCTGGAGTGCAATGGCGTGATCTTGGCTCACTGAAACCTCCACCTCCCGGGTTCAGGCCATTCTCTGGCCTCAGCCTCCCAAGTAGCTGAGATTACAGGTGCCCACCATCATGCCCAGCTAATTTTTGTATTTTTTAGTAGAGATGGGGTTTCACCATGTTGGTCAGGCTGGTCTCGAACTCCTGACCTCAGGTGATCCACCCACCTCTGCCTCCCAAAGTGCTGGGATTACACACGTAGCTACCGCGCCCAGCCTGGGATCCATCTTTGTAATCTTTGTCTCATGCTTTCAAATCTGTGCCTCGGGGCCCCAGTGAGCCTCATTTTCCCCACTTGTAAAATGGCAATACGATGCCATTGATGATGGCAGCTTACCATGTGCAGTTCACATATATCATCCCATTTTGTTCTTACAAGTTTGTGAGGTGGGTTCTATTATATCCTTTTTACAGATGAGGAAATTGAGAGTTAGAAAGGAGAGGCCAGGCCGGGCGTGGTGGCTCACGCCTGTAATCCCAGCACTTTGGGAGGCTGAGGCGGGCGGATCACGAGGTCAGGAGATCGAGACCATCCTGGCTAACACAGTGAAACCCCGTCTCTACTAGAAATACAAAAAATTAGCCGGGTATGGTGGCAGGCACCAGTACTTGGGAGGCTGAGGCAGGAGAATGGCGTGAACCCAGGAGGCGGAGCTTGCAGTGAGCCACTACACTCCAGCCTGGATGATAGAATGAGACTCCGTCTCAAAAAAAAAAAAAAGGAGAGGCAGAGCCTGGCTTTGGACCTATGTTGCCTGACCTTAGTACCTGTGTTGATAGCCAGCCTCAGTTGTGACAATTCAGTTTGATGAAATAATGACTGTCACGATGCTTTTTAGCCTAGAAACCGCAAACAAGCTGAATTTATTATTGTAAACATAGAATGAGAGGTCCAAGAAACCTGCTTCCTCCCTCACTTTTTTTTTTTAGGAGACAGGTTTCCCTCTTTTTCAGGCTAGAGTGCAGTGGGATGATTGTAGCTTGCTGTAGCCTTGAACTCTTGGGCTCAAGTGATCCTCTCACCTCAGCCCCCCAAGTAGCTGAGAGAACAGGTATGTGCCACCATACCTGGGTAATTTTTTTTTTATTTTTATTTTTTGTGGAGACAGGATCTTGCTATGTTGCCCAGGCTAATCTTGAACTTCTGGCCTCCCAAAGTGCTGACATGAGTCACCGTGCCCAGCCCTCCTCCCTTTTTAATTTGAATCTATTTATTTATTTATTTCTCTCTGTGGCCCAGGCTAGATTGCAGTGGCATGATCATAGCTCACTGTAACCTCAAACTCCTGGCCTCAAGGAGTCCTCCCACCTTGGCCTCCCAAAAAGTGCTGGAATTATGGGCATGAGCCACCTTGCCCGACCACTCCTCCCTTTTTAACTGGCCCTTCTCTCCTCCCTTCATGGCTGTTATCCCACAAATCATGGGAGGATAGAAGATGCCGAGGAGTTGATACCAGTGCCCTAGCATTTCCTGTTCCCTTGCTGGGAAGCTGTGTAGGATCCTATCAGGGTTATTCCCTGATGTCTGGGTGAGCTCGAGGGGAGAGGCTGAGCCCTGGGACTGCTCTCTCCTGCAGCATCGCTGGTGTACCGCCTGCCCCAGTCGTGGGTGGGGCCCAAACTGCCCTGGAAACTCCTCCATGCAGCACTGCACCTGATGGCCTTCGTCCTCACTGTTGTGGGGCTGGTTGCTGTCTTTACGTTTCATAACCATGGAAGGATTGCCAACCTCTACTCCCTGCACAGCTGGCTGGGCATCACCACTGTCTTCCTCTTCGCCTGCCAGGTGGGTTCTCTCTGTTCTCCTCCTTGAGGTTCCCAGAGCCATGAGCTCTGGTTGGGGGTTCACTTGCATGAGCACCAAATATTCCTTCTGCTCACTGCTTGGAGAGAGACTTGCAGGTTGTATCTTGTAGAACTGACCATTTATTCAGGGGCTGTGGGAGGTCAGTGGCCTGAACTTACCCTGTTCCTTTTATCCCTCCCATTGCCCGTCTCTCGTCCCAGAGCCCTCTCTGCTAACTTTGTCATGGCACGCACCATGCTGACTCTAATCAGCCATCTGGCTTCCACTTTCCCCACTCCCACCTCTGTGAACCAAAAGAATTCTTGAAGTGGTTTCCATATTCTGATCTCAGGCCTGTGCAAGTGAAGAGTTTTATGAGCAAGGACTGGAAGGAACCAGAGACAAACAAGGTGGTTGGGTTTGCTGGGTGTGGGATGGTAGCTAAGCATGTCATTTACTGTTATTGTTGCTTGGGTAATAGGCCACAATGAGGAAGCTAGCATGGTAGTGGGCAATGCCTGGTGGGAGGGTTTGAGTTGTGAAAGAAGAGCCAGGGAGTAGATATGGGGAGGAGGCGCTGGTGGGGTGGGATGTGCTTTGGTCACACACAGCACAGTTGGGTGCGTCCTCCCTTTTGTCCACAGTGGTTCCTGGGCTTTGCTGTCTTCCTCCTGCCCTGGGCGTCCATGTGGCTGCGCAGCCTCCTAAAACCTATCCACGTCTTTTTTGGAGCCGCCATCCTCTCCCTGTCCATCACATCCGTCATTTCCGGCATTAATGAGAAGCTTTTCTTCAGTTTGTGAGTGCAGTGGGGTCCCCAACTCTAAGGTGAAGAGGAGGGAATAGGGTCTTCAAAAGATATACCCTGTGATCACAGGACTCACCCAAGGGAGGAGAGCTTTTGGGGTTGGGTCCACTCCTGATCTGGAAGGTAACAAAATTGATCTTTCTTTAGGTTGAAATTGGTAAGTCAGCAGATATTTATTGAGCATCAGTTTGATTTAGCACCTGCTGTGTGTCAGAAACTGTACTAAGCACCTTACATTTAATCCCGTCAACTACCCTACATCATTGGTATTGTTGTCATTGCCATTTTTTTTTTTTTTTTGAGATGGAATCTCACTCTGTTGCCCAGGCTGGAGTGCAGTGGCGCAATCTTCTTTTGAGGCAGTGGGGTGTAGTGAAAAGCAACTAGGACTTAAGGTCAGACCTTGGTTTCGATCTTGGCTGTGCCATTTACTAGTTATGCAACTTTGGGCAAGTTAATTTCATTGCTTTGAGCTTCAGTTTCCTCACGGGTAAAAGGATTATTACAGTTGGGTGCAGTGGCATGCACCTGTAGTCCTACCTACTAGGGAGGCTGAGGTGGAAGGAGTCCAGCCTGGGCAACATAGGAAGACCCTCTCTCTCTCCTTTTATCCCCCCAGCCAAGAGATAGCATCTCACTCTGTTGCCTAGGTTGGAGAGCAATGGTGTGACCATAGCTCACTGCAGCATCAAACTCCTGCACTCAAGTGATCTTCCCAATTTAGCCTCCCAAGTAAGCTAGGACTACAGGCATGGACCACCTCACCTAGCTAAGTTTTACTTTTGTAGAGACAGGATCTCACTATGTTGCACAGGCTAGTCTCCAACTCCTGGGGTAAAGCAATCCTCATGCCTTGGCCTCCCAAAGTGCTGGGATTACAAGGGTGAGCCACTGTGCCTGGCTCATTATACAAGTATTTGCAGGGACTTAGAAAGGGTGTTAAAATTCAGCTGGGCACGGTGGCTCACGCCTGTAATCCCAGCACTTTGGAAGGCCAAGGCGGGCGGATCATGAGGTCAGGAGATCGAGACCATCCTGGCTAACATGGTGAAACCCTGTCTCTACTAAAAATACAAAAAATTAGCCAGGCGTGGTGGCGGGCACTTGTAGTCCCAGCTACTTGGGAGGCTGAGGCAAGACAATGGCGTGAACCCAGGAGGCGGAGCTTGCAGTGAGCTGAGATCACACCACTGCACTCCAGCCTGGGCAACAGAGCAAGACTCTGCCTCAAAAAAAAAAAAAAAAAAAAAAGGGTGTTAAAATTCTAAATCACATGTGGCCCTGGGAAGGTTTTCTCATCCTCTCTTAGTGACATCGAGTCTCCCACTAGACAAAAATAGGTGGAAAAATCTCTCGAGGGCTCACATTGTTTTGTCATCTTCAGGAAAAACACCACCAGGCCATACCACAGCCTGCCCAGTGAGGCGGTCTTTGCCAACAGCACCGGGATGCTGGTGGTGGCCTTTGGGCTGCTGGTGCTCTACATCCTTCTGGCTTCATCTTGGAAGCGCCCAGAGCCGGGGATCCTGACCGACAGACAGGTATGGGTTCCAGTCCCACATTCCAGGGTGGGACAGGGCCAGGTCTACAGAAGGATCTCCCACGAAAGGCTGGGGCCTTGACAAGAAGGCTTACTCTGTGGCACAGTAGGAAATCAAGTAACTTGAGGGTGGAGTTAGGGTGGCTGATGGGGAGCACTGGTCCCAAACCAGCGCATCCCAGCGAAATGCTGGGACTCCCCAGAGTCTGTCCATTGGGAGACAGAATTTCCCCCCCAAATCACTGTGGTTCTCTGGGGTGAAGTGTGGCCTTATCTTCTTCCCCAAGGAAGGGCTTGACTATGACAAGGGTGTGTGATTTCTCCTTTACCAGCCTGGGGGCTAGTCTAGTGGGATGGGTGCCTGGTGACCAGCTGAGTGCTCAGAGCAGGTCTTGAGGGGATGTAGGGAGAGGGGGTGTGTACCAGGCTCAGAGACTTTGGGGCTTCCCTGAGGGATTTGGTGGCTTGGGTGGGGACCACCCTGCAGGTTGGGGGTCTGTCTGAACAGCTTGGGCCTGGTGTGACTCCTGCATCATGTCATTAACTCCTGGGCATCTGCCTCTCTTTCCAGCCCTTGCTGCATGATGGGGAGTGAAGCAGCAGGAAGGGGCTCCCAGGAGCTCCTGGTGGTGCAGCCTGTGCTCCCCTCAGAAGCTCTGCTCTTCCCAGGGTTCCCGGCTGGTTTCAGCAGGCGACTTTCTTCAAATGCTGGGCCCAGACTTCTTGCCTGGGTGCTGGCCTGCCCTCTCCGGCTGCTTGCTGCCTGTCTGCTTTTCTTGGTGGCTTTGCCTGGGTCCTGGCCTGGCTTCTCTGGCTGCTTGCTGCCTGTCTGCTTTTCTTGGTGGCTTTGTCTGGGTCCTGGCCTGCCTTCTCCGGCTGCTTGCTGCCTGTCTGCTTTCCTTGGTGGCTTTGGCTTCTGTACTCCTTGGCATCAGCCTCTCAGGTCCTCCATTCACACGAGGTCCTCCTTGCTTTGGCCGCTCTTGCTGCTCCTGTCTGAAGAAATCAGACTGATTTCCTCTTAAGACTCCTAGGAAGGCTGGGCACGGTGGTTCACGCTTGTAATCCCAGCACTTTGGGAGGCCGAGGTGGGCGGATCCCGAGGTCAGGAGATCGAGACCACGGTGAAACCCCGTCTCTACTAAAAATACAAAAAATTAGCCGGGCGTGGTGGCGGGCGCCTGTAGTCCCAGCTACTCGGAGAGGCTGAGGCAGGAGAATGGCGTGAACCCGGGAGGTGGAGCTTGCAGTGAGCCGAGATCGCGCCACTGCACTCCAGCCTGGGTGACAGAGCGAGACTCCGTCTCAAAAAAAATAAAAAAAAATAAAAAAAGACTCCTAGGGATGTGGTGAAGAGCTGGGACTCAAGTGCAGTCCACGATGTGAACCATGAGGGAGGTGAGGTGTCCGTCCACTTCCCCCATAAAGGTGTGCGTTTCAGTTAGGCTGCCCCGCCACAGAGCAGGCTTCATCTGCTCTGCCATCCAGCCCCATCTGGATGTGAGGTGGGGTGGAGACATCATGGGGTGATTGCAGAAGTGGGGAGTGGGGGCCCATGCAGCTTCTGCTGAGGAGCTGACCACTCTGAGCTGTTCTGTTTCGTATTGCTGCTCTGTGTCTGTGTGTATTGTGACCGTGCGGCTCCACCTCTTCCAGCTGCTGCTACAGCTGAGGCCTGGATCCCGGCCTTTCCCTGTGACTTACGTGCCTGTCACCAGCAGACAGCCCTACAAATCTTGGTGACCTGCTCTCCCAAGAACAGAGCCTGTCCCCAGATGTCCCAGTAGCGATGAGTAACAGAGGTGGCTGTGGACTTCCTTTACTTCTCCTTGCTGGATCAGGGCCTTCCTGCCTCCCGCTGGGCAGGTCCGGCCTTGCTCTCTTGGCAGGGCCCCAGCCCCTCTGATCACTCTGCAGCTCACCATGCAACTGATGCCAAAGTTGTGGTGTCCTGTATGCAGCAGCCCTGGGAGCCACTGCCACCTTCAGAGGGGTTCCTTGCTAAGACCCACATTGCTTCACCTGCCCCCACCATGGCTGCTTGCCTGGCCCAACCCAGTGTTCTGTGCCATGCTAGAGCTTGAGCTGTTGCTCTTCTTCAGGGGAGGAAATAGGGTGGGGAAGGGGAAGGGTCTTGCTCCTCTCCTAAGTGTTGCTGCTGTGGCTTTTTTGCCTTCTCCAAAGATGCACTGCCAGGTCCCAAGCTCCACACTGCTATGCCTAGTAGGCAAGTGAGAAGCCTGGGGTTTGGAGCCCACCTACTCTCTGGCAGCATCAGCATCCTACTCCTGGCAACATCAGGCCAACTTTCCACCCCAGCCTCACATTGCCAGATGTTAGCAGAAGGGCTGATATTGAACGTCTTGATTGGCTGGAGCCTTCAAAGCCACTGGGATGTCTTCCAGGCACCTAGGTCCCATGACCAGCTCCCTGTCTCCATAGGGGTAGGCATTTCACTGGTTTATGAGGCTTGAGTTTCATTAAATATGTTAAGAATCAAAGCTTTGTTCAGGCTGCTATAACAAAAATATAATAGCCTGGGTGGCCTAAACAACAAGCGTTTATTTCTCACAGTGCTGGAGGCTACAGACATCCAAGATCAAGGCGCTGGCAAATGTGTGTGGCAGGGGCCAGCTTCCTCAGAGACCGTCTTCTCACCATAACCTCACATGGTGGAAAGGGTGTGAGGGCTCTCTGGGGCTCCACCCTCATAACCCAGTCACCTCCCAAAGGCCCCACGTCCTAACACTACCATAGTGGGGGTGAGCCTTTCAACACAGGAATTTGCGGGGGGACACAAACATTCAGTCTCAAATAACAGCCCTCTGATGAAAGGATGCTGTGGTTAAATGAGTTCTGGGCCAATTTGTAAAAGCCTCAGGACAGGTCTGACCCTCACAGAAGTAGGGAGGGGCCAACCGGAAGGCACCAAAGATCCCCATGATCCTCTGTCTTCGTGGAATGGCATGTGTGGATTCACATGCCGCTCAATTATGTGCGGATGTCCTCAATAGCTAATGGCACGTGCTCATCTCATGAGGAAGGAAATTTGTCCTATTTCATAATCTGAGAAAACAAGACTCAAAAAGGGTGACTAGGTTGAGGTCACCCAGCCAGGAAATGACAGAGCTGGGATCCACAGGCCACCGTCTGAGGCCAGCCTCCTTCCCAGCTGCTGGGCGCATACTCCTGTGCACTTGGATGCCTTGTGGTCAGGGACGTATGGTGCAGCCGACAGACAGGACCCTGGATAGAGAAGCCCAGGCACTCGGGAAGCCTGCAGCCAAATTTGGGCCAAGTAGGTGATGGGGGTTGGGGGGGGGCAGGAGGTTCTTTCCTACAGCTAGTGGTGGAGAAGATGACCTGGGAGGGGCTGGGGGCCCAACCCTTGTGATAACTGTAACTCTAGTGAGTGAGCACTTGGACTGTGCTGGGCTTCATCTTCATCAATTCATTTGAATCCTTTCATGTCCCCGTGAGGTGGGTACCATTCTAATTTTACAGATCCCAAGGGGCTAAAAAATAGGCCTTAGCTCATGTAGCCGGGTTAAAGCAGAACCAGATTTCAGATCATGTGTATGAGTTGACAGCCAGTGCCTTTAACCACTCTCTACCCTACATGTGTGCCAGGCATGTGCTGTTTGTCTCCATATGCACAGAGTGCCCCTGCTCACCCTGGTGCCATCAGTGATTGCTCTAGAAAGAGACCTAGGGGCTGGCTTGGCTGCAGTTTCTTTCTTTTTTTTTTTTTTTTTTTTGAGACAGGGTCTCGCTCTGTTGCCCAGGCTGGAGTATAGTGGCATGATCATGGCTCACTGCAGCCTCCCAACTCAGCCTCCCAAGTTAGGACTGCAGGCACACACTACTATGCCTGGCTAATTTTGTATTTTTTGGTAGAGACAGGGTTTCACCATGTTGCCCAGGCTGGTCTTGAACTCCTGAGCATAAGGGATCCGCCTGCCTTGGCCTCCCAAAGTGCTGGGATTGCAGGGGTGAGCCACTGCGCCCGGCCTGGCTGCATTTTCTGATCTACAACTGAACCTTAGACTATGATGATTTCTTTTCCTTCTGGTGTCCCAAATGCCCATTCGACTCCCGAGGAGCCACTGAATTGTTAATTCAATGCTGAGAAAAGCCTCTCTACCATTCTTACATGCATCAGGTGTGTGTACTGGAAAGGGGACGGGTCAGGGGTCTCAGTGGAAGCAGCCCAGCTGAGGAGACACTGCCTTAGGGGCTCAGGTAATAAAGATCTGCCTGGTAGAAGATGGGTCATGATGCCTGCAGCCAGGGCTGTGGGCCCCCTTGTTTACATGTTTGGGAAAAGGTCCCTCAGAGGAGGCAGTGGCTTTCTTGCTTCCATGTATTATAGTTTATTTTCTTTTTCATGTTCATTGGGGTTAAGGTGCAGAAGGCATTTCACAGGGAGTCTTAAAACCAAATTAGGATTGCCAGGTAAAGGCTGCACAAGGAAAATGCCTTATCTCTGAAGCCCAGAACTGGCAGGGGAGGGCATGACCCCGGGACTCCACCCTCCCGCAAAGGGAAAGGGCATGCTGGAGAGGCACGGGGACCCACTCCAGCTCGCTCTGGGTGCTGTCTGTAGTTCTGGAAGCTTGGTGGAGTATTTCCTGCTCAACTTAGAAGGCGGGCCAACGGGGCCAGGCCGGGGAAAGGTGAGGGTTGGAAGGCAGAAGGAAGTGACAAAGGCCACCTCAGCACAGTACTGAGAGGAGCTGGGGCCAAGGGAGGCAATCACACACCCTAGCTCTGCAAGACCTCCAAGATGGCCCGGAGGATGGCAGCAGCTGCCACCGCCCCGGGGTCTGGCTGCTCCAGCCGTGCTGAGCTGATATAACTGGCTCTTCCGGCTCCAGCTTCCATATTCTTGGTGGCCTCGGCTGCAGCTTCGGCACTCTGGGGGATGGGGTGTGGGAGCAGGTTCAAGGGCAGGCCACCAGGCCTCCTCCTTCCTGCCATGGGCAGAACGTCTCTGCCGTGCAGCCTGGCCCTGCACACTCTTGCCCTGGCTGTGCCAGCACCCTCTGCTCTGTCACCAAATGGAAAGTCACCTCTCATCTACTTCCAGCAGGGAAAAGGGTTACCATTCACTGAGGCCCTGTCACATCCCAGGCAGTGTGCGGGGCTCTACATATTTCCTTAGCCACATAACCGCCTTGTGAGATAGGTGCTCATCTCCATTGTATAGAGAAGGAAACTGCGTCCAGGAAGGTTATTAACTTGCTCAGGGTCACATGGAGACAGGAGTCTGCTGGCTAGAAGCCTGTCTCCCTGGGTGGCTGGGCCTAACCTCACTCACCTTGACTGCTTTGGTCAGGACTTGCAACAGATCAGCTCCTGGGCTCTTCCAGGCTTGGAGCTCCTGCCCTGCTGCCCACAGAGAATCCAGCTGGACAAGGTGAAGGAAAGGGGGCTGAGCACAGGCCCTGCAACTGAGGGTGCTCTTTAGACTTACAGGGCCAAAAGGAGAAAGGTCTGGGGCTGCAGCCTGAGTACACACCATAGTCCTGTCCCCTGGGGCAGCCTTTCCATACCTGGCAGGGAAAGAGAAGGAAAGAGGCTCACTAGAGGGAGCCAAGGGAATCACTCTGAGGGTGGAGCTAGGGCCTGGCAGGGGGCAGATGTCACCAACCACCTCCCCTAGCCCACCCCTGGTCTGATGCACAGGGCTCCAGCTCACTTCTGCATGGCTTCCAGGCCGGCATCCATGGCAGCAGACCAGGCTGGGAGGCTGGTCTTGGCCTTGAGGGGCTGGGCAGCCGCAGTCAGGAACAGGCCGTAGAGCTGGGGAAGATGAGAACGCTGAGCATGTGGTGCTGGCCTGGACCCCAGCCACCTCCCTGTCAGCCCTTCAGCCCCCAGGCACCCACCGCCCCAGATGAGCCTCCCATCTTCTCCAGGAGCAGGACAGACAACTTGGAGAGAAGCTGGGCAGGGCTGGCAGGGGGTGGGCCCTCCTTCAGCCACTCCCGGATCGCTGCAGGCACAGAGAGATGGGGAGGAATTCAGAGATCCTGCCTCCATCTGCCAGACTTCCAGCCAGCACCAATGAAGGCTGGAAAAGGCCGACAGGGAAGTGGAATGAAGGCTTCCCAAGATCCCTTTCCACATCCAGTGTGCAGTCTGGAGAGGGGCTGGGCTGCATAACCGAAAGGGGCCTGGGGAGGTGAGGCCTGCCCCGAAGCCCTCCACTTGACACTCTGTACTCTGCTTCCCAGCTTGGTTTTTTTCTCCTTAGCCCTTTGTGCTAACATCCTCTGTGTTTTACTGATTCATCTGGTTGATTGTCTTCCACCCAGAACATAAGCCATGAGGGCAGTGATTTCTGTCTGCTCTGTTCACTACTGTATCCACAGTTGAGAGCAGTGCCTGCCCCACGGCAGGCACCAAATACGTTTTTCTCGAATGAATGATGCTGGACAGTTAAGAGCTTTTCACTGGTCTGGGTAAACAGAAAAATAAGGACAACAGAATAAGTTCGCCTTGAGTTGTAAGTTATTGACTGTGAAGGATTTCATTTAATTCTAAGATAACAACCTCATACATTTGTGGTGTTAAGAAGGTCCCTGTCGGCCGGATGTGGTGGCTCATGCCTGTAATCCCAGCACTTTGGGAGGCCAAGGCAAGTGGATGTCTTGAGGTCGGGAGTTAGAGACCAGCCTGGCCAACATGGCGAGACCCTGCCTCCACTAAAAACACAACAATTAGCCAGGTGTGGTGGCGCATGCCTGTTATCTCAGCTAGTCAGGAGGCTGAGGCAGGAAAATCACTTGAACCCGGGGGGCGGAGGCTGCAGTGAGCCGAGATCATGCCATTGCACACTCCAGCCTAGCGACAGAGTGAGATTCCTTCTAAAAAAAAAAAAAGAAGGTCCCTGTCTTCAGGGAAACAAGTGGAAGGGGGGCTAGGGTTTTGTGAATGACCTCACTTGGCAAAGTCCCTGGCACCAACCTCTGGCTGCACGGCTATGGGTGGTGCCACAGTCGCCGTCGCCAGCAGCCCGGTCCAGAGCATTCAGGTGTTCCTCCAGGCCCAGGAGGGTGCTGCACACCCGTTCCAGCACCAGTGCCATCCGCTTCGAGGCTGAGCCTAGAAAGGGAGGATGCGGAAGAACAGGCCCACCAGGCCCTTCTCACAACCACACTTGACTAGGGTGGGAGGTGTGGGTGCCAGGGCCCCTACCCGCCCCACCGTATACTCCTACATCCTTTGGGAAGCCTGCCCCTTCCCCAAAGGCAGGGGTCGGTACCTCCTGCAGCAGTGGAATCAGGGGCCTCCTGGGGCTCGGCAGGGGCTACCCGGCTCCGCTTCCGCCCAGTAATGGAGACTGCAGCCACGTTAGGCCAGGCTGCTACAGTGGTTTCAGCATCTAAGGGCAGCAAGATAACTCTCTTAGACATAGCTGTCCAGCCAGGGATTCAGCAGGGCTTGGACCCTCCCATCCTGGCCCTGGTGGCCTGGCTCTCTCAGCAGCCCTGGAGGAAGGGAGTCCACCTCAACAAGCATAGACTGAGTGCCTACTGTGTACAGGGGTATAGAGAGAGGGTCCCTGGGAAAGGGTCAGGCCTATCTGAGGAGGATCCTAATACCAACTCCTCCTAGTCCAGTGAGAGCTGGAGAAGGCTGGAGAAGCCCAGAAAGGGCCTTCTTCCCAGGCTCCAGAGCCTTGATTGTCACAGTCAGCCCTGATGGGGTCTCCAAGTCTCCCTGGCTCCTTCCAGTTACAAGGAGCCCTGGCTTGGGTGACCCCAGATTCCAAGTCTCACCTATCAGTTTCAGGAGAGGCTCATCCACCAGCAGGAGGGTGAGAGAAATGCCAGGCATCTCCAGTGCTGACATGAAGGTGCCCACCAGGGCACGGGCAATCTTCACCCCGCGGCCCTCTGCAATACCAGAGTGTGGCAGTCCAAAAGGGAAAAATGGGCATCAAGGAAAGAAAACAACAGAAAAGCAAGGACCTTGGAAGCTGGGGCCCCGAGGTCGGGAGGGAGATGTCTTGATTTCCTCCCGGCAGGCATCCCTCAATAACCCCACAAATGACCACGTTCCCTGGAGGTGTCCCCTACTTCAGGGAAGATGAGTAATTACAGGTTTCATTTACTCAGTTCGTGCCAGGTGCTGGGCGCTGTGTTGAGTATCTTACATACGTTTAATCTCACTTAATCCTCACAACAATGGTATAAAGCAGGTACCATTATTATTACCCCTAATTTGCAGACAAGAAAACAGAGGCTCAAGGTATCTGGCAATTAGGTGGCAGAGAGACGATTTAACTCAGGCTTATCTGACGCACAGTCCATGTTCTCTGCCATCACAAGACCCTCCCTCAGCCCTTTCCAAAGGGCTGTAGGGTCCCATTCCCAGTGCATGGCTCACCCAGAGAGCGGACGGTAGCGTCGGCTATGATGCCCAGTTCCAGGAATGACAGGCCACCCAGGTTGTTGACCATCATCACAACTGAGGAGCCTGTGGGTAGACATGACACCCCAGGTGAGACCCTCTGGGCGTCTCCTGCCCAGAGGTGTAGGAGGGGTTGGGAGATGCGGGAGAGAGGCTACCCACCGGGCTGCACAGGCACATGGGACGCATTGGTGGTGTTTGTCATGTGGTCGAGCATGAGTTTCACAATCTCATCGGCGGTTGCCATCTGTCAGAGGGAGCCAGGAATGAGCTGCATCTGGGGGGCCTTGGCCTTAGGGTGGCCTGTGCCAGAGGGACCACCTACCTTTATCCGGCGCACACCAGCTTCCCCGTGGATCCCTGCGGATAGAGGTGGTCACTGCTGACCCACTCAAGGCCTGGGGATTTGCTCATCGTTTTTGTCAAGGACTCACACAGTGCTGGACTCACACAGTAAGTGGGCGGGAGTGGGGGATGGAAATGGACAGAATAATGAAAAACACGATCTCTGTTCTCTGGGAGCTTGTGGCTTGGTGGTGGAGATAGCTTTAACTAGAGGTAGTTGAGGTGGAAGCACAGGGGAGGAAAGAAAGCTTTGCAGCCAGGTGATCTTTGAACAGCCCTTGAAAGAAGGGTGTATTCTGGCAGGGACAGGAGGACCTGGGAATGGTAGGCAAAGGCTAGGAGGTAGGCAGTGCACAGACCTCCACATGGCCAGAGCCGTGGGTATAGACGGCAAAGCAGGTAGAAATCAGGTAGGTTGGGCCAGGCTGGGCCTCAAATGCCCAGGTAAAAATACTAAGACCACCTGGGGAGAGGACCAGGTTGATGTCTCTAAGGGTATACAAGGTGAGCAAAGTCCAGGGCCAAGGGGCAGGCAGGGCTGGGATGGATGGCCACAAGCTTACCCAGGCCCAGCTCCACCTCGTCGGCTGAGAGCTCAAAGGTGGGTTTGGAACCAGGGACGCTGCAGGAGGATAAGCTCACCCCCAGGGTACCTATGAGAAACAAGGCATGAAGGCATGACCGTTCCACTCTTGGCACTGGGCGTCAGGAAGGGTGGCAGCAGCATCTCACAGGCCCTGACCACAGGTACCCTCTTCTCTGAGAATGCCTGCCAGACTCTCCACCTCAGCCATGGTACCCAAGGCCACCAGTCCCCAGGAGCTTCCCCAGGGATACCTTCCCTAGATCCCTGGGGAATAAGCTGGGAAGCACCGCTAGGCAGCCAACAGGAACCTGCTCCTCGTCCCAGGGCTGTCCCAACCTTCCCCACTCCCCTCCCCAACTCCCAGGCCAGCACTCACCCATGGCCTTGGCGACCACGTTCACCTGCTTTGTGATCTCCTCCAGCCCCACACCTGCCTCAGCCAGAGCACCTGCCACCTGCAGCCACACAGAGGTAAGAGCCCCAAGGGGGAGGGTATCACTGTACCACGTGGGGTAGAAGACAGGCAGGGGATGAATTTCTTGTTGGGAAGGGGGAACCTCAGGATTTCCACACTCAACCTGGCCCATCACATTTAGGGCAGAAGAGCAAACTCCCCTCATTCACAGTGTACATGCCAGGAATCTTCAAGAATTCCAGTCTGTTGGAATCAGAAGAGACTTTACAAATGGGGAAATGGACCCAGAGAGGGGAGGTGACTTGTCCAATGTCACACAGCCAGTGGGTGGCCAGTTTCCCAACTCTAGAGTTCCAGAGTTCTCTCTCCCATAGCCTTGCTATTTTGGGTTACTTTACCCATCTATCCATCCATCCATCCACCCAATTTTTACCAAGCATCTAGTATATGCTGAAAAGGAAAAAAGGCGACTAAGTCACAGTCCCCAACTTCAAGAACTCACAGCCTGGGGAGAGGCTAGGGGAGCAGATACCCACAAATTGAAAATTTATGTGAGATGGTAATTACAATGATGGAGTCCACACTAGGAGGGGCTGCCAGCCAGCTCAGGGTAGTGGGGAGATGGAGATCAGGGAGAGCCTTCCAGGTGGGGAGATATCAGAGCTGGGCCTCTGCAGAATGGTAGGAGTTAGCCAGGCCAAAAGGAGGCTGGACAAGGAAAGAATTTTCCAGGCCACAGACACTGCATAAGCAAAGTCAGAGATGATCCATAGCCTTGCAGGTACAGGAGCTGGCGTGAATGGACCATAAGAGGAAGGCAGGGATGGCTGGGCATGGTGGCTCATGCTTGTCATCCCAGCACTTTGGGAGGCCGAGGTGGGCAGATCATTTGAGGTCAGGAGTTCGAGGCCAGCCTGGCCAACATGGTGAAATCCCGTCTCTACTAAAAATACAAAAATTAGCTGGGCGTGGTGGCAGGCGCCTGTAATCCCAGCTACTCGGGAGGCTGAGGAAGGAGAATTGCTTAAACCTGGGCAGCAGAGATTGCAGTGAGCCAAGATCGCGCCACTGCATTCCAGCCTGGGCAACAGAGTGAGACTCTGTCTCAAAAAATAAATAAATAAGTAAAAAAATAAATAAAAGAAAATAAAACAAGAGGAAGGCAGGGATGATGGGAGATGAAGGTGGGGAGTCAGGGAGCTGCAGTGAGGGCTTGTATTGATTCCAGGCACCCAGGAAAGCTTTCAGTGGATGAATAACCTAGTCAGATACACATTTTAAAAAGACACTTCTGGCAATAGTGTGGAGAGCGGATGAGCAAGGCCAGAAGGCAGGAAGCAGGCAGGGGAGCCCAGTGAGGAGGTGGCTGCAGCCATCAGGCATGAGCAGATGACCCCCGAACCAAAGCAAAGCAGGAGGGCGGGGTCTGAGGAGGATGTGTGTTATGTACATTTGGAAGTAGAAGCACCAGGACTGGGCAACTGACTGGGTATGGAGAAGAGAAGGGGACGAGTCTGAGAAAATGCCTATATCTGGGCTTAGGTAGCTGAGGGGATGGCGGGGCCTTCTGAGATCAGGGAACACTGGAGAAAAAGAAGAAGTAGCTTCTTGGGGAAGGGCTGGAAAGGTCCAGTTACCGGGTGCTGCCAGGCAAGGGAAGGCTGGGAAGGGCTGGCCAGTCTCCACGTCCCCGGTGGAAGCCCACCTTGTGTATAAGCACCGTGCCGCACAGCCCCCGCCGGCCTGCCTTCTTCAGGACAGTGAAGGCGCTGTCGTCCCCAATCACCACCATCTCCACCGGGATGCCTTCAGCCCGGGCTTGCTCCCGGGCCAGGCCGAAGTTGAGCCGATCCCCAGTGTAGTTCTTCACGATGAGGAGTGTCCCCACTGCGTGAGCAGCCGGCAGGGCTCAGTGTGCTTACTGTGCCCTCCCTGCCGCAGCCCCTCCCGCATGCCAGGCTTACCTGTGCCGGCCTGGGCCACTGCCCTGATAGCTGCCAGGATGCTGCCCACTGCCGGGGAGGTGAACACGGCTCCCGCGATGACCCCAGTCAGCATCCCCTTCCCTATGAAACCTGGAGGTGGAAGGGGTGGAGTGAGCATGCCGGGTGAGACTCGTGCCTGTAGTCACTGGGGCTTCCCATGCTCCAGGGGTCATGGTTTGGTGAGCCCTACTGCATGCTTGGTGCTCAAAGATCCCCCAGGTCTTCACATGGCTGACTCCTTCTTAGGAGGCAAGGCCTTCTGTGACCTCCCAGCCTGAAGCAGTCACCAGCTCCCTCCCCAGGGACTCACTGTTCCTTTGCCCCATTTTACTGTCTTTACTAAGTTATTTAGCACCCTCTGAAATGATCTCATTTACTTTCATGTTTACCTGGTTATTGTCTATCTCCCCTAAGTAGAATATAAGCTCCACGAGGGCAGGGACCTTGCCTGTCTGGTTCATTGTTGTATCCCTAGTGTCCAGTACAGTGCCAGGTACACAGTGGGCTCATGAGTGTTTGCCAAATGAATGGATTTTGCTGAAGGAAGACAGGAAGGGGACAATGATGCGCATCCTAGTCCCTGCCCTCCAGCAGCCCTCAAGGAGAGTCTGCGTCCCTGGCTCCACACAGGAAACAAGCCAGGACAGTCCACGCGTGGGACACAGCAGGTGGGAATTCAGAAAAGGGGTTCTGCCCTAGGCTGGAAGAGTCAGGAAGCCTTCATGGAACGGGGGTGGGTCTGCTGGGCCTGGAGGGTCCAGAAGATTCATGGAATCACTGACTCTCAGAGCTAGAAGGACCTGAGAGATTGTTTGGCCCAACTTTGTAGTTTTGTAGATGTTGAAACAGATTCAGAGAGGCCGTGATGGGCCCCTGATCCCAGCCAGAGGGAGTGGGAGAGTGGGAAGTGGCCCCAGTTCCTGACTCTGGGCTGAGCTCCGTCCTGCACTTCATGGCAGCACTGAGGATCGCCCAGGAGGCCCTGTCCACTCCACCAGTACCCCCTGCCCCACCCCAGGATACTCACCAGCATGGGCAGGCTCATGGCCAGAGCCCCCACCCGACAGCAGTGCCACCCGGCCCCTGAGGCTGTCCAGGTCAGAACGGAGGGCCACGCGGTGGCCCTGCAGGAGCTGCAGGTTGGGGTTGCAGGCCACCAGGCCAGCAAGAGCGTCATCAGCACAGCCAGCCACCGAGTTCACCAGCTTCTTGGAGGTCTGCAGGGGAGGAGTGAGAAGGAGGTCAGAGTGTGGTCAGTACAGATACCCCCATCCTGCCCAGCCACACTGCTGTGGTGTAGACCCCTCTCCTGCATCCATCTAGGAACTCCAGGAGCGCAGGACTTCCTTGAGTTGGGCGACATCTTAGGTGGGTATTTCTGTGAGTTTTCAATAATGTGTGACTTTCTATTCAGTACCTAATTTATGAAGTGTCTTGCACCATACCTTCAATTTATTCTGAAAAAATGGCTGCAATACAAAGAAAATGGGGGAGTGGTTGCCTGCAGTGTAAAGTATTTTAATAAAACTGGGACCCAACACCTTCTTCTGTCAGAAGGAAGAAAAGCCTCAGGCTGAGGCTCCTATGCTGGGGAAGGAGCTGAGCAGGTTCCACAGCCACCTCTGCTCCCTAGTGCTCCAATGCGGGGCAAACATTTCCCCAGCCTCTTGGTATGCCAGGCCCAGGGCTAGACACTGTGTGTAAAGATAACAGCTCAGGTGCAGTGACTCACACCTGTAATCCCAGCACTTTGGGAGGCTGAGGCAGGCAGATTGCTTGAGTCCAAGACTTTGAGACTGGCCTGGGCAACATGATGAGACTCCATCTCTACAAAAAATATAAAAAATGATCCAGGCATGGTGGTGCATGCCTAGAGTCCCACTACTCGGAAGGCTGAGGTGGGAGGATCACTTGAACCTGGGAGGTCATGGCTGCAGTAAGCTGTCATCGGTGCCACTGCACTCCAGCCTGGGTGACAGAGTGAGACTCCATCTCAGAAATAAAAAAAGAGATAACAACGCTGTTCCTGCCCTCAGTGGAAACACAGCAGAGGTCACAGCCATGTGCGGTGGGCACTGCTACACGAGGAGCACATGTGCACCATGGGAGCATAGAGGAGGGGCCGCAGACTCCCGAGGGGCCTGGAGGTCTCTGGGAAGGATAAGCAGTACCGGGGTAGGCAAAAGGGGGCAGGAGGCATGAGAGGAGGGAAAAGGGAGGCTCTTCCAGCCAGAGGGGGAGCATAAGCCAAGGCCTGGATGAGTGAATAGTGTGGTGGTGCCAGGAAGCATGGGTGACCAGCAGGAAGGGGTGGGGAGGAGAGGACTGGCCACGGGCAGCCTCAGGAGGGGTTGTGGATAGGCTGGTGGAGGGTTACAGAGCAGTGCCGCTAGGCTTGGCTGAGTGGACACGGGGTGCAGACAGAAGTGAGTAGCGTGGGGGCCAGAATGGAGTGTGGCTTGAGCTCTGCTGTTACAGGGACTTGGGTTCAAATCCCACTTCTGCCTCTCATTAGCTGCAGGAACTCAGGGAAGATACATCATTGTTGGGAGCTAAAATTCTTCCTCTGTAAAATAGGGATTTACTAGAACAGAGTATATGCCCATGATATAGTGGAAACTCAATCAAAGGAAGCTACTTCCTTTTTCAAACAGGCTGTGAAAAGCCAGAGTCCGCTGAATAAGGGCTGCAGCCCCTGGCTTTGTCCTGAAGAGGGCTGGGCTCCCACTGCCACCTGGTGGCCTGGTGGGAAGCTGCAGCTGAGCCAGATCCTGGCAAGGTGAACTTCCGGCTGTGGCTTCTTCCTGAGCTTGCTAGCACCAGCTCCTTTGTACAAAATTTGGCTCTGCTGCCTCCCTGCCAACCTGTCCTGCATCCAGCCAGGGCCAGGGCTAAGCCACCTGCTTCAGAGTAGCCTAGGTCTGTAGGGAGCAAGAAGAACAATAAGATTGGTTCCATTTGCCGAGCAGTGACTGAGAGCCAGGCCCAGTTCTAAGTGTTTTTGAGCATGTCTCATTTAATCTTTCCAACAGGCCGGGTGCAGTAGCTCATGCCTATAATCCCAGCACTTTGGGAGGCCAAGGCGGGCGGATCACCTGAGGTTGGGAGTTTGAGACTAGGCTGACCAAGATGGAGAAACCCCATTTCTACTAAAAATACAAAGTTAGCTGGGCATGGTGGCACATGCCTGTAATTCCAGCTACTCGGGAGGCTGAGGCAGGAGAATCGCTTGAACCTGGGAGGCGGAGGTTGTGGTGAGCCGAGATTGCACCAATGCACTCCGGCCTGGGCAACAAGAGCAAAACTCCGTCTCAAAAAAACAAAAAAAACCCAAACTAGAACAAAACAAAACTTCCCAACAGCCCTATGGAGGAAAGATGAGCCCAGTGAGGAAACTGAGGCACAGTTAAATGATTTTGCCCAAGGTCACACAGCCAGCAGGTGTCCAGGTCTGCCTGGCTCCAAAGCTGGTTCCCTTTTGGCCATATCATGCTGCTTTCTCGAGGGGCTGGAGGGAAGTGGAGGGTGACAGAGGTTGCCCTAGAAAGGACATGGGTTTGTGGCTCTCAGAGCCTACCAGGGACTGGAACATACAATGAAGTTGTGAGTTGGCCTCACTCCAAGCCCAGCCTCCAGCACCACTACCCTCCAAGAAAGTGGCCTGCTCCCCATCTTGATAATCTGTCTTTTACAGAGCCAGAAGAGGGTTTAGGGACCAGTGCTATCCCTGGTTTCAGTGGCCTGAAAGGATGGAAAAGGAAAGGAAGTCAGGTGAGGCCTCTAGGACTCTGCTTGTTCAACACCACACAACCACTAGAGGTAGGCCTTAATTTGCCTTATAATGCAGATGAAGAAAAAGAGGCTCAGAGAGGTCTGTAAAAGGTCATGCAGCTGGTCAGTAGCAGGCTGAAATTTGAATCCAGATATGTTCAAGGCTTGTTTTGGTTTAAATCAGCGGGCCTGGAGCAAAGCCCAGGGACATGGCCAGCCTCCCACACTGTAGATCCCAGCTCCAGACCGGCCCACATAAGCCCCAAGGTTAGAAACGGTCACATGGTCATTCTTCACAATTCCTTCTGTGACCGGTACAGTGTCTATTACCAAGCAGGTAACTGTTACTGTTTTACTCTGAATGCAAGACCCAGATAAGGGGCAGAGTGGCTCTGAAGGGACTCAAGAGGCTGCAGCCCCAGGCCTGGCTGGGACCAGCGGCCTCCAGGAAATGAAGAAAAGCAGGGATCAGGCCCTGGGAGAGCGGATGACCCTCTCTCTTCGCCCATGAGCCTCAGGAGGCAATAGCATCTCTCAGTCAAGGTGTAAGGAGCTCTAGCATGCCCAAGGCTGGGATCCTGCTTTGAGACCATGCTGCCATTCCCCTGCCCCGGCCCTGTATGACTCACCATGGTGGGAAGGCTCTGAAACAGGCTGAGTTCACACGGTTGCACTGAGCTGCTGGAGGATGGACAATCCTGTGCTACCTGGGTCTGAGTACAGTGGAGGCAGCAGCAGCACCTGCAGGAGTGGGTAACGATACAAGCTGTGGAAGGAACTCGCAGCCGACTGGCACAATCAGGACTTCAGCACCCTAGTAATTAGGGAGCTGCCCCAGACTTCGGTCCAAGTCCAAACTCTAGTACATGGGCTACGGATGGAGAAGAGTGTGGGGCTGACCAAGGTTCATGCCTGCACTTCGCTGCCAGAAGACAGATCAATCCATGTCAAGCACAGGTCTGCCTTTATGCCCAGGAACAGCACCCACTTCTTCACTAAAGGACAGTGATCCTCAGAATAACTATCTTTTACACGGGCATCACATGCAGCGAAAAAGTTAACAAAGCTCTTCACACGCTTGCCCTCACTGGCCTTGGCACCAAAAGGGAAGGGAACGGGGGGAGCTAGCCAGGTTTGTGACCCATTTTACTTCTGGGAAAAAGAGAGCTCTAGGGACTTGTCCAAGGTCATACAGGTAAAAGCCAGGATCTAAACCCATGTCTAGTTTTTCTACAAACAGTGTGTTTTTACTACTGATAATTCAGTGCCTCCAAAGTCAGGCAGAGTCTCTGCTATGGGAAAGGGAAGATGTAAACCATGATGACTTTCTAGCTTTCCTCAGTTCAGCCTGGTTCAGCGGCGTGTTGGCCTCTGTGTGGGTGCACAATAGGAAGAATCAACATAGCTCTGCCTCAGCCTACTTGGGGTTGGGGGTAGGGTCTTAGGTAAACCAGTTCCTCCCTAAGCCTCAGCTTCCTCATCTGTAAAATGGGGGTTGGCTCCTCTCTGGCATTCTGCGAGTGTGCCAAGCCACGTGGTTCTCCTCTTGTTCCCTGGGAGCCTGTTTGATGTGGGGTACCCTGGAGGCTGCAGGGCTGACTGCTCTCCTGGCTCATTAAGGTTCCCTACGGAGAAATATTGGTTTTGTGTTTGAGGTTCGAATTTGTAGAGCAATAGGGGCAACAATAACGTTGGACAAGCAGACCGGTGGGCCCTTCGAAGTCTGAAGAATCAACGCGCAAAAGGGAGGAGGTGAGCAGGTGGTCGTTCAAACGTCAGGCGAGGGCACCAGCTGGATCTGGAGGAACTGAGACAGTGAAAGGAAAGCAGGCAAGGTTCTAGTCTGGGATGTGCACGAATCACGGTGGTCTCCCTTCCCTCTCTAGGCCTCCGCAGTCCTTCCCGTTCCCAAAGGAGGAACAGCCCCGAGGGTTCCTGGAGCAACGGAAGGAGGAGGACTGGATGCAGGGAAGGGCAAAGGGCGCGGAACGGGGTGGGGAGTCTGCGGGCGAGCTCCGAGGACACTGGCGCACCTCCCCCGCCGGCTCACGGCCGCATCCGCCACCTCCGAAGGCGCCGCGACTTCCCGGGGACCCCCAGTGGTGCGCTCTCATCCGGGTCCTGCGGGCGCTGGCGGAAAGAGGCGAGGCGGCGCCTCCGGGGGCGGGGCCTCCTTCGGTTGGCGGCCTCAGGCTTCGGGAGTCCTCCAAGAGGCCAGGTGAGGCCGTCCCATGATGCCCCGCGCCCCGGCCGCTCTGGCCTGCAACGTGTCTCTGGGGCGGAGGCAGCGGCAGTGGAGTTCGCTGCGCGCTGTTGGGGGCCACCTGTCTTTTCGCTTGTGTCCCTCTCTCTAGTGTCGCGCTCGAGTCCCGACGGGCCGCTCCAAGCCTCGACATGTCGTACAACTACGTGGTAACGGCCCAGAAGCCCACCGCCGTGAACGGCTGCGTGACCGGTGAGGCTACCGGGGTCGGAGACCCCGGCGAGGGAGGGGAGCTGGGGGGAGCCGCGGCCTAGGGAGGCCTGCGGCCCCCGGGGCGGCCGGGCAGGAGTGGGCCCGGCGAATGGAAGGCGCTGGCGGCCGAGGAACCTCCCCTAGCACCGCGACCTCGAAAGAGTCGTCCCAGTACGCGCTTTTTGGGGGTTGGAAGCCACTCTCGAGGGTCCCCTTTCGTCCTGGGGAGGTCACTCGGCCTCGAGAACAGGGCGGGCCCAGTGAGAAAGAGGAGTGTGAGTTGGTTGTGCGGTGTCGTTTGGGCCCGGAGATTGGCCTTCTGTGGCCGGGAAAAGGGGAGGTGGTAATGACGACTTTGGGGTCAAGATTTTCCTGTGGGGAAGTCTGGGGGGCCCAGGAGGTGGAGGGATATGAGGAAAGCCGGCGTTATCCCACAGAGGGAGGGGAGCCCTCTTCAGGCTAACCCCTTTGCCTGGGGCTGTGTTTACATGAGGGCCCTGCTGGAGAAGAGGGTTTGGTTTGCCTGGCCCAGTGCTGGGTTTGCCTTGTTCACGATGCGCTTGAATTGTTAAGGACACCGATGTGCAGAACCCGGGAAGAGTCATCTTAACCCACATTCTCAGCTGAATATGCAGACCCCAAGCTTGCATGTTTATATACACCCTAATCATGATTCCAAAACAAAACTGTTGTTAAGAGTTGGAGGTAGCTGAGTTTGGGTGGGGGTATTGGTAGACTGCCAGGAGGGTAGGGGGGTGGACAAAACAGTGTTTTCATATAAAGCTCTGGGACTTTTCTTCATTTGACTTGGTCTGTCAGATAAAAGTTTGTGAGACTTTAGATGAAGACTGGAAGAAGTGAACACTTTCTCCGGCATTCTCAATTAGAATTTACTCTATTACTGTAACTGTAATAGAGTAAAATTTGAGGGGCAAGAGCCATGAGAAGGGATTACGCAGTCATTGTCAGTTGGAGGACGCACGGCTCTTAGGTCCAGTCCAGTTTTCTTAGTCTGATTAGGGAAGTAGCTTTGTTGAATGCATGAACTGAGACTCTTTGAGGTGCCAGATTTGGCAAGAAGGGGAGTAGCTGGAAGGAGTTGGAGAAGTATGTGAAGTAAATGAGAATTCTGCAGGTATTTAGACGTAAGTGATAGGATTATTTTGAAGGGGTGGGAGGCCCTTCCCCTGAGTTCAAAAGTTAGAGGGTCTGTTCTTTCAGGGCACTTTACTTCAGCCGAAGACTTAAACCTGTTGATTGCCAAAAACACGAGATTAGAGATCTATGTGGTCACCGCCGAAGGGCTTCGGCCCGTCAAAGAGGTGGGCATGTACGGGAAGATTGCGGTCATGGAGCTTTTCAGGCCCAAGGTAAGTGTTGCAGTTGGGACAAGCAGTGGAGGGAGAACCGTTGGTCGTAGGTTGTTTTATGTTATTTTTGTTTATTTATTTATTTTCTTTGAGACGGGGGTCTCGCAGTGTTGCCCAGGATGTCTTGAACTCCTGAGCTCAAGCAATCCCTCCGCTTCAGCCTCTGGAGTAGAGTAGCTGAGGGATTGTAGGCATGCGCCACCGTGCCTGGGCTGTGTTACGTTGTTTTGCGAATTCTTGGGATGGGTGGAATATGCCTTAGGAAAAAAACTCTTCTCTTTTTTCTCTCTTTGGATGGCAAATTTCAGTATGTACTCTTGACCAAGTTTTCTAGAAGTAAAAGGAGAGATTCATTAGGGAAACAATTATGAAGCTGACTTCTTTAGGAGGGAGAAATTAAAGCAGTTTGTTTCAGAGGATAGGCTACAGAGTGGGGCAGTCCTGGCTTCATTCCTTGTTAATTCTGACTTTAGGTGTCTCTTAAGGCACCTTTCAGATTAAGTTCCTTGGGTTGTTGTGAAGATGAAATGATTCAGTAACACAGGTCCTATCGTATAGCAAGCATTTACAGTTATGTTAACAATTACCAGGCCGGGTGTGGTGGCTCACGCCTGTAACCCCAGCATTTTGGGAGGCCGAGGTGGGTGGATCACCTGAGGTCAGGAGTTCAAGACCAGCCTGGCCAACACGGTGAAATCCCATCTCTGCTAAAAATACAAAAGTTAGCCGGGTGTGGTGGCATGTGCCTGTAATCCCAGCTACTTGGCAGGCTGAGGCACAAGAATTGCTTGAACCCGGGAGGCGGAGGTTGCAGTGAGTAGAGATGGCGCCCATTGCACGGTGACACAGCGAGACTCCGTCTCAAAAAAAAAAACAAACAAACAATTACCATCAGTATTTTCATTATTTTAGCGCAAATGTTTTCATCCAAATCACCACCACATTGCTTTATGATGTCTTAGCTGAATCTGGCAAGAAAGCAATGGGTTCAAAATTTTAATTATAATCCTTTGAACAAAGCAGTAATTTTTTGAAGTCTGTGTTAAATAAGTAGGACTTTGTTGATCCATTTTAGCTTCTGTTGTTATTCCCACATTTTTTTTCTCTTTCTTCAAATACTTGGGGAAGAGTGGAGGAGGCATTACATTCATCTTTCAGAATTTGAATGGGATGATTGAGATTAGCTTGCGATTGAAATAGATGAAGACTTTGTGTGTAGAACAGAGAGATGGAGAATCGTGAAAGTGAGAACTAGATGTTTACCAGCTTCAGTTCTGGCTTTTTGTACATGCCCTTAGGGTGTATGTGTACCTAGTGTGGGTTATAAGCTCACCATGTATTTTCTCTTTAGGGAGAGAAGAATTTGGAAAATTCTTAAAGAATTTGGTGTGCTTAAAGACTGGACAGGTTGTTCCTGTTTTAAAAAGAACCTCTTTTGATAGCATAATATTGGTTTCCAGGGGGAGAGCAAGGACTTGCTGTTTATCTTGACAGCGAAGTACAATGCCTGCATCCTGGAGTATAAGCAGAGTGGCGAGAGCATTGACATCATTACGCGAGCCCATGGCAATGTCCAGGTGAGGTGGCTGCTTTAGGCCAATGAAACTTTTCTAAGTAGGGCTGTCATGATTCATGGAAAAAATTAAAGTGCTGAGGGCAGCTCTCTATCCGATCAGAGAAATAAGGAGAAGACACTATGGGTTTGAGCTTTTTGGAGAAAGGACTCCTGTAGTTCACTCAAGGCCGAAGGGACAGGGTAATAATTCATTGAGATTCTGTTTTGCGAAAAAGGCATGCACTGACATTGGGGCTCCAACTATTTGGCCTATCAAATAGATCCATTAGTTTTACTACCTCTCCTAAAATTTTTCTGTGCAAGTGGTGCCCAGTGTCCTCTGTTGCTCTGTGGATGTTGAGGTTCTTCCCTAATCCCAATTTTGTTTCTCAGGACCGCATTGGCCGCCCCTCAGAGACCGGCATTATTGGCATCATTGACCCTGAGTGCCGGATGATTGGCCTGCGTCTCTATGATGGCCTTTTCAAGGTTATTCCACTAGATCGCGATAATAAAGAACTCAAGGCCTTCAACATCCGCCTGGAGGAGCTGCATGTCATCGATGTCAAGTTCCTATATGGTTGCCAAGCACCTACTATTTGCTTTGTCTACCAGGTACTGGATCAGGAAGAGAGAGGGAGAAACTGTGAGGCTGATGTGATAGGAGTTGTTTTTGCTAACTGGCATGTCTGTGTTTGGTAGGGTAGAGAGAAGTGTTTAATGTGTTTGTCCTGAAATGTTTTGAGCAACACAATTGATATGGGTCAGACTTTCATTGCTTCTTGAGTGCAGTAGTACTTATTGTGGAGGCAGCAAGCTCTCTGGGGCTTGTAGCAGGTTTTAATCCTGAGATTATACTCTGGCTGTGGGCCTTGGGAGATTTCATAGGATGACCCAGTTTATACTTTGATTCTCTTACTGGAGTGCTAGGGGATTATTAAAACTTAGCTGTCAAGAAATTATCTAGATCTTTCCTTTATGTTAAGCAAAGAGAAATTGTCTTGGTGATGCCTTATATGTGTTTTTTAAGAAGAGGTTTACATTTTGTCCAGTAATCACTTACTGGTGACTTGCTGGCTTATTTTTATTTTATTTTATTGTTTCTTTTGAGACAGAGTCTCACTCTGTTGCCCAGGCCGGAGTGTGATGGCCTGATCTTGGCTCACTGCAACCTCCGCCTCCTGGGTTCAAGCAATTCTCCTGCCTCAGCCTCCTGAGTAGCTGGAATTACAGGTGCGCACCTGGCGCGCCCACCACGCCCAGCTAATTTTTGTATTTTTAGTAGAGACAACGTTTCACCATGTTGGCCAGAATGGTCTCGAACTCATGACCTCGTGATCTGCCCGCCTCAGCCTCCCAAAGTGCTGGGATTTCAGACGTGAGCCACCATGCCCAGCAACTTGCTGGCTCTTAATTTCTATTTTAGTCTGTGCCTAAAACTGTAGTAGAGCTGATCCTGGGCAGCTGTTCTCTGGTCCAGATCTGTTAAGCGGGGGTGGGGTGGTAGAGCACCAGACTAACATGCTAGTATCTTGGTAAAATCTCAGCCCTTTAACAAAGGGCCATGCAGTGTAAGATCATTTCATTTGCATGTGGCCGAATAAGTGATGGAAGGAAATGATAGTCCAGTTCCACATAGAGTGTGTGGGCACATAAACAGTTTGATAGCCTTGTTATGTATTGGAAGTGCTGATATGTTTTTGTATATTTCTTAGTATTACCGTAGTTCTGAGGCTATTGGAATAAGACCCAATTGAATAAGGTTGAAACCAGGAGATTTTGTTTGATCTTAGTAAATATGAGTTAAAATAAAAACTTAGAATTTCTCTCTGTTCTTTAGTTTTGTAATATTAGGTCATTAAAACTTTGATGTTGTTGATTATTCAAGGCTGGTTGTTCTCAGCTTCAGGGCTGCCAGTTGTGATCAGATCTTCATTTCTGCGTGTGTGTCTCAGAGGCCCAAATCCACACTTGAACTTTTTGCAAAGTTGTGTCATAACCCTACTCATTGATGGGAAAATGTTTTCATCAGCCAAAAATTACTATCTTCTGTTTTATGCCAAAAATTCAATTTGACAAATATTTAGGTACTTAATGCTATGTGAAAGGTATTCATGCTTCAGGAGCTGTAACAGTGACTAAGATGTGATCCCTGCCCTGAAACACATTGCTGAATTCCTTCCATAACTTCTTTATTGAAGCCGTCTTCCGCTGGCTGAGTGTAGCTTTCTTCCGGTCCCTGCTCTTTAGCATCTTAAAGGTGACCTTGGCAGTCCCAGGACTGACGTGAGTCATAATTCAGAAAAAGGAGGGGAAGATGGTGTTGACAATGGCAGGACTGAAAGTTTTGACAACTTTAGCGGAGCAATCAATTGTGTTCTGTCTCCCATTATTCCATCAGAATGCTTTTAAGAATTGTATCAATTTTAAAAAAATCTCATAGGTGTAGCTTATCAATGCGTGTTTCACTTAGCTATTTTGTAAGTTTCTTGAGGCTAAGGAACACACACAGGCACACACACAGTATCTCTTTTTTTTTTTTTTTTTTCTGAGATGGAGTCTTGCTCTGTCGCCCAGGCTGGAGCGCAACCTTTGCCTCCTGGGTTCAAGTGATTCTCCTGCCTCAGCCTCCCGAGTAGCCTGGACTGTAGGCATGCGCCACTATGCCGGCTAATTTTTGTATTTTTAGCAGAGGCGGGGTTTTGCCATGTTGGCCAGGCTGGTCTTGAATTCCTGACCTCAGGTGATCTGCCCACCTCAGCCTTCCAAAGTTCTGGGATTACAGGCGTGAGTCACTGTGCCCGGCACACAGTATCTCTTATAGTACCTAGTGCAGTGTGACAGGTTCATTTTTCTAATTCTTTAAACCTTTCTTGGTTGGTTGCATTGTTAGGAATGGTAGATCTCAGATGCTGCAGTCTACCTAGGAATTAATCCCAGGCTCAGCTGGTGATTGTCAGTATACTGATGGAGAAGGGTGGGAGGGCTGACATGACAGGACTGTCAGATGCTGGGTGGTGGTGGCTTGTCCCTTACAGCACCTCTGTCTAGCCCAAGGCTTACCCTTCCTAAGGGCTAACCATTTCACCTTTCCCCCGCAGGACCCTCAGGGGCGGCACGTAAAAACCTATGAGGTGTCTCTCCGAGAAAAGGAATTCAATAAGGGCCCTTGGAAACAGGAAAATGTCGAAGCTGAAGCCTCCATGGTGATCGCAGGTTGGTTGGTGGTTTAGGAAATGTGCCTCCACCCGGGTCTAGGCTAGTTCCCTGTTCTTGTTCCCTCCCTCACCTTCTCTGCCCTTCGTGTTGGCGCTCAGTATTATTGAAGGTGTGCATTGTTTACCACTCCTTTATGTCTTCTTTCTCTAAATTGTGCTTCGTTTTTTTCTGTCTTTGAGACTTTCTGTTTTTCACTCCCCCCCCAAAAGTATAACTTATCTTTTACTTGGGGGGAGGGATTGACTATAAAACATTGAGATTGATTTGCAGAGTGCCATATGGAAATGAGTCTCATTATTTTATTGCTGGGCATAACATTTAAAACTGAAAGGAAGCCAGGATCTATAGTCCCAGCTACTCAAGAGGCTGAGGTGGGAGGTTCACTTGAGCCTAGGAGTTCGAGTTCAGCCTGGGCAGCATAATGAGACCCCATCTCTAAAAAAAAACAGCAACAAAAAACTGAAAGGGAGCAATAGAGCTTATCTGATTTCTTTACCTCATAGATGAGGAAACAGGGCCAGAGGGACCTGCCCATGCCTGTCCATGACTGACAAAGTCTGGGCTAGAATCCAGGCCTCTTCACTCCTTGTCCTAAGTCTGCCCCTACATTATGTTTGTCTCACTCAGTAGGGAAGTTTTAAAACTCTTAAAAGAAAATTGGCTCTTCTCAATGGTAGCCCTGATAATGGGGGAAAGTTAAGCTAAGGAACAAGAGTGGAAACCAGGAAGAAAAAGTAAAAGCTTTTACTTGGAAAGGATTAGAAGTTGAGAAGAAAAATGGGGGAGAATGTACGGGGAAGAACACGGAGAAGACTCCCCACCCACAGGAATAGTCGAACACCAGAAGAGTGGCAGTAAAAATACTACCGGGATTAGATAATGGCCAGTCAACAAATTCTAAGAGTCTCGTAAAGGCTATCATGTTCCCTGGGCTTTGATGTCCTTTTTAAAATAATGATGATCTTAAAGTTTGCCTTGGGGCTAACTAAACCTGTACTCTTGCCAGTCCTGGTTTGGCAGACCCAGAGTGCTGAGCATTCTAATTTTGCTGTCTTCCCTGCAGTCCCAGAGCCCTTTGGGGGGGCCATCATCATTGGACAGGAGTCAATCACCTATCACAATGGTGACAAATACCTGGCTATTGCCCCTCCTATCATCAAGGTGAGCGCAGTCCTCTACCTTTTTTCCTTTCATCTTTTCTTTCCTTGTCCTCACCTTGCTCCTCCGTTTCTCTTATTTGTCAAAAGGAGATTCACAGATGCCTGTTACACAATTTACTATGTATATAAGATATTGTGTTGGCCATTGGGAATACAAAGAGAGATTAGCCTGGATTTGCTTACAGAGAGCTTGCTTGCTAACTTAGATAAATGATAATCAAAATAGGCCTCCCCTTTTCATTGACTGGGGCAACTTTTTTTGTCAAAGAGACAGGGTCTTATTCTGTTGCTCAGGCTGGAGAGCTAGAATGCAGTGGCATGATCGTAGCTCACTGTAGCCTTGAACTGGGCTCAAGTGATCCTCTTAGCCTCCTGAGTAGCTAGGATTACAGGCATGAACTACCACATGGGGCAACTTTAAGAAGGGAAAATTTTGGCAGTTTCTTTCTTTTTTTTTTTTAAAACGGAGTTTTGCTCTTGTTGCCCAGGCTGGAGTGCAATGGCACGATCTCGGCTCACTGCAACCTCCGCCTCCCAGGTTCAAGCGATTCTCCTGCCTCAGCCTCCCTAGTAGCTGGGATTACGGGCATGTGCCATCATGTCTGGCTAATTTTGTATTTTTAGCAGGGACGGGGTTTCTCCATGTTGGTCAGGCTGGTCTCGAACTCCTGACCTCAGGTGATCCGTCTGCCTCAGCCTCCCAAAGTGCCGGGATTGCAGGCATGAGCCACTGCGCCCGGCCATAATTTTGGCAATTTCTATTGCATGTAATGTTTTCAGGGCTCAAGTCATATAAAGTAATATATTGATAAATTATAAAGGCTAAAAAAGTCAAAAATTTCAAGGACTTAGAATATCAAGTTGTAAAAATTAAGCCTTAAAAGTTTCATTTTACTTTCTTTTTGAGAAAAAAGAACAAAATCTAGCTGGCTACAGTGGCAAGTGCCTGTAGTCCTAGCCACTTGGGAGGATGGCTTGAGTCCAGGAGTTTAAGGCTGCAGTGCACTGTGATCATGCCTGTGAATAGCCACCGTACTTTAGCCTGGGTGACATAGAAAGACCCTGTCTTTAAAAAAAAGAATCTGTGGTAGCATTGCCACAGTGGTAGGGGGTAATTAGTGGTATTAAGAATAAATAACAACATTTGTAGTAGCATGCATAGTTCAGTAAATTTTGGCAGCAGCTTCCTATTCTGTGTATTTCTATTTTCCTGCAGAATGATGACATATCAGTAAACATATAAGATATATTGATGGAGCTCCTCAGAAAATTATCTTCAAAATAAAAAAGCTCCCCATTTTCTATTAATGGGGAATAGGATCTATCCTCATTTTCATGTAATGTTATCTGAGCTATTTGTCTGCTGGTAAAATGGCTGGGTTTGGTAAAGGGAGTGGTCCAGTAGGGTTTGTTTTCTGGTGTAAAGATGCTGAATCTCTAATGACTGTTTACTTCCGATTGGCAGCAAAGCACGATTGTGTGCCACAATCGAGTGGACCCTAATGGCTCAAGATACCTGCTGGGAGACATGGAAGGCCGGCTCTTCATGCTGCTTTTGGAGAAGGAGGAACAGATGGATGGCACCGTCACTCTCAAGGATCTCCGTGTAGAACTCCTTGGAGAGGTAGAACTTGTTCTCCCTGTTCCTCTACGATGTTCTCTTAGGTTTCTAAAGACACCAAATGTGCGGTCCCACACCTCAACTCTGGGAATTATGTTACTTAACACCTAACAGCAAACTGTTGTCCTGCTGTGGAAGTTGACTGTTGAATGAGTTAGGTATTGGAGCATCTCACAGGATCCTGTCATAATCTACCCAAGCAGCCTGTGAGAAAAGGAAAAGAAAGGGAAACAGAAAACAATATAATCTGGAATTAAAGATCAATCTAGCTGGTTTCGGTGGCTCACACCTGTGATCCCAGCACTTTGGGAGACCGAGTCAGGCAGATTGTATGAGCCCCAGGAGTTCGAGATTAGCCTGGGCAATATGGCAAAACCCCATCTCTACAAAAAGTACAAAAATTAGGTCGGTATGGTGGTGTGTGCGTGTAGTCCCAGCTACTCGGGAGGCTGAGGTGGGAGGATCACCTTAGCCCGGGGAGGTCGAGGTTGCAGTCAGTGAGCCATGATCGTACCACTGCACTCCAGCCTGGGTGACAGTGAGACCCTGTCTCAAAAAAAGGAAAAAAAAACAAAAAAGATTATTGCTGATTTCAGTTCTGGGAGGAGGTTCCCAAAAAGTTTAATATTAATACTTAGGCAGTATCTTTTGGAGCAGGAATATGCAAGACAAATTACAGATTTTTCTGAGTGTAGGGTTGCAACAGATGAAGAACCAAAAACTTCAGAGATTTAGAAACATTTGCTTAGTGTGACCGGGGAATTTGAAACAGAACTGTTCTGAATTACGGCTGCAGTTGGGAGTTTTCTCAGCAGAAGTCTGAGATGTGGGTAGTATCTAGATCCCACGTAGAGTCCATTCTCATTTCTTTCACGTTGCTAACTTTCTTCCAGACCTCTATTGCTGAGTGCTTGACATACCTTGATAATGGTGTTGTGTTTGTCGGGTCTCGCCTGGGTGACTCCCAGCTTGTGAAGGTGAGAAGACACTTGTTTCTGGTGTCTCTTTTGCTGTCCTCACTGTTTCTTCATCACATTTCTCCTATGTTTGGTGCCTCTCAGAATCTCTCCATTTTATCCATATCCCTATATCCAGCTTTCTACTTGGTTAATTTAACATCCTACCCCTGATTAGCTCTTTGTCTTTGTGGTTCATTCAGCAAATTTGCCAGGCAAGGTGCTAGGTGCTGTGGATACATTGATGAACAAGACCCAGCTCCTACCTTCAAATAGGTCATAGTTTAATGTAATGGACTTCTTCTAGAATATGAAAACTTCGGACCTTCTCTGCAGAAAAATGCTTGCAAACATTTTACATTAATTTTCAAACATTCAGTACTTCTCTGCAATCCATCCATGGACTCTAGATCAGCAATCCTTGGCTGATTAATGGGTCACATGTGGGACAACCATATTCTTTAGTCAACAGTCCCCTTCTGGAATCATCCCTTGGAACACGAGAATGGCAGATCTAGAAACTAGTTATCGAGAGTTTCTTTTGGACAATAACCATCTCTTTGGGGTGGGTCTGTTAGGGTGTTCTGGGACTAACATAACATTGTTCTTTCTTCTTAGCTCAATGTTGACAGTAATGAACAAGGCTCCTATGTAGCGGCCATGGAAACCTTTACCAACTTAGGACCCATTGTGGATATGTGCGTGGTGGACCTGGAGAGGCAGGGGCAGGGGCAGGTAAGGGCCATTCTGAAAGTGGATAGTTGGTATATGCCCACTCAAACTGTGTCCTCCTAGCTATGCTTATCTAGAATGGGGAGGGTGCACTGAAAATACTTTTAAGAGCCCCCTCATGAATCCCAGATATAAGGATAACTACTGTTTATTGAGTACCTATCTTGGTCTGCCAGGCACTTTATATACATTATCTCTAATTACACAAGTACCCTAGATAGGGATATTTGGCCATCTCAGAAGTGAGGAAAATTAGGGCTGAGAAAGATTAAGTAACTTTTTCCAATGTCACCTAACTTAATAAGTGGCAGGTGTATCTAACAGATCCTGTGCTCTTTCTAGTAAACTAGGTCCCAGGGATCTAAGCAAGCTTGCTAGGAGCAGTGGTAGAAGCTTTTTGCTTTCTGGACTAGGATGTCCTGTCTGCTCCGTAAATTTGAAAGACTTTGGAAATCAACCTCTGCCAAGTCTGCGTCCTCAAACCTAGCCCCACAATAAAGGTTCTTGGATTTAGGTATACCGTGTTTACTTTCTGGGCATCAGTATGACTGGCCCAGTATCTTGAGGGGGTTCTTTAGAAACGTTTTCTCTGCTTGCAGCTGGTCACTTGCTCTGGGGCTTTCAAGGAAGGTTCCTTGCGGATCATCCGGAATGGAATTGGAATCCACGAGCATGCCAGCATTGACTTACCAGGCATCAAAGGTAGCTTTTTTGGTGGACATAGGATGCAGATCTTACATGAGGGACTTTGGCCTTGTTACTTGTTGTGAAGGCGTTTTGGTGGGAGCCAGAGGAAAGCAGATCAAGTGAAGAGTGAAAGTCGTCACAACAGATCAGAAGCTTAAACATATCTGAAAGTATAAAAGTAAACTTAAAAAAAAAATAGAAAATACTACTGATCAAAATTGGTAGTGGAATAGAGGACTAGGGGATTAAAAGATTATAAATTAAAATTAATGTCGTTTATATGAGGCAACTGATAGAATTCATGAAGGAGAGACTGAGGATATTTTATGAAGATACAAGTATGAATGTGGCTTCTAGATAAAAAATATAGATCTTCCTAAATTTCAGGAGAACTTTAATAAAAAAAGATCAGAGGCTAGGCGAGGTGGCGTGGCTCATGCCTGTCATGACAGCACTTTGGGAGGCCAAGGTGGAAGGATTGCTTAAGCCCAGGAGTTTGAGACCAGCCCAGGCAATGTAGACCTCATCTCTATAAAAAAAATTAAAAATTAGCCAGGGGTGATGGTGCATGCCTGTGGTTCCAGTTACTTGGTTCTAGCCTAGGTGGAAGATAACTTGAGCCCAGGAGGTTGAGGCTGTAGAGAGCCATGATTGTGCCACTGCACTCTAGTTTGGGCGACGATGAGACCTTGTCCCACAAAAAAAAAAAAAAAAAAAGAGAGAAAGGCTACCCAGTGAAAGACATTTACAATGTGTAAGTGTAACCTAAAACAATGTGACAGAATTGATATGGAACATAGCTGTCATTTCAGTAAATGTAAACGTCCTGTTTGAGGACAACATAATCAGATTAAGTCATAAAACAAAACCACCTTAAAGTTGTATATAGGAGGCACATCTTTAAAAGAGTAATTCTGAAGGCAGGTGCAGTGGCGTGTGCCTGTAGTCCCAGCCACTTGGGAGGCTGAGGCAGGAGGTTCGCTTGAGTCCAGGAGTTTGAGACCAGCCTGGGCAACATAGCAGGATCCCATTTCAGTTTAAAAAAAGGAGTAATTCAGAATATGAAAAAAAAAGTATGGGAAAAGGTGAATAAAGAAATAGAAATATGGCCAGCCATGTTGCCTGACACCTGTAATTCCAGCACTTTGGGAGGCCGAGGCGGGCAGATCACTTGATTTCAGGAGTTCGAGACAAGCCTGGCCAACATGGTGAAACCCTGTCTCTACTAAAAATACAAAAAATTAGCCAGGCATGGTGTGGGTGCCTGTAATCCCAGCTACTCGGGAGGCTGAGACGGGAGAGGCACTTGAACCTGGGAGGTGGAGGTTGCAGTGAGTTGAGACTGCGCCATTGCACTACAGCCTGGGCCACATAGTGAGACTCCATCTCAAAAAAAAAAAAAAAAAGAGAAGTATATGAAATTGCAAAGGAAGAGATCATGTAACTACAAACCCAATGTAATCAACTAAAAAACGACTATAGACAATACAGATTCACTAAGGTAGCAGGATATAAAAGTAATGTACTGAAATTAATAGTTTTCATGTAAACACAGTCAATTAGGAAGCATAGTAGAGGAAAGGGGGCAATTTACAATAACAAGAAAATGATAAAGTACCAAGGAGTACATTTAACAAAATTGTGCAAAACCTATACAAGGAAAACTTAAAGATACTCCTGAAGGAGGAAAAGAACAAGTCAATCAAACGAAAAAGACACACTGAGGACTGCAAATCAGTATTATAAAGCTGTTCTCTCTTTATATTTAATGTACCTGAATATGTATACAATTTTTCCTTGACTTAGATCTAAGTCCAAATGGAAAAAGGAAGAAGCAGGCATAACCAGGAAAACTAAAAAAAGCAGTGAGAGGCCGGGCGCGGTGCCTCATGCCTGTAATCACAGCACTTTGGGAGGCCAAGGTGGGCAGATCACGAAGTCAGGAGATCGAGATCATCCTGGCCAACATGGTGAAACCCCGTCTCTACTAAAATACAAAAAATTAGCCGGGGGTGGTGGCACGTGCCTGTAGTCCCAGCTATTCGGGAGGCTGAGGCAGGGGAATCACCTGAACCCAGGAGGTGGAGGTTGCAGTGAGCCGAGATCGTGCCACTGCACTCCAGCCTGGCGACACAGCAAGACTCCTCTCAAAAAAAAAAAAAAAAAAGAAAAGAGCAGTGAGACATGTTAGCCCTACCAGATACTGAAGCATACTGTTAAGCCTCTATAATTAGAAGTGTAGTATTGCTGATGAATAGGCAGAGTCTAATGGGCAGATTCAGAAGTCCAGAAATGACATAATTATATGTGGAAATTCAGTGTATGATAGTGGTGGCTTCTCAGTTCAGTGAGTAAAGTTGGGACTTTTAAAATTTTTATTTTTATTCATTTTTTTGAGATAGGGTCTCACTCTGTCACCCAGGCTGGAGTACAGTGGCATGATCATGGCCTACTATAGCCTCAATCTCCTGGGCTCAAGCAATCTTCCCTGTGTCAGCCTCCCAGTAGCTGGGACTCCAACCATGCATCACCATGCCTGGCTAATTTTGTTTGTGTTTGGTAGAGACAGGGTCTCCCTATGTTGCCCAGGCTGGTCTGAAATTCCTGGGCTCAAATGGTCATCTCGTCTTGGCCTTCTAAAGTGCTGTAATGACAGGCATGAGCCACTGAGCCTAGCCTAAAGTTGGGACTTAATAAATGGTGTTTTTGGGAAAACTGATAGTCATTTGGGAAAAGACAAGTTTGGGTTCATACTGCCTGCCAAATGTACACTTGGCTAGAATCTAAATGGATGAAAAACTTAATGTAAAAAAATGAAGCCATAACTATCACTCAAAGTACAGAAGCCAAAAAGAAAGATTGATAAATTCAACTATATAAAAATAAAACACTTCATAGCAAAAGCAAAACAAAACACTATTAGCTAAGTCAGAAGAAATGACAAACCGGATAAAAATATTGTGTAGTTCATCTTATAGACAAAAGGCCCAATCTTCCTAATTTATAACACATTTATAGAAAGATCACTAAATTTTCTGTCCCTGAACTAGCAAAGGACATGAATGGACAGGCAACAGTCCTGAGAAATGCACATTAACACCAAACAGCAGTACTCTACTAGTTGACCAAAATCCAGAAGTTTGACCACACATTGTGTTGGTCAGGCTGTGAGAAAATAAACATGCTTGTGCATCCTCTGTAGAGGGGAATTGGGCAATATCAAAGACAGCGTTTAGCAATTTACTTAGTCCCAGTTCTGAGCCTCTACCTGGCCTTCATATGTATAAAGTGACATAAAAATACAAGCTTATTTCTTGTGGCATTGTATGTTATTATGGCAAAATACTGAATAAATGTAATGAGAAGGGATTTGTTAATCTACATAATTTAATAATAATTGTATAGATAAATGATTTACACAATTAAATACTGTGTTCAGGTAAGGGCTTTAAGCATATATTGTTCAACGAAAGAACAAAGTGCCAAATAGTGCATGATAGACTATTTTATATTTGTATTTGTAATACTCTATTTCCTTAAATTAAAAAAAATTAAGCTTAGTGCTGTGTGGTGGGCCTATAGTCCTTACTGTTCAGGAGGCTGAGGTGGGAGGATCACTTGAGCCCAGGAGATCGAGGCCAGACTGGAGCAACATAGCAAGATCCCCCCACACCCCATCTCTTTACCAGAAGGCTAAACAAGATGCCTTTATTGATTACTTGTTTGGGGGATGGGTTGGAGGGAGGTATGGGAATGAGACTTTTCAGTGTGCTTTTAAAAAATAAATTTAGGCTGGGCAGTGGCTCACACCTGTAATCCCAGTACTTTGGGAGACCGAGTGGGCAGATCATGAGGTCAGGACATTGAGACCATCCTGGCTAACACGGTGAAACCCTGTCTCTACTAAAAATAGAAAAAATTAGCCGGGCGTGGTGACATGCACCTGTAGTCCCAGCTACTTAGGAGGCTGAGGCAGGAGAATCGCTTGAACCTGGGAGGCGGAGGTTGTAGTGAGCGGAGATCATGCCACTGCACCCCAGCCTGGGTGACAGAGCAAGACTCCGTCTCAAAAAAAAAAAAAAAAAAAAAAAATAAATAAGTAAATTTAGACTTTGGGTCATGGAAATGTATATAATCCAATCCCAAATTTAAAATAGGGTCAAAACAGCTTTAAAACTATCTAACTTTTGGCCAGGCATGGTGGCTCACGCCTGTAATCCCAGCACTTTGGGAGGCCGAGGTGGGCAGATCACAAGGTCAGGAGATGGAGACCATCCTGGCTAACACGGTGAAACCCCGTCTCTACTAAAAATACAAAAAATTAGCCAGGTGTGGTGGTGGGCCTGCCTTCCCAGCTACTCGGGAGGCTGAGGCAGGAGAATGGTGTGAACCCGGGAGGCGGAGCTTGCAGTGAGCTGAGATCGGGCCACTGCACTCCAGCCTGGTGACAGAGTGAGACTCCGTCTCAAAAAACAAAAAACAAAACAAAACAAAAAACTATCTAACTTTTTAGAGCCTTAAAACCAAGAGGGAGCAGAGAGGGGGTTCCAGCTCAGGACTCCAAGTTCCAGCCCTTCCAGTAGTGTCAGGCTGCCCTGTCCACATGTATATCCTTTTTTTTTTTTTTTTGAGACAGGATCTTGCTGTGTCACCCAGGCTGGAGTGCAATGACATGATCATAGCTGCAGCCTCTTTCTCCTAATCTTAAGCAATCCCCCCCACCTCAGCCTGCCATGTAGCTGGGACTATAGTTTTGTGCCACCACACCTAGCAAGTTCTTTTGTATTTTTAGCAGGGACAAGGTCTCTCCATTTTGCCCAGGCTGGTCTAGAACTGGTCCCAAGCAGTCCTCCTGCCTCTGCCTTTCCAAGTGTTGAGATTACAGGCATGAGCCACTGCCCCTGGCCTGCCCTGTCCGTAGATATGCATGCTAAGTGTTGGTCTGTCCTATGCATCTGAATCCTTGTTCCTTGTTCCAGGATTATGGCCACTGCGGTCTGACCCTAATCGTGAGACTGATGACACTTTGGTGCTCTCTTTTGTGGGCCAGACAAGGTAAGGATGGGTCTGTTGCCAGCTGTAGGTGCTGGTGAGAAGGTTGTGAGGTGGGGAAGCTGGTCCCAGGCTGACCCAGGCCCTCCATTCTGCTGCAGAGTTCTCATGTTAAATGGAGAGGAGGTAGAAGAAACCGAACTGATGGGTTTCGTGGATGATCAGCAGACTTTCTTCTGTGGCAACGTGGCTCATCAGCAGCTTATCCAGGTGATAACTGAGAAAGGGGCAGGTGTTACCATGTACTTGAATTGACCTAGAGTGCAGTACAGAGCACCACTGGATTTTAAAACGACTGATTTTTATGGCTCCAAAAATAATGTAAAAATTCCAGGGGAAAAAATTATAGATAATCCACTACTCAGACATCACAGCTCTTAACCTTAGAGTTGCTCCTTTTAGCTTTATTTTTCTTCTGCAAATGTCTGTGTATTTACATTTTCTTTTATAGACTCGGATCATTATGTATATAAACATAAAAATATAGTTTTGGATCCTGTTTTAGCACTAATTATATATTCCGAGACACTCAATTTTTTTCCCTTTGTTAAAATAGTGATACATCCTTATTTATAAAACTGGAAAATATCAAAATGCACAAGAAAAGAAAAAATCATGATGCTACCATCCGATATGACTGTTGGCAGCCCTTTCCACCTATTAATTATAATAGAAGCCTACGCTATTCTGATCCTTACTTTCAATCTATCTGCAATACGGCGCAGATAGCCTTCTGGCATTTGTTATCCACGAGAGCCTCATTTCTGACACCCTTCCGCCCCTCAGCAATTTTTTGAAGTTTGGAGTGACCCTGACATCCTTCAGCTTTTTGCACTCTCTCCTTACCTTCTGAGCTGTTCTTCAGTCTGTGGCCAGAGTCCGTCTTGCCTTTGGTGGGTAGGGCACTGGAGTGCCTAAGGATTAATGAACTGTCTCTGTCTTTTTATCCACCTGGTTTTCCTTTTAGCCACCTGGCAGTGGTAGATTGGTAAAACCGGAGGGAAGGTTCTGTCGGTTTGCAGACCAAGTGTGGGACGTGCCCAGATACTGAGTCATTGCTTTGTCAGTGTTATCTAACTATTGGCCTGAAGACTGGCACCAGCTCACCTATCTATTATTAAAGAGCTTTCATCCTTATATATAAACTCAATTATGCTAGGTAAGATGAATGAATAGATAAGTGTCACCAACCTACTTCCTGTTTTATTTCAGTGATAAATTTATACAATATATTTCTATACAATTTTGTAATCTTTACTAAGGAACTTTAAATAATTTAAATGGCTCATACACAGTAAAGAACTTAGATATTTTAGAGGTCTGATTTGGGGATTGAGAAAAACTGCTAAGACTGGTGGTCACAGCCAGGCATGGTGGCTCACGCCTGTAATCCCAGCACTTTGGGAGGCCGAGGCGGGTGGTTCATGAGGTCAGGAGTTCAAGATCAGCCTGGCCAACATGGTGAAACCCCGTCTCTACTCAAAATACAAAAGTTAGCCAGGCGTGGTGGCATGCGCCTGTAATCGCACTACTTGGGAGGCTGAGGCAGGAGAATGGCTTGAACCCAGGAGGCGGAGGTTGTGGTAAGCTGAGATTGCGCCGCTGCACTCCAGCCTGGGCAACAGAGAGAGCCTCTGTCTCAAAAAAAAGCCAAAACCTGGTGGTCACAGGGTCTTACTCTATTCATACCTTCCCACAGGATGCAGTTCGTATTACCCAAGTAAGCCTCAATTAGAATGAAATAGGCCTTTTCCCCACCAGCTGTAGGTTTGTAAGCTGTAAACTACTTTTAAGCTGGCCTTCTTCAGGCATTCATGCAAAAATGACATCTGTTGTAATCATTAGCAGGATTTGGGGGAATAAGAAATAGAAGCCTCATGTAGCATATTCGTAGGGCTCTATTAGGGCTGCATTTACCACCTTTCCACTCCTGTGTGGACCCTGGCAGATGCTTGGAGACATTTGTTCATCTGCTCTTTATCTAGATCACTTCAGCATCGGTGAGGTTGGTCTCTCAAGAACCCAAAGCTCTGGTCAGTGAATGGAAGGAGCCTCAGGCCAAGAACATCAGTGTGGCCTCCTGCAACAGCAGCCAGGTGGTGGTGGCTGTGGGCAGGGCTCTCTACTATCTGCAGATCCATCCTCAGGAGCTCCGGCAGATCAGGTGTGTGTGTTTTTCTGTCTGCTTGCTTTCCTCCTCTTTTCTCTAGGACTTCTTTGATCCTTGGATTCCTTCCTCTGCCATATTCTTCTTTGTTCAGCCACACAGAGATGGAACATGAAGTGGCTTGCTTGGACATCACACCGTTAGGAGACAGCAATGGACTGTCCCCTCTTTGTGCCATTGGCCTCTGGACGGACATCTCGGCTCGTATCTTGAAGTTGCCCTCTTTTGAACTACTGCACAAGGAGATGCTGGGGGGAGGTATGTGTCATTTAGGGACCTGGGTTGGGACAGAGTCAAAATGTGGAAGAAGAACATAATGTTCCCCTTTCTCACAGAGATCATTCCTCGCTCCATCCTGATGACCACCTTTGAGAGTAGCCATTACCTCCTTTGTGCCTTGGGAGATGGAGCGCTTTTCTACTTTGGGCTCAACATTGAGACAGGTGAGAGTAGTGTTTTGAGTGAGGGATTCTTTCAAAAATAGAGTATTAGAATTACACAGAATTCTTAGTCCCAGGGTTCTGCTTTTGAACTTTCACAGGCCAGCTGTTTGTCCTGTTTTCTTTCTTCCTTTCTCCTGATGTCCTTCTCTCTATAGGTCTGTTGAGCGACCGTAAGAAGGTGACTTTAGGCACCCAGCCCACCGTATTGAGGACTTTTCGTTCTCTTTCTACCACCAACGTCTTTGCTTGTTCTGACCGCCCCACTGTCATCTATAGCAGCAACCACAAATTGGTCTTCTCAAATGTCAACCTCAAGGAAGTGAACTACATGTGTCCCCTCAATTCAGATGGCTATCCTGATAGGTGAGTCTCTTTTTCCTTATTTAATGAGAGCTATTGATTGAGGGGGTCGTGATGTTTTCCTCAAACCCTTAACCTCAAAGCCTTTTTCCAGTGTCAAAATCATTAGTAACTGAGATGGGAAGTATAGTGCAGAGGTTCTCAAAACTGGCTACCCAATAGAAACACCTGGGAAGTATTTTAAAACTACAGGATTTTTGGAATCCTCCTCAGAGTCTGATTCAGTGGGTCTGAGGTTGAGCTCTGGAATCTGTATTTTCAGAAAACTTATCAGGTGATTCAGATGATTGTTTCATAACCCCTAATTTAGAGATCATTTTGTGTCCCTCTAGAGCAGGAGTTCTCAAAGGTGTCCCCAACCAGCAGCTACAGCACTACTTGGGAACTTGTTAGAAATGCAGGTTCTCTGGCTGGGCATGGTGGCTCACGCCTGTAATTCCAGCACTTTGGGAAGCTGAGGCAGGAGGATCATTTGAAGTCAGGAGTTTGAGACCAGCCTGGCCAACATGGTGAAACCTTGTCTCTACTAAAAATACAAAAATTAGCCAGGTATGGTGGTGTGTGCCTGTAATCCCAGCTACTTGGGAGGCTGAGGCAGGAGATTCCCTTGAAATTGGAAGGTTGCTGGGTGCAGTGGCTCATGCCTGTAATCCCAGCTCTTTGGGAGGCTGAGGTGGCTGGATCACCGGAGGTCAGGAGCTCGAGACCAGTCTGGCCAACATGGCGAAACCCCATCTCTACTAAAAATAACAAAAGTTAGCCGGGTGTGGTGGCAGGCACCTGTAATCCCAGCTACTCAGGAGGCTGAGGCAGGAGAATCGCTTGAACCCAGGATGCAGAGTTTTCAGTGAGCCGAGATCCCACCATTGCGCTCCAGCCTGGTGACAAGAACAAAACTCTGTCTGAAAAAAAAAAAAAGAAACTGGGAGGTGGAGGTTGCAGTGAGCTTAGATTTCACCGCTGCACTCCAGCCTGGTTAACAGAGCTGAGACTCTGTCTCAAAAAAAAAAAAAAAAAAAAAAGAGAGAGAGAGGATAGAAAAGAAACGGAAGAAATGCAGATGCTCAGGCCCCACCCTGACTCACAGAATCAGAAACTCTGGGAGGGGGCCCAGCAGACTGTTTTGACAAGCCCTCCAGCCGACTCTGACACAGGCAGTAGTTTGAAAGTCACATTCCTGGAGTGGTGATTTTTTTGACTGGCTGCACATTATCATTAGATGGAAAGCTGTTAAAAATCTCAGCCTAGGCTCACCCAGACCAATAAGAGTATCTTGTGGATGGGACCAGGAATCAGAATTGTCTGTCTCTCCAGGTGATATTTAGCATGGAGTCAAAGTTGGTGTAATCCTGCCTTGTTTTTCTTCCTCTGTGGAGTTGCCTCATAGAATCTTTGCCTTCCTTGAGTCTCCTCAGTCTAAACCCAGACCCTTCTTTCCAGCCTGGCACTGGCCAACAATAGCACCCTCACCATTGGCACCATCGATGAGATCCAGAAGCTGCACATTCGCACAGTTCCCCTCTATGAGTCTCCAAGGTGAGGCCCAGGCTGGGAGAGTGAGATGTGGGGGTTGGTGTAGGGTGCTTCTGACTTTCTAAGTGACACTGTTGTTCTGTACTTGTTCTGCAGGAAGATCTGTTACCAGGAAGTGTCCCAGTGTTTCGGGGTCCTCTCCAGCCGCATTGAAGTCCAAGACACGAGTGGGGGCACAACAGCCTTGAGGCCCAGCGCCAGCACCCAGGTAAGGGCAATGGACAAAGAAAGATGACCTTAGAGCAGGGGCCAGCAAACTTTCTGTACAGGCCAGGTAGTGAAGGCTTTCGGCTTTGCAGGCAGTGTGGTCTCAGTTACCACTAACTGTTCAACTTTGCCATCGTAGCCTGAAAGCAGCTGTAGACAACAGGTAGCATAGCTGGCTTCTGTAAAAATTTATTTATAAAAAACAGTTCCTACTTGGTGGCCTTGCAGCATGAATAATTCCTTTTCTGTCACCATCAATTTGGGTCCTTTGTAGGGCAGAGTGGTCGAATAGAGGAGGAGCATGGGGTTTGGAGTCCGACAGAACGGGCTTCCAGGTTTGTTTGTTTGTTTTTTTTTTTTTTTTAAGACAGAAACCAGCTTTTCAAAAGTGCCTACTGGGTTTATTTTATTTTATTTTTTTGAGACGGGGTCTCACCCTGTCGCCCAGGCTGGGGTGCAGTGGCACGATCTCGACTCACTGCAACCTCTACCTCCCAGGTTCAAGAGATTCTCCTGCGCCAGCCTCCTGAGTAGCTGGGATTACAGGCGCGTGCCACCATGCCCAGCTAATTTTTGTATTTTTAGTAGAGATGGTGTTTCACTGTGTTGGCCAGCCTGGTCTCGAATTCTTGACCTTGTGATCCGCCTGCCTCGGCCTCCCAAAGTGCTGGAATTACAAGTGTGAGCCACTGTGCCTGGTCTGGCTTCCAAGTTTATTGCTAGCTGTGTGACCTTGGGAAAGCCTAAACTTCAGTTTTCTTATCTGCAGAATGAGGCAGGTAACAGTCTGGAGCTACACATACTAGGCTCAGTGGAGATATCAGCTGGTCATTTTCTTCCATGTATTCTCTGCCTTTCATGTTTCCACACATCTGCGATAGGACCTCCCTCCGTAGTAAGAGTTGAAGTCTTCGTGGCTCCTGTTTTTATTTGTAGTGCCCCCCTCCTCTTCCCATTGAGGGTAGTGGAGTCTGTCCCTTAATTAGGTCACCTGAGTTCCTTTTTAGCTGTGCTTGATTGACTTGCAGCATCACTGTTTTGTCTTTAATGACCCTTAGATTTTTACTGTTTTGGATTGATGTTTCAACTACATGCCTCCTCTGAAACACTCTCCTCAGGCTCCTTGAGCTGCCAGCCATCAGAGATCTTGGCTAGCTGCAGCCTTTGTGTCCCGATCTGACGGGTCCCTTCACAATGATGTCTCAGCACCTCTTCTGTGTTTGAGAAGGATGATGTGCATTCTCTCTGTTTGCAGGCTCTGTCCAGCAGTGTCAGCTCCAGCAAGCTGTTCTCCAGCAGCACTGCTCCCCATGAGACCTCCTTTGGAGAAGAGGTGGAGGTGCACAACCTACTTATCATTGACCAACACACCTTTGAAGGTGCACATGAGCTCTTTTGATAATTTTTATCTATGCCGTTCCTAATCCAGGCTGTTCTGGGCTCTGGTATCTACAAAGCCTGACAGACGTGGCAGACTATCCTAGGAGGAGCAGAAAGGAGGGGTGGGAACTCTGTGAGATGGCAGTGAGTTTGGAGGGCTGGGTATCCTCTCCTTAGCTTAGGCTGGTGGGGGATGGATAATCTGATGAGACAGGAACAGCAGGTGGTACACATTTTGTCACTGCCTAAGCTGCAGGCCTCACAGAAATACGGGGTTATGTGTGCGTGCAGATATGTCGTCACGTAGTCATCTCTCTACTCTCTAGTGCTTCATGCCCACCAGTTTCTGCAGAATGAATATGCCCTCAGTCTGGTTTCCTGCAAGCTGGGCAAAGACCCCAACACTTACTTCATTGTGGGCACAGCAATGGTGTATCCTGAAGAGGCAGAGCCCAAGCAGGGTCGCATTGTGGTCTTTCAGTATTCGGATGGTAAGTGGGCGCAGTCTCCAGTTTCTGAGGGATGTGAAATGCTGAGAAAGTCAGCAGGCCATTGTGAGGTTTCAGAGAGCCTCAGTTAAGCAGTAGAAGTTGGGTTCATTGCTCTAAAGAGCTATTCTCTTCTTTATTTGATTGAATTTTGGAGCGTGTGAACAGTACACAGTAAAATTTAGCTTACATTTCTTTCTTTGCTACTCTTTGAAAGGCCAAAAGAACAAAAGGAGGGGTGGGAGAAGTGAACGATGAGTAAGGGAATCTAGTGACAACAGGTATAAAAATTCAGAATCCTAGGTTTGTTTTCCACTTGGTTGCTCGGGCATTTAGGTGCTCTTTCCAGCTTCAGCACTGTGTTTATCTTTTAATATCTTTTCTCGTTACGCCCACCCAAGATGGCTCTAAAGACCATCAGCTTGGAAATCTCAGATCAGATAGCTGAAATGGGATTTGGTTTCCATCTTGAGAGAAAGATCTAGAGTTTCAGGGCGGGGGCAGATCCTAGATACCAACTGGATTTCTCTGCACATTATCGTGGGGCTCATACTTTAGGTGGTTGTTAACTCCAGTAGATACTGAGTCTGTGTTGTTTTTTTAGATGAGTGGTTTTGGGGGGCAAGAATTAGTACCACAGGGGCAACCAGAGGATTCTTTTGATGAGGTAAAGTATGGGCTCATAGAAAGAGACTCAAACATATTTTTTCTGCCCCCAGGAAAACTACAGACTGTGGCTGAAAAGGAAGTGAAAGGGGCCGTGTACTCTATGGTGGAATTTAACGGGAAGCTGTTAGCCAGCATCAATAGCACGGTGAGGCCTGGACCACTTGGTACTTACTCTAAGCTGCCCATCATTGTCTGCAGAATGTGTCTCTCTTAGGTTGTCTGGGGCCGCATGTGTGTCAGATTTGAAGGAGAACAAAGTAGTGGATGTGGAGGATAGAGCTCTGAGTTGAGAATCTGGGAAACTGAGGTTGAACCAGGCATTGGACTAGGTTACGTGAACCCCCATGTGTTTCAGATCCTGAGTGCTGTGGGACTTGAGAAACGAGTGAGACCTATGGTCCCTGCACATAGGGTGTTCCATGCCAAAAGAAAATGAGCCAAATCAGAATATCCTGAGTGCATTCCTGAAAGCTAGTCCTTTGAAATATTCCACTGCTTCTGCCATGACCCTACCTCCTCCCTTGCTAAAAAGTTTTTTTCCATCTTTATTGAGGTATAGTTGACAAAAATTTTGTATACTGAAAATGGACAACTTGATGTTTTGGAGTAGGGAGATAGCAGCAAACAAAATGGACAATGAGCTGCCCTTTTGGAGTTTATGAGCAAATAAAGTATATAGTACGTGAAATGGTGAGAAGTAAAAGGGACGCAGGACTGGAGGAATGCCAGGATGAATGTGGGAAGTGGGGTTCGGTGTTTCATATCACATGGTCAGGAGGGTCTCGTGGATACACAGTGGCATTTGAGCAGATTCCGAAATGAAGGGAGGTAAGAACCCTGCCTGTGCTTGGGGAAGACAAGTGCAAGGGGTGGTAGGTCATAGGTGAGAGTGGGCGGGCCTGGTGTCTGCGGGGACTGAGCTGATGCTGTGGTGAGAGATGAGTCCAATGGAGAGCCAGGGGCCAGAACGTGCAGAGCCTAGTAGGCCATGTCAGGGTTTTATTCAGAGTGTGATGGCAACCTCTGAAGGGTTGAACATGATTGAACTTGTATTTTTAAAAGTTCATGTTGCTTCTCTGGCAAGGCTGTAGGGGAGCAGGGGTAGAAGCAGCGGTAGAAGAGGTCAGTTAGGGGAGGCTCTTGTAGTAATCTGGATGCAGTCGGTGGTTGCTGGGACTAGGCGGTGATGGAGGAGAGGAAGAAGAGTAGTCACATTCTGCTTGTATTATGAGGGTAGGATTGAAGGACTTTGGTGATAGATTGAAGATGAGGTGTGAGAGGCAGAGGAATAAAGGGTCAGGGGTTTTGGCTTTGCTATTTACTGATGGGAAAGATAGTGCAGCAGGTTTGGAGTGGAAACCAGAGGTTCTGGATATACTCAGTTTCAGTGGTTATCTAAGTGGAGATGTTCACTAGGTAACAATGAGAGAGGTATGGAATCCAGGGAAAAGGTACACTGGAGATACTAGCATGGCAGTTAAAGCTAAAAGTCTGGATGATATCACCTAACACCACCCATCTGCTGAGAGCCCATAGAGACAGGATCTGAAGATAGCCCTGGAGCTGTCCAGCATTTCAAAGATAGGGTGAAGATCCAGCCAAACAAAGGATGACTTGTGAAGTAGAAGGAGAACTGAGACAATAGTGTTCTGGAAGCCATGGAGAAAAAGTATTTGAGGCCAGGCGCGGTGGCTCACACTTGTAATCCCAGCACTTTGGGAGGCCGAGGCGGGCGGATCACGAGGTCAGGAGATCGAGACCACGGTGAAACCCCGTCTCTACTAAAAATACAAAAAATTAGCCGGGCGTGGTGGCTGGCGCCTGTAGTCCCAGCTACTCGGAGAGGCTGAGGCAGGAGAATGGCGTGAACCCGGGAGGTGGAGCTTGCAGTGAGCCGAGATCACGCCACCGCACTCCAGCCTGGGTGACAGAGCGAGACTCCGTCTCAAAAAAAAAAAAAAGAAAAAGTATTTGAAGCAGGAGGGAATTGGTAAATTGCAGTGTTGCCGGCAGGTCAGGTAACAAAGGTTAGTAACATGGAAGTCAGTGGTAAACTTGATCAGAGCTCTTGGTTGAGTGGTGGGGCTAGAAACCTGATTGCAGTCGGCTCAACGGAGAGTAGGAGGAAAGGAACCTGGCACAGAAAACCCCTCAAGGAGTTTTGCAGTAAAGGAGAGAGTGATGTGGACAGTGAAATTTCAGGATAAGAATTTTCTGTTTTTAGTTTTTCAAGCTGGGAAACACTGCTGCATGTTTTCTATGCTGATGGGACTGATGTTAGAAAGAGAGCCATTATTCTTGGCCAGGCAAAAGGAGGTGGGATCTCAAACCCAGTGACAGAGAAGGGAACAGACGTGGAAGTTCATGGAAATGCCCTTTTGGCTGTGTCTCTGTTCTCTGAAATTGCTGAGAGAGAAGATGGGAAGGAGGTATTGGCAATTTGAGTAGAGTGGAAAAGGGATGAATTCATTGTTTTAGGACCAGAAGAGTGAGTGGAGTAGGAAAATGCATGATTCCTGAGAGGTTTAGGAACCCCCTTTCAGTTAGTAGTCTTGAATTTGAAAGAACAGTCATCCTGTTGGTTGGTTTTCCTTACCTGTAGTGGAAGATGAAAATGTAATCCAAGTCAAGTTTTGTTGGGTGAGCATGAGAAAGGGGAGAGGGGTCAGGGCATTGGAATCTGCAAGACAGTTATTATGTGATTATGGTGGTGGACTATGAGCATCTGAGAAGAGGCAGAGTGGAGGACACAAGATTCAGGAAGAGTGCAGTTACTTGTAATGCCAGGCTTTAAGAGGTGGTCATAAGAATGGACAAAGTAAGTGGGAAAGAAGGGGTCAGAAAAGCTAAGAGGTGAGGGTATTAGAAGGACCTTCTCTGTGAATATTACAGTCATCAAGACTTATAGGAGGTTGTGTGGGAGAGAGTGATGGGTGAGGTGGGGATTCAGGTGACTGCTTTAGTGGGTGATGATGGTTGTGTGGTCTGGTGGTGTGAGCCTTAAAACTGTGGTGTTTCAGGGGAGGGAGTGACAAGTCTGAAAGAGCAGACGAGGAGCATGGGCTCCTCCTGTGCTACCTCCTGTTCCAGTGCTATGAGGGACAGTGGAAGAGAAAACAGACAAGAGGGCCACAAGGCCCTTAGTAAAGAACCATGGATATCAGTTAGAATGAGGTGAGGGGTTTGCCCAGAGAAGAGGCTGTCGGTGATTAATGACTGTGTTCCAGAGGGTGCAGTGAGTGGGCACAGGGATCAGGAGGGTGGAGGGTGGCATTTGAGGTCAGGTGAGGACATATCTATTCTGTTGCTGGCCAATAGAAATATTATATGAGTGATGGATGTCATTCTGAATTTTCTAGTAGCCACATTAACAAATGCAAAAAGAAGCAGGTGAAATGAATAAGGTATTTTATTTAACCCAATATCTAAAATATTAGCATTTCCACATGTAATCAGTATAAAAATGCTTATTAAGATATTTTACAGTTTTTCATACTAATAATTCAAAATCTGGTGTGTATTTTACAGTCAGAACACATCTCAACATGGACTAGGCACATTTCAAGTGTTTCATAGCCATGTGTGGCTAGTGACTACCATATTGGACAGTGGAAGTCTACAGCCTTTTGGGAAGAGAATGGGAGTCTTGGGCTTCTGGTGGTTTCTGGCCTTGGTCTTGACTCTCTCCAAGGCGATGGAGAGGTTGAGAGCGTGGAGAGAGAGTGGTGGCAGGTGTTGGCAGGAACATGTGGAGCTCTGAGGCCCCCCTCTTCACTCTCTCTGTTGGAGGTGTGGAGGCCCAGCAAGGTGGGCTTACCTGAAGATGGGGCACTCTGGAGGTACCTTTTACTCTGTGATAGAGGTGTGGTAACCATAGTATGTATGTATGTATTTATTTATGACATGGAGTCTCGCTCTGTCGCCAGGCTGGAGTGCAATGGCGCAATCTTGGCTCACTGCAACCCCCGACTCCCTGGTTCAAGCGATTCTCCTGTCTCAGCCTCCCGAGTAGCTGGGATTACAGGCATGCGTCACAATGCCCAGCTAATTTTTGTATTTTTAGTAGAGATGGGGTTTCACCATGTTGGCCAGGATGGTCTCGATCTCCTGACCTCGTGATCCGCCTGCCTTGGCCTCCCAAAGTGCTGGGATTACAGGCGTGAGCCACCGCGCCCGGCCAACCATTGTAATTATTACAAATGATTCTTGGAGTATATTCCTGTGTAGCTAGGGTTCTTTGGACAAATCTTGAGAAATTGTGATTTGATTAATATGTTCTGCCCAGGAGTTTCTAGATGTGCAGAGGCCATGGGGATTATCTGGATCCTGAAGGATCTGCCAGGGAAGCCTTGTCAGTTCAGATGGGTTGAGTCTGTCTTCTTCAGCACTGGGCCATGCCAAGTATCTCTCCATTTGTCTGCTGATGATAAAGCAACTTCATTCTTTTGGAGGTGTGGTTGTAATTGAAGAAGCACTGCAGTGGAGACAGAAAAAAGCACAGTTTCTTTCTTTTTTTTTTTTTTTTTTTTTTTGAGACGGAGTCTCGTTCTGTCCCCCAGCCTGGAGTGCAGTGGCCTGATCTCAGCTCACTGCAAGCTCCACCTCCCGGATTCACACCATTCTCCTGCCTCAGCCTCCCAAGTAGCTGGGACTACAGGTGCCCGCCACCACGCCCGGCTAATTTTTTTCTGTATTTTTAGTAGAGACAAGGTTTCACTGTGTTATAGCCAGGATGGTCTCGATCTCCTGACCTCATGATCCGCCCATCTCGGCCTCCCAAAGCGCTGGGATTACAGGCATGAGCCACGGTGCCTGGCCGCACAGTTTCTTTTTCCCTCTTGGGGGTGGTAGAGGGTGGCCGTAGAATCAAGTTCTTCAGGTTCCTTTAGTTATTTGTCAATGTTTCTGTTGGACTTCTCTTTCTTCCTTTCTTTTTTTTTTTTGAGACAGAGTCTTGCTGTGTCGCCTAGGCTGGGATGCAGTGGCATGATCTTGGCTCACTGCAACCTCTGCCTCCTGGGTTCATGCAATTCTTGTGCCTCAACCTCCTGAGTAGCTGGGATTACAGGTGTGCGCCACCAAGCCCAGCTACCCACATTACTGTTTCCTTTACATGGACTCATTTTTTTATGTAAAGGAAAACTTGGGAAGTTTTGTATTCCTGGTTTGGTGTGTTCATTGTGTTTTCATATTTCATAAATATGAATAGCGAAATAATAAATGTTCACCCCAGTGCCTCATAAAACCGTTTCCCATCCCGCATTGCACTTTGAGAAGTAGTGCTGCAGATGGAGGGTCAAGGAGTTGGGGGGAGTCGTTCTGAGAGAGCTCTGGCCCCTTTGGCTGAGAGAGACAATGCCCTTCCCAGGTGCGGCTCTATGAGTGGACAACAGAGAAGGAGCTGCGCACTGAGTGCAACCACTACAACAACATCATGGCCCTCTACCTGAAGACCAAGGGCGACTTCATCCTGGTGGGTGACCTTATGCGCTCAGTGCTGCTGCTCGCCTACAAGCCCATGGAAGGAAACTTTGAAGAGGTGATGCTGGTGGAGGGATGCAAGCAGACTTCTTGCTTGAGCCACGGCCCCTGCAAGTGTCTCTGGTGGGGAAGGAGAATCCAGCCCAGTATTAGGGGCAGAAATGTTTTCCCTGGCGCAGACATTCTACATTGATTAAGTTTTTTTTTTTTTTTGAGATGGAGTCTGGCTCTGTTGCCCAGGCTGGAGTGCAGTGGTGCGATCTTGGCTTACTGCAAGCTCTGCCTCCCAGGTTCATGCCATTCTCCTGCCTCAGCCTCCCAAGTAGCTGGAACTACAGGCACCTGCCAACACGCCCGGCTAATTTTTTGTATTTTTAGTAGAGACGGGGTTTCACCTTGTTGGCCAGGAAGGTCTCGATCTCCTGACCTCGTGATTGGCCCACCATGGCCTCCCAAAGTGCTGGGATTACAGGCATGAGCCACCATGCCCGACCCTGGTTAAGTATTTTTAGAGACTTCCAACTCTGACTAGGCTCCATCTCTGGGCAGTTGGCATCCAAATGGGCTGCGTTGGCAGAGAGGTCGGGGAGAATCCCTCTAGGGCGACACTTGTTGAACACCGTGCTACATCTTCTGCAGGGTGGGGCCTTGCTCCTGAATAAAGGAAACACAAGTCCCAGAACTGGATTCCATGCAAACTGCTGATTATACTTTCTCGTTTCACCTTGTCTGTTTTAAGATTGCTCGAGACTTTAATCCCAACTGGATGAGTGCTGTGGAAATCTTGGATGATGACAATTTTCTGGGGGCTGAAAATGCCTTTAACTTGTTTGTGTGTCAAAAGGACAGGTGAGTAGTGGCCAGCACTGGGAGTGGTGGGGAGGGCTGGGAGTTCCTGGGTCTCTGGTGGATGCAAGCATTGGGTTCTGTGTCAGGTTCAGGTGCTCCTCTTTACAGAGATAGAACTTTCCTCGTGAGAGAATAAAAGGTGACAGAAATCCACCTCTTTAGACTGGCTCCCCTACTGTGGAGTATGTCAGCTCCCCAGGGAAATTGAGCACTGTGACCACTGCACGTGGTCCTGTCTCAGGGCCTGTGGTGGAAACAGGAGGTTCAGAAAGTGACTTTCTCACCACCTTTCAGCGCTGCTACCACTGACGAGGAGCGGCAGCACCTCCAGGAGGTTGGTCTTTTCCACCTGGGCGAGTTTGTCAATGTCTTTTGCCACGGCTCTCTGGTAATGCAGAACCTGGGTGAGACTTCCACCCCCACACAGGGCTCGGTGCTCTTCGGCACGGTCAACGGCATGATAGGTAAGGTCACCCCTGTGGGGCACACCCCCACACAGGCCTCCTTCCTGATACCACCATTCTGAGGGACTGGGGAGAGCAACTGGACAAGACCTAGGCGTTTACTAGAGGAGGCTGCAGCACATTAGCCCTCCCCGAGCTGCTCACCTGGGCTGCCCTTTACGTAGAGGATACATGCTGTGGGGTTCAGCTCTCTGCAGCTCACTGCCTCCTTCACTTCTTCAGGGCTGGTGACCTCACTGTCAGAGAGCTGGTACAATCTCCTGCTGGACATGCAGAATCGACTCAATAAAGTCATCAAAAGTGTGGGGAAAATTGAGCACTCCTTATATCCTTTCCAGAGCCATCCTCTTGCTGGGAGGCACGTCCCGGCATATGTGACACACGGAGTCATGTTACCCGGAAGCTACTACATGTCTTGATTAGGTTCCTATACAGAACAGGTTTTTTGTTTTGTTTTGTTTTTGACTTTTTCATGTGGAAAATTTCAAACATACACAATAGAGAGAACAGTATATTGACTCCCAAGGTACTTATCACCCAGCTTCTGCTGGTCCATCTTGGAAATGTACATTTATATTCCTGAAATGTGTCTGCGTCTGGCTCTCTTGGTGTAGCAGGCCAAACATAAGTTTAGATCACAACACAGGAGCACATCCTTTCAGGGATTTGGTTGAGGGCAACAGTGTCTGAGACTAGAGAGACTACCAGAAGAAAGGGAAAGGTGAAGAAGCGGAAAACACTGAAGCTCAAGAATCTGCCACCCTGGGATCCCCAGAATCCAAGTGCTATTGAAAGTTTATTTAGTACAGGAGATATAAAGGGCCCTCCCCGCTCCCGCTGGAGGTGGGAGGAGCTCCTGTCTGTGACTCTGGCCCCGCTCTAGCCAAGGAGGGCTGATGGGCTGATTTATTGTTTTTTTGCTAACTATCAAGACTTTTGGCAGCCCTGTCTCACTGAGTCTCAGTTTGTTCATCAACAGAGCTGCTGGTTTTCTTCTTCTTCTTTTTTTTTTTTTTTCAATTGGAGGTGGGTTCTTGCCCTCTCGTCCAGGCTAGAGTACAGTGACATGATCATGGCTCACTGCAGCCTTGACATCCTGGGCTCAAGTGATTCTCCCATCTCAGCCTCCTGAATAGCTGGGACTATAAGCACGTGCCACCTCACCTGGCTAATTAAAAAAAAAATTTGTTTTTTGTAGAGACAGGAGTTCATGATGTTGCCCAGGTTTGGTCTTGAACTTCTGGACTCAAACGATCCCCCTGCCTCAACCTCCCAAAGTGTTGGGTTCACAGGCATGAGCCACCACCACACTGACCCCTCTATGGAGCTTTGAGGCTAGACTTAAGACAAGTGGATCTTGTGCATCAGCTTTGCCTAGAGCACTTTTAAAGAACTTCCATATACATACGGGCTTCACATTAATAGACTCTGATCTGTACTTTTAAAAACTATTTTGAAGATCACCCCAATTGAGAACCAATTAGATTAGGTCATATTTTTACATTTTTTTCAATTCCAGAAATGTCCGAATAAAAGCAAGGCGAAAGGAAATGTCATTTCCTTTCTAATCCTGATGATTGCTTTAGATTGTGGTCTTATTCAAAGGTGGGGATGACTGAGGAGGGTGTTTCCTGATAAGCACATGTTCCTTAACTCACCTGTCCACCTGGAGATCCTTTCATACCGAGCGGAAGACAGAACCAGCCACAGGTTTCATCGACGGTGACTTGATTGAGAGTTTCCTGGATATTAGCCGCCCCAAGATGCAGGAGGTGGTGGCAAACCTACAGGTGAGCTGTGTGGTGTTTAGCCCTGGGCCAGACAAGTCCGCTGCAGGTTGGGGCATGCCAGGAGACTGTCTCTGGGCACCTCTCCTCCTCAATTCCAACGTGCGAGGGGCCCTCTGTGTAATCCTTACCAGATGGAAGGTGGAGTCTGAGGGAAAAGAGATGTTTGTAGTTGTGCTCGTGGGTATCCACTAGGTACCAGATGCCGTGCTAGTAACTCTACCCATGTTAACCCCGACCTTGAGCAATGAAGACACATCTGGGATCTTTGGCAAGACCCAAAGATGGGAGGCAGGGTCAGGATCCCGTAGGGAGGAGAAATGGCCACAATTCTGGAGTCTGGGATATTGCTCACTGGAGATGGTGTCTTGGGGATAGCAGAAGAGGGAGAATCTTGAAGAGGGAGAAATAGACCAGGTGGTGTCCTTGCTGACCTGTGCCACCCAGGGGGAGGTGTGGGTTTCTGGTGAGTCCTTCCTCTGCCATGACAATGGTGGAGTCTTGTGCCTCCTTCACTGGGGGCATTCCCTTCCCCAACTGTGGGAGAGCACCCTCTTGGTCCTCACAGCCCTGCCCATCTTCTCATTGCAGTATGACGATGGCAGCGGTATGAAGCGAGAGGCCACTGCAGACGACCTCATCAAGGTTGTGGAGGAGCTAACTCGGATCCATTAGCCAAGGGCAGGGGGCCCCTTTTCTGACCCTCCCCAAAGGCTTTGCCCTGCTGCCCTCCCCCTCCTCTCCACCATCGTCTTCTTGGCCATGGGAGGCCTTTCCCTAAGCCAGCTGCCCCCAGAGCCACAGTTCCCCTACGCGGAAGTGGGGCGGGCTTCATAGAGACCCGGGAATGAGCTGAAGGTGAAACATTTTCTCCCTGGATTTTTACCAGTCTCACATGATTCCAGCCATCACCTTAGACCACCAAGCCTTGATTGGTGTTGCCAGTCGTCCTCCTTCCAGGGAGGGATTTTGCAGTTCTTTGGCTGAAAGGAAGCTGTGTGTGTGTGTGTGTGTGTGTGTGTGTGTGTATCTCACACTCATGCATTGTCCTCTATCTTTAGATTGGCAGTGTAGGGAGTTGTGGGTAGTGGGGAAGAGGGTTAGGAGGGTTTCATTGTCTGTGAAGCGAGACCTTCCTTTTACTTTTCTTCTATTGCCTCTGAGAGCATCGGGCCTAGAGGCCTGACTGCCAAGCCATGAGCAGCCTGCGTGTAAAACCTGGAGATGGTGGATGATCCCCACGCCACAGCCCTTTTGTCTCTGCAAACTGCCTTCTTCGGAAAGAAGAAGGTGGGAGGATGTGAATTGTTAGTTTCTGAGTTTTACCAAATAAAGTAGAATCTAAGAAGAAAGGTACATTTGTTTTTGCTTTTATTCACCCTGCCTAGCTATCCAGGACCCCAGGCCAGGTTAACTATTCCTAATTTACTGCGAATTTAGGCAGTATCCTTCCCTTTATGGCAGTTGTTGCATTCACTTGCCCTTGGTGTTAGAACAGCTCTTTTCAAATAGTGAAAGTGAAGACATCTATACCTCTTCTTGATCATGTGATTGTTTGATGGGATCCCAAGGATGATGGGTTTAGAAATTCACTGGTCTTTTTGGTTGTCCTTGACACCATTTGATTCTTACTTGCCTCTGTCAGTAACCTGCTGGGCCTGGGGGTTGCCTGGACTGCCTTTCCTGGTTTTATAGCCAGCTCTGTGTGCAGTGTCCAGTCATCTAGCCCCCAGGCCACCTAGTAGCTCCTCACATACCTCCCCGCTGCTTGTTGCCACATGCCCTTTGGACCCTCATTTTGTTTCCTCTGATCTAATCAAGTGAACCTTTGGTGCTTTTGGTTTGAGAATACAGCAGGAGTAGGGCACATATGGGATTCACTCTTCTGTCTGGCAAACAAAGCCTGTCTTCTTTTCAGCTCGGTGGGCCAGTGTCTGGGCCCACGTTTCTCTCAGTGATCCGGTGGGAAGAAAGGTTGCTCTGTCCCCACGGTGTAGTAGGGTTGATACTAGGCATATTGGTGGCTCCTTTAAGACCAGCCTTTGATACAGTGTCAGGAAAATTGTGGTTTTGAGAGATTCTAGCTTAAAAGGAAAAGAGCAAAGAAGCATCTCTGGTTTGAGGGTCTTCTGGAGGAAGTTTCCTTCCCTGAAGGAATTCCTTGTGTTTTATTACTTTTTTTCCCCTTACTCTTCTGAGAGTTCTGGGGGTGGGGGATAAGGGTCTTAACAAAAAATAATCAGCCTCTCAAAAACCACAGTTTGAACTGGAAACCCAACACGAGGCAGCTTTAATGAGGCAGGCAAGCAACAGTCTCCACATTGTGATTATTTTAAAAATTTAATCCTAGATGGGAGCGCTGACTATAAGGTGTCATAATCAGAAAGAATGTGGTGGGATGATCATTCTGGGGCACTTCATGGTCTGACCTGCAGCTGCTGAGACCTGCTATTGAGAAGAAAGTTGTCAATGACTTGTCTTGAATTTGGAAGCTTGTGAAGTCCTTGCTATGTTTTGCTGTTTTTTTGTTTCGTACACTCTTGGGTATATTCACTCGGGATTGAACTCCAACTTTGGAAACTGATGTTCTGCTGCCATACTCCCACATCCCCTCTTAAAAACCATTAATCACCTCTCTAGGGGTGAAAGGTTGTCTTTGGAGCGTGGCTGTAGCCAACTGGAACAGCTCCATCCCATGTAGGCGCTGATGAGCTAGCATCACTCCAGGCCTCTGCACGAAGGGACCTTTGGGAGAATAATAGAAACACTGACTCATCACATGACCATTTGGAGGGATCACAAGCCAGAGGCTGTCATTCTGCAGCCAACAACAACTTGGATCCTCCACCCTCGGTGGAGGGTCCCTTTTGTTACCGAGAAACCACAAGCCACAGAAGTGGGAAGAAACACAGGAACTGCAATCAAGGGATATGCCCGAACTAGTCTTGAACAATAGTAAGTTAGAGACTCTGTGTCCAAACTGAGAAGCCTCAGGGCCAAACAAAAAGACAAGAAAAACAAAAACCAAACTAAAGGGGCAAATATTGATAGGAGCAAGGTGAATATCATAAGGTCACAGAAACTTTATGGGGAAATGAAAGAAATGCCAAGGGCAGTTTGGATGTTGTTTGGAGATTCACTAACAGGAATTTACTATGTACTAAGTATCCTAAATTCCTTAGGGTAGATGTGGGTTTTCTTCAAGCACAAAGTTGCATCTCAGCTATTCCAGCTGCTCATTGGCCAATGTGGAGCAAACTGCCAGAGAGTGAGTTTTTACAGGGTGAGGTGGAGCGGGTGGGGCTCCATAATGTAGCTAATAACAGAGGTAGCTGAGGTGTGCTGGAGTGTGAGAAAGAAGATGGCATGAAATATGGCAGCCATGTGGACACTTGTTTTGTGTATGCCTGTTGAAAATTTGGGTACCTCCCCTAGGGCCAGGAAAAAAGAGCAGTTGTTGCATTCACTTGCCCTTGCTGTTAGAACAGCTCTTCAAGTCAAACCCCTATTTGACATTGGTGGTTTAGGGGCAGTGGAGGGGGAAAGTGTAACCTTCAGATGTCTGGGGCAAGAGAGAAAGATGCCTTAGGATTCCGAGGGTCCTTGGGACTCAGAATGGATATGAGGGAAGTTGCATTCATCTTATGTTACAGAATATTTTGGCTCCTACTTGTTGAGAATATGTTGACAAGAAAATGGACCAAAACAAACAAGGTGAGATATGGCCTCAAGGTGAATGTCTGCAAAAATGTAGCCACAAACCGGGTGCGGTGGCTCACGCCTGTAATCCCAGCACTTTGGGAGGCTGAGGCAGGTGGATCATTTGAGGTCAGGAGTTCAAGACCAGCCTGGCCAACATGGTGAAACCCCGTCTCTACTAAAAATACAAAAATTACCCGGGTGTGGTGGTGTGCGCCTGTAGTCCCAGTTACTCGGGAGGCTGAGGAAGGAGAATTGCTTGAACCTGGGAGGTGGAGGTTGCAGTGAGCTGAAATCGTGCCACTGCATTCCAGCCTGGGCGACAGAGCAAGACTCCATCTCAAAAAAAAAAAAAAAAAAAATGTAGCCACACAGCTTCAGGTAGGGAGACCGCTTGGCAGTTTGTGTTTAAATAACATAAAAGCACAACAAAAAATGCCTGCTTTTTTTCTTTTTTTTTTTTTTTTGAGATGGAGTCTTGCTCTGTCACCCCGGCTGGAGTGCAATGGTGCAATCTTGGCTCACTGCAACCTCTCCCTCCTGAGTTCAAGTGATTCTCCTGCCTCAACCTGAGTAGCTGGGATTACAGGCGCCCGCCACCACGTCCAGCTAATTTTTGTATTTTTAGTAGAGATGGGGTGTCACCATATTGGCTAGGCTGGTCTGGAACTCCTGACCTCAGGTGATCCGCCCACCTCAGCTTCCCAAAGTGCTGGGATTACAGGTGTGAGCCACCGCACCCGGCCACCTGTGGTTTTTCTTTACTGCAAACTCATTGTGTCATAATTAACATCATGGGGTTGCCAAAAAGGTAATATTAGGGTGCATTAGTAAAAGTATGGTGTCTGCAGGAAGGAGGCATGAGTCCAGGCCACCGCTGGTACGCAATGTCCATTTGTGGCCACAGATGTTAAGCACCTCAGTAAAGGCAGAGGTAGTAGGAAGGCCAAAGGAACTGGGATTGTTCAGCTGGAAAGTGAAGACACTTTAAAACAAATGTGGTTCAAAACTGGATTGGGCCGCTTCTTAACAGGTAGTGAGTTTCTTACCCCTGGAAGTATTTAAGCAAAATCTCGACTAGTTGTGGGTGGCTAAGGGAAAGATTACTGCATGGAGCAGAAGGTAAAATCAGTTATCCTTTCAGCTTTCTCCCAGCGGGATGATTTTGATTTCCGCACCCCTTCCTTGCCTAAATCCCTAGGCAGCCCCCCAGTCTCTGACCACAGCCTGGGGCAGCTGCAGAAGGGGCAAAGAGGAGCCTTCCAGATCTGCTTCTGCCTCTCCACTGCCAACGGTGCCAGCTGCTTCCTCGCCTTGCCACCAGCAGTCAGGAGGCCGGCCATCTGCCCCCTGGGTGCCCAGAGGAACCCAGGGCTTCAAAAGTGGCTAGGGCCCCCGGCCAGGGAACGGTTGGACCGACAGATCAACGCACTCCGACAGATCAACGCACTCCGGCGTTAGGGTGCAGACCTTCTGGCAGGCTGGGGGCAGGCCTAGAACTGCCCAGCGGCGCAGCGATCTGGCGTCGTGGGTTCGAATTTCCACGGTTCCCACCTCGTGACAACAAGGCATCTCGGGTCCCACCGACAGGGGCCATGCTCGGGGCGCGCAGCCTCCGGTGCTAGCCTTGTTCCCGAAGTCTGTTTCCTCCCGGGGCCTCGGTCTGACGCCCTCAGTCAGCGCTTCGCAGGAAGCCGACTCCCAAACCCGGGCAGGGGGTGTGGGCCGAGGGCGAAACCCCGCCCCCAGGGGTCCCTGATCTTTGCCCCCGCCCCGGGCTCCGCGCCTCTCCGAGAGGCATCGACAGGCAGGCAGCGTTGCCTTTGTGTGTTTCGCTTCGAGGTGCCAGAGACCCTCCCCACAATCGTCCGCCGCGTCCCCTCGAGGCCCTCGGCCCCTCCTCTCGGCGTCCCCAGCCCCCCTGTTCAGCTCCGCGTGCCATTTCGGGGATCGCTGGTTCGCTCCCCACGGCGCCAGGAGGAGGGGCGAGGGCCGGCAGCCCCCTCTCCCGCGCGCGGCGCAGGAGCCGAGCCCAGCCAGGGGGACCCGCCGCCGCCGGTCATGTGGGCCGGTCTGCTCCTTCGGGCCGCCTGTGTCGCGCTCCTGCTGCCGGGGGCCCCAGCCCGAGGCTACACCGGGAGGAAGCCGCCCGGCCACTTCGCGGCCGAGAGGTAAGCGCCCCGAGCTCCTCCCCGCCCCCCTGCCCGGGAGAGCGCTACCGGCGTGCAGTCGAGAGGCACGGAGGGGCGCTCAGGAGCCGCAGGCAGCCGCGTGTCGGGGCTTCCTCTGGGGTGCTATCAGCGCGGGCACAGCTCGGGGACGGGACAAAGAGTCAGCAACTTGTGCCTCTGGGCGGGTGCTCATCGTGCACCCCTGGCTGGGGCTGTCCAGACTGGGACCTGGGAGATCGGAGGTCCAGGCGTTGGGTGACTCCTAATGTGCTCTGGAGCGCGGACCTCTGGAGAGGGGAGCCCAGGACGTGCCATCTGGTCTCCGGACTGGCTGGCTCACCCCCCAGCGTGCCCGTGGCTCTGCCCTGGCAGCGCCTGGCCTCCCCTGCCGCGCGGGGCTTTCCCTGGGTCTTGGCCCTACGAACTTCGTGGACCTTGGAACAGCCGGGGTCTCTGGGTCACTTTTCGTTTTCTGTCCGTGCGTGTGCGCGGGTGGGGGTGGGGTGCATGCCCCTCCGCTGTCTTTCGATATGGATGCCGCCCTCCGCACGTGCTTTCCCCCGGGCTGCCGTGGGGCCGTGCGCGTGTGCGTGATGCTCGGAGCTAGGGAACACGGTGTCAGCGGGCGGCCTGGCCCGCGGCCACGTCCTCCGGGGGGCGCGCAGCGGGGACGGCCCGGCCAGGCTTGTAGCTCACACGTGTGTTCCACTGCTACTGCCAGTTCCTGCTCAGATCCGGCCCCGACTCCCTGGCGTTCCACAGGCTCCCACCACCTGTCCCTCTGTCACCAGCCCTAGGAGGCTCCTTAGGGCGCTCTGGCGGGTGCTCGGTCCCTGCCCACTTGAGAGTTCGACTCCATCAGCCTCCCTGGGCACCCTTTTATCTGCTGTCTTGGTGGCACTGCCTGTCCGTTTCTGAGAGTCCCAAGGCTCCGCTCATTCGCCCGGTCCCCTCCTTCTCAGGCTGCTGCCATAATCACTCCTGCAAGAGGGTGGATGAGACTTCACTGCCAGCTTCCGCCAGCAGGAGGGCCCCCCCTTTCTTCTGTGATGACCTCAGAGAGGGAAAAAGGCCCCAGGGACAGCTTTCCTCAGACTTTTGTGTGCTGCCATGGCGCCCTGAGCTTCCCTTTCCGGAATACTTGTCACATTTTGGCACAGATTCTTCTCCCCAAGAACACGATAAGTTTGCCTTGTCCCAAGTCCCATGTCCCCAGTGCCTGGTGCAGTGCCCAGCTCAGAGTGGGTGCTTTACAAAGTGCCTGCCTCGCAGAATCATCTTCCCTCCGCTCTGAACATTGGTGGAACACCGTTGGGAAGGGGTTTCTTGTCCCTTTTCTGTTGCGGTGGGGTTGGAAGCTCAAACCAGGCTGGATTTCATCACCCTCTGTCCAGTCCATGATTGGAGCTGGTTGCAGTTGTCTTCTCTGTCCCCCTCCAGGCCTGCAGTTGTGCTGTTTCCCCTGCTGGAACACCCTCTCCTCCCTTCCTCTTATTTTGCTGGCTGCCCTACTTTTTTTTTTTTTTTTTTTTGAGACAGAATCTTACTCTGTCACCCAGGCTGGAGTGCAGTGGCACGATCTCGGCACACTGCAGCCTCTGCCTTCTGGGTTCAAGCGATTCTCATGCCTCAGCCTCTCGAGCAGCTGGGACAACAGGCACATGCCACCATACCTGGCTAATTTTTGTATTTTTTTTTTTTTTGAGATGGAGTTTTGCTCTTGTTGCCCAGGCTGGAGTGCAGTGGCGTGATCTCAGCTCACCGCAACCTCTGCCTCCCAGGTTCAAGCAATTCTCCTGCCTCAGCCTCCCAAGTAGCTGGGATTACAGGCATGCGCCACCATGCCCGGCTAATTTTGCATTTTTAGTAGAGACGGGGTTTCTCCATGTTGGTCAGGCTGGTCTCAAACTCCCAACCTCAGGTGATCCGCTTGCCTCGGGCTCCCAAAGTGCTGGGATTACAAGAGTGAGTCACCGCGCCCGGCCTGTATTTTTTTTTTTAGTGGAGAAGGGGTTTTGCCATGTTGGCCAGGCTGGTCTCAAACTCCCGACCTCAAGTTATCCACCTGCCTTGGTCTCCCAAAGTTTTCTCTCTCACCTCAGCCTAGATGCTGCCCTTCCAGGAACCCCCCTGACCCTCCTCAGGGCTCCACAGCCTATCCCACTGTGGCATTTGTCACTCTATGTTGTTATCACCTGGCTCCTGGTCTGCCCTACTTTCCTTGAAGGTGGGGGCAGTAGCTTGTTTATGGCTGTATGGTCATGCCTTACTCAGCACCCAGCACCAGTTGGATGCATCTGGCTTCCTGCCCTTTCTGGACCTCATTCCTGGTTGAACAGACCCACTGCCTCCAGTTTTGAGCAGCTCACTCATGACCCCACACCCACCCCAGAGATGTCACCTATGCCATTGCCCTTCTCAACCTTTCCCTCAACAGCCATTTGTTGAGCACCTACCATATGCCAGGCACTGCTGTAGGTGCTGGGGTAAATAGATAAGAAACCCTTGTCATCAGGGAGTTGTAGGGGAGACAGTGAACTAATAAATTAAAAACTAATGTCGCAGGAAGTAAATGTTGTGGAGAATAAAGCAAGGTAAGGGTGGACAAGGAAGGCCTCTCTGAGAAGGTGCCATGGGCAGAGATCTGGGTGAAGGGAGAGAGGAAGTCCAGTGTGTGTCTGAGTAAGAATCTTTCTTTCTTTTTTTTTTTTATGTTTTGAGACGGTCTGGCTCTGTCACTTAGGCTGGAGGGCAGTCGCGCCAACTTGGCTCGCTGCAACCTCTGCCTCACAGGCTCAAGACATTCTCCCACCTCAGCCTCCCAAGTAGCTGACCCTACAGGTGTGTGTCACCATGCCCAGCTGGTTTTTATGTTTTTATTAGAAACGAGGTTTCACCATGTTGCCCAGGCTGGTCTCAAACTCCTGGGCTCAAAATGATCAGTCTGCTTTGGCTTCCCAAAGTGCTGGGATTACAGGCGTGAGCCATCACACTCAGCCATAAGAACCTTTCTTATAGCAGGAACTGCAAGTGCAAAGGTCCTGAGGCAGCCACCCCTGGGGCTCCTCATCTATTGCACAGCCTTTCTTCACCTCTGAGGCCCCTCTCCTGGCCACTCTGCTGTGTGTTCATGTGGCAGATATCTGTAGGAGGCCAGTATCTATTGTCTCACACTTTTGTCTCTGTCTTGCCTCCAGGAGAAGACTGTCTGGGTCATTTTTCTTTGGAAACTTCCCATTGCCCCTCCGGACAGTTCTCGAGAATTGTTTGTTGATTGACTTACACACTGGCTGGGAGACTTTCCTGTTGACCAATGTCTCCCCCAGTACAGAATGAGGAAAGTGCTCTCTCTTCTCTTGCAGACGCCGGCTGGGCCCCCACGTCTGCCTCTCTGGGTTCGGGAGTGGCTGCTGCCCTGGCTGGGCGCCCTCTATGGGTGGTGGGCACTGCACCCTGCGTAAGTGCTTGTCCCTGTGCCCCAAGTCTTCTCCTCCAGCAGTGTGTGTTTCCAGCCCTCAGTCCCTGGTCCAAGGGGCAGACGGGGGGCCCCAGTCCCTCGTCTCTCACCTGCACTTCTCCTCTCAGCCCTCTGCTCCTTTGGCTGTGGGAGTGGCATCTGCATCGCTCCCAACGTCTGCTCCTGCCAGGATGGAGAGCAAGGGGCCACCTGCCCAGGTAACTGGGGATGGGCAGTGGCTGATGGGAACAGATGAATGAGCATTGAGGTTATGTGCTGGGCAGTGGGCACTTGAGATGTGTCCTGGCATCTCAGCTTCAGACAACTCTATTAGGTAGACATTTTGTGCCCATTTTATAGATGAAGAAACTGAGACACAGAAGTTATTGTCTTGCCCAGGGTCACACAGCTGGTAAATGGCAGAGCTGGATTTAAACCCAGGCCTGTTTGCCTTCAGAGCTACCCTCCCAAAGGAATTCAGGAGGACCCTGGTGAGGTGGGGATGGCTGGGACTGCCACGGGGTACATGCTCACTGGTGCGATGCCTGCTCTAGAAACCCACGGACCATGTGGGGAGTACGGCTGTGACCTTACCTGCAACCATGGCGGCTGTCAGGAGGTGGCCCGAGTGTGCCCCGTGGGCTTCTCGATGACGGAGACAGCTGTTGGCATCAGGTGTACAGGTGAGACGCCTGGGAGTGGTGGGGGAGGGGGACAGCGGGAATTATATCTCCTCCCCATCCTGCCAGGATGGTTTCCAGTGTATTGCAAGAGCCAAGCTGAGCCAAGATAGGCTCTGATGTTTGAGAGTGGGCAGAGAGACACGAGAACAAAAGAAATGTGTCGCTTCTGTTATTTTACAAATATTTATTGAGCACTTCTTAGGGGCAGGAACTGAGCTAGGGACTGGGGTTATGGGAGCCACAGTTGGTCCCTGTTAGGGATTTTTTTTTTTTTTTTGAGACGAAGTTTCACTCTTCTGCCCAGGCTGGAGTGAAGTAGCATGGTCTCAGCTCACTGCAGCCACCACCTTCTGGGTTCAAACGATTCTTCTGCCTCAGCCTCCTGAGTAGCTGGGATTACAGGTGCGTGCCACCATATCCAGCTAATTTTTATATTTTCAGTGGAGACAGGGTTTCGCCATGTTGGCCAGGGTGGTCTCGAACTCCTGACTTCAGGTGATCCACCCACCTCGGACTCCCAAAGTGTTAGGATTACAGGCGTGAGCCACTGCACCCAGCCACCTGTTAGGGAGTTTCTGAATATGAGGAAGGAAGACAAGTAACAGGACAAGAACAGCTCAATTGTCATGGGGACCTTAACTGTGTGCCAGGGCCCACAGAGGGGCATGGAACCCGGAGTCGGGAGGGTTGGCCAGGGGAGGCTTTTTGGGAAAATGACATTTGAAAGATGAGAGAAGCTAAACTCAATAATTATTTTGTGAATGCATTATTTGCTTGTGATTTTTAAAACATTTCTACGGACAAAATCTGTTACCCTCCCCAGAAACAGCCACTGTGACCAGTTTCTTGCCAGTCTTTCCAGAGCAACAAAAGCCTTTTTGGAGTTTTAACTTCGTAAAAATAATATTTCTCCCCCTGAATAGAAAAGCAAAAGATAGTGCATTGTAGAACATTTGGAAAGTAAGAGGAAAAAGATGAAAATAAGCATTCTCTGAAAGTCCCCACCCGGAGATATTTGTTACTAAAATGAAGGTTTTTTTCCTGCCCTTTTCCCTGGGTGTGTCTGTGTTTGTGAGTGTGTGTACGTGTGTGTATATGTATGTTAAGCATGCAGCATATTTGTATGCTTTATAAAATTGGGATTGTATCTTATCTGTAGTTTTTATTATTTTTCCCATCTAATTTTATGTTGTAGGCATCACTAACAATTCCTTGCAATATAACTTTTTTTTTTCGCTAGGCTTGGTGGCTCACGCCTATAATCCCAGCAATTTGGGAGGCCAAGGTGGGTGGATTACTTGAGGTCAGGAGTTCAAGACCAGCCTGGCTAACATGGTGAAACCCTGTCTCTACTAAAAACACAAAAACTAGCTGGTGTGATGGTGCATGCCTGTAATCCCAGCTACTCAGGAGGCTGAGGCAGGAGAATTGCATGAACCCAGGAGGTGGAGGTTGCAGTGAGCCGAGATCACACCACTGCACTCCAGCCTAGCAACAGAGCAAGACTCTGTCTCAAAAAAAAAAAAAATGTTGTTTTAGCAGTTACATATGTGGCTGCTGCAATTGAAATAACTATTTGTCTGTTGTCTCTTACTTAAGAGGTTTGCAGTGTTTTACCACTATAAATAATGCTGCCATAGGGCCGGACACGGTGGCTCACGGCTGTAATCTCAGGACTTTGGGAGGCCGAGGTGGGTGGATCACGAGGTCAGGGGTTCTAGACCAGCCATGACCAACATGGTGAAACCCCGTCTCTACTAAAAATACAAAAATTAGCTGGGCGTGGTGGCGGGTGCCTGTAATCCCAGCTACTGAGGAGGCTGAGGCAGGAGAATTGCTTGAACCCGGGAGGCGGAGGTTGCACTGAGCCGAGTTCACGCCACTGTACTCCAGCCTGAGTGACAGAGCGAGACTCCATCTCAAAAAAAAAAAAAAAATGCTGCCATAAAGAGGCTTCTTGTCGGCTTCTCTGATTATTTCCCAGAAGGACGCTATTGGGTCCAAGGGTCTCAATAAAGGTGTCTTGGAGCTCGTTGCTTGTTGCAGCATCTCCTCCAGATACGAAAACCAATGGAAGCAATTGATCTGCTCCTGAATGCCTTTCACCTTGGGACAATTTCTGCACGTACTTCTCATTGCAGAGGCAAACGGAACCAAGGAAAAGCCAGAGAACAATGTCAAAGCACTTGCAGGACAGGGTGGCACTGACCGTAGCCACGAGACATCCCAGTGGAATGGGGTTAGTCAGGGTGGGTGTCTTAGCAGTGTTGAGCATGGTCTTGACGGTCCAGCTGTTGGGAAGAGTGGGTAGCTGCTGGGTAGAAGGCTAAGTAGGGGATAAGGAGAGTGGGGGTGTCCCATGGGCTTGGGGGCCACAGTGGCGAGACTCACTACACAGTGAGTGCAGACTGAGTAGACTGAGCTGAGCCCGTAGGTCCTCAGAGGCTGCCGAGGATCTTTGGCAGGGAAGGGAAGGCATGAAGCATGATTTGGGGAGATCTGTCTCCCAGCTCCTATCATCCCTCAGATCAGAACATCTCACTAGGCTCACCTTCCTAAAGTACTACTTGGATTTAGTCGCCGCAATTTAGTCTCATCTTTTTTTTTTTTTTTTTTTTTAAACAGTCTTGCTCTTTCGCTAGGCTGGAGTGCAGTGGTGCGATCTCGGCTCACTGCAACCTCTGATTTCCTGGTTCAGCGATTCTTGTGCCTCAGCCTCCCAAGTAGCTGGGATTACAGGCACGTGCCACCACGCCCAGCTAATTTTTGTATTTTTTTTTTTTGAGGCGGAATCTCACTCTGTCGCCCAGGCTGGAGTGCAATGGCACTATCTCGGCTCACTGCAAGCTCTGCCTCCCAGGTTCACACCATTCTCCTGCCTCAGCCTCCCGAGTAGCTGGGACTACAGGTGCCCGCCACCACGCCCAGCTAATTTTTTTTTGTATTTTTAGTAGAGACGGGGTTTCACTGTGTTAGCCAGGATGGTCTCAATCTCCTGACCTCGTGATCCGCCCGCCTCGGCCTCCCAAAGTGCTGGGATTACAGGCGTGAGCCACCACGCCCGGCCAATTTTTGTATTTTTAGTAAAGACGGGGTTGCACCATGTTGGCCAGGATAGTCTGAATCTCCTGACCTGGTGATCTGCCCACCTTGGCCTCCCAGAGTGCTGGGATTACAGGCGTGAGCCACTGGTCCTGGCCTTAGTCTCCTCTTAATCCATATCTTCAGTCCTGTCTCCTGCTGCCTCAAAAGGAACCTAAGCTTCAGCTAGTCTGGGCCTCAGTACAGTTCGCAAGGAGCCCAGCTGCTGCCTGGAAGCACCTCAGACCCTTTCTCCACCTGGGCAGTCCTTCCCCCAATACTCCTGGTCCTCTCAGCCAGTCGCTCTTCCAGGGCATGCCTGCTGGGGCCAGTCTGTCCCTGGTGGGGCATATATCACCCCAGCAGGCACTGGTCTCCCCTGGGTGTGTGTCTTGGCTCGTGTGTTATCAGACTGTGAACATCTGGAGTCAGCCCTGTGTCTTAGTCACATTTGCATCCTCAACAGCCCCCCTCTGGGTCTGCTGCATGCAGTTGGTGCTCAATGAACCTTTAAGAGAATGACTCTGTTGATTATTTAATCAATCTCCCTGTCCACTGCCCTCTGCCTTTTTGAGGGCCCTTTGGGGTTGCCCTGCAGGCAGGGCCATTGGAAACAGTTTGGTCTCAGCCAAGTCTTCTCTTGTCATCTGATCTTCATGGGTTAAAGTCGGCCCCAGTCCCTTGGCCTCTTCCTTCCTGGGGTTTCCTCATAGCCAGTGACCTTCCTGGTGTCTGCTCTTTCTTCCTGGGGTGCAGGTGGGGATTCCACGCTGCTGAGGGCAGGCTTGGTGTGGGCTCAGGGTCCTTGTGGGCTTGATTTGTTCCTGAGTCACAGTCATGTTCAGAGAGGGCCGTGCAAGGGGGCTTTCTTTTCTTTTTTCCTTTTTTTCTTGAAACGGAGTTTCACTCTTGTTGCCCAGGCTGGAGTGCAATGGTGCAATCTTGGCTCACCGCAACCTCCGCCTCCTGGGTTCAAGCGATTCTCCTGCCTCAGTCTCCCGAGTAGCTGGGATTACAGGCATGCACCACCATGCCTGGCTAATTTTGTATTTTTAGTAGAGACGAGGTTTCTCCATGTTGGTCAGGCTGGTCTAGAACTCCTGACCTCTGGTGATCCACCTGCCTCGGCCTCCCAAAGTGCTGGGATTACAGGCATGAGCCACGGCGCCCGGCCTGCAAGGGTGCTTTCTTCCCAGACACTGACAAATGTGTAAGTTCCTCTTGCAAGGACCACTGTGTAAACATGTGCTTTCTCTCTTTCCAGACATTGACGAATGTGTAAGCTCCTCTTGCGAGGGCCACTGTGTGAACACAGAAGGTGGGTTTGTGTGTGAGTGTGGGCCAGGCATGCAGCTGTCTGCCGACCGCCACAGCTGCCAAGGTGAGCTGCAGAGAAGGAACGGCTGCTCTGGGAGGTGTAATGGGGATGCCACATTGAACACTCAGCCCTGCCATGCCCAGCACAGTGTGCTCTGTGCGCCACTGCATTGAACCTTCACCACTGGCTTCTGAGGGAGATGCTGTTATGGTTCCTGTTTGACTGATGTGGAGACTGAGGCTTGCCCAAGGCCAAGTCATTAGTAAGAGGTGGAGTCAGAGTTTGAATCCCAGCACATCTAACAGTTAGAACCGACTGCTGCTGGCCTGGTGGGATGGCTCACATCTGTAATCCTTGCACTTTGGGAGGTCAAGGCGGGAGGATCACCTGAGGTCAGGAGTTTGAGACCAGCCTGGCCAACATGGTGAAACCTCGTCTCTACTAAAAATACAAAAATTAGCCAGGCATGGTGGCGAGCGCCTGTAATCCCAGCTACTCGGGAGGCTGAGGCAGGAAAACTGCTTGAACCCAGTAGGCGGAGGTTGCAGTGAGCTGAAATTGCACCACTGCACTCCAGCCTGGACGACAGAGTGAGACTTCATCTCAGAAAACAAAGTACCTGCTGCTGCTGTTGCAGGATAAAGGGATGGTGATGGAGGAGAGGCCGTGAGGAGAGCCAGGGCAGAGTGGGCCAACCAACCTGGGGAAGGAGGCCACTGAGATGAGGGAGGGCTGGGAGAGACTCAGGCTGTGAGTCCAGAGGAGCCATGGGAGGGGCATACTGGGATGGGGTCATTCACTGACTTCATTCATCTGTTTCACCTGCCCCAGTGCTGGCGCAGGCTCCGGAGCTACCCTGGGGAGTAGGCTCCCCCAAGTCTGATGGGGAGCAGAAGAACAAGGTTAGGATGAGGGATAAGTGTTGGGAAAACCCAGGGAAGAGAAGGAATCCTACCTCTTCAGTTTGCAGGATGAGAGATCTTACAATTACTACTCATTCTTTTAAAATGCCTTTTATTTACACATTATGGAAAGAATCTCACAAGGCCGATAATTGTGAACTACCCCTGAATCCTACATTATTATTTTCTTTATGTTTGACATTTTCATAAATTATAAGAAAAAATTTAAAAGCCATGGTGCTAGCCCAGGCCCTCCTTCCCACTGCTGCCCTCTGCTCTCCCTGGAGAATAGCCTGCGCATCTTAGTCTGCTTGGGCGGCCATCATAAAATTCCACAGGCTGGGGGCTTATACCACCGACATTGATTCTCATAGTTCTGGAGGCTGCAAAGTCCAAGATTAAGGCACTGGCTAATTCAGTTTCTGGTGAGGGCTCTTCCTGGCTTTCAGAAAGCAGTCTTCTTGGTGTGTCCTCACTTGGAGAGAGAGCTCTCTGGTATCTCTTCTTCTTCTTCTTTTTTTTTTTTTTTTTTGACATGGAGGAGGACAGAGGACACTCCTGTTGCCCAGGAGTGCATTGTTGCAATCTCGGTTCACTGCAATCCCCGCCTCCTGGGTTCAAGCGATTCTCCAACTCTCCCAAGTAGCTAGGGTTACAGGTATGCGCCACCACGCGTGGCTAATTTTTGTATTTTTAGTAGAGATGGGGTTTCACCATGTTGGCCAGGCTGGTCTTGAACTCTTGACCTCAAATGATCTGCCCGCCTTGGCCTCCTGAAGTGCTGGGGTTACAGGTATGAGCCACCCAGCTAGGCCTCTCATGTCTCTTCTTACAAGGACACTAATCCCATCAAGAGGGCACACCCTCATGACCTCATGTAACCCTAATTATCTTCTTATCTACTTATCTTACCTTCCTATCTTCCAAATGCCATTACATTGGTGGTTAGGGCTTCAACGCGATTTTTGAGGGGACAGAGTTTAGTCCATAGCACTCAGGCATTGGTCTGCTATGTGCCCTGCCTGCCCCTCCCCATGATGTGTACATACATACACGGGCACTTACAGAGATAGGATAGTTGCTGGGTCCTGGGCTAAGCACTTTACATGCATTTTCTCCTTTCGCCCTCAAAATTACCCAGTGAAGTTGGTATTATTTATCTCCATTTTATTGATAGGAACACTGAGGCTTAAGGAAATTGTTACTTGCTTAAGATCACATTAGAGCTAAGGTTTTTTTCTTTCTTTCTTTCTTTTTTTTTTGTAGAGATGGGGTCTTGCTGTGTTGCCCAGGCTTGTCTCAAATTCCTGGCCTTAAGCTATCCTTCCCCCTTTGGCCCCCAAAGGGCTGGGATTCCAGGCATGAGCCACTGCACTCAGCCAGAGTTGGGATTTGAACCTAGTCATTCCTTTGCTTGTTCCCCTCACCCCTGCCCAATGTTGGTCTTGAAGATCTTTCCACATCAGGGTAAATAGACTTGCCTTGTTCCTTTTAACTGCTGACTCTGCAGTGCAAATATTTCATAGTTTACTAACTCTTCTCTTATTGATGAACATGGAGATTATTTCCAGTTTTTCATAATTTCAAACAGCACTAGGGAACTTCTACAGAGGAGGTTCCACTGAAGCTGAGTTTTGAAGTATGGGTAGTTTTCCAGCCAGACAAGAGGGAAAGGCATTCCAGGCGGACAGAGAACATGGGCAAAAGGGGAGCACCAAAAGAGCGTGGTGCATTTGGAAGATGGCAAGAATTTAAGTCAGTGGCCAGGTGCATGGCTCATGCCTATAATCCCAGCACTTTGGGAGGCCAAGGTGGGTGGATCACCTGAAGTCAGGAGTTTGAGACCAGCCTGACCAACATGGTGAAACCCCATCTCTACTAAAAATACAAAATTACCCAGGCATGGTGGTGCATGCCTGTAATCCCAACTACTTGGGAAGCTGAGGCAGGAGAACTGCCTGAACCCTGGGGATGGAGACCACAGTGAGCTGAGATCGCGCCATTGGACTCCAGCCTGGGCAAAAAGAGCGAAACTCTGTCTCAAAAAATAACAACGACAACAAAAAAAAGAATTTAAGCCAGAGTGAAGGTCAGGGGCAAGGAAGGAGGTGGGCAAGGCAACCAGGACTGTGTTCAAAGGCATCGTGAGCTATGGGGCAGCATTGGTGTCTTACCCTAAGATGAGGTCTGTGGCCTGTGGGAGCAGCGGAGAGGTTTTGAGCAGGAGGGCCCTGATTAGAAATGCCCTTTGGTCAGAACTTCCTGGAGGCTGTGCAGAGGATGCTTGAAGGAACCTAGGTAGAGATAGAGAGACACCCTGGAGGCTCTGGCTATTCTCCAGACTAGAGATGAATGTGGCCGGGCTAAGGGGTAGCAGTGAGGATGAGAGATGTGGGCTGGTCCAGAGAGTATTTAGGACTGGATGTGGGCAGTGCAGAAGAGGGGCAGCTAAGGTGGTTCCCCCCAGTCCTGTGTGGATAGGAGATGGAGATGAGGGAGGAAGAGGGGACCACATATTTCCAAAGTTCTGTTGGGGAAATGAACCCCAGTCTTGTCCCTTTTCCTGCCAGACACTGACGAATGCCTAGGGACTCCCTGTCAGCAGAGATGTAAAAACAGCATTGGCAGCTACAAGTGTTCCTGTCGAACTGGCTTCCACCTTCATGGCAACCGGCACTCCTGTGTTGGTAAGGTGGGGAGGACCCTGTGGTCTGCACACTTAGGCTGCCAATCAAGAAGATGGACAGGGAGCCCAGGGACCCAGGAAGGTTAACAATTAGACTTTCTGGTCCTCTGGAGCCTGAAGGGGCTTGAGCCTTTGCTCAGAGCCTGCCTGTCCCTGGGGTTGGCGTGGCTGTGCATGAAGACCCTGTCTTGGACTTTCCTGGCCATTTGCCACTTTCATCCTGTTATGTTTCTCTTCCACTCCTCTCCCAGATACACCCCAAGGATTCCTCTCTGCTCACCCATTTTCTTGGCTGCCTTTGCTCCCCTTGGTAAATAAAGCACGTTATGTCTTGGTTCCTCTGATTTAGAAGGAGACCCTGTTTTCTCAGCCCATTAGCAGAAATTTCCAGAAAGGGATTGGCATGTTTGGTTTGAGCTTGGCTCATGGGTTGAAGGTGGGGTCTCATGGGCCTGAAAAAAGACCTTGTTCTAGTGGAGTTAGGTATTTGTCCTGAAGCCTACCTTGAGCAGCTCAGTGAGTTTTGAGACTTTATTCGGAAAGAAAAACGGGAGGGTGGAAGGTTTGGAGATGAGCTTCTCAGAGGGGCTTACCCCTACCAGGCAACAATTAATTAACCAATGCATAGTGCTGGGGCTGAGTCTCTGATACTCGCATTAAATGCCTGCTCGATGTGTGAACCTATCAACAATACTAGCACTAGATTTCAGCCCCGCTCCCAGCTGTCTGAGTCACATCCTGCACCTTGGGGCAGGGATGGACCCTGTAAGAACATGGCAGGGAAACTCCCCAAGTCTTTTGAGCTAAGGGATGGGCGGAAGAAGGGCTCGGTAGCCCAAAGCAGCTGTCCGCAGCGAGGCTCTCCCGCAGATGTAAACGAGTGTCGGAGGCCATTGGAGAGGCGAGTCTGTCACCATTCCTGCCACAACACCGTGGGCAGCTTCCTATGCACATGCCGACCTGGCTTCAGGCTCCGAGCTGACCGCGTGTCCTGTGAAGGTGAGCGCCAGGCCCCTCCCTCCCAGCGGCTGGCCACGCCCTCTCAGTGCCTGCCCCGGCTACGCCCCCCAGAGCCTGGACCCTCCCCGTTCACGCCCTCCGGCGCCCAGCCACGCCCTCTCAGCGCCTGGCCCCGCCCTACCCCGGCCCCGCCCACCAGGCGCTAGGCTCCCTTTCCGTCTGCCCTTGTTTTCAGTTCATCTTGTTACTTTCAACACTCCACTTTCTTCCTCGCTTTCTTTTTCCACTTCTTTATCCATTCTTCTTTCTTCTTTTCACTGTTTCCCCAGCCCTTCTGTTTTTTTCCCAAATGATAAAAGGATAAAACCCAACAGGAGTCCGAGTATCCTGGGCTACAGGGACAGCCATTTCCGTGGTTTGCCCTACCGCACAGCAACAGTGTGCCCCATAAACATAGTAGAATGTTGCGCAGACCACGGGGGTTGAACAGGGACTTGTGGTGGTGGAGCTGAGCCCAGGTCTTCCTAAACCCTGCCTCCTGTCTCTGCTGTCCACCCCAAGAGACCTCCGTGCCTCTGTTTCAGCTTTCCCGAAAGCCGTGCTGGCCCCATCTGCCATCCTGCAGCCCCGGCAACACCCCTCCAAGATGCTCCTGTTGCTTCCTGAGGCCGGCCGGCCTGCCCTGTCCCCAGGACATAGCCCTCCTTCTGGGGATCCAGGGCCCCCAGCTGGAGTCAGGACCACCCGCTTGCCATCTCCCACCCCACGACTACCCACATCCTCCCCTTCTGCCCCTGTGTGGCTGCTGTCCACCCTGATGGCCACCCCAGTGCCTACTTCCTCCCTGCTGGGGAACCTCAGACCCCCCTCACTCCTTCAGGGGGAGGTGATGGGGACCCCTTCCTCACCCAGGGGCCCTGAGGCCCCCTGGCTGGCAGCAGGGCCCTCTCCCTGCTGGCACGTGGGAGCCATGCATGAATCAGGGAGTCGCTGGACAGAGCCTGGGTGTTCCCAGTGCTGGTGCGAGGTGGGTACTAGGGGTCCCCGGAGCTTCCTTGGTCTGGGGCCCTGTGGTGGCTCTAACTGCTGCTTGTGCTTCTAGGATGGGAAGGTGACCTGTGAAAAGGTGAGATGTGAAGCTGCTTGTTCCCACCCAATTCCCTCCAAAGATAGGGGGTGCTGCCCATCGTGCACAGGTGAGAGCTGGTGCCAGGGAAGGACATAGTCCTGCCTCTTCCTTTCTCTGCACCCTCCTGCAGCCAAAAGGCTGTTCTTTAACGTTAGCGTACATTAGAATCTCTTGGGGGGCTTTCTAAGCCACATTTCCCTTGGGGCTGCCCCCAGAGCTTCTGATGCAGTAGGTCTGGGATAGGGCCAGAGCATGTGCGTTTTGAACAGGTTCCCAGGTGATACTGACATGGCTGGTCTAGGGACCACACTTTGAGAACCACTTGTTTATTCTGTAATATGCCTCAAGGGGGACTTTTCATCTTCTGGGCATCTGTTTTCAGCTTCATTCGCTCATCCATTTATTCAGTCATTCATCGAGCCTCTTTAAATCCACTGTGCAGTCCCCTTCTCCTGCCCAGTTCCCCTCCTACAGGCGGAGGAATAGTTGTTTCTAAATTCTGTCCCCTTTTTGACTCGCCCCCGCCATCTGCTGATGGTTTTTCATTTGCTTCCCATTGCTGGAAGGATAGGGACCCAAATTCTTCACAGATCCTTCACAGAGCTTCTCGAAACTTGCTCTGCAGTTGAATCAAGGGGATTCTTATTAAAATGCAGATTCTTGGCTGGGCATGCTGGCTCAAGCCTGTAATCCCAGCACTTTGGGAGGCCGAGGTGGGCGGATCACTTGAGCCCAGGAGTTGGAGACTAGCCCCGTGTTTATAGGGAGGACCCGTGTCTACAAAAAAGACAAAAAGTTAGCCAGGTATGGTGGCGTGTACGTGTAATCCTACCTGCCTGGGAGACTGAGGAGGGATGATCACCTGAGCTCAGGAGGTCAAGGCTGCAGTGAGCCATGATTGTGCCACTGCACTCCAGCCTGGGCAACAGAGTGAGACCTTGGCTAACAAAAAAAGAAAAAAAGCAGATTCTCATTCAGTTGGTCTGGGAGGGGATTCTTTGTCTGATGGTCTTGGTGATATAACACAGAGGTTGCTGGAGATTGAGCAGTAGTTAAAAAGTCTTCCTAAGGGTTAAAATGGAAATGCACTATTTTTTTTTGTTTGTTTTTGTTTTTTGAGATGGAGTCTTGCTCTGTCGCCCAGGCTGGAGTGCAGTGGTGTGATCTCGGCTCACTGCAGCCTCTGCCTCTAGGGTTTAAGCAATCTTCCCGAGTAGCTGGGATTATAGCCACCCACCACCAAGCCTGGCTAATTTTTGTACTTTTTTTAATTAGCGACAGGGTTTTGTCATGTTGGCCAGGCTGGTCTTGAACTCCTGACCTCAAGTGATCTGCCTGCCTCGGCTTCCCAAAGTGTTGGGATGACAGGCATGAGCCGCTGGGCCTGGCTTGATTTTCTTAATGACTGTTGTGGGCTATGTCCCCGCTACATGCTAAGTCCTGAGTGCGAAGTATTGGGTACTTTATTGCCCAGGTTTTGGATCCTTCCAAGATCCCTGCAGGGTACATGGTGGTGTTTTCATTTTGCAGTGAAGACAAGCTGGGTACTAGAGAGGTGAAGTGACATGTCCAGGGCCACGCTGGTTAACGGAGCTGGAGGGCCAGTTTTTTTTTTTTTTTAAGACAGAGTCTCGCTCTGTCACCCAGGCTAGAGTGCAATGGCGCAATCTCAGCTCACTGCAACGTCTGCCTCCCGGGTTCAAGCGATTCTCCTGCTTCAGTCTCCTGAGTAGCTGGGATTACAGGCACGCGCTACCACGCACAGCTAATTTTTGTATTTTCAGTAGAGACGGGGTTTCACTATGTTGGCCAGGCTGGTCTCAAACTCCTGACCTTGTGATCTGCCCACCTCGGCCTCCCAAAGTGCTGGGGTTACAGGTGTGAGCCACTGCACCTGGCCTCAGGTTTTGAAACCAGGCTGCCTTTCCTGCCCTCTGGGAAGAAAATGTTGTGTCCTCCAGACAGTTGTGGGTTTGTGAGACATGAATGGACCCTTCTGGGGCCACCACGGCTGATCCTTGCAGGACCACACAGTCAGAGTACCCTGAATCTACCACTCCTGGGACACCTAGGGCAGTGAGAGAATGTTCCAGGTACATTAAGCCTGGAGAAGCAGCGAGACCTCAAGCTTCCCCTTCTTTGAAGAGGTCTGATGCCTCTACCTCCTATTTGTCTTTCAAAGGCTGTTTTCACAGTGGTGTCGTCCGAGCTGAAGGGGATGTGTTTTCACCTCCCAACGAGAACTGCACTGTCTGTGTCTGTCTGGTAAGCGTCACAAGATCCTCAAAGCCTCGTGGGTGTTTTCTTAACCTTTGGGGGTTTTAGAGGAAGGGGAAAAGACCGGATGTTAAAGGTGAGCTTGTTGAGTGGAAAGGGAACATTCTCAGGTTGTGGAATTTGGTTAGAAGCTGCAGCATTTAAAAGGGGGAGGGAAGTGTAAAACACGAAGGTTGGTGGAGTAAGGGAGGCTTCTGCTCCACAGCAGACAGCCAGCAGGCACACAGGGTCTGTCTGTTTAGGAAGGGGAGGGGATTAAACTCCCTCAGAAACTTCCCACCAGGGAGGCTGTTTTTCTCTCCAGGCAAAATATTTGCCAGCACAATAAAGGTCTCCACATTTGGGAGAAAGAAGGCTCATTACCAAACTCAGCTTGTTAAAAGTATTTGGCTTTGGGCAAATTCACTCCTGCAAGAATAGTTACTAAGCACCTACTGTGTGCCTGCCCTGCCAGATGCTGACGTTGCAGTGAGCCAAGATCGTACCACTGCACTCCAGCCTGGGCGACAGAGCGAGACTCTGTCTTAAAAAAAAAAAAAAGAAAATGCTGATTAGGAGCATCTACTGAGTGCCAGGCCCAGGGTTGGTGCTTCTCATCTCTTTCCTCACCGAGGCTCCAGCAGCTCTTCGGGGTCAGCTTTACTGCCTCTATTCTGCAGATGAAAAGACAGAGGCTGGGAGGTGGCAGAGCTGGGATTTGAGGTCTGTCTGAGCCCAAAGTCAGGGCTCTGTCTACCAGCCCTCACTGCCACCCTCTGACCATCTTTATTTTTTATTTTAGAGACAGTGTCTTGCTCTGTTGCCCAGGCTGGAGTATAGTGGTGCAGTCATAGCTCATTGCAGCCTCGAATTCCTGGGCTCAAGCGACCCTCCCATCTCAGTCTCCCAGGTAGCTGAGACCACAGGCTCATGCCATTACACTCGGCTAATTTTTTTTTTTTTTTTTTTGTAGAGGCTGGGTCTTGCTGTGTTGGCCAGGCTGGTCTCAAATTCCTAGGCTCAAGCGATCCTCCCACCTTGGCCTCCCAAAATGCTGGGATTACAGGGATGAGCCACTGCACCTGGTCATGACCATCTTTAAATGTCTCTTGCTCTGGCATCAAAGGTGGATGCTGCAGTGTGAAATCAGAGGCATGCAGACAACCACCAGCACCCTTTATCAAACTCTTCCTATGTGCAACATGAAAGCACAGCAGCCAAGTTCCCTCCCTCCCTCCTTTCTCTCTTTCTTTTTCTTTCTTTCTTGTTTCTTTCTTCTCTTTCTCTCTCTCTTTCCTTTTGTCTCTCACTTCTCTCTTTCTCTCTTCCTTCCTTCCTCTCTCTCTTCCCTCCTTCCCTCCCTTCCTCATTCCTTCCTTCTTTCATTCCTTCCTTCCTTCCTCCGTCTGTCTTCCCTCCCTCCCTCCCTTCCTTCCCTCACTCCCTCCCTCCTTCCTTCCTTCCTCTCTCTCCTCTCCTGCCCCTCTCCTCTCCTGCCCTTCCCCTCCCCTCCCTCCCCTCCCCTGTCTTCTCCTCTCCTCTCCTCCTCCCTTTCTCCGCTCCTCTCCCTCCCCCTCCCCCTATCCCTCCTCTCTCCTCTCCTCTTTTCTTACTGATGGGACCTCATTTTGTTGTCCAGGCTGGGGTGCAGTGGTGCAATCATGGCTCACTGTAGCCTTGACTTCCCATGCTAAAGCAATCTTCCCACCTCAGCCTCCCGAGTAAGTGGGACCACAGGCATATGCCACCACCCCAGCTAATTTGTTTTTATTTTTGTTGTAGAGACAGGGTCTCCCTATGTTGCCAGGCTGGTTTCAAACTCCTGGGCTCAAGCAGTTCTCTTGTTTCGGCCTTGCAAAGTGCTGGGATTACAGGCGTGAGCCACTGCGCACAGCCCCAAGTGCTTTCATGCATGATCTCATTTCACGTAATCTTTGGAAACCCCTGAGAGACACGCCAATTCCAGCCTATTTCTTAGATGGGGAGACCGGGGCTCAGAGATGTGATGTACTTGGCCCAAAGTCTTTATAGGGAAGGAGCAGATGTTGGAACTCAGGTGTGGCTGACTCCAAAACTGGGGGCTCTTTGGTCTCAATGTCAAATTTAAAACATTTATTTTGAAATTTAATTATTTGACTAGCCAATATGAGCCACCTGATTCAAAACTCAGATGATGGGAAGGTGTGTGGGGGTCTCCTTCCCTGCAGGAGTCAGCTCTGTTCTCTGCTCCCCAGCACCTTCCAGAGCTCCCAGGCACATTTGCATAAGGAAGGGAGCATGCTCTGCCTGCTGGGCTGCCCTGACCTTTTTTCTGGAATGGTGTGTTATGGCATGGAGGTGTTCTAACCACACCATATGTATTAGTCCATTTTCACACTGTTGATAAAGACACACCTGAGACTGGGTAATTTATAAAGAAAAAGCGGTTTAATGAACTCACAGTTCTGTGTGGCTGGGGAGGCCTCACAATCATGGTGGAAGGTGAAAGGTACATCTTACATGGCAGAAGGCAAGAGAGAATGAGAACCGAGAGAAAGGGGAAACCCCTCATAAAACCATCAGATCTCCTGAGACTTATTCACTACCATAAGAACAGTATGGGGGAAACTGCCCCCATGATTCAGTTCAATTCAACGTGAGAATTATGGGAGCTACAGTTCACGATGAGATTTGGGTGGGGACACAGCCAAACCATATCAGCATCATAAACACTGGGAATTTGTCCCTGTGACACGGCAGCATTTAAAGGTTTCTCGTGGCCTCCTTTAGGCAGCTTTCCTGTTCGAAGGGCCTGCTGTGAGGTGGGGAATGAGCCCTGTTCCACACCCGCACCCCCAGTGTCATCTCATCTCTTGCCTCCTCCTCAGGCTGGAAACGTGTCCTGCATCTCTCCCGAGTGTCCCCCCGGCCCCTGTCAGACCCCCCCACAGTCGGATTGCTGTACTTGTGTTCCAGGTAAGTGACACTCTTGGAGCATTTTGCTTTTTTTTTTTTAGTTTTTTGTAGACCTCACTATGTTGCCCAGGCTGGTTTTGAGCCTCAGGTGGTCCTCCTGCTTCAGCCTCTCAAAGTGCTGGGATGACAGGCATGAGCCCCCAAGCCCAGTTTTGCATTTTGCTTCTTTTTTCTTTTTTTCTTTTTCTTTTTTTTTTTTTTTTTGAGAGGGGACTTGCTTTCCAGGCTGGAGTGCAGTGGCATGATCTTAGCTCACTGCAACTCTGCCTCCCAGGTTCAAGTGATTCTCCTCCCTGAGCCTCTGGAGTAGCAAGTAGCTGGGATTACAGGCGCCTGCTGCCACACCAGGCTAATTTTTGTATTTTTAGTAGAGATGGGGTTTCATCATGTTGGCCAGGCTGGTCTCAAACTCCTGACGTCAGGTGATCCACCTGCCTCGGCCTCCCAAAGTGCTGGGATGACAGGCGTGAGCCCCCGAGCTCGGTTTTACATTTTGCTTCTTTGTGTGTGCGGGGGAGGATGTCTTTTGAGTATGTGATGGGGTGGGGTGAGTGGAGGAGTGAGGGAAGAGATTGCTTTCTGCTTTATAAACTCAGATCAAGTGAAGCATTTCAAAGTGCCTGTTTTTATTGTGCACTTCTTATATGCACAGCAGTTTGATGCTAGACTGTGCTCACAGCCCAGCTTTCCCCTGCCTTAGGAGGCACCTTCAGCTCAGGCAGGACTGGGTTTCAGTCCACCCTTGTCGTTGCTCTGTCCCAGGGCAGGGAGGGGTCTCTCCTTAGCCACTAATGAGTGGGTCCTTTGTTAAAAACAAGGTTTTCTTTCCTGGGATGGCATCATCGCTGTCATGGATGTTCCCTGCTGACCCTGTGCCCCTTGCTGTGTGGGGCACTTGCCAGAACTCCATCTCATGGAACCCTTGTGTCACCACTGTAAGGCAGTACTATTTATTGCCCCATTTTATAGATGGGAAAACTGAGGCTTGGAAAGTTCAAGTCACTGCCTAAAGACACACAACCATTGAGTAATGGAGCAGAACTTGAATTCAAGTCTACCTGATTTCAAAGCTGGTATTCTTTTTAAGTGTTTTTTTTCTTAATGTTTAAATGTTACATTATTTTTAATTGACTTACTTTTGCATAGTCAATGTAGTCTCTATGAGGTAAGAACCCTCATTGGTCCCATTGTACAGATGAGAAAACTGAGGCTTAGAGAGCTTTAAGTGTCTTGCCCAAAGTCATTCCCTGATGAGTTGTGTAGCTAGGATTTGAGCCCAGGGCAGTCTGACTAGCGGCAGGTGGGCCTGGGCAGTTTCTAAGGCTGTTTTTTCACTGGAGTGGATCTTCAAATCAAAGGCTCTCCCCAAATTCTCACAGCCTCCAGGGGGTGGTAGCATCATTTGTCTAAGGTGGCACCTTTGTCTTAGGTGTTGGACAGTCTCTTTTTATTTCTTTTTTTCTGTTACTCTTTAGTTATTTCGGGCTTCCCCTGCCTTTTTGGTTAAGGACCTCGTCTTACATGTGATTCATTCTTTGTCAGATTTTTTGTTGTTGTTAAGATGGGGTCTTGCTCTGTCGATCAGGCTGCAGTAGAGTGGTGCAATCATTATAACCTCAACCCCTGGTTTCAAGCCATCCTCCTGCCTCAGCCTCCTGATTAGCTAGGACAACAGGCACGCACTGCTGCACTCAGCTAAATTTTTAAAGTTTTTGTAGAGATGGGGTCTCGCTGTGTTGACCAGACTGGTCTCGAACTCCTGGGTGCAAGAGATCCTCCCACCTCGACCTCCCAGAATGTTGGGATTACAGACGTGAACTGCCACACCCAGCCCTTTGTCGGCATGACTTGTTTTGTTTCTGGGGTTGGGAGGGGGAGAAGTGCTTTGGGTTCCTGGGCACGGAGCATGCTGTGGAGTGTCGTGGGTGTGTGTTAAGTGCCCCGGGGCTCCCCACCCATTTGTTCCCCCTTTTCTTTAGCTGCCTCTGCCCAAAGACCTTGAGCTGCTTCTCCCTTTCTCCTCTGCAGTGAGATGCTATTTCCACGGCCGGTGGTATGCAGACGGGGCCGTGTTCAGTGGGGGTGGTGATGAGTGTACCACCTGTGTCTGCCAGGTATGGTGGCTGAGTGTCCCAAAGCCTGTGGAATTGATGGGGAGGGGAGCGAGGCACAACACTTTACTCAGGTTGACATGACTAGGAGAACATGAGTTGCCCATACAGCAACACGGAAACTGAGGAAGCAAAGGCACTACAGGGATCCCCCAGGCCTTCCCACAGTTTCTTTGAACTTCATCTTTCAGCACTGCTATTCACAGAGCACCTACTGTGTGCTGGGGACACAGCTAAGCACAAGGAAACCCCAGTCCCCTTGGTCCGGAAGCCCACTGCCTAGGTGGGTTGATGGCCGAGTGCCCAGGGCTCCTGATGCCTTTTTGGAAGGCGGGATGTTAAGTAGAGGCCTGGAGGGTGGTAGGGACTCATCAGGCGGGGAGCTGAGGTTGCTGTACCCAGCAGAGGGTGGAGGATTGGAGATGGCCATTCTGGCTGGAGCATGGAGAGAGTCAGGCAGGCGGCAAGGCTGCAGGTAGGGGTTGCATCTTGGGTTGTGTTCCCTAGAAGCAGGGCCAGTGCAGGCGACTTACTGAGGGAGTATTCTCAGGAGAAACTGGCAAAGGAAGAAGGGTGGGGCAGGAGAGGAAGCAGGGTGAAGGTGTGGTCTCACACTGATCCCTGGGAAGCTCTGGGCAGTGGACCGTGCTAGGGAGCAAGGCTCTTGCACCTCAGGGCCAGTCAGTTGTAAAGACTCTCTCTGCTCCCCAGGGAGTGGGGGCGGTGACCATCCAGGCATCTCTGGAGGACACAGCTGCCATCATCCACTGGCAGTACTTCGGAGACAGGACCTGGGTGCACACTGACAGCCTCTGCCCCTGACTCAGTCCTGAAGGGCTCCACCAGCTGCATTGAGGGCTTTGCACTCAGTGAAGCTGCCAAATGGTTTGGGCAGTAGGGAGCCTGGATGGAAGTGGGAGGGTGAGAGATGGTGGAGGTCATGCCTATTCCCAGGATGCCCTCCTGGGCTCACATCCAGCCCCCATTGAAGGACTCCTGGTTCCCCCCACCCCACTGTTGTGCTCCTTGGAGATTTCTTTGTGGGTTTCACTTGAGTAGCTGGGAGGGTGATGGCAGCCTGCCAGCCTCCTCTAGCTCTCCATGGTCCCCAGGCGGGGCACTGCCCTCATCATTCTGTGCCTGGGCTCTCTTCCAGAATGGGGAGGTGGAGTGCTCCTTCATGCCCTGCCCTGAGCTGGCCTGCCCCCGAGAAGAGTGGCGGCTGGGCCCTGGGCAGTGCTGCTTCACCTGCCAGGAGCCCACACCCGCGACAGGTGAGCTGGTCCAGGGCTGCCCCGACACAGGGCATGGATGCTGGGGAGAGAGGCTGAGCTTCACCTGCTGCTGAGACTGCTGGTGTGTGTGTTGTTTGTGTGTGTGTCTTTGCATGTGTATGAGTGTGAGTCTGTTTTGTGTAGTGTGTCTGAGTGTGTGCCTGTGTGTAAGTTTGTGTGTCTCTGAGTTTGTGAGTGGTTATCTGTTAGTGTGTTAATGTACCTGCATATGTGTGTCTTTGTATTTATGTATATGAGTGTGTGTCTGTGTTTTGTGTAGTATGTCTATGTGTCTCTCTGTGGGGGGGTGTGTGTGTATGTGTCTGTGTTTTTGTGTGTGCCTGTGTGAGCATGCATGTTTGTGTCTGTTGTGTCTGCATATGTGTGTGTGCATGTAAGTGTATGTATGTGTCTGTGTGAGTAGTGTGTCTGAGCGTGTATGTGTATGTGTGCATTTGTATGAATGTGTGTAAATTCATGTACATGTGTCTTTGCCTGTATACGAGTGCGTATCTGTGTTTTGTGTAGTATGTCTTAGTGTGTGCCTGTGTGTTTGTGTTTTTCTGTGTTTCTGAGTAGTTTTCTGTGTGTGTGTGTCAGTGTGTTAATGGTATCTGTGTGTGGGGGTCTGTGTACATGTGTCTTTGTGTATGAGCATGTGTCTGTTTTGTGTGGTATGAGTGTGTCTCTGTGGTATGTATGTTTGTATGTGTCTGTTTTTGTGTTTTTGTGTGTGCCTGTGTGAGCATGCATGTTTGTGTTTGTTGTGTCTGTATATGTGTATGTGCATGTAAGTATGATTCTGAGTTTGTGTGTAAGTTTGTGTCTCTCTGTGTTAGTATCTGTGTGTGTGTGTCTGAGCATATGTATGTGTATGTAAGTGTACTTGTATGAGTGTATGTGTGTCTGTGTGAGTTGTATCTGTGTGTGTATGTAAATGTGCATTTGTATGAATATGTGTGTGTCTGTGTGCATGTGTGTCTGTGTTGTATCTGTGTGTGTATGCAAATGTAAATTTGTATCAGTATGTGTGTGTCTCTGTGTTTGTGTATGAATGGTATCTGTGTGTACATGTGTATTTAAGTGTGCATTTGTATGAGTGTATGTTTGTGTGTCTGTGTGAATTGTATCTGTGTGTATGTAAGTGTGCATTTGAGTGTGTGTAAGTTTGTGTGTCCGTGTGTGATATTGATGTCTGTGTGTGTGTGCATGAGGCGTCTGTCCTTGCTGCTGTTGTATTCTAGGTCTTGTGCCCACTGTCTTTTCTCTGCCATTGTCCTCATCCAGGCTGCTCTCTCGACGACAATGGGGTAGAGTTTCCGATTGGACAGATCTGGTCGCCTGGTGACCCCTGTGAGTTATGCATCTGCCAGGTGAATGACAACCTGCTCGCCTTCAGCTGCTTTACCTGGCTGCCCCGCCTCACCCAGAGGAGACAAGCGTCCTGGCCTCTCCGGAGGCTGGCCTCAGGCTGGCCACAGTCTCCCTCCGGTGCTGTCAAGTTCCACTTTCACAAAAAGGGTTGGACCGAGTTTATCCTGCTCTCAGTAGATGTGTGAGGACGATGGTGCTTGGCAGTTAGCCTTAAGAAGTGTGTATGGTTGGCCAGGCGCGGTGGCTCACGCCTGTAATCCCAGCACTTTGGGAGGCTGAGGTGGGCAGATCACAAGGTCAGGAGATTGAGACCATCCTGGCTAACACGCTGAAACCCTGTCTCTACTAAAAATATAAAATATTAGCCGAGCGTGGTGGCGGGTGCCTGTAGTCCCAGCTACTTGGGAGGCTGAGGCAGGAGAATTGTTTGAACCCGGGAAGAAGAGGTTGCAGTGAGCTGAGATCGCTTCACTGCACCCCAGCCTGGGCGACAAAGCAAGACTCCATCTCAAAAAAAAAAAAAAAAAAAAAAAAAAAGTGTGTATGGCCAAGAGTGGTGGCTCATGCCTATAATCCCAACATAGCTGAGGTGGGAAGATTGCTTGAGCCCAGGAATTTGAGACCAGCCTGGGCAACATGGTGAGACCCTGTCTCTACAAAAAAATACAAAAATTAGCTGCATGTAGTGGCATGCCCCTGTGGTCCCAGCTACTTGGGAGGCTAAGGTGGGAGGATCGCTTCCTCAGCTCCTGAGGCTGATCCAGGAGGTCGAGGCTGCAGTGAGCCGTGATCACATCACTGCATTCCAGCCTGGGCAGAAGAGAAAGACCCTGTTTCAAAAAAAAAAAAAAAAAAAAAATGTGTGTAACACACTGTGCATGTGCAGGGAGCTGCCGGCATGATGAGTAAGAATTAGGAATCTTCATAGGTTTTCCCCAGGCATGGATAACTGAGGGAGTGGGGTAGTCTGAGACCCAGTTGTTCAGGCTGTTTCTGTGAAATTGCAATGTTTTCTTCATGACTACAAAACATGTGACCTCGCCATTTCAGAAATGCGTAAGGAGGTGCATGAGTTTGAGTCAGATCAACAACAATGTAAACACAGCTATCCACCCAGAAATACAATTGTTTTAGCTCATTATTGAAGTACTAGTAATTGCAGTTTTTAATGCCATTACTTATAATGGCAGAAACCGCAATTACTTTTGCACCAGTCTAATACATGCTGGCTTTCCTTTCTACTTTAAGAGCTTCGAGTCTTTTAGAGGTTTATTTCTCAAAATGAGGTCCCTTGCACCTGCGTTGGGAGCCCTGGTTAGACGTGCAGCCTTTCGAGGCCCTGCCCACACCTCTGCTCTCACAAACTGCATTTTAACCTCCAGGTCATTTGTGTGCACTTTCATGTGGGAGAAGCCCAGCCTTCTAGTGCCTTCGATGAGCCGTTTGTTAAAAAGCTGTAAGCCGAACACATCTCATTGAAATTAGAGTTGGGAGGAAAGTCCTTCCTGTGCTGTCTTCTCCTTTATGACAGATTTCGGCCACCCATAATCAGTCACCAAGAGAGTGATACAAAGGGTTCAAAGTGTCAGATTGCTTTTGTGTTTTTTTTTTTTTTTAAAGAAAAAGAGGCTGGGTGCGGTGGCTCACACCTGTAATCCCAGGACTTTGGGAGGCCAAGGCGGGTGGATCATCTGAGGTCAGGAGTTCAAGACCAGCCTGACCAACGTGGTGAAACCCCTCTCTACTAAATATACAAAAATTAGCCTGGCATGGTGGCATATGCTTGTAATCCCAGCTACTCGGGAGGTTGAGGCAGGAGAACCATTTAAACCCGGGAGGTGGAGGTTGCAGTGAGCCAAGATTGCGCCATTGCACTCCAGCCTGGGCAATAGAGTGAGACTCCATCTTAAAAAAAAAAAAAAAAGAGAAATCTTGTATGGCACTTTGGCTCTCCGAAATAGACACTTCTGGTGGCATTGTTTTTTCTAAAAATAGGGTTTTATGGTACTCTGTAGGTCCCTGGTGAGCCAGGGTTCCAGGGAAAAGCTGAGAAAGGATTTGGATGGGGGTGACGGTGTAGCCTTTGGCTGCTACAGGAAGCCGAGGAGACCAGAATCCCAGCCCTGACCTTCCTTCTCCTTAAAGATGCATAGACTTCCTGGAAGGCTCACATGGCCTTTCTCAAGGAGCCCGTCCTCTTTAGGGGAGACCTGCCATTTTCCAGCCTCATTATGTTGCCTTTTAGGGCAAGCCTTGGCCAGTTTGCAGCATTGCTGTTTCTTTTGCAGGGTGGGGAGGCAGGGGCTGGTGTCACCGGTGGGGTCTTGGTGAAGTTCCTCCTTCCTCCAGGCAGATGGCTCGGTGAGCTGCAAGAGGACAGACTGTGTGGACTCCTGCCCTCACCCGATCCGGATCCCTGGACAGTGCTGCCCAGACTGTTCAGCAGGTAATCCCCTGCCTCCGCCCCAAGCCCCCAGGGCAGGGCATCTCAGGCATCGGGTTCCTTTGCGCTAAGCCCTATGCAACCTTCATCTTATGTCGTCCTAACAACCCCAAGGGACAACCCCATTGCACAGATAAGGAAACTGAGGTAGAACAGTTTACCCAAGTCAGGCCCCCTCTGAGTGCTCTAGGCAGATCTGAAGACACGCAGGGCTTACAGTGCAGGTGGGTGGTACAGGAGCTGCACCTGTGAGACAATTGGAGAACAGCAGGAGAAGTTTTAATAGTCATTTTTGCCTTTTAATAGTCATTTTTACCTCTTCCATGATTTCAGAAGTAATGTTTTATTATAGAAAATTTATCTTATTTTATTTTTTTGAGACAGAGCCTTGCTGTCTCACCCAGGCTGGAGTGCAGTGGCACGATCTCAGCTCACTGCAACCTCCACCTCCCGGGTTCAAGCAATTCTCCTGCCTCAGGCTTCCGAGTAGCTGGGATCACAGGTGCCCACCACCATGCCTGGCTAATTTTTGTATTTTTAGTAGAGACGGGGTTTCACCATGTTGGCCAGGCTGGTCTCGATCTCCTGACCTCAGGTGATCTGCCTGCCTTGGCCTCCCAAAGTGCTGGGATTACAGGCATGAGCCAATGCACCCAGCTCCATTATAGAAAATTTAGAAAAAAAGTACAGAAAGCAAAAATAAAAAATATTAACAAGGACCTATTACTACTGTTAAATTTGTGTTTATGTCCTTTTAGTCTCTTTTTGTGTTGCTCACACACATTTAGTAGATGTACATTTTATATATATATATATTTATATACATATATTTATTTATTTTATTTTTTTTTTAAAGCTTCCCCTACTGTCTCGTCACCTGCTTTTACACTCAGCAGTATGTGATAGTATCATCCAAGGTGGCGTCACTCACATCAGGCTTCTGGGGCTGTCAGGAATCAGAGAGGGGAGTGGTGTTGGGGAATGTTCTGGACAGGTGGGGTTGGTGGTTTGGCTGAGTTTGGAGGGCAGAGAAGAGGTTGGGAAGATGCTGTGGGGCCTCACACACACCTCATATTTCCCAGTCCTTCTGCCTGATCCCCCCTGGTGAGGAGGTAATGGACGAATCTCCCCACTCTTCAGGGTGAGGACACTGAGGCCAAGACACTTGATCCTTTTGCTGAATCCAGTGGGAAAAAAGTCAATACTCGATTCAGACAATCCAGACAGGTGTTTTGTCCCTTCCCTAACTCCCAGGGTGACTGCCTGGGGAGGCACATGGCCTCCCCTTTGCCATCCAGATAAGCCTCTGACCTTGGCCCTGGTGGGGAGCCTGGTCCCTGGCCACTCCCAGCTGGTGCTCAGCGCGTGCTCTCTCTGGCAGGCTGTACCTACACAGGCAGAATCTTCTATAACAACGAGACCTTCCCGTCCGTGCTGGACCCATGTCTGAGCTGCATCTGCCTGGTATGGACCACCCAGATCTGACCCCCGCCTCTGGAAACTCCCCCACAACTGACATCAGCTCCTGAATCCCAGAGGCAAAATCCAGAGACCTCCAAGACAAGGGATGCTTCTGGTTCATGGTGGAAGTCAGCTCCCTCCAGTCCTGCCCAGGGTGACCCTTTAGACAGGGCCAGAGAAATTTTGTTTGTTTGTTTTTGAGATGGAGCCTTGCTCTGTCACCCAGGCTCCCAGGTTGGAGTGCAGTGGTGTGATCTTGGCTCACTGCAACTTCCGCCTCCCGGGTTCAAGCGATTCTCCTGTGTCAGGCTCCCAAGTAGCTGGGACTACAGGCATGCACCACCACGCCTGGCTAATTTTTGTATTTTTGGTAGAGACGGGATTTCGCCATGTTGGCCAGGCTGTTCCCGAACTCCTGACCTCAGGTGATCCGCCCACCTTAGCCTCCCAAAGTGTTGGGATTACAGGCATGAGCCACCATGCCCAGCCCAGAGAAATATTTTTAAACCTAGCTGGCAAAGTCCTCTGCTTCTGGGTTACCCCCTAGGGAGGGTCTTAGGGATTCTTGATGAGGGTGGAGGTGAAGTGCACAAACCCAGAACCCAGTACTGGAACCTTTTCAGTAGACTCATGTGATCCAGCTCTTGCTGTGTGCCAGGCCCTTCATAGGCATGCACTCAGCTAATCCATTCAAGAATTTATCATCTCATTCTTCTGGATGAGAAAACCAAGGCAAAGAGAGAGTCTTTGCTTAAGATCCCATAACTAGTTAATCAAAGTACTGAGAATGGAACCCTAGTATTGTGATTCCGAGATGCACATTTATTCTCCTGGGTCATACTGCCTCTCAGTCTGAAAAAGCGTGTCCCATAGTATCATTTAGTTTTTGGAAAATGAAAAATAAAATTTTTTTTTTTGAGACAGGGTGTTGCTCTGTCACCCAGGTTGAAGTGCAGTAGCATGATCTTGGCTCACTGCAACCTTGACCTCCTGGGCTCAAGTGATCCTCCTATGTCAGCCTCCCAAGTAGGTGGGATCACACCCAGCTGGGATTACCACCACACCTGGCTAATTAAAAAATTCTTTTCATAGAGATGGGGTTGTGTTGTATTGCTCAGGCTGGTATGGAACTTCTGGGCTCAGGCAATCCTCCCACCTTGGCCTCCCAAGGTTTTGGGATTACGGGCATGAGCCACTGCACCCAGCCAAAAAGTTTTTTTTTTTCCTTTTTTAAAAATGTATTTAAAAAAAAATTTTACATAAGAAAATACTGAGACAGGATCTTGCTCTGTTGCCTAGGCTGGTCTTGAATTCCTGGCCTCAAGTGATCCTCCTACCTCAGCTTCCCAAAGTGCTGGATTATAGGTGTGAGCCATTATGCCTGGATGAAAAAAAATTCTTTTATTTATTTATTTTTTTGAGACAGAGTCTTGCTCTGTCGCCAGGCTGGAGTGCAGTGGCGCAATCTTGGCTCACTGCAACCTCCGCCTCCCAGGTTCAAGCGATTCTCCTGTCTCAGCCTCCTGAGTAGCAGGGATTACAGGTGTGCACCACCACGCCCGGCTAATTTTTGTACTTTTAGTAGAGTCGGAGTTTTGCCATGTTGGCCAGAACTCCTGACCTCAAATGATCCTCCTGCCTCAGCCTCCCAAAATGTTGGGATTACAGGTGTGAGCCACCGCACCCGGTAAAAAAATTCTTCATGCTTGTCATGCTGACGCTCTGAATGCGGGTTGATGCTGCTTTGCTGGCGTGGGTGCAGATGTGGTATTTCTTTGGTGATCAGTGAGCCTCAGCAGAGTGCCTGCGTGACAAGGGACACAGTCTGCAGAAAGATTGAGAAACTCAGGGTAAACAGCCCTGTACATGTAAACAGCCCTGGGCTACTTACCCTGAGTGACCCACTGCACGTAGGCCCTAGTTGTTCTCAGCCTCGGGCTTTGGGGAACTTTGGCCCCTGGATCTTTCTCTCTCGGGTTTTGGTGCTTATCTTTTCTGGGCAGTTCACTCAACAGGCACCCGTTAACAGATGCCGTCCGTGGACAAGGCCATGTTCTTACCTTCGAGGGGCTTGAATTCTAGTGGGAAGATGGACCCCAACAGAGAAAAGGCGCCCCCTGCCCCACTGCCCCACCGTGGACTCCTCCCACAATGTTGATTGTTCTGATGGGCACTCAGTGGCTATAGGAGCGGCGTCTTCCTGAGTGTCTTGTCAGCTGTCCTGAACCGAGGGCCTTGTGTATTTTCTGTGTCCTGCAGCTGGGCTCAGTGGCCTGTTCCCCCGTGGACTGCCCCATCACCTGTACCTACCCTTTCCACCCTGACGGGGAGTGCTGCCCCGTGTGCCGAGGTGAGTGGGACCAGCTGCCCCACGTGCCAGGCTCCCGGCCAGGCCTCGGCTTTCATGGGCTCCTGTCTCCTCTGCCTCCACAGACTGCAACTACGAGGGAAGGAAGGTGGCGAACGGCCAGGTGTTCACCTTGGATGATGAACCCTGCACCCGGTGCACGTGCCAGGTGAGCTGGGCCTGGGAACCCAGGAGCGGCCCCGCCAGAGGGCGGCTTCTTGCCTTTTGTCCCTTTGCAAAGCATGGAGCCCTTTAGCCAGCATAAGTCCATCCTCCTGCCATCCTCCACCTTTAATTAACTGCCAGAATATCTTTGGTTTTGACCATCTCTTCCCTCTGTGGAAGTCCAGAGGCAGAAGTGGTTTCCCTAAGGGGGTCCTGCCATGGCTGGCTTTACCTGTTCTCCAGGCGAGGGCTCAGGCACTGCAGCCTCTGTCCTGGGATCTTTCCGTGGGTCCTGCTGCTGGTGCAAGAGGCCCTTGAGGGCACTGCCCAGGGCAGGCAAGATGCTCTGGGCTTCCTCATGGGGGTCCTTCTGCTTCCCCAGCTGGGAGAGGTGAGCTGCGAGAAGGTTCCCTGCCAGCGGGCCTGTGCCGACCCTGCCCTGCTCCCTGGGGACTGCTGCTCTTCCTGTCCAGGTAAGTGGGCCTCTGGGTCCTGGAGTTTCTCTGCCATCTTCTTCCATTTTGCTTTTCTTCCCCAGTACATGGAACTTGTAAAGGGCTGGATAAAAGAAAGGCATGTTCAGAGAGGGAACGTGGCTTGCGCAAGCTTGTACAGCTGTGTTGTGGCCTGCTGACCCCTCATCCCGTGCTCATGATGCCACACACCATGATGTTTGTTTATTTGCACTCCCCTTTTTTTTTTGAGATGGAGTCTCGCTCTGTCGCCCAGGCTGGAGTGCAGTGGCACGATCTTGGCTCACTGCAAGCTCTACCTCTCGGGTTCACACCATTCTCCTGCCTCAGCCTCCCGAGTAGCTGGAACTACAGGCGCCCACCACTACGCCCGGCTAATTTTTTGTATTTTTAGTAGAGACGGGGTTTCACCATGTTAGCCAGGATGGTCTCTGATCTCCTGACCTCGTGTTCCGCCCCCCTCAGCCTCCCAAAGTGCTGGGATTACAGGCGTGAGCCACTGTGCCCGGCCTGCATTCCCTTTTTCTTCTTTATCCCCATTCTTAACCTCTTCCTCTGCTTTCTTCTGTATTTTAAATTACAACATGGGAACTAAGTCCGTTTTGCAGAAGAGTAATCTCTAATATGTGTTGATCATCCACTGTGTGCTGGGACACGTCATGTGTCTGCACCCCTGCAATACTCTTGTCGTCTTCCTGTGCCAGGTGAGAAAACAGGCCCAGGGAGGTGAAGTGCTGTGCTCGAGATCACACAGCTGATTGGTAGTAGAGCCAGGATTCCAGACTGAAGTCGATGCTTTTAGATAGGACAGTGGATTGATTCCCAAGAACTGACGCCACTGCACTCCAGCCTGGGCCACAGAGAGACGCTGTCTCTGAACAACACAAAACACAACACAACACATATTCCTCCTGTCTAACTGAGATTGTGTACCCTTTGACAATCATCTCCCCATTCCCCTTGCCCCCGCAAGCCTCCATAACCACGATTCTACTCTCTGCTTCTTTGGCTTCAACCTTTTTAGATTCCACATAAAACTGAGATTTTGCAATAATTGTCTTTGTGTGTCTGGCTTATTTCGCTTAGCATAATGTCCTCCAGTTTCATCCATGTTGTTGCAAATGACAGAATTTCCTTTTTTTTTTTTGAGGATTCTCACTCTGTCACCGGGGCTGGAGTGCAGTGGCATGATCTCAGCTCACTGCAACCTTTGCCTCCCAGGTTCAAGTGATTCTCTTGCCTCAGCCTCCTGAGTAGCTGGGATTACAGGCACACACCACCATGCCTGGCTAATTTTTGTATTTTTAGTAGAGACAAGGTTTCACCATGTTCGTCAGGCTGGTCTCGAACTTCTGACCTCAAGTGATCCACCCACCTCGGCCTCCCAAAGTGCTGGGATTACAGGCGTGAGCCTGTAATTTCCTTCTTTTAAAAGGCTAAATAGTATTCCATTCTGGATAAAGAAATGTGGTATATGCACCCAATGAAGTACTATTGATGGATGCTTAGGTTGGTTCCATAGCTTGGCTATTGTGAATAGTGTCACAGTGAACACAGGACTGCAGCTCTCTTCCCCAAACTGACTTTAAATCTTTTGGACACTCAGCAGTGGGATTGCTGGGTCTATTTTATGTTTTTTAAACTTTTAGGAAGACAGGGAATTTTTTTCACTGATGGTGGCCTGAATTTCCTTTTTTATAAAATATTTGTTTAACTCCTTTGACCTTTTGAAGAGTATGTTCTCTTTTCGGGGGCAGCTCTTCAGATCTGTGGATGATGAGCTTTTAGGGCGGGTGGCACCAGGAATATCCATTGAGCCTTTAAATCCATCATGTTGGGGACATTATAGATTGTACTTCATTGTAACCACCACAAACTTCTCTGCATGCTAGTGGATATTAGTCCCCTGACTGTCTAGAGACTGATTGCTAGCTAACGTGCCAGGCAGTGTACTGAGCATTTTATACCTTATTTAAATGTATTACCTCATTTAAATATTCATGGAGTGTTCCAGCGTGGCTGCTATGTTATCTCCATTTTGCAGGTGGGGAAATGAAGGCTCAAAGAAGTTAAGTTTCTAGCTGATGTGTAAGACTTAAGCCTAGGTCTCTCTTATCTCCTATCCTGTGCTTTTTCCCACCCTGCCCTCCTACCTCCATATGGGGAAACTGAGGCCCAAAGGCCTGGCGTGGTGGCTCACACCTGTAATCCCAGCACTTTGGGAGGCTGATGTGGGCGGATCACCTGAGGCCAGGAGTTTGAGACCAGCCTGTCCAACATGGTGAAACCCTGTCTCTACTAAAAATAGAAAAATTAGCCGGGCATGTTGGTGCACGCCTGTAATCTCAGCTATTTGGGAGGCTGAGGCAGGAGAATTGCTTGAACCTGGGAGATGGAGGTTGCAGTGAGCTGAGACTGCACCCTACCCTCCAGCCTGGGCAACAGAGCAAGACTCTGTCTCAAACAAAAATAAAAACAAAGAGGTAACCTCCAGAGCCCAGCTCCTTCTCTTGAAATACACTATGTTTAGCACATACCTCTTATTAACAAGAGCTCCCTTTAAGGAAAAACAACTTTTTATTGAAGTAGAATATGAATTGCTTTCTTTTGATGATTTTTTTTTTTTGAGACAGGGTCTCACTCTGTTGCCCAGACTGAGTGCAGTGGTGCGATCACAGCTCACTGCAGCCTCGACCCCCTGGGCTCAAGCAATCCTCCTACTTCAGTCTCACAAGTAGCTGGGACTACAGGTGCATGCCGCCCTGCCTGGCTAATTTTTTGTTTCTATTTTTGTTTTATTTCCAAGCCCATGAAGTGATAAACGCTTGGCTAATTTTTTTATTTTTATTTTTTTAGAGACAAGGTCTTGCTATGTTGCCCAGGCTGGTCCCAGCTCCTGGACTCAAGCAATCGTCCCGCCTTGGCCTCCCAAACTATTGAGATTACAGGCATGAGCCACGGAGCCCGGCCTCTTTTGATGATTTTTTAAAAGTATAACAGCTTTCTAAGGATAAAGTTCATATGTCATACAATTCACACATTTAAAGTGTGTGATTCAATCATTTTAAGCATATTTTTAGAGTTACGCAACCATCTATTAATATGAATAGTTGATTTTTAAAATATAATCATTCCAGTTTTTTATGTGCTTGACAACATCTGATTTTTCCTTGATCATACCTTCGATACTCTTCCTTCCTCTCTTTTTTTTTTGAGATGGAGTCTCGCTCTATTGTCCAGGCTGGAGTGCAATGGCATGATCTTGGCTCACTGCAACCTCCACCTCCCAGTTTCCAGCAACTCTCCTACCTCAGCCTCCCAAGTCGCTGGACTACAGACCACCACCATGCCTTGCTAATTTTTGTATTTTTAGTAGAGATGGAGTTTCACCATATTGGCCAGGATGGTCTGAAGCTCCTGACCTCAAGTGATCCTTCCACCTCCGCCTCCCAAAATGCTGGGATTATGGGCATGAGCCACTGTGCCTGGCCCGATATTTTTTCTTTTTTTGCTTCTTCACTCTTCATTTTCTTTTTGCTGAGCTTCTTCCTTCTTTCACAGACGATTCCTGACTTTCTGGTGGTTTATCGTAATGATTTTTTGACTTTACAATGATGTGAAACCATCAAAATTTTGCTGTATTTTGAATTTTGATCTTTTCCTGGGTTATCAATATGTGATACATGGATATTCAGCACTTTATTAAAAAATAGGGATTGACTTAGATGATTTTGCCCAACTGTAGGCCAGTATAAGGGTTCTGAACATGTGTAAGGTCAGCCAGGGTAAGCTATGGTGTTCAGGAAGTGAGCTGTATTAAATGCATTTTTGCTGGGCACCATGGATCACGCTTATAACCCCAGCACTTTGGGAGCCTGAGGCAGGAGGATCATTTGAGCTCAGGAGTTTGAGACCAGCCTGGGCAACAAAGTAGGATCCTGTCTCTACAAAAAAGAAATGAAATGAAATGAAACGAAATGAAATAATGAAATGAAATGCAATGAAATGAAATGAAATCTAGCCAGGCGTGGTAGCATGTGACTGTGGTCCCAGCAACTAGGAGAGCCGAGATGGGAGGATGGCTTGAGTCCAGGAGGTTGAGGGTGCAGTGAGCCATGTTTGCACCACTGCACTCCAGCCTGGACAAGCGAGTGAGAACCTGTCTCAAAAAAAAAAAAAAAAAAAAAAGGCTTTTTTTTTTATCTTGGTGAAACGGAGTCCTGCTCTGTCTCCCAGGCTAGAGTGCAGTGGTGTGATCTCGGCTCACTGCAACCTCCGCCACCCGGGTTCAAGTGATTCTCATGCCTCAGCCTCCCGAGTAGCTGGGACTACAGGCACGTGCCACCACGTCCGGCTAATTTTTGTGTTTTTAGTAGAGACGGGGTTTCACCATGTTGACCAGGCTGGTCTTGAACTCCTGACCTCAGGTGATCCGCCATCTCAGCTTCTCAAAGTGTTGGGATTACAGGCATGAGCCACTGCGCTTGGTCAGAAATGCATTTTTGATTTACAGGTTTATTGGGACATGACCCCATTGTAAGTCAAGGGGCATCTGTGTTTATTTTATCTTTGTGTACTGAGCCTTTGTGATGTGCCAGGCCCTAGGATGAGACTTTTTAAAAAATTCTTCAAAGAAATTATTTTTTAGAACAGTTTGATGCTCGTGGCAAAATTGAGTGGAAAGTACAGAGAGTTCCCATATGCCTCAGACTCCACATGATACGGCGTTGCCCCCTATTAGCACCCCACACCAGCGTGGCGTGTTTGTTATAATTGGTGATCCTACGCTGACACTGACATGTCATTGACATCCAATGTCTATAGTTCACATTGAGGTTTAGGCTGAGACTCTCCGTGTACCCTTTCATTCACACTCAGTCCTTACTGCTGTGCCCATTTTACAGATGAGGAAACAGAGGCTCAGGGGAGTTGCATGCCTTGCATGAGGTCACACAGCTAACTGCCTGCCTGCCTCCGTTCATGGCTCCTTCAGTCTTCCCTTCCTGGAGGCAGGAGCTGGCCGGTCCTCACCAGGTGTGCTGAGGTCCCTCTGAGGACAGAGCTTGGGTGTCCCTGGTATACCTTGTCCCAGAGCCACCTTGGCCACTGGAGAGAGCCATTGTGCATCTCATTTCGCCCTCCTCTCTCTAGATTCCCTGTCTCCTCTGGAAGAAAAGCAGGGGCTCTCCGCTCACAGAAATGTGGCATTCAGCAAAGCTGCTCGGAGCCTGCGTGGAGACACTGAGGCCCCTGCCAACTGTAGCTCCTGTCCTGGGTCCCCGACAGCATCACCCTCGAGGCCGGTGCTTCATCTCCTCCAGCTCCTTTTAAGAACGAACTTGACGAAAATGCAGACTTTACCTACAAGCCTGGCAGAAGCTCATGGTCCCCACTCACCCACTTTGGGGCCAACAGTCACTTTCCCAGGGGAGCCTGGGGCCTCCCCTCGACTCTCACCAGGGCCTTCGACCCCTCTAGGAGCCCCCACTCTACCTCTAGCTTCCCCAGGGGCTTCTCAGCCACCTCCTGTGACTCCAGAGCGCTCCTTCTCAGCCTCTGGGGCCCAGATAGTGTCCAGGTGGCCTCCTCTGCCTGCCACCCTCCTGACGGAAGCTTCAGCACTTTCCATGATGGACCCCAGCCCCTCGAAGACCCCCATCACCCTCCTCGGGCCTCGCACGCTTTCTCCCACCACCTCTAGACTCTCTACAGCCCTTGCAGCCACCACCCACCCCGGCCCCCAGCAGCCCCCAGTGGGGACTTCTCAGGGGCAAGAGTCCACCATGTAAGCAGGTCACTGTCCAGGAGACTCCGGAGAGAGGACACTCTGCCAGTGGCCCAGGGTGTGTGCAGGGCGGCTCCAAGGGTGAACCTGGTGGGGATGCCTGGGCTCCCTCCTGCAGGGGCCCTGGTGAGGATGGAAGACCCCCAAGGCTGGATGTAACCTTGTTCCCAAGAAGTGTTTGGAATGTGCTGTAAGAATGGAGGAAGTGGTTTCCACTGTCAGCATCCTCCCTGGACCACGTGGCCGGCTCATCTTTTGAGAAGGGTCGGGGCTGCCAAGTTCTCCTGGAGGAAGAGTTGCGTCCAGCTGGGATTCCACTCACTGGGACTGTACCGCCAGGTGTCATGCATCCCCCTGAGGTTTCCTGATTAAAGGTTGTCTAGGTTTCCCCATGCTGCGCTGCTCATTCACCGCTTACCTGTGGGAAGGTGGGAAATGTGACCCCAGGCCCACAGGTGGTAAGCGAGCATCCACCTTTACCCCACTGCTGGGGAGAAAAGCTGACACCACATTGTGACTGGGCTGGGGAAGGGTCTCCTGTAAGCACTTGGCGGCCTTTTATGTTGGGAGACTTCTTTTTATTTTTTTCCCCAAGATCATGATTTTCTTTTCTGTTTTTTTTTCTTTTATTTTAAGTTCAGGGGTACATGTGCAGGTTTATTATATAGTTAAACTCGTGTCACAGGGATTTGTTAGACAGATTATATTATTTTATCACCCAGGGATTAAGCTTAGTACCCATCAGTTATTTTTCCTAAGTCTCTCCCTCTACCCTACCTCCACCCTTCCATAGACCCCAGTGTGTGCTTTTCGCCTCTATGTGTCCATGTGTTCTCATCATTTAGCTCCCACTTATAAATGAGAACATGCGGTATTTGGTTTTCTCTTCTTGCGTAACTTTGCTGAGGATAATGGCCTCCAGCTCCATTCATGTTCCTGCAAAGGACATTATCTCATTCTTTTTTATGGCTGCATAGTATGTACACCATGGAATACCACACAGACACTGGGGGGCTTCCACAGTGAGAAGGGAAAAGATGATGGAGAGGACTTGCTTCTGGGAAGGAACCTCTGAGACGAAATGACAGACCAGCAGTTTCTTTTTTGAGACGGAGTTTTGCTCTTGTTGCCCAGGCTAGAGTGCAATGACGAGGTCTCGGCTCACTGCAACCTCTGCCTCCTGGGTTCAAGTGGTTCTCCTGCCTCAGCCTCCTGAGTAGCTGGGATTACAGGCGCCCGCCACCACACCTGGCTAATTTTTTGTATTTTTAGTAGAGTTGGGATTTCACCATGTTGGCTAGGCTGGTCCCGAACTCCTGACCTCAGGTGATCTGCCCACCTTGGGCTCCTAGAGTGCTGGGATGACAGGCATGAGCCACCGCGCCCGGCCGGGCCAGCAGTTTCTTAAGACGTGTTTTCAGCATGAACACCTATGGGCAGGGGGGAAGGAGCGGGGAGGGAGAGTGGGGCTGCTGGGCCTTCTCGAAGCCTCAGCCAGTGCCCTCTGGGAGCTCTGGGGCTAGGCTGGCCCTTCAGAGCTGTCCTGAGCTGGGGCCACGGGGCAGGGCTTTCTGCCTCATTGACCAGAGAGCTGCTGGTCAACCACCTTCCCAGCAGCTGGGAGATTGATCCTTCAGTCCTAGCAGGGGGATCTGGGCAGTGCAGCACAGTGTGCATGAGAGATGGAAAGAGGACAGTGCCGTCATGAATGGGGGGACGAGGATTTGTGATAAGGAAAGTGATGTGGGGCTGGAAAGCAGAAGCTGCCCTGTCACCAAGTCACCACTTGCTACCTTTTTTTTTTTTTTTTGGTGAGACAGGATGTTGCCCTGCCACCCAGGCTGGAGTATAGTGGCATGATCATGGCTCACTGCAGCCTCAACCTCATGGGCTCAAGCCTTCCCCCCACCCCAGCTTCCCGGGTGGGTGGGATTAGAGGCATACGCCACCACGCCTGTCTAATTTAAAAAAAATTTTTGTAGAAACGGGGTCTCACTGTGTTGCCCAGACTGGTCTTCAACTCCTAGGCTCAAGCGATCCTCCCACTTCAGCCTCCCTGAGTACTGGGATTACAGGCCTGCAGCCCCGCACTTGCTACCACTGAAACCCGTGGAGGCTATGGAGCGAAAGCACCCCCAGGGCATGGCCCATCGCTTTGCCGAGGCCGCCCTCTTCTGAGCCCTTCTCTGACCTGCTGCTCACTCTGTGTCCCAGGGCGAAGGGTCTGCTGAAGTGTTTCCTGACTGCAAAGGCAACCTGGTATCCAGTCCAGACGACAGTGTAGTCATGGCCTCTAACCTGCGCATGGTGGCAGGAATAATGAATGTGGGAGATAGGAGCATGGAAACCAAACAGTTTAGAGAGGTGAAGGACTTAGAGGCTGTTCTGTCCAGTAAGATACAAAGGGTCATGGTCATGAGCGGGGTCTGGAGCCCATGAAACTCAAGTTTGAGCCTTGCTCAGCTGGACTAGCTGTGGGATATTAGGTCTCTGCTCCCTTATTATTATTATTTTTTGAGACGGAGTCTTGCTCTGTCACCCAGGCTGGAGTGCAGTGACATGATCTCGGCTCACTGCAACCTCTGCCTCCCAGGTTCAAGCAATTCTCCTGCCTCAGGCTCCCAGGTAGCTGGGATTACAGGCGCGCGCCACCATGCCCAGCTAGTTTTTGTATTTTTAGTAGAGACGGGGTTTCGCCATGTTTGCCAGGCTGATCTCAAACTGACCTCAGGTGATCTGCCCGCCTCGGCCTCCCAAAGTGCTGGGATTACAAGCGTGAGCCACCGCGCTCAGCTTCTGCTCCCTTATTTGGACAATGGGGATAATAACAGACTTACTTTATGGAGTTGTGACAATGACGTGTGATAATGCCTCCATAAGTCTCAGTGGTTTGCACTTGTGGCCCTGTGGCCCCTAAGCTTGCTACAGCCCACCTGGCTTGGTGATGCCACGTGGGGTCTGATTTCAGGATGAAAGCATAGAAGGCTCATTGCCCCCATGCTGCAACTTTTCAAACAAGTCCATCTGTCAAAATGGTAGTGGCTAAAAATTAGTGCCAATTTCCTCATTGCTATTCCTTTATGCAATAAGTTAGCATGCAATTTAAGTTTAATACTAGTCCCCCCAACCTGTCTCTACAAATAGGACTCATGTCAATGATGTTCATTTTGAATGTTAAAAAAAAAAGGAGTCTGGGTGGGGTGGCTCATGCCTGTAATCCCAGCATTTTGGAAAGCTGAGGTGGGCGGATCATGAGGTCAGGAGTTCAAGACCAGCATGACCAATATGGTGAAACCCCATCTTTACTAAAAATACAAAAATTAGCCAGATGTGATGGTACACGCCTATAGTCCCAGTTACTCGGGAGGCTGAGGCAGGAGAATCGCTTGAACCCGGGAGGCAGAGGTTGCAGTGAACCAAGATCGCGCCACTGCACTCCAGAGCCTGGGTGACAGAGTGAGACTCTATCTCAAAAAAAAAAGTTTGGTCGGGGTGGGGCAGGGGACAGCTGTAAACACTTTTCCCAAGTTTTTCCAAGTATAAAAACATGCTTAACTGGACTGTTCCCCACCCAGTATTACAGCTGAGAAGCAGAGGCTCAGAGAAGTTAGGAGAGTGTTCTAAGGCTGCACAGATTATGATGGCTGAATGGGAAGAGAGCCTCATTCTTCTGACTCCCAGTCCAGGTGTTTTTCCTTTGCTTCACATTTCACCTGATGAGGTTCTCCTGCTGGCGTTTGGAGAGACAGCTGATGGCCCACAGTTTAGGAGGAGCCCTGTGAACACTCTTAGTTTGGGTTCCCCCTAAAGCAGACCCAGAGATAGTATTCGGGTGAGAGCCAAGAGAAAAAGACCAATCAAGGGGCATTGATGAGCTGGTTGCAGCTATAAGCAATTGGCACTTTGTCCCAGGGACCCTCTGGGAGACTGTGGGGCCCATGCCTTGCCTGAGGATTGTCCCCCAAGGGTGTGAAGATGCACCAGTAGTTGTCCCTCAACTTTCGTCCCGCACTGCTTGAGCCTTGTCCTGGGCTCTTGGCTCTCTAGCACACCCAGCTGGCCTTGCCATAGTACTGAGCCTGCCTTTCTGCTTGTCTCCAGGCACCAGAAGGCTCTTGGGGCAGAGGTGCAGGAGCTGGGCACTAGAAGGCTCTTGGGGCAGAGGTGCAGGGGTGGAGGGCTGGGTCAGGGCTCTCACTGGGCCATGTAAGTACATGTTCTGTCCACGATAAACCGCAGTGCAGCAGGAGGTAGGAATCCACCTGAAGCCCCCAGCGGGGCGTGCAGTGCCTTTAATGGGATAAGCTGCTCTGAATTCTTGGGAGCCTGGGCTTCAACAAGCAAGGGAGTGTTTGTTCTTGGATGGAGACACCTTGCATTTTTCCTGAGCTAGGACTCCACTTTTAGGGTTCTGAGAAACAGAACAGAATGGGGGTGTGTTGGACGCCTATTCTGTGGCCTCAGTTTCCCTTGCACCTGGCAGCTTCCCAAAGGGCAGAATGATCAGACCTGTTTCAAGAGACCTGATTTTAAAGGTTATTAGATGCATGGCCTGAAGGCAAGTCACAGCAGGTTTCTAAGTAGGACAAACTTAACAGAGGCTCAAAATCGCTGTAATTCACTTTTTTTTTTTTTTAACTTACCCTCTTTTTAAGATCTTCCCGAGGCCGGGAGCAGTGGCTCACATCTGTAATCTCAGCACTTTGGGAGGCCGAGGTGGGTGGATCATGAGGTCAGGAGTTCCAGACCAGCCTGGCCAACATGGTAACATCCTGTCTCTACTAAAAATACAATTAGCTGGTGTGGTGGCAGGTGCCTGTAATCCCAGCTATTCCGGAGGCTGAGGTGGGAGAATTGCTTGAACCTGGGAGGTCGAAATTGCAGTGAGCTGAGATCATGCCACCGCACTCCAGCCTGGGAGACAGAGCAAGACTCCGTCTTAAAAAAAAAAAAAAAAGATCTTTCCATCTTAGCACCTAGTGAGCACATTTGCTTTTTCCTTTTACAGCTCTATATTGTGTGGATGCACCACCATAAGTTGTTGAACCAACTCCGGTGGATGGACTTTTGGGTCATTTCAAATCTTGCTTTTCCACATGATGCTACAAAGAATCATGTTCTTACATCGCTTTCACATCTACAAGTGTATCTTTAAGGTAAATTTCCAGAAGTGAAGTTACTGAGCCATATGCTTTTTATTTTTTCAGACGGAGTTTCACTCTTGTTGCCCAGGCTGAAGGGCAGTGGTGTAATCTTGGCTCACTGCAACCTCCGCCTCCAAGGTTCAAGCAATTCTCCTGCCTCAGCCTCCCAAGTAGCTGGGATTACAGACATGTATCACCACACCTGGCTAATTCTGTGTTTTTAGTAGAGATGGGGTTTCACCATGTTGGCCTGGCTGGTCTCAAACTCCGGACCTCAGGTGATCTGCCTGCCTTGGCCTCCCAAAGTGCTGGGATTACAGGTGTGAGCCACCGCGCCCAGCCGGGAAGTGACATTTAAGCCACGTCTGCAGATGCTAGGTGTTAGCAAATCAAGAAAGAGAGAAAAGCAACCCAGGCAAAGGGAACAGCATGTGCAAAGTCTGGAGGTGGGAAAACACTTGGGCTATTGTGGCCGTGGGAGGCCAGGGTGGACGGAGCTCAGGGTAACGGGATCAGAGTGAAGCAGGGAAGGTTTGGAGGGCAAGGAGCACACAGGACCTGGAGCTGTGCCAAAGCGTTGCTGTTTTATTCCAACGGCAATGGCAAGAAGGCATTAAGAGTTTAAAGCAAGGAAGGGATGAGATGAAATTTATGTTTCCTAAAGTTTATTCAGCTATGGAAAATGGGCTTGGGAGGATGAGAGTGACCCTCAGGAGACTGGGTGTTGGAGCTCACCCCGCCCTTCCCAGAGCCCAGCTCCAGCCTCGGGGCTTGTGTCTTCAGCAGAAAGCCTGGGTCGGCTGTCACCGGAAGCAGGAGCTATGGGAATTTTCCCAGCATGCATGCCGAGGAGCCCAGAGCTGTAATAGACTTACTAGCAAGAGAGAGTCTGAGATCAAGTCAGCTGAGTTAAAATGAAACAGATCACTTCGCAGCAGGACTTGTCAGAGCCTTTGATTGGGAACTGTAGCTGGTGAACCCTGGGGAAGGGCCTAGAATGTAGCATGTTCTATACTTATTTTGAAACTGTGGTTTCCATTGAACATTTTGCTACCAAGCCCAGTCTGAGAAACTGCTCTGTTTCCTCTTTGCCTTTCTAGGGCATATATGCTAATGAACATGCTTAATTCTCTGTCTCACAACCTCTGCTCAGGGAAGTGGAACACCATTCTCTTTTGTTACAGATGCGGAAACAGAAGTGTTCAGTGTCTTATGCCTAGGACCTTGGGGAGATGAACTGTTAGTCTTGGTAGCCAGCGAATCACAAGATCATCCTGGAAGACTGTGGGGTGTCAGCTTCTTCCACTTCTGTCCATGTCTTGCAGACAACACTGCCCTGTCCTATCTACTTAGGGACATCACCATTAGTGTCTACCTCTCCTGACTCTCCTGATTGCTTTCCTTTCCTCATGATCTCTCTCTCTCTTTTTTTTTTTTTTTTTGAGATGCAGTCTTGCTGCGTCGCCCAGGCTGGAGTGCAATGGTGCGATCTCAGCTCCCTGCAACCTCTGCCTTCCAGGTTCAAGTGATTCTCCTGCCTCAGCCTCCAGAGTAGCTGGGATTATAGGCATGCACCACCACACCCAGCTAATTTTTGTATATTTAGTAGAGACAGGGTTTCACCCTGTTGGCCAGGCTGGTCTCAATCTCCTGACTCAGGTGACCTGTCAGCCTCAGCCTCCCAAAGTGCTGGGATTACAGGGGTGAGTCACTGTGCCCAGCCTTCTCATGATCTCTTATTGGCTTTGGGAGAAGTAAGAAGTTGACTCCCTCAACTAAGAGCTTCCGTGCCCTATTTTTTTTTTTTTTTTTTTTGAGCTGGAGTCTCTCTGTGTCGCCCAGGCTGGAGTACAGTGGCATGATCTCAGCTCTCAGTGTCCCTTCTATGAGAAGACAATGAGCCCAGTATTTTTGGCCCCCAGGTCTTTTTAGGATGCTTCCAGCACAACCCCCTGAAGCCCCTCTGTCTTCCTGGCTCCATCATGAAGTGCCCGCTGCTGGGGTCACTATGTTGGTTGCCATCCAAGTGGATGTGGTCATTTTGATCCCTGCCCTGGCGTTCTATCCCCAGTGATGTGAAGGAAAAAGACCAGCAAAGAGAAGCAGCTCCACAAAACCTGTTTCACTAGGTTATGTGTTTATTCTGCGTTATTGGTAGGACAGGGAACAGGGCCAAGACCTCCACACTCCCCTGGGAAGAACAGTCAGGAGAATTAGATACATCTAAAGTGGGCACAGGACGGAGGCCAGATCTTCCTGGGAGGTGGCTGAAGAGACTTAGGCTTAAGCCACGGGAGCCAGGCCGACCTGGTTGTTTGCCCTGTCGAAGACAGTGAAGTACTGGCGGATGAAGACATCACCCAGGATCCAAAGCTCTCCAGATTCGGTGGGGACGTTCATGCCCTGGAAGCCACTGATGCAGCTCCCCTCGCTCTGGAGAAAAGGAGAATAAAAGTGGAGCTGGGACACCGATTCAGCAGTGATAGGCGCTGGGTGATAAACATCCAGGGCACCCTGGTCCAGCTGTAAGGCACGTGCAAGGAGGAGCTTCCTGGCTCAGTGTCCAGGGACTCGGCTGTTCTTGGCCTGGAGTGGGCCTGTAGAAGCTGTCCACTGAGCGACTGGTTTCTACGCATTACTGGACATTCTGGTGTTTCTGGCAGGCACACGAACCCTGACATCAGCATCGGAGCTAAGGGGCTTAGGGAGAATTCAGCTGCTAGGAAGGAGTTTGAAAACCCTGCCGCCACAGCCTTTTCTTATTATTATTCTGATTCGGTCAGGGACAAACCAGATGAGCTATTAGCCCTCTTGCCTCATAAGTCACTGGGCTGCGACCTTGTCTGCACATCACCTGGGGAGCTTTGAACCCCCGCAGCCCCATCCCATTGCTCAGGCCTTGCCCTCTCCTAATGTAATGAGAATCAGTGGGGGAGCCCAGGCATCAGTGCTTCTTGCTGAGTGACAGGAGTCCACTGGCAAAATTAGTTTTCCACCTGACTTTATAATAACAGAAGGGAAAGAGTTTTCTTGTGGTCGTATAGCTAAAGATTTGCTACTTGGTAGAGATGGTAGAAGTGTCGGAAGCCCCAGCCTATGGAAATTAGGATTTCCATTTGCCCAACCCTTGGTAGGTCTGATGTGATCAGTCGCACTTGGTTAATCTAACCGCACTCTGAGGGTGGGGAAAGCTGCCATCTCTACTTTTTGGATGCGAAAACTGAGGGTGAGATGAGTTGTAGCTTGCTCAGAATCAATGGGCTAGTAATTCAGACCCAGTACTTGGACCCAGGGGTCCAAATGGAATCCTCTTTTCACTCCATTAACCTTTGCTTCACTTGTTCCCTTAGGGGGCTATATCTGAGTTCTTATTCCTGCATTTGTTTTTAATATATTCTTTTTCTCTGGAGGCTGTCTAGGGCACATGTTCTTCTGCCTCTGACTCTTGGCTTCAGCTCGTGGAAGTGCACTTTCCCTCTGCAGAGGGGGTCTCTGTGGCCACATTCTGTGTGAACCCCTCTAGTGGATGGTCCAGAGCCCCCTCACCTGCAGGATGTAGGCACTGGGTGGCACGGGGTACTGGACTCCGTTGATGGTGAAGACGATGTCGGGCAGGCTGCTGATGGCTGAGCAGCTGACCACCATCTGGAAAGAGTGAGGGTGGAAAAGTTAGAAGCGTTTTTGTCGCTTCTGCCTGGCACACCCACTACTTGAGTGTAAAACAGAGCAGTCGGGGCTGACTCACGTCGCCATCTGAGTTCTCGCTGGCTCCGATGTCGCTCTGGATGTTGGCAATGGGGCTGGTGGGGCCGGTCAGCAGAGAGGTGCCGGTGTCAACAATGGCCTGGCAGCCCTCAGCGCAGGCGATGGTCTCTCCGTTCATGGTGATGCTGAGGGCAAGAAGCAAGTTAAGGTCCCTGAGCCCTCAGGGGTACATCTCTCCAAGGAGGAACCAGGAGGTGAGCCCAGACATTTCTTTCCCACCCATCCATTGGCCAATGTGTGAAATTCCGTTCCTATCATTCACACACTCATTCATCCCGCATTCATTTACTCTACAAATATTCCGCAAGTGCCTACTCTCTGCCAGGCATGGGAAATGCCAAGCTAAACAAGACAGCCTCACAGTTCCAGGCTGCAGGGAGCTCCCGGCCTAGCTGGCAAGATAAGTAATGTTGGCAGAAGGGCAAGATGATAAGCCAGGCATGCGGCAGGGAACAAAAACAGGGTCCAGGGTGAGAGGTGTTGGAGGGGAGCAGCCAGGGGAGCAGACACCCAGGGATGCCAGGCAGGTGAAGAGAGAAGGAGGACGTCATCAGGGGACAGTATTCAGGGAGGGACAGAGACCACAGGGCTGGAGCAGGAGTTGGAGGAGCTGGTGAAATTCTAGCATGGCTGGGCAGACATGAGGTGATCCATGTGTCCTGGTTTGCCTGGGCTGGTCCCAGTTTTAGTACTGAAAGTCTCTGTCCTGGGAAATTGTTCATTCTTGGGAAAACCCACACAACTGAGCACCGTAGCAGGCTAGCTGGGGGAAGAACAGCGCGGAAATGAAGCTGCAAGGGAGACCGGGGAGGCCCTGAAGGGGAGGGTGGAATGAAGTGACTTCACACAATTTCTTAGGCATTTTGGCCACTTCTAGACTGAAAGTGACATGTTTCCTCGAGTGTGAGGAGGTGTGCTGGTTCACAGCCCCTTAAATTGTGAGATGTGTGGACAGGTGGGTCCCCCAGCTCTCCCCAGGGATGCTGGTGGATGGTCCTTCCTCCGTGACTAGGAGGACAGTGGCTTTCTCACCCTTGCAGAGTCTCAGCTTCCCAGACAGCTCTTCCCTCCTCCTGCAGGGAGGTGTCTTTCTAGGGGTCTCTGTGGCTTGGCCCACTTCCACCTTCCCCCTGGATTGTGTTCCCCTGTGGCAGCTATTCCTGGGGGTATTCTGGAAAGCGGGTTAGCTATGAATCCATAAGGACATGGGATCTGGGGCCCAGCCCTGGATGCTGCCCGTCCATGGCAGTCTCACCTGTCCACGGTGATCTGCCAGTAACCCTCGACAGTAACAGGCACCCAGTTCAGACTTCCAGAGTAGTAAGAAGAGTCAATGCCACCAAATATCACCACGCTGCCACTCTTGTCATCGCTGTGGAAAGTGAGGGGAGAAGACATGAATTTTTTTGTTGGTCCATTTGTGTGAACATCTGCTGTTGCCTCCTCAGAGCTACCCTTGATTGGGCACTTTCCAGGGCTGTCCTGGGGTGTGACCAATGTGATTTCTTTTCCTCTTAGGCCAGGGCCCATGCAGTTGGCACTGTCACTGTTATTTCCACTTACCATGAGGACACTGAGCCTGAGGGAGGTGAGGCCACCTGCCCAAGGTCACACAGCGGGAGAGTGGTGGCACTACGTTTGGAAGAACACAGGCCTTATAGGTTGAGTGTGTGGTTTCCACCGTGGTACCCACTCTAGTTGCCATGGGGACCCCAGGGAAGTAAATGCGTGACAGTGTTGGCTCTTAAGGACTTGATGGTGGAGGTCACTGGTTCTTAGCTGGGAGCAGTGTTGCCCCCAGGGAATGTCTGGAAACATTTTGGATTGTCACGATTGGGTGGGGGTAGGGGATGCTGCCGGCATCTCATGGGTAGAGGCTGGGGATGCTGCCAAACATCCTACAGTGCACGGGACAGTCCCTGGCGGTAAGGACTTATGCTGGTCTGAAATGTTAACAGTGCCCAGATTGAGAAACTCGGATCTGGCTGGGGAGATACAATGGCCCCACATGAAATATTTAAGTGCTCACAAAGGCAGATGACGTTTCAGAGCCACCTTGGACATTAACTGGCCAAGAGAAATACATGACAAAGAGCCTTCCTGTTGTAAATTGCAGGAGTCCTTGTTATTGCAATATTCATTTTCTAAATCTCTGCAGTTTCAGGTTAGATGTGGAAGGAAATGTAGATGGCAGTAAGCTATTAATCATCTGGGGCTGGGCGCGGTGGCTCATGCCTGTAATCCCAGCACTTTGGGAGGCCAAGACGGGTGGATCATGAGGTCAGGAGATCGAGACCATCCTGGCTAACACAGTGAAATCCCGTCTCTACTAAAAATACAAAAAATTAGCCAGGCGTGGTGGCGGACGCCTGTAGTCCCAGCTACTTGGGAGGCTGAGGCAGGAGAATGGTGTGAACCTGGGAGGCGAAGCTTGCAGTGAGGTGAAACTCAGTCACAAAAAAAAAAAAGAAATTAATCATCCGAAAACTGGCCATTTCTAAAACATAACCCCACTCACTGAACCCACTCAACCTTTGCTGCGAACATCTCACAGTGCAATGCAATATAGTGAGGACCTAGACGCGTAGTCACCAAGCGAGGAAACACATGAATGACGGCAAACCCTTTCAAGAGAGGACGACGTACGTGAGTGTTAGAGGAAAGCTGAATTCTCAAGAAACTGGAGGATGCCCTCAGGTATTCTTGCATAACACTCTACTCAGCCCAAACTGACATTCGGTTTACTCTTAGTTCATTTGTTTGTTTGCTCATTTATTCTTTGTTCATTCCTAGAATTAGCCCACGTCACACATGGAACCTGGATTTTGTTAAATCATAAAAGAAACTTGCTTTCATAATTGAAAAATGTCCTCATTCATGATACGTCTTGATCAAATCTTTTCATTTTTGTGCTATGGAATTTTGGTCTAAGTGTATTCACTTTATTTTATTTGTTTGTTTACTTATTTATTTATTGAGATGGAGTCTCACTCTGTTGCCCAGGCTAGGATGCAGTGGCACAATCTTGACTCACTGCAACTTCCGCCTTCCAGGCTCAAGGGATTCTCCTTGCCTCAGCCTCTTGAGTAGCTGGGAGTATAGGTGCCTTCCACCCTGCCTGGCTAATTTTTGTATTTTTTAGTAGAGACGGGGTTTAACCATGTTGGCCAGGCTAGTCTTGAACTCCTGATTTCAGGTGATCCTCCCGCCTCAGACTCCCAAAGTGCTGGGATTACAGGCATGAGCCACCATGCCTGGCTAAGTGTATTCACTTTCAATGGCATCTTTGCGGGCCAAGGATGAGGGAACTGGCACTGAGGGGCTAATGGCTGATGACATTTGAGTTGTGCACATCAAGGGGACAAAGGTGCTGGTAAAATAAGATGGAGTGCACATGGCCCGTCAGAGATAGACTTGGCACCATTACTCTCTAAAGACACACTTCTCCAGCCTCAGACATTGACTTTCAAATCTCTTGCTTCCCAAGTCCCTCTCCATCGCAGGCAGCCTTGGACAGCTCCTGCTGGGCCAGAACACTGTGACCTGTGGAGGGGGAGGTGGGAGGAGGCCCCTCTCCACTCAACTTACGCGCTCAGGTAGACAGAGAAGAGGTCCTGAGAAACCAGGCCCTGGTTCCAGATGTTGTCAAAGACGGGTGTGGCCCCGGAGGAGGAAATGCTGGGGTAGGCCAGCCCCAGGATGCCGTCGAAGGGAGCAAAAAACAGGAAGGAGCCGGGTTCCGTCTCGCTCAGGCCGAAGATCTGATTGGTGTCAGAGATGCCTCCAACCTGGGTGGGGGAACCGAGATGATGTTCACCATCAGGTCATGTTCACTGAGCTCCGGGTGCCAGCCTCAGGCCCAGAGCCGCCCTGGTTCATCTCATGCAGGACTTGGCTTCCAGGGTATCAGCCCGGAAGGAGGGGAGAGGGACTGTCTCCTGGAATGCTCGCTGCTCTGCTGGAGGTAACCATGGCAGCTGATCTCCAGATGGCCACAGTCTATGACTCAGGGTGAGATTTTGCTGGAGAACAGATGGTCACTGTGTGTTTGTATTTCTGATGAACAAATGCAAAGCAGACCCCAGGCAAATCAGGGCCTTTGACCCCTGCCATGCCCTGAAAGTAATAGGGAGGGCTTGGGGAGATTTCGTGACTTGGGGGTGCTGCATGTCGGGAGAAGAAGGAAGAGAAGGAGGTGCCAGTAGAGAACTGAGCCTTTACTGACTCTCCCCACACTCCACAACATTCAGCTTGGGTGGAGCTGAGGCTGGCTTATGGCTCCTGGCACCCCACCCTTTTACTCACTGCCACCTGAGCTAGCAATGTCTGTGACATGTCTGCTGTTTCTCCCCCACCCTGCACCCCCAATCAGGTTACATTTGTGATCACCAAGACCCATCTTGCTGGAATAAGCTTATTTTGGGTGTGCCTCATGGCAGGATGCAGCGGCAGCCTGCAGGTGCCCACCTGGACAGTGTCGTATCCGAGGATGCCTGTCATGCTGCCGGTGCCGTAGGTGATGGAGACTGTCTTGCTGGTGGACTTGTACGTGGAGGAATCCTGAGGGTTGAAGCGGTTGTGGTCCACTGCAAGGACAAGAGGTGATTGTTATTCTCTGAGAGCTGGGTGAAGGTCATGGGCTGGGATGTCTTCCTGGGACGGGGTACCCTGGCCCTGGGACGGGCTCTGGGGGTGAGCAGTGACCTTTCCCCCAAGAGCCTTGGAGCCCAAGAGACCCCAGGTCCTGTCCTGTCTCATTGAACTACTGGGACCCTTCATTGATGGCAGGTCCCCAGCCAACCCCAAGGGCCTCCTGGGGACCCCTCTAGGCCAACATCGAGCGGAGCAGGCCCGTGGCTGCCCAGTGACAAGGGCTTTCACCCTCCAGCCCCCGCCAGTCCTCCCATTATGATGTGGACGATGCCACAGGCACCTCATCTTCATTAAAACTCAGGTGAAAACACTAGAAGAGGAAGGAACCCGCAACACACATTGTTCTTGACTTCCAAAGACAAACTCTCTTTCATTAGCGAACCAATGATTCTCTTTTTTTAAATGAGCTCAGCACTGACCTCTAGCCTGTCCTAGCCAGGCTTTGGAGCCATTTTCTCACACTGGACTCTTTCCTGGTGGGCTATTCTACAGCCCTTTGGCCCTGTCTTGCTTTGGGCCCCCCATACTTCCTCTCCCAGGCTGTGGTTATTTAGGAGAGCTTCTCTCTGCCCTCAGACTGTGAAGTCTTTGACCACAGGGATCACATCACTCATCCCTTTACCCCGGAGCACCTGAGTCCAGTGCTTGGCATGTAGTAGGTGCTCAATAAATGCCTGTTGAGTGGCTCCAGCAGGCTTGAGGTGGGAGCTGTCTGAAGCCCGCAGGTGTTCAGGGTTCCCCAGGGTTGGCTGGTGCTGGGGAGCAAGAGTGGGGTAGGGCGGGCTGGGCACTTACGGCAGGCGAGACTGTAGCAGTAGACTGAGGGCACCCACAGATTGGAGGAGCCGGTGTCAAAGATGACGGTGAAATCCTGGGCAGGAGTTCCGATGCCGATAGTGCCGAAGTACTCCACCTGCCGAGGCCAGGACAGGGCAGTTCACGGACCGGGGTCTCTCTGTCGAGGCCTCCCTAGGGGCTGTCTCTGGGTCATCTCCTCAGTCCGCCTCTCCACCTTTTCCTTCATTCCTCACAGTTCTTGTCTTTCTCTTCCCAGCCACTGCCTTCAACCTTCAAAGCCCAGCTGTGGCGTCCCTTCTTCCTTGAAGTCTTCCCAGATTGCTCCCCCAATTTACCCTCTGCTCTCTGCTAAGCACCACAAGCACCTAACAATCTGCTGTTCCCTCTTCAGCTGTTGTCTTGTCTGTCACAGTCTTCCCATCCTTACAGCGCATGTTCTCGGAGGATGGGGGTGGAACCTTCTAGCACTGGGCAAGTGACAGCTTCAGTGCTTGTGCCTTAAATTGTGTATCTGAAGCTAAGCAAGCCACCTAAAGATGGAAACCTGTCCAGTTTTCTTATTTCTGCATCTAGGTGTGTACAGCAGGTTGCAAGAAAGGGCATTGCCAGAATTTTTATTCTTTTTTTTTTTTTTAAGGCAAGTCTTGCTCTATTGTCCAGGCTGGAGTGCAGTGGCGCGACCTTGGCTCACTGCAGCCTCCTCCTCCTGGGTTCCAGTGATTCTCCTGCCTCAGCCTCCCAAGGAGCTGAGATTACAGGTGTGTGCCATCATGCCCGGCTAATTTTTGTCTTTTTAGTAGAGACAGTGTTTCACCATGTTGCCGGGCTGGTCTGGAACTCCTGACCTCAAGTGATCCACCTGCCTTTGTCAATCAACCAGTATTTTTCTTCTTAGTGGTAGCATTTTCCCCCCTTGCCCACTCTTTTCGCCCCACACTGGTCTGCTTGCTGTTCTTTGGTGGTGACCAGTCACTCCTGCCCTAGGGCCTTTGCACTGGCTATTCCTTGTGCTAGGAAAATGTTTATTCTAGATCTTTTCTTGGCTGATCCTTTTATCAAATATCAGTCATTCAGATCTCTAGTCAAATGTCCCCTCTGCCAACAGGCCTTCCATGACCACTTTATCTAAATTTGCCCCCTCTTTATCTTCTTTTTCCCCATAGTCCAATTAATTAATCATGGCCGTCATCATTACCTGAAATTATCTTACATGCTTGTTTATTTGTCATCCCCTTTAGAGTATAAGCTCCAGCAACTTTGTTTATTTACCATCATTTTGGCAACTTGCATAGCCTCTGGCACATAGAGAGGTGCCAATATTTATTAAATATTTGTTAACTAAATAAATGCGCTAACTAAGCCTCTTACCAAGGGCCTGCCAGACCCCATGCTAAGCACTCCAGAAAACATGATTGTGTTAATCCCTGGCAACAAACTCTGATGGTAGATATTAGTGGTTCTGTTTTTCAGACCAAGAAACAGGCTCAGAGTATTTAAATGACTTGGCCAAGGTCCTGTGGCTTAGAGGCACTAGGACCCACATTTACACCAGGTCTGCTGGATGGCAGAGGCCAATCTCTGAACCACGGGCATCACTGCTTTGCGCCCTCTGCCCTGTGCCAGGCACAGAGGGGACATACAATATCCGCGGGAGGGCAGGGTGTTTGCTATAGGCTCTCAAATAATAAAGTCAGGGTGATCTTTCTGAAACTCAGATCTGATCTTGTCACTCCCCTGTTTAAGATAAATCAGTTGCAGTTAGAATGGAGCCTCTCTCTGTCCACCCCTCGGCTCCTCGGGCCTCAGTCTGCAGCACCCTTCTTCCCTCCCTCTCGGCTCTCCTTCAAATGCACTGTGCTGCCGCCTGCTACAGGGTTTGGCATAAGGGATCAGGCTATGCGGAGTTCTGTCTTGTTCTCTTGGAAACTCTCGCTCTTCCTGCATGGCTCCAGGGAGGCTCCCTGCCCAAGTGGCAGACTCTCGCAGTGTGACAGCTTCACTCTATAGTCCTCCTCCTGCCTGCTCTTTTCATTGGTTTGCAAGACTCCTTGATTACTGTGTTTGTCTCCTAGGCTATGAGTTTGTTCACCGCTGTTTCCCCCTGAGCCCAGCACAGGCCCTGACATATAACGAGGCACTCAGAAGAAATAAACATTGCATGAATGAGTGAACGAATGAATGAATGAACCAAAGAGCAACAGCTCTGATTGTGAACTTTCCTGCCTGCCCTGGGCCACTGACATCTAGGGGGCAGAGCCTAGGTCACTGCCTGGAGTCTCAGAGCCCAGGCCCATCCTCCAAGACCCCTGGGACACCCTCTTTCTTGCAGGTCAAGTCCTCAGAGTTGGCCCCACCACTTGCCCACACACTCACATCCAGGTAGTTCTCCAGGGGCTGTTCGTGTAACAGGGTGGGAGCCTCCAACTGGGGGAAGTACTTTCTGGCTGGGTTGAGGTTGTGCTTCTTCAGGAAGTCCTTCAGCAGGCCATGCTCGGACAGGGTGCGCCTCAAGGACTTCTTTCTGATGAGGGGGACCCTGTGGTTTGGAGAAGGAAGAGGAATTAGGCAAAGATTCTCCTGACCGGGTGCTGTGGCAGCCCCAGAAGGGAAGGGAAGCTGGTCTAAGAGAGGAAGAAGGAAGGAAGGGAGATGTCCCCACTTCTGCCCCGTAATGCAAAGAAGTTAAGCTGACTAGGGCTGGAGCTGGGAACCAGACTCAGGCTGGGCCCGAGTTTTAACCATGTCTGCAGGGCTGCCTCCAAAAAGGGCAGAGAGAGAGACGCAGAAAAGGCAGATGGAGACAGCCGAAGAGAGAGAGAGAAAAAACTGAAGAAGGAAGACACGGGAGGAAAGGAAGGTGATGTGAGAGGCAGCGTCTTCACACCCACGCCACCCGGACTCACTTGTACATGATGCACTCAGAGAGCGCCACCAGACCCAGCAGCAGCAGCCACTTCATGGTTCTTCCGGGATCCCAACTCGAGGGAGAAGGCAAGACGGGAGGAAGGTACAGAGCAGCAGCATGAGCTGCCCCTTATATACAACTTGGGTCCCGCCTTATCGGCCTGGGAAAGTCACCGGTTCCCCTGATCCCAAACAGAAAAGCTCCTGATAAGATTGTGGCTGCCCTGAGCCACATTCTGAGACCTTTCCAGCTGAGGCCCTTTCCATTGTAACCTTGCGCCACGGGGAGGGGAAGGGTGCCATGGGGGCGGACCCGCAGAGACAGAGAGGAGCAATGACTTGGAGGCTTTTTTCTTTTCTTTTCTTTTCTTTTTTTCTTTTCTTTTCTTTTCTTTTCTTTTTCTTTCTTTCTTTGTCTTTCTAAGCAATGACCTGGAGGCTTATTTTTTTCTTTTTTTTTTTCTTTTTTCTTTCTTTTCTTTCCTGCCTTTTTTTCTTTCTTTTTCCTTTCTTTCTTTCTCTTTCTTCTTCTTCTTTCTTTCTTTTCTTTCTTTCTTTCTTTCTTTCTTTCTTTTTTCTTTTCTTTCTTTTCTTTTTCTCTTTCTCCCTTTCTCCCTTTCTTTCCTTTCTTTCTTGATGGAGTTTTGCTCTGTTGTGCTGCAAGAGGCTTTTTTCTGAAGCATTGACAAGGGCCTACGTTAAAACTTTACAAGCTGAGCATTTTGACAAAGTTGGTTAAAAGTGGGTTTAACGCAGCATTGGACAGATGTGAAGGAGCCCCAGGTGCCTGATTTGTCCCAGAGGGCACGCAGCTGGGTTCTTAGCGAGCAGCCCCCCCCCCCCCCCCCCCCCCCCGACTCAGTCACAGGTGGTACTGGTTGTGGTCACTGCTTATCCACAGCACACTGGAGGGTCGGTCGTTTGGGACTCGGGACACAATTCCCCACGTAAGTGTCATTGTGTGGGGTTGTTGGGCATCTGACTAGCCTATGGGACTTGCAGCTTGCTTTTGTTGGCAACTGGGCTGAGTCTGGGAAGGAGATGTGCGCAGTACAGGGGGAAGGAGGGAGAGAGCACCGGGAGAATGCTGCCTTCCCTTCTTGGAGGAGGCAAACTTCAGACAGGCCAGGTATGTCTTTGGAATCTGCGTCCCTCCCTTTTGGCACCCCTTCTCTTTCTTTTGCTCCTTTCCCGCCCTCTCCACCTTTGAGATCCCACCTGGGTCTGATTTCTCCAGGTGCTCCAGGCTTACAACTGGGTTGAAATCAGCTACAATGGAGCGAAGCAATCTGGGCAAACAATTCATACTCGTGGGTGAGTGACTTAGAAAGAGGATGCTTGGCTGGGTGCCGTGGCTCACACTTGTAATCCCAGCACTTTGGGAGGGGGACGCAGGTGAATCACCTGAGGTCAGGAGTTCAAGACCAGCCTGGCCAACATAGTGAAACCCCATGTCTACTAAAAGTAGAAAAGTTAGCTGGGCATGGTGGTGGGCACCTATAATCCCAGCTACTCATGAGGCTGAGGCAGGAGAATATCTTGAACCCAGGAGGCAGAGGTTGTGAGAGGTGAAGCCATCTGGGCTTCTGAGTTGGGTAGGTACTTGGAGAACTTTTATGTCTAGCTAAAGGCTTGTAAATGCACCAATCAGCACTCTGTGTCTAGCTAAAGGTTTGTAAACACACCAATCAGCACTCTGTGTCTAGCTAAAGGCTTGTAAATGCACCAATCAGCACTCTGTGTCTAGCTAAAGGGTTTGTAAACGCACCAGTAAGCACCAGCTATTACACTCACTGTGAAGGTCTGCAGCTTCACTCCTGAAGCCAGCGAGACCACAAATCTACCAGAAGGAAGAAACTCCAGACACATCTGAACATCTGAAGGAACAAACTCCGGACACACCATCTTGAAGAACTGTAACACTCACTGCGTGGGTCCGCGGCTTCATTCTTGAAGTCAGCAAGACCAAGAACCCACCGGAAGGAACCAATTCGGGACACAGTTGCAATGAGCTGGGATCTTGCCACTGCACTCCAGCCTGGGCCACAGAGCTAGACTCCGTCTCAAACAAACAAAAAAAAAAAAAGAAAAAAGAAAGAGGACACTTACCAACCCAGCGGATCCTCCACTTTGTGAGATTTTATTCAGTGGACAAAGTAGAGTGAAAACTCTGATGCATAAATTGCTGGGGAGGAGGACAGGGGAGGGGGAGGTCACCAGGTAGATAGGAAGCCCTGTCTCAGGGTCTTGTTCTGAAATCAGATCCCCTGGGGCATCCTCAGACTGTCCAGCCATGAGAGCCACAGGTTCTATAAGAGCTCCAGGTTGCCCCCAGTGCCTCCAGGAGAGTATTCGGGAGTGGGCAGTGTGGATAAGTTCAGGGACAGTGGTGGTTAGCAGAAAACACATTGACATTTCAGACTCCCCAGTTAGTTGACATCTTTGTGCCCCAAATGTGAATCCTGGGCCCATTTTCTTTTCTTTTCTTTTCTTTTCTTTTCTTTTCTTTTAAACTGTGAATCTCACTCCAGTATGACTAGCTGTTGTATTTCCCACGTTCACGTCTTCTGGTGCCTGCTTCTCTTCCTCTCTCTTTTCTACCTCTCAAGCCTCTCTCTCTCTCTCCCTCCTCTTTTTTTTTTTTGAGACAGGGTCTTATTCTGTCACTCAGGATGGAGTGTAGTGGCGTGATCATGGCTTACTGTGGCCTCAACCTCCCTCGCTCAATCAGTCCTCGGGCCTCAGGCTCTGAGTAGCTGGGACTAAAGGCATGAGCCACTATGTCCAGCTAACTTTTGTATTTTCTGTGGAGACAGGGCTTCACTATGTGGCCCAGGCTGGTTTCGAACTCCTGGGCTCAAGTGATCTTCCTTCCTCAGCCTCTCAAACTGCTGGGATTACAGTGAACCACACTGCACCTGGCCCTCTCTCTCTTTATGGATACATAGTATTTTACATATTTTTTTTGGGTACACGTGATATTCTGTTACATGCATAGAAAGAGTAATGATGAAGTCAGGGTATTTGGAGTATCCATCACCTAAGTATGGGTTGATCCTAGCACTCATGTGAAGAACCTGATGGTTCTGAAGATGCTGCCTAAGTTCTGGGGGCACCAGATGGAATCCCCTCACTCAAGGCTGTCACCAGATGGAAGGAAGGGAGCTTGGAGCCCAAGGATGGGTACTAATTTTGGGGGCACAGCTTGTCTGGGGCCCACATGGGAATTTTGAGCAGAGGAGAAGTATATTTGGGAAGCAGAAGGAAGATTCCCCAGGCAGAAACCTGCAAGCCCCTTTACACATTCATTCAAATGCCTTATTGTGCACTTGCTGTGTACCGTGCAGGGATGCTCTAGCTGCTGAGGGTACATCCCTGAGCATGGTAGGACTAGGCCATGCCTTTGGCGTGTTTGTGGTCAGTTCAAGGGAAAGCTGGTGTGGAAGGGGCTCTTTCTTTCCACCTGGATGGATATTAGGATCATATTGAGGGGAAGCTCTCGGATTGGTGAAGATGATAATATTTCTCCACATTAGAGATTTTAGCACCCTGAGGGACGCTGGCATGCTTGCTGACACCAATTCAGGGGTATGTCAGAGAGACTCTAGGATGGCCTTGAATTATTCATGCTGCTGGTGTTCACACCCCTGTATAATCACCTCCCCCTTTGTATAGGCAGGACTTGCTTCTAACCAACAGGATACAGCAAAGTAGATGGGATGTCACTTTTGTGATGACATTATATAGGCTCATAGCTTGTGTCTTGCTAGCACACTCTCTGTATAGACTCTTCGCCTTGCTGGCTCTGATAAAGAGAGCTGCCCTATAAAGAGGCCCAAGGCGAAGGAACCAAGAGTGGCCTCCAGCTGACAGCCAGCAAGGAGCTCAGGCCTTCAGTGTGACAATCTGCAAGTAACTGAATCCTGCCAGCAAAGATGTGAGCATGGAAGCAGATCCTTCTCCAGTCGAGCCTCAGATGAGACCACAGACCAGGCTGACATCCCTGACTGACAGAGGCCACAGCTGAAGCGAGCCTGGATTCCTGACCCACAGAAACTGTGAGATAGTCAGTCAATGTGAGTTGTTATAAGTCATTCATTGTGTGTTAACTTGTCATCAGCAATAGAAAACAGGACTGGAAACCTCATTGAAAACTCCTAAAGGATCCACCTGAATGCCTCTTGCTCTTCCCTGTTTTGGGACCATTTCAGTGCTCTGCTAGGTGGTTTTCTGCTCAGGCAATGTGAGTGATCTGAAAAAGTGGAAGGTGACATTGTTTGGTCAGGTCATCTGCAAACCTCCCTCAACATGGCAATGCTTACATTTGTGTGCTTATTTGTGCTTTTCTGAATGCTTTGAATTATTTTAAAAAAGAATTATTATACTATAACCCCCACCTTTTCCCAACGGACATAGCTCAGAGGGATTAAGTGATCAGTGCAGGTTCACTAACTAAGTAATGACACAGATGGGACCTGAACCTGGGTCTCAGGAGGCTCTGGTCCCTGGCCAGACTATGTGACCATGTACACCCACCTGGTTTCTGTGCACAGGTTAGTGTGTGGCATGAACATTCCATGATGGCTGCAGCCTCCATCCCAGGGGCAGTTGGATAAGCCATTCCACTCAGCCTCCTTTACTAGAGGAAGCCTTGGGATGGAAAAGGGAATCCTGATTCTGCAACCATGTGCTCCTATGAGATCTGATTGTCAGCCAGGGTTGATCCGTGGCTGCCAGCAAGGAAGCCACATCATCTCATTGTACCAGACTCACCTGGCAGAAAGATTAGACAACAACGTTTACTTTGCCATTAGCCCTGCCTGGCCCTCAGTATGGTAGTGCCTGGCTTTCAGGGGCACTGGTAGCAGTGTCTCCGATGCAGGGCAGCCCCTGCCAATGGCACAGGTGTTCAGAAATGTTCCATGAACCAATCAAATCAAGCAATGGAATGAGATCTAAGGAACCCAATCACGGCAAGCCTGAGACGGAGCACTTAAGCATGATAAGTGTTATCAAGCTGGTCTGATAGGCATTGGGGCGGCTGGTCCCCTAGCAGCTTTCAATCAAGGTCTCACCCCAGGGACACGATCTTCCAACACCAAAGAGAACATTGGGTTTTCCACTCCCCAGTCCCAGACCTGGGCTGCTTCTCCAGAGACGCATGCAGGTTTTAAAAGTTAAATTTATGATAACTTTTTTGGCTCAAGTATAGAAGTAATACATGATGACCGTAGATTATTTATAGGTAAATACAATTTTAAAAATGTCTTACAACCCCACCACCCAGAACTAACCACCATTGGCATAGTAAATGAATATATTGATTTACTTACAATTATAGAACCACAAGCTATGGCACATGTTGTTTTGCAACCAACCCGCTTTGATGGGCCCAGCTTGCTTCTGCTGCGCTACTGTATCTGCAACCTGAACCCACTTTTAAAAGAAAAATCATGGTCCTGCATTTTACAAGTGATTTTTATAAATCTACATTATCATTTGAAAACTTTTCTCAAAATATGACATGCACAGAGAAAGGTGCATATCATAAGAAACAGCTTGATGAATTTTCACAAACCAAGCACACGTGTGTAACCACAACTCAGAGCCAGCAATAGAGCATGTCAGGTACCCCCGGACCCCACCCCAGGCTCTTCCCAGTCACTATCCTAGTGCCAAAGCAAGCGTATCACTACTCTGATTTCCAAACAGCAAAGATTCATTTCACCTGTTTTGTACTTTTGCTAAGCAGTACCACATAACAAGCACTTTTGTTTGAGTTGAGCTTCTTTGCTCAAAATCATGTTTAGGAGAGGCATCCACAAATGGCATCGTGTGGAGTTGTCACTCAGTCATTTTCATTGCTGTGTATTATTCCACTGCATCAATATACCCGTTACTTTTCTCTTTTTCAGTTCATAGGCATTTGGGTAGCTTCCAGTGTGGAGTTCTTAGGAACAGTGCTCTATGAACGTTCTCTTTTATACACATCTTTCTTCTCCTTTTATTTATTTATTAAAAACAATAGAAATGAAGTCTTGCTATGTTGCTCAGGCTGGTCTTGAACTCTGGCCTCAAACAGTCCTTCCGCCTTGGCCTTCCCAAGTGCTGGGTTTACACCATGAGCTACTGTGCCATTTTTCTTGTTAATTGACGTGTAATAATTGTACATATTTCTGGGTACATAGGGATGTTTCTTTACATATAATGTTTAGTGATCAGATCAGAATAATTAGCATATTTATCATCTTGAACATTTATCATTCCTTTGTTTTTTTTGGAGACAGAATCTCGCTGTGTCACCCAGGCTGAAGTGCAATGGCGCCATGTCCGCTCACTGTAACCTCCGCCTCCTGGGTTCAAGAGATTCTCCTGCCTCAGCCTCCCAAGTAACTGGGAATTACAGACATGTGTCGCCATGCCCAGCTAATTTTGTATTTTTAGTAGAGATGAGGTTTCACCATGTTGGTGTGGCTGTTCTCAAACTCCTGAGCTCAGGCGATCCACTCGCCTCAGCCTCCGAAATTGCTGGGATTACAGGCGTGAGCCACCGTGCCCGGCCAGCATATGCATTTTTAATTTTGATAGATACAGCCACATCATGTTCCTTAGGGTGGTGCCAGTTTACACTGCCACCAGCAGTGTGTGGAGTGATCATTTCGGACAAGTGAGGATGGATAGGGCAGGAGACCTGTGAGATTAAAATAACACTCCTGGATGAATGTGAATGAAAAGGATGGAAGGAGCTGTGCTTAGACCCCCAAGGCCCTTAGAGGAAGATGCATGAAGCAGAGGCCTGAGACTGCAGCAAAGGATTGTGAATTCATCTTCTCTTGTGCAGCCACATAGGGAGGATGAAATCGGATATGTTGGTGCAGGGCTTTCTGGTCAAATGATCTGTCTGATGAGGAACCTCTTTAGATCCTGACTGGGTTCAGGAATCTTAGGGTGGGAATGGAAGAGGTGCTGGGAGAGAGGCTGAGCTGCAGCTGCTAGGGTTGAGATGGGGGAGGAAGGAAGGATGGGGCCAGGCACAGGAGAACAGATAGGATCCAGGAAGACCTGCCTGTATCCCTGGAGCCTAGCACACTGCCTAGTTTCAAAGCAGGTACATGGGAAATACCAGAAAAACAAATCCAGCAAAGAAGCCAGGACAGGGTGAAATTCCTTCCCAGAAACTTGAGAAATCCACCTGCTTATCCCATGACACAATATGACGAGGATGGAATGTTGGTGGGGGTGGGAGCTGACCCACCTGTTGTTATTCACATGGCCTTTCTCAAACCTTATCCCCACTCTCATATTCTCATCCTATCTGAGATGTTTCCTTTTAAAAAGTCTTCTCTAATCACTCATTCAGCAAATATTTATTGACCTCCTATATGTGCCAAGCCCTGCTCTTGCTGCTTGGGCTTCAAACCTAATGAAAACGATCACCATCCCTGCCCTTGTGAATCTTAAACACTGAAATGCATGGTTACAGGTAGTGCCAAGTACCATGAGGGAAAAGGTAGGCCCAGGCTCTATGAGAGAGTGGTGAGGGAGGGCTGATCACTTTTACAAGGAAGTGACATTTTTTTTTTTTTTTTGAGACGGAGTTTCGCTCTTGTTGCCCAGGCTGGAGTCCAGTGGTGCAATCTCGGCTCACTGCAACATCCACTTCCTGGGTTAAAGCGATTCTCCTGCCTCAGCCTCCTGAGTAGCTGGGATTACAGGTGCCCACCACCACGCCCAGCTAATTTTTTGTATTTTTTTAGTAGAGACGGGGTTTCACCATGTTGTCCAGGCTGGTCTTGAATTCCTGACCTCAGTTATCTGCCCACTTCGGCCTCCAAAGTGCTGGGATTATAGGCGTGAGCCACCAAGCCTGGCCTGGAAGTGACATTTAAGCCATGTCTGCAGATGCTAGGTGTTAGCAAATCAAGAAAGAGAGAAAAGCAGCCCAAGCAAAGGGAACAGCATGTGCAAAGTCTGGAGATGGGAAAGCACTTGGGCTATTGTGGCCGTGGGAGGCCAGGGTGGAGGGAGCTCAGGGTAACGGGATCAGAGTGAAGCAGGGAAGGTTTGGAGGGAAAGGAGCACACAGGACCTGGGACTATGCCAAAGATTTGCTGTTTTGTTCCAATGGCAATAGCAAGAAGGTATTAAGAGTTTAAAGCAAGGAAGGGATGAAACGAAATTTATTTTCCTAAAGTTTATTCAGCTATGGAAAACGGGCTTGGGAGGGTGAGTGACCCTGGGGAGACTGGGTGTTGGAGCTCACCCCTGCCCTTCCTAGAGCCCAGCTCCAGCTTCTGGGCTCGTGTCTTCAGCAGGTAGCCTGGGTCAGCTGTCACCAGAAGCAGGAGTTATGGGAATTTTCCCAGCATGCATGCCGAGGAGCCCAGGGCTGTAATAGACTTACTAGCGAGAGAGAGTCTGAGATCAAGCTCAGCTGACTTAAAACGAAACAGATCACATTGCAGCAGGTCTCGTCAGAGCCTTTGATTGGGAACTGTAGCTGGTGAACCCTGGGGAAGAGCGTAGAATGTAGCATGTTCTATACTTATTTTGAAACTGTGTTTTCCATTGAACATTTTGCTACCAAGCCCAGTCTGAGAAACTGCTCTGTTTCCTCTTTGCCTTTCTAGGGCATATATGCTAATGAACATGCTTAATTCTCTGTCTCACAACCTCTGCTCAGGGAAGTGGAACACCATTCTCTTTGGTTACAGATGGGGAAACAGATGGATTCAGTGTCTTGTGTCTGGGACCTTGGGGAGATTAACTGTTAGTCCTGGTAGCCAGCGAATCACAAGGGCATATTGGAAGACTGTGGGGTGTCTGCTTCTTCCACTTCTCCTGTCCATGTCTCGCAGACAACACTGCCCTGTCCTGTCTACTTAGGGACATCACCATTAGTGTCATTAGTGTCCTCCTCTCCTGATTCTCCTGATTGCTTTCCTTTCCCCATGATCTCTATTTTTTTCTTTTTTTTGAGATGAAGTCTTGCTCTGTCGCCCAGGCTGGAGTCCAATGGTGTGATCTCAGCTCCCTGCAACCTCTGCCTTCCAGGTTCAAGCAATTCTCCTGCCTCAGCCTCCTGAGTAGCTGGGATTACAGGCACCCACAACCACATCCAGCTAACTTTTGCATTTTTAATAGAGACAGGGTTTCACCATGTTGGCCAGGCTGGTCTCAAACTTCTGACCTCAGGTGACTGTCCGCCTCAGCCTCCCAAAGTGCCGGGATTACAGGGGTGAGTCACTGTGACCAGCCTTCTCATGATCTCTTATTGGCTTTGGAAGAAATAAGAAGTTGACTCCCTCAACTGAGAGCTTCAGTGCCCTATTTTTTTTTGAGCTGGAGTCTCTCTGTGTCGCCCAGGCTGGAGTACAGTGGCATGATCTCAGCTCTCAGTGTCCCTTCTATGAGAAGACAATGAGCCCAGCATTTTTGGCCCCCAGGTCTTTTTAGGATGCTTCCAGCACAACCCCCTGAAGCCTCTCTGTCTTCCTGGCTCCATCATGAAGTGTCCACTGCTGGGGTCACTATTTTGGATGCCATCCAAGTGGATGTGGTCATTTTGATCCCTGCCCTGGCGTTCTATCCCCAGTGATGTGAAGGAAAAAGACCAGCAAAGAGAAGCAGCTCCACAAAACCTGTTTCACTAGGTTATGTTTTTATTCTACGTTATCGGTAGGACAGGGAACAGGGCCAAGACCTCCACACTCCCCTGGGAAGAACAGTCAGGAGAATTAGATACATCTAAAGTGGGCACAGGACGGAGGCCAGATCTTCCTGGGAGGTGGCTGAAGAGACTTAGGCTTAAGCCACGGGAGCCAGGCCGCCCTGGTTGTTTGCCCTGTCGAAGACAGTGAAGTACTGGCGGATGAAGACATCACCCAGGATCCAAAGCTCTCCAGATTCGGTGGGGACGTTCATGCCCTGGAAGCCACTGATGCAGCTCCCCTCGCTCTGGAGAAAAGGAGAATAAAAGTGGAGCTGGGACACCGATTCAGCAGTGATAGGCGCTGGGTAATAAACATCCAGGGCGCCCTGGTCCAGCTGTAAGGCACGTGCAAGGAGGAGCTTCCTGGCTCAGTGTCCAGGGACTCAGCTATTCTTGGCCTGGAGTGGGCCTGTAGAAGCTGTCCACTGAGCAACTGGTTTCTACGCATTACTGGACATTATCTGGTGTTTCTGGCAGGCACATGAACCCTGACATCAGCATCGGAGCTAAGGGGCTTAGGGAGAATTCAGCTGCTAGGAAGGAGTTTGAAAACCCTGCCGCCACAGCCTTTTCTCATTATTCTGATCCGGTCAGGGACAAACCAGATGAGCTATTAGCCCTCTTGCCTCATAAGTCACCGGGCTGCGACCTTGTCTGCACATCACCTGGGGAGCTTTGAACCCCCGCAGCCCCATCCATTGCTCAGGCCTTGCCCTCTCCTAATGTAATGAGAATCAGTGGGGGAGCCCAGGCATCAGTGCTTCTTGCTGAGTGACAGGAGTCCACTGGCAAAATTAGTTTTCCACCTGACTTTATAATAACAGAAGGGAAAGAGTTTTCTTGTGGCTCGTATAGCTAAAGATTTGCTACTTGGTAGAGATGGTAGAAGTGTCGGAAGCCCCAGCCTATGGAAATTAGGATTTCCATTTGCCCAACCCTTGGTAGGTCTGATGTGATCAGTCGCACTTGGTTAATCTAACCGCACTCTGAGGGTGGGGAAAGCTGCCATCTCTACTTTTTGGATGCGAAAACTGAGGGTGAGATGAGTTGTAGCTTGCTCAGAATCAATGGGCTAGTAATTCAGACCCAGTACTTGGACCCAGGGGTCCAAATGGAATCCTCTTTTCACTCCATTAACCTTTGCTTCACTTGTTCCCTTAGGGGGCTATATCTGAGTTCTTATTCCTGCATTTGTTTTTAATATATTCTTTTTCTCTGGAGGCTGTCTAGGGCAGATGTTCGTCTGCCTCTGCCTCTTGGCTTCAGCTCGTGGAAGTGCACTTTCCCTCTGCAGAGGGGGTCTCTGTGGCCACATTCTGTGTGAACCCCTCTAGTGGATGGTCCAGAGCCCCCTCACCTGCAGGATGTAGGCACTGGGTGGCACGGGGTACTGGACTCCGTTGATGGTGAAGACGATGTTGGGCAGGCTGCTGATGGCTGAGCAGCTGACCACCATCTGGAAAGAGTGAGGGTGGAAAAGTTAGAAGCGTTTTTGTCGCTTCTGCCTGGCACACCCACTACTTGAGTGTAGAACAGAGCAGTCGGGGCTGGACTCACGTCACCATCTGAGTTCTCGCTGGCTCCGATGTCGCTCTGGATGTTGGCAATGGGGCTGGTGGGGCCGGTCAGCAGAGAGGTGCCGGTGTCAACAATGGCCTGGCAGCCCTCAGCACAGGCGATGGTCTCTCCGTTCATGGTGATGCTGAGGGCAAGAGCAAGTTAAGGTCCCTGAGCCCTCAGGGGTACATCTCTCCAAGGAGGAACCAGGAGGTGAGTCCAGACATTTCTTTCCCACCCATCCATTGGCCGATGCGTGAAATTTCTGTTCCTATCATTCACGCACTCATTCATCCCGCATTCATTTACTCTACAAATATTCCGCAAGTGCCTACTCTCTGCCAGGCATGGGAAATGCCAAGCTAAACAAGACAGCCTCACAGTTCCAGGCTGCAGGGAGCTCCCGGCCTAGCTGGCAAGATAAGTAATGTTGGCAGAAGGGCAAGATGATAAGCCAGGCATGCGGCAGGGAACAAAAACAGGGTCCAGGGTGAGAGGTGTTGGAGGGGAGCAGCCAGGGGAGCAGACACCCAGGGATGCCAGGCAGGTGAAGAGAGAAGGAGGACGTCATCAGGGGACAGTATTCAGGGAGGGACAGAGACCACAGGGCTGGAGCAGGAGTTGGAGGAGCTGGTGAAATTCTAGCATGGCTGGGCAGACATGAGGTGATCCATGTGTCCTGGTTTGCCTGGGCTGGTCCCAGTTTTAGTACTGAAAGTCTCTGTCCTGGGAAATTGTTCATTCTTGGGAAAACCCACACAACTGAGCACCGTAGCAGGCTAGCTGGGGGAAGAACAGCGCGGAAATGAAGCTGCAAGGGAGACCGGGGAGGCCCTGAAGGGGAGGGTGGAATGAAGTGACTTCACACAATTTCTTAGGCATTTTGGCCACTTCTAGACTGAAAGTGACATGTTTCCTCGAGTGTGAGGAGCGTGTGCTGGTTCACAGGCCCCTTAAATTGTGAGATGTGTGGACAGGTGGGTCCCCTAGCTCTCCACAGGGATGCTGGTGGATGGTCCTTCCTCCGTGACTAGGAGGACAGTGGCTTTCTCACCCTTGCAGAGTCTCAGCTTCCCAGACAGCTCTTCCCTCCTCCTGCAGGGAGGTGTCTTTCTAGGGGTCTCTGTGGCTTGGCCCACTTCCACCTTCCCCCTGGATTGTGTTCCCCTGTGGCAGCTGTTCCTGGGTGTATTCTGGGGAGCTGGTTAGCTATGAATCCATAAGGACATGGGATCTGGGGCCCAGCCCTGGATGCTGCCCGTCCATGGCAGTCTCACCTGTCCACGGTGATCTGCCAGTAACCCTCGACAGTAACAGGCACCCAGTTCAGACTTCCAGAGTAGTAAGAAGAGTCAATGCCACCAAATATCACCACGCTGCCACTCTGGTCATCGCTATGGAAAGTGAGAGGAGAAGACATGAATTTTTTTGTTGGTCCATTTGTGTGAACATCTGCTGTTGCCTCCTCAGAGCTACCCTTGACTGGGCACTTTCCAGGGCTGTCCTGGGGTGTGACCAATGTGGTTTCTTTTCCTCTTAGGCCAGGGCCCATGCAGTTGGCACTGTCACTGTTATTTCCACTTACCATGAGGACACTGAGCCTGAGGGAGGTGAGGCCACCTGCCCAAGGTCACACAGCGGGGGAGTGGTGGCACTACGTTTGGAAGAACACAGGCCTTATAGGTTGAGTGTGTGGTTTCCACCGTGGTACCCACTCTAGTTGCCATGGGGACCCCAGGGAAGTAAATGCGTGACAGTGTTGGCTCTTAAGGACTTGATGGTGGAGGTCACTGGTTCTTAGCTGGGAGCAGTTTTGCCCCCAGGGAATGTCTGGAAACATTTTGGATTGTCATGATTGGGTGGGGGTAGGGGATGCTGCCGGCATCTCATGGGTAGAGGCTGGGGATGCTGCCAAACATCCTATAGTGCACGGGACAGTCCCTGGCGGTAAGGACTTATGCTGGTCTGAAATGTTAACAGTGCCCAGATTGAGAAACTCGGATCTGGCTGGGGAGATACAATGGCCCCACATGAAATATTTAAGTGCTCATAAAGGCAGATGACGTTTCAGAGCCACCTTGGGAGGCTGAGGCTGTCAGGAGATCGGGACCATCCTGGCTATCATGTTGAAATCCCATCTTGAACTCCTGACTTCAGGTGATCCTCCTGCCTCAGACTCCCAAAGTGCTGGGATTACAGGCATGAGCCACCACGCCTGGCCAAGTGTATTCACTTTAAATGGCATCTTTGCAGGCCAACGATGAGGGAACTGGCACTGAGGGGCTAATGGCTGATGACATTTGAGTTGTGCACATCAAGGGGACAAAGACGCTGGTAAAGTAAGATGGAGTGCACATGGCCCGTCAGAGATAGACTTGGCACTATTACTCTCCAAAGACACATTTCTCCAGCTTCAGACATTGACTTTCCAAATCCCTTGCTTCCCAAGTCCCTCTCCATCGCAGGCAGCCTTGGACAGCTCCTGCTGGGCCAGAACACTGTGACCTGTGGAGGGGGAGGTGGGAGGAGGCCCCTCTCCACTCAACTTACGCGCTCAGGTAGACAGAGAAGAGGTCCTGAGAAACCAGGCCCTGGTTCCAGATGTTGTCAAAGACGGGTGTGGCCCCGGAGGAGGAAATGCTGGGGTAGGCCAGCCCCAGGATGCCGTCGAAGGGAGCATAATACAGGAAGGAGCCGGGTTCCGTCTCGCTCAGGCCGAAGATCTGATTGGTGTCAGAGATGCCTCCAACCTGGGTGGGGGAACCGAGATGATGTTCACCATCAGGTCATGTTCACTGAGCTCTGGGTGCCAGCCTCAGGCCCAGAGCCGCCCTGGTTCATCTCATGCAGGACTTGGCTTCCAGGGTGTCAGCCCGGAAGGAGGGGAGAGGGACTGTCTCCTGGAATGCTCGCTGCTCTGCTGGAGGTAACCATGGCAGCTGATCTCCAGATGGCCACAGTCTATGACTCAGGGTGAGATTTTGCTGGAGAACAGATGGTCACTGTGTGTTTGTATTTCTGATGAACAAATGCAGAGCAGACCCCAGGCAAATCAGGGCCTTTGACCCCTGCCATGCCCCGAAAGTAGCAGGGAGGGCTTGTGGAGATTTCGTGACTTGGGGGTGCTCCATGTCGTGAGAAGGAAGAGGAGGTGCCAGTAGAGAATTGAGCCTTTACTGACTCTCCCCACACTCCATACCTTTCTGCTTGGGTGGAGCTGAGGCTGGCTTATGGCTCCCGGCACCCCACCCTTTTACTCATTGCCCACAAGCTAGCAATGTCTGTGACATGTCTGCTGTTTCTCCCCCACCCTGCACCCCCAATCAGGTTACTTTTGTGATCACCAAGACTCATCTTGCTGGAATAAGCTTATTTTGGGTGTGCCTGATGGGGGATGCAGCGGCAGCCTGCAGGTGCCCACCTGGACAGTGTCGTATCCGAGGATGCCTGTCATGCTGCCGGTGCCGTAGGCGATGGAGACTGTCTCGCTGGTGGACTGGTAGGTCGAAGAATCCTCAGGGTTGAAACGGTTGTGGTTGGCTGCAAGAACAAGCGGTGATTGTCAGTCTCTCAGAGCTGGGTGAAGGTCATGGGCTGGGATGTCTTCCTGGGATGGGGTACCCTGGCCCTGGGACGGGCTCTGGAGGTGAGCAGTGACCTTTCCTCCTACACCATTGGAGCCCAAGAGACCCAGGTCATGTCCTCTCTCATTGAACTACTGGGACCATTCACTGATGGCAGGTCCCCAGCCAACCCCAAGGGCCTCCTGGGGACCTCCCCAGGCCAACATCGAGCAGAGCAGGCCCGTGGCTTCCCAGTGATGAGCGCTTTCACCATCTAGCCCCCGGGCAGTGCTCCCGTTATGATGTGGACGATGCCACAGGCACCTCATCTTCATTAAAACTCAGGTGAAAACCTAGAAGAGGAAGGAACCTGCAACACACATTGTTCATGACTTCCAAAGACAAACTCTCTTTCATTAGCGAACCAATGATTCTTTTTTTTTAAATGAGCTCAGCACTGACCTCTAGCCTGTCCTAGCCAGGCTTTGGAGCCATTTTCTCACACTGGACTCTTTCCTGGTGGGCTATTCTACAGCCCTTTGGCCCTGTCTTGCTTTGGGCCCCCCATACTTCCTCTCCCAGGCTGTGGTTATTTAGGAGAGCTTCTCTCTGCCCTCAGACTGTGAAGTCTTTGACCACAGGGATCACATCACTCATCCCTTTACCTCCTGGAGCACCTGAGTCCAGTGCTTGGCACATAGTAGGTGCTCAATAAATGCCTGTTGAGTGGCTCCAGCAGGCTTGAGGTGGGAGCTGTGTAAAGCCCATGAGTGTCCAGGGTTCCCCAGGGTCAGCTGGTGCTTGGGAGTGAGAGTGGGGTAGGGCGTGCTGGGCACTTACTGCAGGCCAGACTGGAGCAGTAGACTGAGGGCACCCACAGGTTGGAGGAGCCGGTGTCAAAGATGACGGTGAAATCCTGGGCAGGAGTTCCGATGCCGATAGTGCCGAAGTACTCCATCTGTCCAGGCGAGGACAGGGCAGTTCACGGACCGGGGTCTGTCTGTCAGGGCCTCCCTAGGGGCTGTCTCTGGGGCATCTCCTCAGTCTGCCTCTCCACCTTTTCCTTCGTTCCTCACAGGTCTTGTCTTTCTCTTCCCAGCCACTGCCTTCATTCTTCAAAGCCCAGCTGTGGCGTCCCTTCCTCCTTGGAGTCTTCCCTGATTGCTCCCCCAATTTACCCTCTGCTCTCTGCTAAGCACCACAAGCACCTAACAATCTGCTGTTCCCTCTTCAGCTGTTGTCTTGTCTGTCAGTCTTCCCATCCTTACAGCGCATGTTCTCGGAGGATGGGGGTGGAAACTTCTAGCACCGGGCAAGTGACTGCTTCAGTGCTTGTGCCTTAAATTGTGTATCAGAAGCTAAGCAAGCCACCTAAAGATGGAAACCTGGCCAGTTTTCTTATTTCTATATCTAGATGGGTACAGCATGTTGCAAGAAAGGCATTGACAGTATTTTTATTCTTTTTTTTTTTGAGACAAGTTTCACTCTGTCGTCTAGGCCGGAGTGCAGTGGTGCAATCTTGGCTCACTGCATCCTCCGCCTCCTGGCTTCCAGTGATTTGCCTGCCTCAGCCTCCCAAGTAGCTGAGGTTACAGGTGTGTGTCATCACGCCCGGCTAATTTTTGCATTTTCAGTAGAGACAGGGTTTCACCATGTTGTCAGGCTGGTCTCGAACCCCTGACCTCAAGTGATCCACCTGCCTCAGCCAACCAACCAGTATTTTCTTCTTAGTGGCAGCATTTTCCCCCCGTGCTGGCTCTGTTCCGCCACACTGGTCTGCTTGCTGTTCTTTGGCGTTGACCAGTCACTCCTGCCCTAGGGCCTTTGCACTGGCTATTCCTTGTGCTAGGAAAATGTTTATTCTAGATCTTTCCTTGGCTGATCCGTTTTTCAAAAATCAATCATCCAGATCTCTGTCAAATGTCCCCTCTGCCAACAGGCCTTCCATGACCACTTTATCTAAATTTGCCTCTATCTTCTTTTTCCCCATAGTCCAATTAATTAATTTGTCATGGCCCTCATCATTACCTGAAATTATCTTACATGGTTGTTTATTTGTCATCCCCTTTAGAATATAAGCTCCAGGAACTTTGTTTATTTACCATCATTTTGGCAACTTGCATAGCCTCTGGCACATAGAGAGGTGCCAATATTTGTTAAATATTTGTTAACTAAATAAATGTGCTAACTAAGCCTCTTACCAAGGGCCTGCCAGACCCCATGCTAAGCGCTCCAGAAAACATGATTGTGTTAATTCCTGGCAACAACCTCTGATGGTAGATATTAGTGGTTCTGTTTTCCAGACCAAGAAACAGGCTCAGATTATTTAAATGACTTGGCCAAGGTCCTGTGGCTTAGAGGCACTAGGACCCACATTTACACCAGGCCTGCTGGATGGCAGAGGCCAATCTCTGAACCATGGGCATCACTGATTTGTGCCCTCTGCCCTGTGCCAGGCACAGAGGGGACATACAATATCTGCAGGAGGGCAGGGTGTTTGCTATCGGGTCTCAAATAATAAAGTCAGGGTGATCTTTCTGAAACTCAGATCTGATCTTGTCACTCCCCTGTTTAAGATAAATCAGAGGCAGTTAGGATGGAGCCTCTCTCCGTCCACCCCTCGGCTCCTGGGACCACAGTCTGCAGCACCATTCTTCCCTCCCTCTCGGCTCTCCTTCAAATGCACTGTGCTCCTGCCCGCTACAGGGTTTGGCACAAGGGATCAGGCTATGGGGAGTTCTGTCTTGTTCTCTTAGAAAGTCCCACTCTTCCTGCATGGCTCCAGGGAGGCTCCCTGCCCAAGTGGCAGACTCTCGCAGTGTGACAGCTTCACTCTATAGTCCTCCTTCTGCCTGCTCTTTTCATTGGTTTGCAAGACTCCTTGATTACTGTGTTTGTCTCCTAGGCTATGAGTTTGTTCACCGCTGTTTCCCCATGAGCCCAGCACAGGCCCTGACATATAACGAGGCACTCAGAAGAAATAAACATTGCATGAACGAGTGAACGAATGAATGAATGAACAAAAGAGCAACAGCTCTGATTGTGAGCTTTCCTGCCTGCCCCAGGCCACTGACATCTAGGGGGCAGACTCTGGGTCATTGCCTGGAGCCTCAGAGCCCAGGCCCATCCTCCAAGACCCCTGGGACACCCTCTTTCCTGCCTGCCAAGTCCTCAGAGCTGGCCCCACCACTTGCCCACACACTCACATCCAGGTAGTTCTCCAGGGGCTGTTCATCTACCAGGGTGGGAGCCTCCAACTGGGGGAAGTACTTTCTGGCTGGGTTGAGGTTGTGCTTCTTCAGGAAGTCCTTCAGCAGGCCATGCTCGGACAGGGTGCGCCTCAAGGACTTCTTTCTGATGAGGGGGACCCTGTGGTTTGGAGAAGGAAGAGGAATTAGGCAAGGATTCTGCTCACCGGGTGCTGTGGCAGCCACAGAAGGGAAGGGAAGCTGGTCTAAGAGAGGAAGAAGGAAGGAAGGGAGATGCCCCTACTTCTGCCCCATAATGCAAAGAAGTTAAGCTGACTAGTGGTGGAGCTGGGAACCAAACCCAGGCTGGACTCTTAACCAGCTGATCTAAGACAGGAAGATGGAAGGAAGGGAGAAGCTCCCACTTCTGCACAGTCATGCAAAAAAGTTAAGCTGACTAGGGCTGGAGCTGGGAACCAGACTCGGGCTGGAGCTGGGAACCAGACTCAGGCTGGGCCCGAGTTTTAACCATGTCTGCAGGGCTGCCTCCAAAAAGGGCAGAGAGAGAGACGCAGAAAAGGCAGATGGAGACAGCCGAAGAGAGAGAGAGAAAAAACTGAAGAAGGAAGACACGGGAGGAAAGGAAGGTGATGTGAGAGGCAGCGTCTTCACACCCACGCCACCCGGACTCACTTGTACATGATGCACTCAGAGAGCGCCACCAGACCCAGCAGCAGCAGCCACTTCATGGTTGTTCCCGGATTCCAACTCGAGGGAGAAGGCAAGACGGGAGGAAGGTACAGAGCAGCAGCATGAGCTGCCCCTTATATACAACTTGGGTCCCGCCTTATCGGCCTGGGAAAGTCACCGGTTCCCCTGATCCCAAACAGAAAAGCTCCTGATAAGATTGTGGCTGCCCTGAGCCACATTCTGAGACCTTTCCAGCTGAGGCCCTTTCCATTGTAACCTTGCGCCACGGGGAGGGGAAGGGTGCCATGGGGGCGGACCCGCAGAGAGAGAGAGAGGAGCAATGACCTGGAGGCTTTTTTCTTTTCTTTTCTTTTCTTTTCTTTTCTTTTCTTTTCTTTTCTTTTTCTTTCTTTCTTTGTCTTTCTAAGCAATGACCTGGAGGCTTTTTTCTTTTCTTTTTTTTCTTTCTTTTCTTTCTAATCAATGACCTGGAGGGTTATTTGTTTTCTTTTCCTTTGTTTCCTTTCTTTTCTTTCCTTCCTTTCCTTCTTTCTCTTTCTCTCCTTCTTTCTCTTTCTCTCCTTCCTTCCTTCCTTCCTTCCCTTTCCTTTCTTTCCTTTCTTTCCTTTTTTTCCTGATGGAGTTTTGCTCTGTCGCACTGCCAGGGGCTTTTTTCTGAAGCATTGACAAGGGCCTACGTTAAAACTTTACAAGCTGAGCTCCAGGCTTACAACTGGGTTGAAATCAGCTACAATGGAGCAAAGCAATCTGCGCAAACAATTCGTACTCGTGGGTGAGTGACTTAGAAAGAGGATGCTTGGCCGGGCGCCGTGGCTCACGCTTGTAATCCCAGTACCTTGGGAGGGGGACGCAGGTGAATCACCTGAGGAATTCAAGACTAGCCTGGCCAACATAGTGAAGCCCCATGTCTACTAAAAGTAGAAAAGTTAGCTGGGCATGGTGGTGGGCACCTGTAATCCCAGCTACTTGGGAGGCTGAGGCAGGAGAATCACTTGAATCCAGGAGGCAGAGATTGTGAGAGGTGAAGCTGTCTGGGCTTCTGAGTCGATTAAGGACTTAGAGAACTTTTGTGTCTAGCTAAAGGATTGTAAATGCACCAATCAGCACTCTGTGTCTTGCTAAATGGTTTGGAAATGCACCAGTAAGCATCAGCTGTTACACTCACTGTGAAGGTCTGCAGCTTCACTCCTGAAGCCAGCGAGACCACGAATCCACCAGAAGGAAGAAACTCCAGACACATCTGAACATCTGAAGGAACAAACTCCGGACACACCATCTTGAAGAACTGTAACACTCATCGCGAGGGTCTGCGGCTTCATTCTTGAAGTCAGCAAGACCAAGAACCCACCGGAAGGAACCAATTCGGGACACAGTTGCAATTAGCCGGGATCTTGCCACTGCACTCCAGCCTGGACCACAGAGCTAGACTCTGTCTCAAACAAAAAAAACGAAAAAAAAAGAAAAAAGAAAAAAGAAAGAGGATGCTTACCAACCCAGCAGATCCTCCACTTTGTGAGATTTTATTCAGTGGACAAAGTAGAGTGAAAACTCTGATGCATAAATTGCTGGGGAGGAGGACAGGGGAGGGGGAGGTCACCAGGTAGATAGGAAGCCCTGTCTCAGGGTCTTGTTCTGAAATCAGATCCCCTGGGGCATCCTCAGACTGTCCAGCCATGAGAGCCACAGGTTCTATAAGAGCTCCAAGTTGCCCCCAGTGCCTCCAGGTGAGTATTCGGGAGTGGGCAGTGTGGATAAGTTCAGGGACAGTGGTGGTTAGCAGAAAACACATTGACATTTCAGACTCCCCGTTAGTTGACATCTTTGTGCCCCAAATGTGAATCCTGGGCCCATTTTCTTTTCTTTTCTTTTCTTTTAAACTGTGAATCTCACTCCAGTGTGACTAGCCCTTGTATCTTCCCACGTTCACGTCTTCTGGTGCCTCCTTCTCTTCCTCTCTCTTTCTCCCTCTCAAGCCTCTCTCTCTCTCTCCCCCGCTTTTTTTTTTTGAGACAGGGTCTTGTTCTGTCACTCAGGGTGGAGTGTAGTGGCGTGATCATGGCTTACTGCGGCCTCAACCTCCCACGCTCAATCAGTCCTCTGGCCTCAGGCTCTGAGTAGCTGGGACTAAAGGCATGAGCCACTATGTCCAGCTAACTTTTGTATTTTCTGTAGAGACAGGGCCTCACTATGTGGCCCAGGTTGGTTTCGAACTCCTGGGCTCAAGCGATCTTCCTGCCTCAGCTTCTCAAAGTGCTGGGATTACAGTGAACCACACTGCACCTGGCTGTCTCTCTCTTTAGGGATACATAATATTTTACATACTTTTTTGGGTGCATGTGACATTCTGTTACATGCATAGAAAAAGTAATGATGAAGTCAGGGTATTTGGAGTATCCATCACCTAAGTATGGGTTGATCCTAGCACTCATGTGAAGAACCTGATGGTTCTGAAGATGCTGCCTAAGTTCTGGGGGCACCAGATGGAATCCCCTCCCTCAAGGCTGTCACCAGATGGAAGGGAGGGAGCTTGGAGCCCAAGGATGGGCACTGATTTTGGGGGCACAGCTTGTCTGGGGCCCACATGGGAATTTTGAGCAGAGGAGAAGTATATTTGGGAAGCAGAAGGAAGATTCCCCAGGCAGAAACCTGCAAGCTCCTTTACACATTCATTCAAATGCCTTATTGTGCACTTGCTGTGTACCGTGCAGGGATGCTCTAGCTGCTGAGGGTACATCCCTGAGCATGGTAGGACTAGGCCGTGCCTTTGGCACATTTGTGGTCAGTTCAAGGGAAAGCTGGTGTGGAAGGGGCTCTTTCTTTCCACCTGGATGGATATTAGGATCACATTGAGGGGAAGCTCTCGGATTGGTGAAGATGATAATGTTTCTCCACATTAGAGATTTTAGCACCCTGAGGGACGCTGGCATGCTTGCTGATACCAATTCAGGGGTATGTCAGAGAGACTCTAGGATGGCCTTGAATTATTCATGCTGCTGGTGTTCACACCCCTGTATAATCACCTCCCCTTTTGTATAGGCAGGACTTGCTTCTAACCAACCCGATACAGCAAAGTAGATGGGATGTCACTTTTGTGATGATGTTATATAGGCTCATAGCTTGTGCCTTGCTAGCACACTCTCTGTATAGACTCTTCGCCTTGCTGGCTCTGATAAAGAAAGCTGCCCTATAAAGAGGCTCAAGGGGAAGGAACCAAGGGTGGCCTCCAGCTGACAGCCAGCAAGGAGCTCAGGCCTTCAGTGTGACAATCTGCAAGTAACTGAATCCTGCCAGCAACCGTGTGAGCATGGAAGCAGATCCTTCTCCAGTCGAGCCTCAGATGAGACCACAGACCAGGCTGACATCCCTGACTGACAGAGGCCTCAGCTGAAGTGAGCCTGGATTCCTGACCCACAGAAACTGTGAGATAGTTAGTCAATGTGAGTTGGTGTAAGTCATTCAATGTGTGTTAACTTGTCATCAGCAATAGAAAACAGGACTGGAAACATTATTGAAAACTCCAAAAAGATCCACCTGGTTGCCTCTTGCTCTTCCCTCTTTGGGGACCATTTCACTGCTCTGCTAGGTGGTTTTCTGCTGCAATCTGAGTGATCTGAAAAGGGGGAAGGTGACATTGTTGGACAGGTCATCTGCAAACCTCCCTCAGCAGTGCTTACATTTGTGTGCCTATTTGTGCTTTTCTGAATGCTTTGAATTATTTTAAAAAAGAATTATTATACTATAACCCCCCACTTTTCCCAAGGACGTAGCTCAGCGGGATTAAGTGATCAGTGCAGGTTCACATAACTAAGTAATGACACAGATGGGACCTGAACCTGGGTCTCAGGAGGCTCTGGTCCCTGGCCAGACTATGTGACCATGTACATCCACCTGGTTTCTGTGCATGGGTTAGTGTGTGATATGAACATTCCATGATGGCTGCAGCCTCCATCCCAGGGGCAGTTGGAGAAGCCATTCCACTCAGCCTCCTTTACTAGAGGAAGCCTTGGGATGGAAAAGGGAATCCTGATTCTGCAACCATGTGCTCCATGAGATCTGATTGTCAGCCAGGGTTGATCCGTGGCTGCCAGCAAGGAAGCCACATCATCTCATTGTACCAGACTCACCTGGCAGAAAGATTAGACAACAACGTTTACTTTGCCATTAGCCCTGCCTGGCCCTCAGTATGGTAGTGCCTGGCTTTCAGGGGCACTGGTAGCAGTGTCTCCGATGCAGGGCAGCCCCTGCCAATGGCACAGGTGTTCAGAAATGTTCCATGAACCAATCAAATCAAGCAATGGAATGAGATCTAAGGAACCCAATCACGGCAAGCCTGAGACGGAGCACTTAAGCATGATAAGTGTTATCAAGCTGGTCTGATAGGCATTGGGGCGGCTGGCCCCCTGGCAGCTTTCAATCAAGGTCTCACCCCAGGGACACGATCTTCCAACACCAAAGAGAACATTGGGTTTTCCACTCCCCAGTCCCAGACCTGGGCTGCTTCTCCAGGGACGCATGCAGGTTTTAAAAGTTAAATTTATGATAACTTTTTTGGCTCAAGTATAGAAGTAATACATGATGACCGTAGATTATTTATAGGTAAATACAATTTTAAAAATGTCTTACAACCCCACCACCCAGAACTAACCACCATTGGCATAGTAAATGAATATATTGATTTACTTACAATTATAGAACCACAAGCTATGGCACATGTTGTTTTGCAACCAACCCGCTTTGATGGGCCCAGCTTGCTTCTGCTGCGCTACTGTATCTGCAACCTGAACCCACTTTTAAAAGAAAAATCATGGTCCTGCATTTTACACGTGATTTTTTATAAATCTACATTATCATTTTAAAACTTTTCTCAAAATATGACATGCACAGAGAAAGGTGCATATCATAAGAAACAGCTTGATGAATTTTCACAAACCAAGCACACGTGTGTAACCACAACTCAGAGCCAGCAATAGAGCATGTCAGGTACCCCCGGACCCCACCCCAGGCTCTTCCCAGTCACTATCCTAGTGCCAAAGCAAGCGTATCACTACTCTGATTTCCAAACAGCAAAGATTCATTTCACCTGCTTTTGTACTTTTGCTAAGCAGTACCACATAACAAGCACTTTTGTTTGAGTTGAGCTTCTTTGCTCAAAATCATGTTTAGGAGAGGCATCCACAAATGGCATCGTGTGGAGTTGTCACTCAGTCATTTTCATTGCTGTGTATTATTCCACTGCATCAATATACCCGTTACTTTTCTCTTTTTCAGTTCATAGGCATTTGGGTAGCTTCCAGTGTGGAGTTCTTAGGAACAGTGCTCTATGAACGTTCTCTTTTATACACATCTTTCTTCTCCTTTTATTTATTTATTAAAAACAATAGAAATGAAGTCTTGCTATGTTGCTCAGGCTGGTCTTGAACTCTGGCCTCAAACAGTCCTTCCGCCTTGGCCTTCCCAAGTGCTGTGTTTACACCATGAGCTACTGTGCCTTTTTTCTTGTTAATTGACGTGTAATAATTGTACATATTTCTGGGTACATAGGGATGTTTCTTTACATATAATGTTTAGTGATCAGATCAGAATAATTAGCATATTTATCATCTTGAACATTTATCATTCCTTTGTTTTTTTTGGAGACAGAATCTCGCTGTGTCACCCAGGCTGAAGTGCAATGGCGCCATGTCGGCTCACTGTAACCTCCGCCTCCTGGGTTCAAGAGATTCTCCTGCCTCAGCCTCCCAAGTAACTGGGAATTACAGACATGTGTCGCCATGCCCAGCTAATTTTGTATTTTTAGTAGAGATGAGGTTTCACCATGTTGGTGTGGCTGTTCTCAAACTCCTGAGCTCAGGCGATCCACTCGCCTCAGCCTCCGAAATTGCTGGGATTACAGGCGTGAGCCACCATGCCCGGCCAGCATATGCATTTTTAATTTTGATAGATACAGCCACATCATGTTCCTTAGGGTGGTGCCAGTTTACACTGCCACCAGCAGTGTGTGGAGTGATCATTTCGGACAGGTGAGAATGGATGGGGCAGGAGACCTGTGAGATTAAAATAACACTCCTGGATGAATGTGAATGAAAAGGATGGAAGGAGCTGTGCTTAGACCCCCAAGGCCCTTAGAGGAAGATGCATGAAGCAGAGGCCTGAGACTGCAGCAAAGGATTGTGAATTCATCTTCTCTTGTGCAGCCACATAGGGAGGATGAAATCGGATATGTTGGTGCAGGGCTTTCTGGTCAAATGATCTGTCTGATGAGGAACCTCTTTAGATCCTGACTGGGTTCAGGAATCTTAGGGTGGGAATGGAAGAGGTGCTGGGAGAGAGGCTGAGCTGCAGCTGCTAGGGTTGAGATGGGGGAGGAAGGAAGGATGGGGCCAGGCACAGGAGAACAGATAGGATCCAGGAAGACCTGCCTGTATCCCCGGAGCCTAGCACACTGCCTAGTTTCAAAGCAGGTACATGGGAAATACCAGAAAAACAAATCCAGCAAAGAAGCCAGGACAGGGTGAAATTCCTTCCCAGAAACTTGAGAAATCCACCTGCTTATCCCATGACACAATATGACGAGGATGGAATGTTGGTGGGGGTGGGAGCTGACCCACCTGTTGTTATTCACATGGCCTTTCTCAAACCTTATCCCCACTCTCATATTCTCATCCTATCTGAGATGTTTCCTTTTAAAAAGTCTTCTCTAATCACTCATTCAGCAAATATTTATTGACCTCCTATATGTGCCAAGCCCTGCTCTTGCTGCTTGGGCTTCAAACCTAATGAAAACGATCACCATCCCTGCCCTTGTGAATCTTAAACACTGAAATGCATGGTTACAGGTAGTGCCAAGTACCATGAGGGAAAAGGTAGACCCAGGCTCTATGAGAGAGTGGTGAGGGAGGGCTGATCACTTTTACAAGGAAGTGACATTTTTTTTTTTTTTTTGAGACGGAGTTTCGCTCTTGTTGCCCAGGCTGGAGTCCAGTGGTGCAATCTCGGCTCACTGCAACATCCACTTCCTGGGTTAAAGCGATTCTCCTGCCTCAGCCTCCTGAGTAGCTGGGATTACAGGTGCCCACCACCACGCCCAGCTAATTTTTTGTATTTTTTTAGTAGAGACGGGGTTTCACCATGTTGTCCAGGCTGGTCTTGAATTCCTGACCTCAGTTATCTGCCCACTTCGGCCTCCAAAGTGCTGGGATTATAGGCGTGAGCCACCAAGCCTGGCCTGGAAGTGACATTTAAGCCATGTCTGCAGATGCTAGGTGTTAGCAAATCAAGAAAGAGAGAAAAGCAGCCCAAGCAAAGGGAACAGCATGTGCAAAGTCTGGAGATGGGAAAGCACTTGGGCTATTGTGGCTGTGGGAGGCCAGGGTGGACGGAGCTCAGGGTAACGGGATCAGAGTGAAGCAGGGAAGGTTTGGAGGGAAAGGAGCACACAGGACCTGGGACTATGCCAAAGATTTGCTGTTTTGTTCCAATGGCAATAGCAAGAAGGTATTAAGAGTTTAAAGCAAGGAAGGGATGAAACGAAATTTATTTTCCTAAAGTTTATTCAGCTATGGAAAACGGGCTTGGGAGGGTGAGTGACCCTGGGGAGACTGGGTGTTGGAGCTCACCCCTGCCCTTCCTAGAGCCCAGCTCCAGCTTCTGGGCTCGTGTCTTCAGCAGGTAGCCTGGGTCAGCTGTCACCAGAAGCAGGAGTTATGGGAATTTTCCCAGCATGCATGCCGAGGAGCCCAGGGCTGTAATAGACTTACTAGCGAGAGAGAGTCTGAGATCAAGCTCAGCTGACTTAAAACGAAACAGATCACATTGCAGCAGGTCTCGTCAGAGCCTTTGATTGGGAACTGTAGCTGGTGAACCCTGGGGAAGAGCGTAGAATGTAGCATGTTCTATACTTATTTTGAAACTGTGTTTTCCATTGAACATTTTGCTACCAAGCCCAGTCTGAGAAACTGCTCTGTTTCCTCTTTGCCTTTCTAGGGCATATATGCTAATGAACATGCTTAATTCTCTGTCTCACAACCTCTGCTCAGGGAAGTGGAACACCATTCTCTTTGGTTACAGATGGGGAAACAGATAGATTCAGTGTCTTGTGTCTGGGACCTTGGGGAGATTAACTGTTAGTCCTGGTAGCCAGCGAATCACAAGGGCATATTGGAAGACTGTGGGGTGTCTGCTTCTTCCACTTCTCCTGTCCATGTCTCGCAGACAACACTGCCCTGTCCTGTCTACTTAGGGACATCACCATTAGTGTCATTAGTGTCCTCCTCTCCTGATTCTCCTGATTGCTTTCCTTTCCCCATGATCTCTATTTTTTTCTTTTTTTTGAGATGAAGTCTTGCTCTGTCGCCCAGGCTGGAGTCCAATGGTGTGATCTCAGCTCCCTGCAACCTCTGCCTTCCAGGTTCAAGCAATTCTCCTGCCTCAGCCTCCTGAGTAGCTGGGATTACAGGCACCCACAACCACATCCAGCTAACTTTTGCATTTTTAATAGAGACAGGGTTTCACCATGTTGGCCAGGCTGGTCTCAAACTTCTGACCTCAGGTGACTGTCCGCCTCAGCCTCCCAAAGTGCCGGGATTACAGGGGTGAGTCACTGTGACCAGCCTTCTCATGATCTCTTATTGGCTTTGGAAGAAATAAGAAGTTGACTCCCTCAACTGAGAGCTTCAGTGCCCTATTTTTTTTTGAGCTGGAGTCTCTCTGTGTCGCCCAGGCTGGAGTACAGTGGCATGATCTCAGCTCTCAGTGTCCCTTCTATGAGAAGACAATGAGCCCAGCATTTTTGGCCCCCAGGTCTTTTTAGGATGCTTCCAGCACAACCCCCTGAAGCCTCTCTGTCTTCCTGGCTCCATCATGAAGTGTCCACTGCTGGGGTCACTATTTTGGATGCCATCCAAGTGGATGTGGTCATTTTGATCCCTGCCCTGGCGTTCTATCCCCAGTGATGTGAAGGAAAAAGACCAGCAAAGAGAAGCAGCTCCACAAAACCTGTTTCACTAGGTTATGTTTTTATTCTACGTTATCGGTAGGACAGGGAACAGGGCCAAGACCTCCACACTCCCCTGGGAAGAACAGTCAGGAGAATTAGATACATCTAAAGTGGGCACAGGACGGAGGCCAGATCTTCCTGGGAGGTGGCTGAAGAGACTTAGGCTTAAGCCACGGGAGCCAGGCCGACCTGGTTGTTTGCCCTGTCGAAGACAGTGAAGTACTGGCGGATGAAGACATCACCCAGGATCCAAAGCTCTCCAGATTCGGTGGGGACGTTCATGCCCTGGAAGCCACTGATGCAGCTCCCCTCGCTCTGGAGAAAAGGAGAATAAAAGTGGAGCTGGGACACCGATTCAGCAGTGATAGGCGCTGGGTAATAAACATCCAGGGCACCCTGGTCCAGCTGTAAGGCACGTGCAAGGAGGAGCTTCCTGGCTCAGTGTCCAGGGACTCGGCTATTCTTGGCCTGGAGTGGGCCTGTAGAAGCTGTCCACTGAGCAACTGGTTTCTACGCATTACTGGACATTCTGGTGTTTCTGGCAGGCACACGAACCCTGACATCAGCATCGGAGCTAAGGGGCTTAGGGAGAATTCAGCAGCTAGGAAGGAGTTTGAAAACCCTGCCGCCACAGCCTTTTCTCATTATTCTGATCCGGTCAGGGACAAACCGGATGAGCTATTAGCCCTCTTGCCTCATAAGTCACTGGGCTGCGACCTTGTCTGCACATCACCTGGGGAGCTTTGAACCCCCGCAGCCCCATCCCATTGCTCAGGCCTTGCCCTCTCCTAATGTAATGAGAATCAGTGGGGGAGCCCAGGCATCAGTGCTTCTTGCTGAGTGACAGGAGTCCACTGGCAAAATTAGTTTTCCACCTGACTTTATAATAACAGAAGGGAAAGAGTTTTCTTGTGGTTCGTATAGCTAAAGATTTGCTACTTGGTAGAGATGGTAGAAGTGTCGGAAGCCCCAGCCTATGGAAATTAGGATTTCCATTTGCCCAACCCTTGGTAGGTCTGATGTGATCAGTCGCACTTGGTTAATCTAACCGCACTCTGAGGGTGGGGAAAGCTGCCATCTCTACTTTTTGGATGCGAAAACTGAGGGTGAGATGAGTTGTAGCTTGCTCAGAATCAATGGGCTAGTAATTCAGACCCAGTACTTGGACCCAGGGGTCCAAATGGAATCCTCTTTTCACTCCATTAACCTTTGCTTCACTTGTTCCCTTAGGGGGCTATATCTGAGTTCTTATTCCTGCATTTGTTTTTAATATATTCTTTTTCTCTGGAGGCTGTCTAGGGCACATGTTCGTCTGCCTCTGCCTCTTGGCTTCAGCTCGTGGAAGTGCACTTTCCCTCTGCAGAAGGGGTCTCTGTGGCCACATTCTGTGTGAACCCCTCTAGTGGATGGTCCAGAGCCCCCTCACCTGCAGGATGTAGGCACTGGGTGGCACGGGGTACTGGACTCCGTTGATGGTGAAGACGATGTCGGGCAGGCTGCTGATGGCTGAGCAGCTGACCACCATCTGGAAAGAGTGAGGGTGGAAAAGTTAGAAGCGTTTTTGTCGCTTCTGCCTGGCACACCCACTACTTGAGTGTAGAACAGAGCAGTCGGGGCTGGACTCACGTCGCCATCTGAGTTCTCGCTGGCTCCGATGTCGCTCTGGATGTTGGCAATGGGGCTGGTGGGGCCGGTCAGCAGAGAGGTGCCGGTGTCAACAATGGCCTGGCAGCCCTCAGCGCAGGCGATGGTCTCTCCGTTCATGGTGATGCTGAGGGCAAGAAGCAAGTTAAGGTCCCTGAGCCCTCAGGGGTACATCTCTCCAAGGAGGAACCAGGAGGTGAGTCCAGGCATTTCTTTCCCACCCATCCATTGGCGGATGCGTGAAATTTCTGTTCCTATCATTCACGCACTCATTCATCCCGCATTCATTTACTCTACAAATATTCTGCAAGTGCCTACTCTCTGCCAGGCATGGGAAATGCCAAGCTAAACAAGACAGCCTCACAGTTCCAGGCTGCAGGGAGCTCCCGGCCTAGCTGGCAAGATAAGTAATGTTGGCAGAAGGGCAAGATGATAAGCCAGGCATGCGGCAGGGAACAAAAACAGGGTCCAGGGTGAGAGGTGTTGGAGGGGAGCAGCCAGGGGAGCAGACACCCAGGGATGCCAGGCAGGTGAAGAGAGAAGGAGGACGTCATCAGGGGACAGTATTCAGGGAGGGACAGAGACCACAGGGCTGGGGCAGGAGTTGGAGGAGCTGGTGAAATTCTAGCATGGCTGGGCAGACATGAGGTGATCCATGTGTCCTGGTTTGCCTGGGCTGGTCCCAGTTTTAGTACTGAAAGTCTCTGTCCTGGGAAATTGTTCATTCTTGGGAAAACCCACACAACTGAGCACCGTAGCAGGCTAGCTGGGGGAAGAACAGCGCGGAAATGAAGCTGCAAGGGAGACCGGGGAGGCCCTGAAGGGGAGGGTGGAATGAAGTGACTTCACACAATTTCTTAGGCATTTTGGCCACTTCTAGACTGAAAGTGACATGTTTCCTCGAGTGTGAGGAGCGTGTGCTGGTTCACAGGCCCCTTAAATTGTGAGATGTGTGGACAGGTGGGTCCCCCAGCTCTCCCCAGGGATGCTGGTGGATGGTCCTTCCTCCGTGACTAGGAGGACAGTGGCTTTCTCACCCTTGCAGAGTCTCAGCTTCCCAGACAGCTCTTCCCTCCTCCTGCAGGGAGGTGTCTTTCTAGGGGTCTCTGTGGCTTGGCCCACTTCCACCTTCCCCCTGGATTGTGTTCCCCTGTGGCAGCTGTTCCTGGGGGTATTCTGGGGAGCTGGTTAGCTATGAATCCATAAGGACATGGGATCTGGGGCCCAGCCCTGGATGCTGCCCGTCCATGGCAGTCTCACCTGTCCACGGTGATCTGCCAGTAACCCTCGACAGTAACAGGCACCCAGTTCAGACTTCCAGAGTAGTAAGAAGAGTCAATGCCACCAAATATCACCACGCTGCCACTCTTGTCATCGCTGTGGAAAGTGAGGGGAGAAGACATGAATTTTTTTGTTGGTCCATTTGTGTGAACATCTGCTGTTGCCTCCTCAGAGCTACCCTTGGTTGGGCACTTTCCAGGGCTGTCCTGGGGTGTGACCAATGTGGTTTCTTTTCCTCTTAGGCCAGGGCCCATGCAGTTGGCACCGTCACTGTTATTTCCACTTACCATGAGGACACTGAGCCTGAGGGAGGTGAGGCCACCTGCCCAAGGTCACACAGCGGGGGAGTGGTGGCACTACGTTTGGAAGAACACAGGCCTTATAGGTTGAGTGTGTGGTTTCCACCGTGGTACCCACTCTAGTTGCCATGGGGACCCCAGGGAAGTAAATGCGTGACAGTGTTGGCTCTTAAGGACTTGATGGTGGAGGTCACTGGTTCTTAGCTGGGAGCAGTTTTGCCCCCAGGGGAATGTCTGGAAACATTTTGGATTGTCACGATTGGGTGGGGGTAGGGGATGCTGCCGGCATCTCATGGGTAGAGGCTGGGGATGCTGCCAAACATCCTACAGTGCACGGGACAGTCCCTGGCGGTAAGGACTTATGCTGGTCTGAAATGTTAACAGTGCCCAGATTGAGAAACTCGGATCTGGCTGGGGAGATACAATGGCCCCGCATGAAATATTTAAGTGCTCATAAAGGCAGATGACGTTTCAGAGCCACCTTGGGAGGCTGAGGCTGTCAGGAGATCGGGACCATCCTGGCTATCATGTTGAAATCCCATCTTGAACTCCTGACTTCAGGTGATCCTCCTGCCTCAGACTCCCAAAGTGCTGGGATTACAGGCATGAGCCACCACGCCTGGCCAAGTGTATTCACTTTAAATGGCATCTTTGCAGGCCAAGGATGAGGGAACTGGCACTGAGGGGCTAATGGCTGATGACATTTGAGTTGTGCACATCAAGGGGACAAAGACGCTGGTAAAATAAGATGGAGTGCACATGGCCCGTCAGAGATAGACTTGGCACTATTACTCTCCAAAGACACATTTCTCCAGCTTCAGACGTTGACTTTCCAAATCCCTTGCTTCCCAAGTCCCTCTCCATCGCAGGCAGCCTTGGACAGCTCCTGCTGGGCCAGAACACTGTGACCTGTGGAGGGGGAGGTGGGAGGAGGCCCCTCTCCACTCAACTTACGCGCTCAGGTAGACAGAGAAGAGGTCCTGAGAAACCAGGCCCTGGTTCCAGATGTTGTCAAAGACGGGTGTGGCCCCAGAGGAGGAAATGCTGGGGTAGGCCAGCCCCAGGATGCCGTCGAAGGGAGCATAATACAGGAAGGAGCCGGGTTCCGTCTCGCTCAGGCCGAAGATCTGATTGGTGTCAGAGATGCCTCCAACCTGGGTGGGGGAACCGAGATGATGTTCACCATCAGGTCATGTTCACTGAGCTCTGGGTGCCAGCCTCAGGCCCAGAGCCACCCTGGTTCATCTCATGCAGGACTTGGCTTCCAGGGTATCAGCCCGGAAGGAGGGGAGAGGGACTGTCTCCTGGAATGCTCGCTGCTCTGCTGGAGGTAACCATGGCAGCTGATCTCCAGATGGCCACAGTCTATGACTCAGGGTGAGATTTTGCTGGAGAACAGATGGTCACTGTGTGTTTGTGTTTCTGATGAACAAATGCAAAGCAGACCCCAGGCAAATCAGGGCCTTTGACCCCTGCCATGCCCCGAAAGTAGCAGGGAGGGCTTGGGGAGATTTCGTGACTTGGGGGTGCTCCATGTCGTGAGAAGGAAGAGGAGGTGCCAGTAGAGAATTGAGCCTTTACTGACTCTCCCCACACTCCATACCTTTCTGCTTGGGTGGAGCTGAGGCTGGCTTATGGCTCCCGGCACCCCACCCTTTTACTCATTGCCCCCAAGCTAGCAATGTCTGTGACATGTCTGCTGTTTCTCCCCCACCCTGCACCCCCAATCAGGTTACTTTTGTGATCACCAAGACTCATCTTGCTGGAATAAGCTTATTTTGGGTGTGCCTGATGGGGGATGCAGCGGCAGCCTGCAGGTGCCCACCTGGACAGTGTCGTATCCGAGGATGCCTGTCATGCTGCCGGTGCCGTAGGCGATGGAGACTGTCTCGCTGGTGGACTGGTAGGTCGAAGAATCCTCAGGGTTGAAACGGTTGTGGTTGGCTGCAAGAACAAGCGGTGATTGTCAGTCTCTCAGAGCTGGGTGAAGGTCATGGGCTGGGATGTCTTCCTGGGATGGGGTACCCTGGCCCTGGGACGGGCTCTGGAGGTGAGCAGTGACCTTTCCTCCTACACCATTGGAGCCCAAGAGACCCCAGGTCATGTCCTCTCTCATTGAACTACTGGGACCATTCACTGATGGCAGGTCCCCAGCCAACCCCAAGGGCCTCCTGGGGACCTCCCCAGGCCAACATCGAGCAGAGCAGGCCCGTGGCTTCCCAGTGATGAGCGCTTTCACCATCTAGCCCCCGGGCAGTGCTCCCGTTATGATGTGGACGATGCCACAGGCACCTCATCTTCATTAAAACTCAGGTGAAAACGCTAGAAGAGGAAGGAACCTGCAACACACATTGTTCATGACTTCCAAAGACAAACTCTCTTTCATTAGCGAACCAATGATTCTTTTTTTTTAAATGAGCTCAGCACTGACCTCTAGCCTGTCCTAGCCAGGCTTTGGAGCCATTTTCTCACACTGGACTCTTTCCTGGTGGGCTATTCTACAGCCCTTTGGCCCTGTCTTGCTTTGGGCCCCCCATACTTCCTCTCCCAGGCTGTGGTTATTTAGGAGAGCTTCTCTCTGCCCTCAGACTGTGAAGTCTTTGACCACAGGGATCACATCACTCATCCCTTTACCTCCTGGAGCACCTGAGTCCAGTGCTTGGCACATAGTAGGTGCTCAATAAATGCCTGTTGAGTGGCTCCAGCAGGCTTGAGGTGGGAGCTGTGTAAAGCCCATGAGTGTCCAGGGTTCCCCAGGGTCAGCTGGTGCTTGGGAGTGAGAGTGGGGTAGGGCGTGCTGGGCACTTACTGCAGGCCAGACTGGAGCAGTAGACTGAGGGCACCCACAGGTTGGAGGAGCCGGTGTCAAAGATGACGGTGAAATCCTGGGCAGGAGTTCCGATGCCGATAGTGCCGAAGTACTCCATCTGTCCAGGCGAGGACAGGGCAGTTCACGGACCGGGGTCTCTCTGTCAGGGCCTCCCTAGGGGCTGTCTCTGGGTCATCTCCTCAGTCTGCCTCTCCACCTTTTCCTTCGTTCCTCACAGTTCTTGTCTTTCTCTTCCCAGCCACTGCCTTCATTCTTCAAAGCCCAGCTGTGGCGTCCCTTCCTCCTTGGAGTCTTCCCTGATTGCTCCCCCAATTTACCCTCTGCTCTCTGCTAAGCACCACAAGCACCTAACAATCTGCTGTTCCCTCTTCAGCTGTTGTCTTGTCTGTCAGTCTTCCCATCCTTACAGCGCATGTTCTCGGAGGATGGGGGTGGAAACTTCTAGCACCGGGCAAGTGACTGCTTCAGTGCTTGTGCCTTAAATTGTGTATCAGAAGCTAAGCAAGCCACCTAAAGATGGAAACCTGTCCAGTTTTCTTATTTCTATATCTAGATGTGTACAGCATGTTGCAAGAAAGGCATTGACAGTATTTTTATTCTTTTTTTTTTTTGAGACAAGTTTCACTCTGTCGTCTAGGCCGGAGTGCAGTGGTGCAATCTTGGCTCACTGCATCCTCCGCCTCCTGGCTTCCAGTGATTTGCCTGCCTCAGCCTCCCAAGTAGCTGAGGTTACAGGTGTGTGTCATCACGCCCGGCTAATTTTTGCATTTTCAGTAGAGACAGGGTTTCACCATGTTGTCAGGCTGGTCTCGAACCCCTGACCTCAAGTGATCCACCTGCCTCAGCCAACCAACCAGTATTTTCTTCTTAGTGGCAGCATTTTCCCCCCGTGCTGGCTCTGTTCCCGCCACACTGGTCTGCTTGCTGTTCTTTGGCGTTGACCAGTCACTCCTGCCCTAGGGCCTTTGCACTGGCTATTCCTTGTGCTAGGAAAATGTTTATTCTAGATCTTTCCTTGGCTGATCCGTTTTTCAAAAATCAATCATCCAGATCTCTGTCAAATGTCCCCTCTGCCAACAGGCCTTCTGTGACCACTTTATCTAAATTTGCCTCTCTCTATCTTCTTTTTCCCCATAGTCCAATTAATTAATTTGTCATGGCCCTCATCATTACCTGAAATTATCTTACATGGTTGTTTATTTGTCATCCCCTTTAGAATATAAGCTCCAGGAACTTTGTTTATTTACCATCATTTTGGCAACTTGCATAGCCTCTGGCACATAGAGAGGTGCCAATATTTGTTAAATATTTGTTAACTAAATAAATGTGCTAACTAAGCCTCTTACCAAGGGCCTGCCAGACCCCATGCTAAGCACTCCAGAAAACATGATTGTGTTAATTCCTGGCAACAACCTCTGATGGTAGATATTAGTGGTTCTGTTTTCCAGACCAAGAAACAGGCTCAGATTATTTAAATGACTTGGCCAAGGTCCTGTGGCTTAGAGGCACTAGGACCCACATTTACACCAGGCCTGCTGGATGGCAGAGGCCAGTCTCTGAACTATGGGCATCACTGATTTGTGCCCTCTGCCCTGTGCCAGGCACAGAGGGGACATACAATATCTGCAGGAGGGCAGGGTGTTTGCTATCGGGTCTCAAATAATAAAGTCAGGGTGATCTTTCTGAAACTCAGATCTGATCTTGTCACTCCCCTGTTTAAGATAAATCAGAGGCAGTTAGGATGGAGCCTCTCTCCGTCCACCCCTCGGCTCCTGGGACCACAGTCTGCAGCACCCTTCTTCCCTCCCTCTCGGCTCTCCTTCAAATGCACTGTGCTCCTGCCCGCTACAGGGTTTGGCACAAGGGATCAGGCTATGGGGAGTTCTGTCTTGTTCTCTTAGAAAGTCCCACTCTTCCTGCATGGCTCCAGGGAGGCTCCCTGCCCAAGTGGCAGACTCTCGCAGTGTGACAGCTTCACTCTATAGTCCTCCTTCTGCCTGCTCTTTTCATTGGTTTGCAAGACTCCTTGATTACTGTGTTTGTCTCCTAGGCTATGAGTTTGTTCACCGCTGTTTCCCCATGAGCCCAGCACAGGCCCTGACATATAACGAGGCACTCAGAAGAAATAAACATTGCATGAACGAGTGAACGAATGAATGAATGAACAAAAGAGCAACAGCTCTGATTGTGAGCTTTCCTGCCTGCCCCAGGCCACTGACATCTAGGGGGCAGACTCTGGGTCATTGCCTGGAGCCTCAGAGCCCAGGCCCATCCTCCAAGACCCCTGGGACACCCTCTTTCCTGCCTGCCAAGTCCTCAGAGCTGGCCCCACCACTTGCCCACACACTCACATCCAGGTAGTTCTCCAGGGGCTGTTCATCTACCAGGGTGGGAGCCTCCAACTGGGGGAAGTACTTTCTGGCTGGGTTGAGGTTGTGCTTCTTCAGGAAGTCCTTCAGCAGGCCATGCTCGGACAGGGTGCGCCTCAAGGACTTCTTTCTGATGAGGGGGACCCTGTGGTTTGGAGAAGGAAGAGGAATTAGGCAAGGATTCTGCTCACCGGGTGCTGTGGCAGCCACAGAAGGGAAGGGAAGCTGGTCTAAGAGAGGAAGAAGGAAGGAAGGGAGATGCCCCCACTTCTGCCCCATAATGCAAAGAAGTTAAGCTGACTAGTGGTGGAGCTGGGAACCAAACCCAGGCTGGACTCTTAACCAGCTGATCTAAGACAGGAAGATGGAAGGAAGGGAGAAGCTCCCACTTCTGCACAGTAATGCAAAAAAGTTAAGCTGACTAGGGCTGGAGCTGGGAACCAGACTCGGGCTGGAGCTGGGAACCAGACTCAGGCTGGGCCCGAGTTTTAACCATGTCTGCAGGGCTGCCTCCAAAAAGGGCAGAGAGAGAGACGCAGAAAAGGCAGATGGAGACAGCCGAAGAGAGAGAGAGAAGAAACTGAAGAAGGAAGACACGGGAGGAAAGGAAGGTGATGTGAGAGGCAGCGTCTTCACACCCACGCCACCCGGACTCACTTGTACATGATGCACTCAGAGAGCGCCACCAGACCCAGCAGCAGCAGCCACTTCATGGTTGTTCCCGGATTCCAACTCGAGGGAGAAGGCAAGACGGGAGGAAGGTACAGAGCAGCAGCATGAGCTGCCCCTTATATACAACTTGGGTCCCGCCTTATCGGCCTGGGAAAGTCACCGGTTCCCCTGATCCCAAACAGAAAAGCTCCTGATAAGATTGTGGCTGCCCTGAGCCACATTCTGAGACCTTTCCAGCTGAGGCCCTTTCCATTGTAACCTTGCGCCACGGGGAGGGGAAGGGTGCCATGGGGGCGGACCCGCAGAGAGAGAGAGAGGAGCAATGACCTGGAGGCTTTTTTCTTTTCTTTTCTTTTCTTTTCTTTTCTTTTCTTTTTTTCTTTTCTTTCTTTTTCTTTTCTTTTCTTTGTCTTTCTAAGCAATGACCTGGAGGCTTTTTTCTTTTCTTTTTTTTCTTTCTTTTCTTTCTAATCAATGACCTGGAGGGTTATTTGTTTTCTTTTCCTTTGTTTCCTTTCTTTTCTTTCCTTCCTTTCCTTCTTTCTCTTTCTCTCCTTCTTTCTCTTTCTCTCCTTCCTTCCTTCCTTCCTTCCTTCCCTTTCCTTTCTTTCCTTTCTTTCCTTTTTTTCCTGATGGAGTTTTGCTCTGTCGCACTGCCAGGGGCTTTTTTCTGAAGCATTGACAAGGGCCTACGTTAAAACTTTACAAGCTGAGCTCCAGGCTTACAACTGGGTTGAAATCAGCTACAATGGAGCGAAGCAATCTGCGCAAACAATTCGTACTCGTGGGTGAGTGACTTAGAAAGAGGATGCTTGGCCGGGCGCCGTGGCTCACGCTTGTAATCCCAGTACCTTGGGAGGGGGACGCAGGTGAATCACCTGAGGAATTCAAGACTAGCCTGGCCAACATAGTGAAGCCCCATGTCTACTAAAAGTAGAAAAGTTAGCTGGGCATGGTGGTGGGCACCTGTAATCCCAGCTACTTGGGAGGCTGAGGCAGGAGAATCACTTGAACCCAGGAGGCAGAGATTGTGAGAGGTGAAGCTGTCTGGGCTTCTGAGTCGATTAAGGACTTAGAGAACTTTTGTGTCTAGCTAAAGGATTGTAAATGCACCAATCAGCACTCTGTGTCTAGCTAAAGGCTTGTAAATGCACCAATCAACACTCTGTGTCTTGCTAAATGGTTTGGAAATGCACCAGTAAGCATCAGCTGTTACACTCACTGTGAAGGTCTGCAGCTTCACTCCTGAAGCCAGCGAGACCACGAATCCACCAGAAGGAAGAAACTCCAGACACATCTGAACATCTGAAGGAACAAACTCCGGACACACCATCTTGAAGAACTGTAACACTCATCGCGAGGGTCTGCGGCTTCATTCTTGAAGTCAGCAAGACCAAGAACCCACCGGAAGGAACCAATTCGGGACACAGTTGCAATTAGCCGGGATCTTGCCACTGCACTCCAGCCTGGACCACAGAGCTAGACTCTGTCTCAAACAAAAAAAACGAAAAAAAAAGAAAAAAGAAAAAAGAAAGAGGACGCTTACCAACCCAGCAGATCCTCCACTTTGTGAGATTTTATTCAGTGGACAAAGTAGAGTGAAAACTCTGATGCATAAATTGCTGGGGAGGAGGACAGGGGAGGGGGAGGTCACCAGGTAGATAGGAAGCCCTGTCTCAGGGTCTTGTTCTGAAATCAGATCCCCTGGGGCATCCTCAGACTGTCCAGCCATGAGAGCCACAGGTTCTATAAGAGCTCCAAGTTGCCCCCAGTGCCTCCAGGAGAGTATTCGGGAGTGGGCAGTGTGGATAAGTTCAGGGACAGTGGTGGTTAGCAGAAAACACATTGACATTTCAGACTCCCCAGTTAGTTGACATCTTTGTGCCCCAAATGTGAATCCTGGGCCCATTTTCTTTTCTTTTCTTTTCTTTTAAACTGTGAATCTCACTCCAGTGTGACTAGCCCTTGTATCTTCCACGTTCACGTCTTCTGGTGCCTCCTTCTCTTCCTCTCTCTTTCCTCCCTCTCAAGCCTCTCTCTCTCTCTCCTCCCCGCCTTTTTTTTTTGAGACAGGGTCTTGTTCTGTCACTCAGGGTGGAGTGTAGTGGCGTGATCATGGCTTACTGCGGCCTCAACCTCCCACGCTCAATCAGTCCTCTGGCCTCAGGCTCTGAGTAGCTGGGACTAAAGGCATGAGCCACTATGTCCAGCTAACTTTTGTATTTTCTGTAGAGACAGGGCCTCACTATGTGGCCCAGGTTGGTTTCGAACTCCTGGGCTCAAGCGATCTTCCTGCCTCAGCTTCTCAAAGTGCTGGGATTACAGTGAACCACACTGCACCTGGCTGTCTCTCTCTTTAGGGATACATAATATTTTACATACTTTTTGGGTGCATGTGACATTCTGTTACATGCATAGAAAAAGTAATGATGAAGTCAGGGTATTTGGAGTATCCATCACCTAAGTATGGGTTGATCCTAGCACTCATGTGAAGAACCTGATGGTTCTGAAGATGCTGCCTAAGTTCTGGGGGCACCAGATGGAATCCCCTCCCTCAAGGCTGTCACCAGATGGAAGGGAGGGAGCTTGGAGCCCAAGGATGGGCACTGATTTTGGGGGCACAGCTTGTCTGGGGCCCACATGGGAATTTTGAGCAGAGGAGAAGTATATTTGGGAAGCAGAAGGAAGATTCCCCAGGCAGAAACCTGCAAGCTCCTTTACACATTCATTCAAATGCCTTATTGTGCACTTGCTGTGTACCGTGCAGGGATGCTCTAGCTGCTGAGGGTACATCCCTGAGCATGGTAGGACTAGGCCATGCCTTTGGCACATTTGTGGTCAGTTCAAGGGAAAGCTGGTGTGGAAGGGGCTCTTTCTTTCCACCTGGATGGATATTAGGATCACATTGAGGGGAAGCTCTCGGATTGGTGAAGATGATAATATTTCTCCACATTAGAGATTTTAGCACCCTGAGGGACGCTGGCATGCTTGCTGATACCAATTCAGGGGTATGGCAGAGAGACTCTAGGATGGCCCCGAATTATTCATGCTGCTGGTGTTCACACCCCTGTATAATCACCTCCCCTTTTGTATAGGCAGGACTTGCTTCTAACCAACCCGATACAGCAAAGTAGATGGGATGTCACTTTTGTGATGATGTTATATAGGCTCATAGCTTGTGCCTTGCTAGCACACTCTCTGTATAGACTCTTCGCCTTGCTGGCTCTGATAAAGAAAGCTGCCCTATAAAGAGGCTCAAGGGGAAGGAACCAAGGGTGGCCTCCAGCTGACAGCCAGCAAGGAGCTCAGGCCTTCAGTGTGACAATCTGCAAGTAACTGAATCCTGCCAGCAACCGTGTGAGCATGGAAGCAGATCCTTCTCCAGTCGAGCCTCAGATGAGACCACAGACCAGGCTGACATCCCTGACTGACAGAGGCCTCAGCTGAAGTGAGCCTGGATTCCTGACCCACAGAAACTGTGAGATAGTTAGTCAATGTGAGTTGGTGTAAGTCATTCAATGTGTGTTAACTTGTCATCAGCAATAGAAAACAGGACTGGAAACATTATTGAAAACTCCAAAAAGATCCACCTGGTTGCCTCTTGCTCTTCCCTCTTTGGGGACCATTTCACTGCTCTGCTAGGTGGTTTTCTGCTGCAATCTGAGTGATCTGAAAAGGGGGAAGGTGACATTGTTGGACAGGTCATCTGCAAACCTCCCTCAGCAGTGCTTACATTTGTGTGCCTATTTGTGCTTTTCTGAATGCTTTGAATTATTTTAAAAAAGAATTATTATACTATAACCCCCCACTTTTTCCCAAGGGACGTAGCTCAGCAGGATTAAGTGATCAGTGCAGGTTCACATAACTAAGTAATGACACAGATGGGACCTGAACCTGGGTCTCAGGAGGCTCTGGTCCCTGGCCAGACTATGTGACCATGTACACCCACCTGGTTTCTGTGCACAGGTTAGTGTGTGGCATGAACATTCCATGATGGCTGCAGCCTCCATCCCAGGGGCAGTTGGAGAAGCCATTCCACTCAGCCTCCTTTACTAGAGGAAGCCTTGGGATGGAAAAGGGAATCCTGATTCTGCAACCATGTGCTCCCATGAGATCTGATTGTCAGCCAGGGTTGATCCGTGGCTGCCAGCAAGGAAGCCACATCATCTCATTGTACCAGACTCACCTGGCAGAAAGATTAGACAACAACGTTTACTTTGCCATTAGCCCTGCCTGGCCCTCAGTATGGTAGTGCCTGGCTTTCAGGGGCACTGGTAGCAGTGTCTCCGATGCAGGGCAGCCCCTGCCAATGGCACAGGTGTTCAGAAATGTTCCATGAACCAATCAAATCAAGCAATGGAATGAGATCTAAGGAACCCAATCACGGCAAGCCTGAGACGGAGCACTTAAGCATGATAAGTGTTATCAAGCTGGTCTGATAGGCATTGGGGCGGCTGGCCCCCTAGCAGCTTTCAATCAAGGTCTCACCCCAGGGACACGATCTTCCAACACCAAAGAGAACATTGGGTTTTCCACTCCCCAGTCCCAGACTTGGGCTGCTTCTCCAGAGACGCATGCAGGTTTTAAAAGTTAAATTTATGATAACTTTTTTGGCTCAAGTATAGAAGTAATACATGATGACTGTGGATGATTTATAGGTAAATACAATTTTGAAAATGACTTATAACCCCACTACCCAGAACTAACCACCACTGATGTAGTAAATGAATATATTGATTTACTTACAATTATAGAACCACAAGCTATGGCACATGTTGTTTTGCAACCAACCCGCTTTGATGGGCCCAGCTTGCTTCTGCTGCGCTACTCTATCTGTAACCAGAACCGGCTTTCAAAAGAAAAATCATGGTCCTGTATTTTCCAAGTGATTTTTATAAATCTACATTATCATTTTAAAACTTTTCTCAAAATATGACATGCACAGAGAAAGGTGCATATCATAAGAAACAGCTTGATGAATTTTCACAAACCAAGCACACGTGTGTAACCACAACTCAGAGCCAGCAATAGAGCATGTCAGGTACCCCCGGACCCCACCCCAGGCTCTTCCCAGTCACTATCCTAGTGCCAAAGCAAGCGTATCACTACTCTGATTTCCAAACAGCAAAGATTCATTTCACCTGTTTTTGTACTTTTGCTAAGCGGTACCACATAACAAGCACTTTTGTTTGCGTTGAGCTTCTTTGCTCAAAATCATGTTTAGGAGAGGCATCCACAAATGGCATCGTGTGGAGTTGTCACTCAGTCATTTTCATTGCTGTGTATTATTCCACTGCATCAATATACCCGTTACTTTTCTCTTTTTCAGTTCATAGGCATTTGGGTAGCTTCCAGTGTGGAGTTCTTAGGAACAGTGCTCTATGAATGTTCTCTTTTATACACATCTTTCTTCTCCTTTTATTTATTTATTGAAAACAATAGAAATGAAGTCTTGCTATGTTGCTCAGGCTGGTCTTGAACTCTTGACCTGAAGCAGTCCTCCTGCCTTGGCCTTCCCAAGTGCTGGGGTTACACCATGAGCTACTGTGCCTGGCTGTTTTTTTTTAATTGACATGTAATAATTGTACATATTTCTGGGTACATAGGGATGTTTCTGTACATATAATGTTTAGTGATCAGATCAGAGTAATTAGCATATTTGTCATCTTGAACATTTATCATTCCTTTGTTTTTTTTGGAGACAGAATCTCGCTATGTCGCCCAGGCTGAAGTGCAATGGCGCCATCTCGGCTCACTGCAACCTCCACCTCCTGGGTTCAAGAGTTTCTCCTGGCTCAGCCTCCCAAGTAGCTGGGAATTACACACATGTGTCAACACGCCCGGCTAATTTTGTATTTTTAGTGGAGATGAGGTTCCACCAAGTTGGCCTGGCTGGTCTCAAACTCCTCACCTCAGGTGATCCACCTGCCTCGGCCTCCCAAAGTGCTGGGATTACAGGCGTGAGGATTACGCGAGCCACCGTGCCTGGCTGGCATATGCATTTTTAATTTTGATAGATATAGCTACATCATGCTCCTTAGGGTGGTGCCAGTTTACACTGCCACCAGCAGTGTGTGGAGTGATCATTTCGGACAGGTGAGAATGGATGGGGCAGGAGACCTGTGAGATTAAAATAACACTCCTGGACGAGTGTGAATGAAAAGGGTGGAAGGAGCTGTGCTTAGACCCCCAAGGCCCTTAGAGGAAGATGCATGAAGCAGAGGCCTGAGACTGCAGCAAAGGATTGTGAATTCATCTTCTCTTGTGCAGCCACATAGGGAGGATGAAATCAGATATGTTGGCGCAGGGCTTTCTGGTCAAATGATCTGTCTGATGAGGAACCTCTTTAGAACCTGACAGGGTTCAGGAATCCTAGGGTGGGAATGGAAAAGGTGCTGGAAGAGAGGCTGAGCTGCAGCTGCTGGGGTTGAGATGGGGGAGGAAGGAAGGATGGGGCCAGGCACAGGAGAACAGATAGGATCCAGGAAGACCTGCCTGTATCCCCGGAGCCTAGCACACTGCCTAGTTTCAAAGCAGGTACATGGGAAATACCAGAAAAACAAATCCAGCAAAGAAGCCAGGACAGGGTGAAATTCCATCCCAGAAACTTGAGAAATCCACCTGCTTATCCCATGACACAATATGACGAGGATGGAATGTTGGTGGGGGTGGGAGCTGACCCACCTGTTGTTATTCACATGGCCTTTCTCAAACCTTATCCCCACTCTCATATTCTCATCCTATCTGAGATGTTTCCTTTTAAAAAGTCTTCTCTAATCACTCATTCAGCAAATATTTATTGACCTCCTAGTATGTACCAAGCCCTGCTCTTGCTGCTTAGGCTTCAAACCTAATGAAAACGATCACCATCCCTGCCCTTGTGAATCTTAAACACTGAAATGCATGGTTACAGGTAGTGCCAAGTACCATGAGGGAAAAGGTAGGCCCAGGCTCTACGAGAGAGTGGTGAGGGAGGGATGATCACTTTTAAAGGGAAGTGACATTTTTTTTTTGAGGTGGAGTTTCGCTCTTGTTGCCCAGGCTGGAGTCCAGTGGTGCCATCTTGGCTCACTGCAACATCCACTTCCTGGGTTAAAGCGATTCTCCTGCCTCAGCCTCCTGAGTAGCTGGGATTACAGGTGCCCACCACCACGCCCAGCTAATTTTTTGTATTTTTTTAGTAGAGACGGGGTTTCACCATGTTGTCCAGGCTGGTCTTGAATTCCTGACCTCAGTTATCTGCCCACTTCGGCCTCCAAAGTGCTGGGATTATAGGCGTGAGCCACCAAGCCTGGCCTGGAAGTGACATTTAAGCCATGTCTGCAGATGCTAGGTGTAAGCAAGTCAAGAAAGAGGGAAAAGCAGTCCAAGCAAAGGGAACAGCATGTGCAAAGTCTGGAGGTGGGAAAACACTTGGGCTATTGTGGCCGTGGGAGGCCAGGGTGGACGGAGCTCAGGGTAACGGGATCAGAGTGAAGCAGGGAAGGCTTGGAGGGAAAGGAGCACACAGGACCTGGGACTATGCCAAAGCGTTGCTGTTTTATTCCAACAGCAATGGCAGGAAGGCATTAAGAGTTTAAAGCAAGGAGGGGATGAGATGAAATTTATGTTTCCTAAAGTTTATTCAGCTATGGAAAATGGGCTTGGGAGGATGAGAGTGACCCTCAGGAGACTGGGTGTTGGAGCTCACCCCGCCCTTCCCAGAGCCCAGCTCCAGCCTCGGGGCTTGTGTCTTCAGCAGAAAGCCTGGGTCGGCTGTCACCGGAAGCAGGAGCTATGGGAATTTTCCCAGCATGCATGCCGAGGAGCCCAGAGCTGTAATAGACTTACTAGCAAGAGAGAGTCTGAGATCAAGCTCAGCTGAGTTAAAATGAAACAGATCACTTCGCAGCAGGACTTGTCAGAGCCTTTGATTGGGAACTGTAGCTGGTGAACCCTGGGGAAGGGCCTAGAATGTAGCATGTTCTATACTTATTTTGAAACTGTGGTTTCCATTGAACATTTTGCTACCAAGCCCAGTCTGAGAAACTGCTCTGTTTCCTCTTTGCCTTTCTAGGGCATATATGCTAATGAACATGCTTAATTCTCTGTCTCACAACCTCTGCTCAGGGAAGTGGAACACCATTCTCTTTTGTTACAGATGCGGAAACAGAAGTGTTCAGTGTCTTATGCCTAGGACCTTGGGGAGATGAACTGTTAGTCTTGGTAGCCAGCGAATCACAAGATCATCCTGGAAGACTGTGGGGTGTCAGCTTCTTCCACTTCTGTCCATGTCTTGCAGACAACACTGCCCTGTCCTATCTACTTAGGGACATCACCATTAGTGTCTACCTCTCCTGACTCTCCTGATTGCTTTCCTTTCCTCATGATCTCTCTCTCTCTTTTTTTTTTTTTTTTGAGATGCAGTCTTGCTGCGTCGCCCAGGCTGGAGTGCAATGGTGCGATCTCAGCTCCCTGCAACCTCTGCCTTCCAGGTTCAAGTGATTCTCCTGCCTCAGCCTCCAGAGTAGCTGGGATTATAGGCATGCACCACCACACCCAGCTAATTTTTGTATATTTAGTAGAGACAGGGTTTCACCCTGTTGGCCAGGCTGGTCTCAATCTCCTGACCTCAGGTGACCTGTCAGCCTCAGCCTCCCAAAGTGCTGGGATTACAGGGGTGAGTCACTGTGCCCAGCCTTCTCATGATCTCTTATTGGCTTTGGGAGAAGTAAGAAGTTGACTCCCTCAACTAAGAGCTTCCGTGCCCTATTTTTTTTTTTTTTTTTTTGAGCTGGAGTCTCTCTGTGTCGCCCAGGCTGGAGTACAGTGGCATGATCTCAGCTCTCAGTGTCCCTTCTATGAGAAGACAATGAGCCCAGTATTTTTGGCCCCCAGGTCTTTTTAGGATGCTTCCAGCACAACCCCCTGAAGCCCCTCTGTCTTCCTGGCTCCATCATGAAGTGTCCGCTGCTGGGGTCACTATGTTGGTTGCCATCCAAGTGGATGTGGTCATTTTGATCCCTGCCCTGGCGTTCTATCCCCAGTGATGTGAAGGAAAAAGACCAGCAAAGAGAAGCAGCTCCACAAAACCTGTTTCACTAGGTTATGTGTTTATTCTGCGTTATTGGTAGGACAGGGAACAGGGCCAAGACCTCCACACTCCCCTGGGAAGAACAGTCAGGAGAATTAGATACATCTAAAGTGGGCACAGGACGGAGGCCAGATCTTCCTGGGAGGTGGCTGAAGAGACTTAGGCTTAAGCCACGGGAGCCAGGCCGACCTGGTTGTTTGCCCTGTCGAAGACAGTGAAGTACTGGCGGATGAAGACATCACCCAGGATCCAAAGCTCTCCAGATTCGGTGGGGACGTTCATGCCCTGGAAGCCACTGATGCAGCTCCCCTCGCTCTGGAGAAAAGGAGAATAAAAGTGGAGCTGGGACACCGATTCAGCAGTGATAGGCGCTGGGTAATAAACATCCAGGGCACCCTGGTCCAGCTGTAAGGCACGTGCAAGGAGGAGCTTCCTGGCTCAGTGTCCAGGGACTCGGCTGTTCTTGGCCTGGAGTGGGCCTGTAGAAGCTGTCCACTGAGCGACTGGTTTCTACGCATTACTGGACATTCTGGTGTTTCTGGCAGGCACACGAACCCTGACATCAGCATCGGAGCTAAGGGGCTTAGGGAGAATTCAGCAGCTAGGAAGGAGTTTGAAAGCCCTGCTGCCACAGCCTTTTCTTATTATTATTCTGATTCAGTCAGGGACAAACCAGATGAGCTATTAGCCCTCTTGCCTCATAAGTCACTGGGCTGCGACCTTGTCTGCACATCACCTGGGGAGCTTTGAACCCCCGCAGCCCCATCCCATTGCTCAGGCCTTGCCCTCTCCTAATGTAATGAGAATCAGTGGGGGAGCCCAGGCATCAGTGCTTCTTGCTGAGTGACAGGAATCCACTGGCAAAATTAGTTTTCCACCTGACTTTATAATAACAGAAGGGAAAGAGTTTTCTTGTGGCTCGTATAGCTAAAGATTTGCTACTTGGTAGAGATGGTAGAAGTGTCGGAAGCCCCAGCCTATGGAAATTAGGATTTCCATTTGCCCAACCCTTGGTAGGTCTGATGTGATCAGTCGCACTTGGTTAATCTAACCGCACTCTGAGGGTGGGGAAAGCTGCCATCTCTACTTTTTGGATGCGAAAACTGAGGGTGAGATGAGTTGTAGCTTGCTCAGAATCAATGGGCTAGTAATTCAGACCCAGGACTTGGATCCAGGAGTCCAAATAGAATCATCTTTTCACTCCATTAAACTTTGCTTTACTTGTTCCCTTAGGGGGCTGTATCCAAGTTCTTTTTTTTTGTTGTTGTTGAGACGGAGTCTGGCTCTGTCACCCAGGCTGGAGTGCAGTGGCGCAATCTTGGCTCACTGCAAGCTCCACCTCCTGGGTTCACACCATTCTCCCGCCTCAGCCTCCTGAGTAGCTGGGACTACAGGTGCCCGCCACCACGTCCGGCTAATTTTTTGTATTTTTAGTACAGACAGGGTTTCACCATGTTACCCAGGATGGTCTCGATCTCCTGACCTTGTGATCCGCCCACCTTGGCCTCCCAAAGTGCTGGGATTACAGGCGTGAGCCACCGCGCCCGGCTGTATCCAAGTTCTTATTCCTGCATTTGTTTTTAATATATTCTTTTTCTCTGGAGGCTGTCTAGGGCAGATGTTCGTCTGCCTCTGCCTCTTGGCTTCAGCTCGTGGAAGTGCACTTTCCCTCTGCAGAGGGGGTCTCTGTGGCCACATTCTGTGTGAACCCCTCTAGTGGATGGTCCAGAGCCCCCTCACCTGCAGGATGTAGGCACTGGGTGGCACGGGGTACTGGACTCCGTTGATGGTGAAGACGATGTCGGGCAGGCTGCTGATGGCTGAGCAGCTGACCACCATCTGGAAAGAGTGAAGGTGGAAAAATTAGAAGCGTTTTTGTCGCTTCTGCCTGGCACACCCACTACTTGAGTGTAGAACAGAGCAGTCGGGGCTGGACTCACGTCGCCATCTGAGTTCTCGCTGGCTCCGATGTCGCTCTGGATGTTGGCAATGGGGCTGGTGGGGCCGGTCAGCAGAGAGGTGCCGGTGTCAACAATGGCCTGGCAGCCCTCAGCACAGGCGATGGTCTCTCCGTTCATGGTGATGCTGAGGGCAAGAAGCAAGTTAAGGTCCCTGAGCCCTCAGGGGTACATCTCTCCAAGGAGGAACCAGGAGGTGAGCCCAGACATTTCTTTCCCACCCATCCATTGGCCGATGTGTGAAATATCCGTTCCTATCGTTCACACACTCATTCATCCCGCATTCATTTACTCTACAAATATTCCGCAAGTGCCTACTCTCTGCCAGGCATGGGAAATGCCAAGCTAAACAAGACAGCCTCACAGTTCCAGGCTGCAGGGAGCTCCCGGCCTAGCTGGCAAGATAAGTAATGTTGGCAGAAGGGCAAGATGATAAGCCAGGCATGCGGCAGGGAACAAAAACAGGGTCCAGGGTGAGAGGTGTTGGAGGGGAGCAGCCAGGGGAGCAGACACCCAGGGATGCCAGGCAGGTGAAGAGAGAAGGAGGACGTCATCAGGGGACAGTATTCAGGGAGGGACAGAGACCACAGGGCTGGAGCAGGAGTTGGAGGAGCTGGTGAAATTCTAGCATGGCTGGGCAGACATGAGGTGATCCATGTGTCCTGGTTTGCCTGGGCTGGTCCCAGTTTTAGTACTGAAAGTCTCTGTCCTGGGAAATTGTTCATTCTTGGGAAAACCCACACAACTGAGCACCGTAGCAGGCTAGCTGGGGGAAGAACAGCGCGGAAATGAAGCTGCAAGGGAGACCGGGGAGGCCCTGAAGGGGAGGGTGGAATGAAGTGACTTCACACAATTTCTTAGGCATTTTGGCCACTTCTAGACTGAAAGTGACGTTTCCTCGAGTGTGAGGAGCGTGTGCTGGTTCACAGGCCCCTTAAATTGTGAGATGTGTGGACAGGTGGGTCCCCCAGCTCTCCCCAGGGATGCTGGTGGATGGTCCTTCCTCCGTGACTAGGAGGACAGTGGCTTTCTCACCCTTGCAGAGTCTCAGCTTCCCAGACAGCTCTTCCCTCCTCCTGCAGGGAGGTGTCTTTCTAGGGGTCTCTGTGGCTTGGCCCACTTCCACCTTCCCCCTGGATTGTGTTCCCCTGTGGCAGCTGTTCCTGGGGGTATTCTGGAAAGCGGGTTAGCTATGAATCCATAAGGACATGGGATCTGGGGCCCAGCCCTGGATGCTGCCCGTCCATGGCAGTCTCACCTGTCCACGGTGATCTGCCAGTAACCCTCGACAGTAACAGGCACCCAGTTCAGACTTCCAGAGTAGTAAGAAGAGTCAATGCCACCAAATATCACCACGCTGCCACTCTGGTCATCGCTATGGAAAGTGAGGGGAGAAGACATGAATTTTTTTGTTGGTCCACTTGTGTGAACATCTGCTGTTGCCTCCTCAGAGCTACCCTTGATTGGGCACTTTCCAGGGCTGTCCTGGGATGTGACCAATGTGGTTTCTTTTCCTCTTAGGCCAGGGCCCATGCAGTTGGCACTGTCACTGTTATTTCCACTTACCATGAGGACACTGAGCCTGAGGGAGGTGAGGCCACCTGCCCAAGGTCACACAGCGGGGGAGTGGTGGCACTACGTTTGGAAGAACACAGGCCTTATAGGTTGAGTGTGTGGTTTCCACCGTGGTACCCACTCTAGTTGCCATGGGGACCCCAGGGAAGTAAATGCGTGACAGTGTCGGTTCTTAAGGACTTGATGGTGGAGGTCACTGGTTCTTAGCTGGGAGCAGTTTTGCCCCCAGGGGAATGTCTGGAAACATTTTGGATTGTCACGATTGGGTGGGGGTAGGGGATGCTGCCGGCATCTCATGGGTAGAGGCTGGGGATGCTGCCAAACATCCTACAGTGCACGGGACAGTCCCTGGCGGTAAGGACTTATGCTGGTCTGAAATGTTAACAGTGCCCAGATTGAGAAACTCGGATCTGGCTGGGGAGATACAATGGCCCCACATGAAATATTTAAGTGCTCATAAAGGCAGATGACGTTTCAGAGCCACCTTGGACATTAACTGGCCAAGAGAAATACATGACAAAGAGCCTTCCTGTTGTAAACTGCAGGAGTCCTTGTTATTGCAATATTCATTTTCTAAATCTCTGCAGTTTCAGGTTAGATGTGGAAGGAAATGTAGATAACAGTAAGATATTAATCATCCGGGGCCGGGTGGGGTGGCTCACGCCTGTAATCCCAGCACTTTGGGAAGCTGAGGCTGTCAGGAGATCGAGACCATCCTGGCTATCATGTTGAAATCCCGTCTTGAACTCCGGACTTCAGCTGAACCTCCTGCCTCAGACTCCCAAAGTGCTGGGATTACAGGCATGAGCCACCACGCCTGGCTAAGTGTATTCACTTTCAATGGCATCTTTGCGGGCCAAGGATGACGGAACTGGCACTGAGCGGCAAATGGCTGATGACATTTGAATTGTGCACATCAAGGGGACAAAGACGCTGGTAAAATAAGATGGAGTGCACATGGCCCGTCAGAGAGAGACTTGGCACTGTTACTCTCCAAAGACACATTTCTCCAGCTTCAGACATTGACTTTCAAATCCCTTGCTTCCCAAGTCCCTCTCCATCGCAGGCAGCCTTGGACAGCTCCTGCTGGGCCAGAACACTGTGACCTGTGGAGGGGGAGGTGGGAGGAGGCCCCTCTCCACTCAACTTACGCGCTCAGGTAGACAGAGAAGAGGTCCTGAGAAACCAGGCCCTGGTTCCAGATGTTGTCAAAGACGGGTGTGGCCCCAGAGGAGGAAATGCTGGGGTAGGCCAGCCCCAGGATGCCGTCGAAGGGAGCATAATACAGGAAGGAGCCGGGTTCCGTCTCGCTCAGGCCGAAGATCTGATTGGTGTCAGAGATGCCTCCAACCTGGGTGGGGGAACCGAGATGATGTTCACCATCAGGTCATGTTCACTGAGCTCTGGGTGCCAGCCTCAGGCCCAGAGCCGCCCTGGTTCATCTCATGCAGGACTTGGCTTCCAGGGTATCAGCCCAGAAGGAGCGGAGAGGGACAGTGCCCACCTGGACAGTGTCATATCCGAGGATGCCTGTCATGCTGCCGGTGCCATAGGCGATGGAGACTGTCTCGCTGGTGGACTGATAGGTGGAAGAATCCTCAGGGTTGAAGAGGTTGTGGTTGGCTGCAAGGACAAGCAGTGATTGTCAGTCTCTGAGAGCTTGGCGAAGGTCATGGGCTGGGATGTCTTCCTGGGATGGGGTACCCTGGCCCTGGGAAGGGCTGTTGAGGTGAGCAGCGACCTTTCCCCCTAGACCCTTGGACCCCAAGAGACCCCAGGTCCTGTCCTGTCTCGTTGAACTACTGGGACCATTCACTGATAGCAGGTCCCCAGCCAACCCCAAGGGCCTCCTGGGGACCTCCCCAGACCAACATCGAGCGGAGCAGGCCCGTGGCTGCCCAGTGACGAGCGCTTTCACCGTCCAGCCCCCAGGCAGTGCTCCTGTTATGATGTGGACGATGCCACAGGCACCTCATCTTCATTAAAACTCAGGTGAAAACACTAGAAGAGGAAGGAACCCGCAATACACATTGTTCATGACTTCCAAAGACAAACTCTCTTTCATTAGCGAACCAATGATTCTTTCTTTTTAAAATGAGCTCAGCACTGACCTCTAGCCTGTCCTAGCCAGGCTTTGGAGCCATTTTCTCACACTGGACTCTTTCCTGGTGGGCTATTCTACAGCCCTTTGGCCCTGTCTTGCTTTGGGCCCCCCATATTTCCTCTCCCAGGCTGTGGTTATTTAGGAGAGCTTCTCTCTGCCCTCAGACTGTGAAGTCTTTGATCGCAGGGATCACATCACTCATCCCTTTACCTCCTGGAGCACCTGAGTCCAGTGCTTGGCACATAGTAGGTGCTCAATAAATGCCTGTTGAGTGGCTCCAGCAGGCTTGAGGTGGGAGCTGTCTGAAGCCCGCGGGTGTCCAGGGTTCCCCAGGGTCAGCTGGTGCTCGGGAGTGAGAGTGGGGTAGGGCAGGCTGGGCACTTACTGCAGGCCAGACTGGAGCAGTAGACTGAGGGCACCCACAGGTTGGAGGAGCCGGTGTCAAAGATGACGGTGAAATCCTGGGCAGGAGTTCCGATGCCGATAGTGCCGAAGTACTCCATCTGTCCAGGCGAGGACAGGGCAGTTCACGGACCGGGGTCTCTCTGTCAGGGCCTCCCTAGGGGCTGTCTCTGGGTCATCTCCTCAGTCTGCCTCTCCACCTTTTCCTTTGTTCCTCACAGTTCTTGTCTTTCTCTTCCTAGCCACTGCCTTCATTCTTCAGAGCCCAGCCCTGGCATCCCTTCCTCCTTGAAGTCTTCCCTGATTGCTCCCCCAATTTACCCTCTGCTCTCTGCTAAGCACCACAAGCACCTAACAATCTGCTGTTCCCTCTTCAACCGTTGTCTTGTCTGTCACAGCCTTGCCATCCTTACAGCACAAGTTCTCAGAGGATGGGAGTGGAAACTTCTAGCACTGGGCAAGTGACAGCTTAAGTGCTTGTGCCTTAAATTGTTTATCAGAAGCTAAGCAAACCACCTAAAGATGGAAACCTGTCCAGTTTTCTTATTTCTATATCTAGGTGTGTACAGCATGTTGCAAGAAGGGCATTGACAGTATTTTTATTCTTTTTTTTTTTTTTTGAGACAAGTCTAGCTCTGTTGTCCAGGCCGGCGTGCAGTGGTGCAATCTTGGCTCACTGCATCCTCCACCTCCTGGGTTCCAGTGATTCACCTGCCTCAGCCTCCCAAGTAGCTGAGGTTACAGGTGTGTGCCATCACGCCCGGCTAATTTTTGCATTTTTAGTAGAGACGGGGTTTCACCATGTTGTTGGGCTGGTCTCGAACCCCTGACCTCAAGTTATCCACCCACCTCAGCCAACCAACCAGTATTTTCTTCTTAGTGGCAGCATTTTCCCGCCTTGCCGGCTCTGTTCCCACCACACTGGTCTGCTTGCTGTTCTTTGGCGTTGACCAGTCACTCCTGCCCTAGGGCCTTTGCACTGGCTATTCCTTGTGCTAGGAAAATGTTTATTCTAGATCTTTCCTTGGCTGATCCTTTTTTCCAAAATCAATCATTCAGATCTCTGTCAAATGTCCCCTCTGCCAACAGGCCTTCCATGACCACTTTATCTAAATTTGCCTCTCTCAATCTTCTTTTTCCCCATAGTCCAATTAATTAATTTGTCATGGCCCTCATCATTACCTGAAATTATCTTACATGGTTGTTTATTTGTCATCCCCTTTAGAATATAAGCTCCAGGAACTTTGGTTATTCACCATCATTTTGGCAACTTGCATAGCCTCTGGCACATAGAGAGGTGCCAATATTTGTTAAATATTTGTTAACTAAATAAATGCGCTAACTAAGCCTCTTACCAAGGGCCTGCCAGACCCCATGCTAAGCACTCCAGAAAACATGATTGTGTTAATCCCTGGCAACAACCTCTGATGGTAGATATTAGTGGTTCTGTTTTCCAGACCAAGAAACAGGCTCAGATTATTTAAATGACTTGGCCAAGGTCCTGTGGCTTAGAGGCACTAGGACCCACATTTGCACCAGGTCTGCTGGATGGCAGAGGCCAGTCTCTGAACTATGGGCATCACTGATTTGTGCCCTCTGCCCTGTGCCAGGCACAGAGGGGACATACAATATCCGTGGGAGGGCAGGGTGTTTGCTATCGGGTCTCAAATAATAAAGTCAGGGTGATCTTTCTGAAACTCAGATCTGATCTTGTCACTCCCCTGTTTAAGATAAATCAGAGGCAGTTAGGATGGAGCCTCTCTCTGTCCACCCCTCGGCTCCTCGGATCGCAGTCTGCAGCACCCTTCTTCCCTCCCTCTCGGCTCTCCTTCAAATGCACTGTGTTCC